>NC_140586.1:266717722-267917722 GCF_964204655.1 Triturus cristatus
AAGGCGCGCTACTTACCTGTGAGGGTCTCAAGGCACTGAGGGGGGGGTTCCACCACTGCTCGAAGAGCCAGGTCTCGAGGAGTCTCCTGAAGGCAAGTAGGTCTTGGGTCAGTCGTAGGAGAAGGATCTGCTGCAGGCGGGCGTACGTTGGATGCGGGGGACAGCTGCGAGGGCGAGGATGCCAGAGCGGAGCTGGCGGGTGGGGGTGTAGAAGCTGAGTCTGATGTGCAGGTAGGCTTGTCCGGCGGTGTGGAGTGCCTTGTGTGCGTGGGTGAGGAGCTTACAGGTGATCCTCTTGTCGATGTGGAGACAGTGCAGGTCTATCAGGAGGGGGTTGATGTGGCTGTGGCGGGGGGCGTTGATGATCAGTTGTGCCGAGGCGTTTCCGAAGCGTTGTAGCCGCCATTGGTGTGTGGATGGGAGTCCTGCGTAGAGTGCAGTGGCATAGTCCAGTCAGCTGCTGACGAGGGCCTGTGTCACTGTTCTACTTGTTTAGGTCGGGATCCACCAGTAGATCCGGCAGAGCGTGCGTAGGGTGACGTAGCAGGAGGAGGAGACGCCGTTGACCTGCTTGGACATGGAGAGGGAGGATGCGAGGATCAATCCTAGGTTGCGTGCGTGTTTGGTGTGTGTCGGTGATGTCCCCAGAGCGATCGGCCACCAGGAGTCGTCCCAGGCTGAGGGTGTGGGTCCGAGGATGAGGACTTCCGTCTTGTCCGAGCTCTGTTTCAGATGGCCGCTCCGCATCCAGTCGGCGATGGCCCTCAGACCCTCATGGATGTTTGTCTTGGCGGTGTGAGTGTCCTTGGTGAGGGAGAGGATGAGCTGGGTGTCGTCAGCGTAGGAGATGTTTTTGAGGTTGTGGTGGCGGGCCACTTGTGTGAGGGGGGCCATGTGGATGTTGAACAGCGTCGGGCTGAGGGATGATTACTCACCCCTTACACAAGCACACACCCCCGGGGCAGCCAATGGAGTCACACACTCTTACAATGGACATGTGACACAACAAGATCAAGCCACAGGCAAAAAAGCATCCAAGGCCAAATGCGACATGTCAAAGACCCTGGATAACATTTCAATCAGTCCCCTGCAACATACCCATCCACAAGTGAACATTGATGTGAATGCTAGGCACATACAACTACCTGGAGGAACTGTGGCAACTAGAACATGTATGAAACATGGATGTTGCATAAAACAGCATTAACATTGTCTCTCTCTCACACACAGGGCAATGTCATGGATCTCCCCCCAACACTGGGGGGGAACAATAACAGGCCCAGGCTTGGCAGGAAGATGATCCCACCGGCAGCGACGACTCTCAGCACTCTGTGGATGACCCCAACCAACCTGGACCCTCTGGTGCCCAAGCCCCTGCAGCACCTGCGTCAGGTACATCTGTGCCAACCACCACCCCCATTCTTGCCACATCCCGGGAGACACCCAGGAGCCCTGCCCGCACAGAACAACTGAGCCAGTCTGACCTGGAGGGACAAGGTTCTCCGGCCACCCAGGAGGAGGCAGACAACCCTGCAAATGCCATCCCTCAGGGGTCCCGTAGACCCGATGTGCCCACAACGGCAGGCCAGGCTCGTGTGGTCAGGGGTGGTGGGAGTGGAGGCAGGCGGAGGCACGAACCTGACCAGCCAGCTGAGGGAACCGGTATGTCACACATACGCCACATCTTGGACACATACCGGCGTGACACCAGGGGCATCAGCCAGGTAGTGGCGACCCTCAACGAGATTAAGAACCACCAGGCCGAGCAACACGCCAGTCAACAACAACACCAAGGACAGATGGAGGCAAGACTGGCTGAGCTCCTGGCAGTGCAAACGGACATAAGCCTTTTCACTCCGTCGGATCGCCGACAACGTGGCCAACCCTCCCTGTGCCCACAGGCGAAGACCACCACCAGTCACAGGGAGGAAGGAGGAGGAGGAATCGTCCGAAGGAGCGTCACAAACATCGTCAAGGCCTGCATCTGAGGGTCCCCCGAGGAAGGTGGGTCGTCCACGGAAAAGACCGCGAGAGGCAGCGGACCATCCACATCTCCCAGGTCATCTGGCCTGGCACCTGGCCCTCATGCACAACAGCAGCACCTCATCCAATGACATTCTCTGCCACATGGACTTGCTGGTCACAGTCTGACCAATGATGACCAACACTGTGGTCTGGACTCTGATGACTCCAAATGACAAGGATCCCATCTCCCCCTGTGAACTTTGGATTCCATGCACACAGTATAGCACCTATTTGTCCACACTAAACAGGCCCCCCACCGAGAAAAAATCTTAATTTCTTCAATTACATGTTGAATTCATTTTGCATGAGTACACAACCTACGTGTGGGAAAATGTCAAACTATGCCTGAGTGTTGATCTAACTCCAGCCATCCATACCCTGGAATCTGAGTCTGGTACAGGACACACATGGGTCACAATGTATCATACAATAAAGACATGGAGCACAATACTCACTCGTGATGCTCTCAAACTGCTGAGGGGGGGCATGCAATACTGTGCGGACAGACCAATTGGGAAGAGTATCATGAAGGCGTAGAGGTCATGGCTCATGTGGATGTTGCCGGGGAGGGAGTAGCAGGTATGTCTTGCCAGGTGGGAGAACTATGTCCTGCATGCTGGAGTACGGTGGATGTGAAGAATGGTGGCCAGGGCAAGGTTGGATGCACGGAGTTGGCATAACGGGGTCTCGGATGACAGACGACCAAGGTTGGTTTGGGGTCTGGAATTGTGGCCTGCCTCCTGAGTGTGGGTGAGGCGTCTGAAGGTCATCCTGCAGCACACAGTGATCCATTGCAGCTATCTCTGATGGACGGTGATGTGGCTGGGGCGCGGGATGTTGAAGCTGAGGTGTGCACATGCAGCCTGGATGTGTACTGGTTTCCCGGGTGTTAGGATGTACTTGCTCCGTAGAGGGCGGGGCAGTAGTTGACACGGCTGGTGTCGTGGTCCTGGGGCATGGTCTGTCTTTCCCTGGAGTGGATCTATCTGTGGATCATGTGAATCATGCAGAGGGTGTTGCACCCTAAGGTACAGATGCTGGTGATTAGCATGGCAAATGTGAGTGACGAATCCATGATGCACACCATCTTGTGTGCGTGGGCACTATGTTCATGTGCAGGGCTCTTGCGGGTGGGACACAAGCAGTTGACCCAGCTGTAAGAGGACAATCCTCAGATGATTACCTCAGTCCTGTACAAGTCCAGCCTCAGGTGGCTGATGTTCAGCCATTCATCAATGGATCTCATGCCTTCTTGAATGTTGGAACTGCCAATGGCTGCTTCTTTGGTGAGGGTGAGGAGCACCAGGCTGTCAATGGCATACGAGCTGATGATGAGGTGCTGTGCACATGTGATGCCGGAGAGGGGGACCTGGACACATTGAAGATTGACACACTGAGAGATGATACCTGGGCCATGTGCCAGATGATGCCACTATACTACATGCTGAAGGCTTGAGTCCCACTCCCATGGCCTTGCTGGTGTACGGAGCCGGTGGGGAGTAGGAGGGACATGACCTGGTTGGTGTGACAGGGCCTGGAAGGCGGGGCAGCGCAGTGTAGGCAGTTGGAGTTGCACACTGATCATGCAAAGGTGTTGTGTGTGCGCCTAGGGTATGCCTGAGAGCAGGCGGTAGCTTTTTGGATGGACAATGCTTGGAGGGTGGCTGCAACATCAGACTGTAGTGTGATGTGGGTCATGTAAGGACATGACGGTTGTGCAATGTGCATGTTGCATGCGCTGACGGTCCAGCCTTTGGCACCGCGTGGCCGCAACAGTGGCACAGACAAGCTGATGACAGCCAAATTAATGGGTGGAGGGAGAAAGGGAGGAGCATCGTTGAGGTGTGTGTGTTGCCGAATCCGGAAACTTTGTGGGCCCTTGCTGCAGGGGCCGCAGCAGCAGGCGGCATGTCCTGGAAACTATGCCACAAGTTGCACACAAAGACAAGGATGTCAGAAAGGACAACTGCAACAGGCGTATGTAAACGAAGGAGTGTCCGGTTTCCCATGGCACACCCAGAGACAATGGATGACTGACACAGGATCAGGAAACTGAAGGCCGAGCTGTGCATAGGATACACACCCTCAGCAGGTGTTGACGGCCCGTTGTGGTCACCAGCATGCCCAAATACAAACACAACCATGGACATCATGCACAATAGAGATTCGAATCCCTGAAGAACTGCATGGATGTTGCTAAAGTACACATAGACTCATATGCACAATCTCTGACAACTAGGCCAGAGATACCGCATGCAAAGTGGCAAGAGACCTGCATTGGCAGAGATGAGGCACCTTGGAGGGTGAGGAACACCTTTATTACTCAGGTTCACACCTATGGAAATGCATCAATATGAACAGACTCACAGGTCATTTGTCTGAACATGTGGGACCTACACTGGACACCCCCTTCACAACACAGATGCTGTAAATCCATTGAACTGGCACACAAGTGAAGGGGGTAAGCCAAACACCCCCTGCTGCACAAGGAGGGGCTGCAATTTCCCATTGATCCTCTCATGGGGATGTCCCACACTATGTCCACCCGTAGCATCCCGTATGTTTCAGAGGGAAGTTGAACACACATTGATGCCTTCATCAGAATCCACAGTCCCATTACAGATGACTGTTACGAAGGGTGACTATCAATTCATGGGAGTCATGCAACATGTCATGTGCCCCATGGTGAGTCGACATGTATGTATAGTAACACAACATGCACAGGAGCAGTGCCCACACATTCCAAACACCTACCAACACCAAAATGCCTTGCAGCAATCCTTAACCAAAAAGACTTTTCACCATGTCCGTGCATGGGACGCTGATTCAGCACACGTTGCAATACTCATGAGGAATAGCGGGAGGCCAAGGATGACACGAGCAGACAGCATGCAAAACTACCTGGGGATGACAGACACACAAGAAGTCAGGGAAAAGATTGTCATCCGCATGCATGGTCATTTACTCTACAGGAATAAGTGTGTCACCATGCTATATTAAAATTGAGTGTCTAAGCTCAAATGTGTGGAAGGACATCATCACTTGAGTGACACATCTGAACACACCTCTAAGTCACTTAGCATACAGTCAGCTGGACACACACATTGCAACACATGCCACACAAGGCTCCAAGCGTGCACACTCAGACCCATGGACTCACCATTATGAGAAGAAGTTGCGTATGAGCTGACTCCGGATGTCGTCCTCCTCCTCCTCCTCATCCTCACTTGCCTCGTGCCCAAGCCCTTCATCCTCCACGGGTGGATGTTCCTGCTCAACCGGATCCAGGATGAGTGGCACAGCCTTCTCCACTGCCATGTTGTGCAGCATGCAGCACACAAGGAAGATTTTGCAGACCTTCACTGGTGCATATGGGAGGGACCCGCCTGTCTTGTGAAGGCACCGGAATCGGCTCTTCAGGAGGCCAAACGTCCTCTCGATCACTCGCCTGGTCTGCCTATGTGCGTTGTTGTAACGGTGATCTTCAGCTGTTCTGGGGTTGCGGAGAGGTGTCATCAGCAATGGCATGTTGGGATAGCCAAAGTCCCCTACATGGAAACATCATGTAAAGAAGTGGGTCAGGAGATGCCGTAAGATACAAAGATAGTGCTAAACAAAGGACAAACAGAGTATACCCACCAACAAGACATGCTCGTTCGTTGTGCAGCCGCAGCATCATTTCTGGCACCCTGCTACGCCTCATGATGTAGGCATCGTGTGCTGACCCTGGAAAACGTGCACAGACATGGGAAATCAGCATGTTAGCAAGACACACCACAAGGGCATTTATAGAGTGGTAATGTTTACGGTTGCGATAGGCGACCTCCTGTGCCTGTGGTGGTACCAAAGCCACATGTGTCCCAGCAATAGACCCAATGACATGGGGCATCCCTCCCAGGGCATAGAACTCACCCTTGACACCTGTCAACTGCTCACGAGTCGGAAAATGGATGAATTCATCCAGGTGCTCGACCATGGCTTCTAAAACATCATGCAGGAAAGGGCTGAACATGGTCTGTGACATGCCACCCACATCAGCTATGGTGAATTGAAACGTACCGGTGGCAAAAAAATGTAGGGCTGCCATCATCTTCATCTTGGGGGTCAGCGCAGTAGGATACCTGTGTCGCGGTTGGAGGTGTTGTTCCAGCTTTGCGGTCAAGTTCTCAATCAATTGTTGCGAGAAGCGGTAACGTCTTATGCAGTCACGTTCCCTCATGGCACCCAAGTCTGGCATTGGTCGGGGGAGAGGCAGTGCCCTGCAGAAAATTGTAAGGAATAACGAAGAGTGAGTACATAACAACATCAATGTCAATGAACTGAGCACATGCTCAACTGCTACTACACATCTGCTAAATACAGAGTCTGGTCTGTGCAATACATCCAGGACACGTATGCCAGCCAGGTGATACTCCTACGAAAAAGCCAGCTACACCCGTTGATTATCAAGTTCTACATGACATGCCCCGAAACTAGCTGTGGGCCAGTGTAAGTGAACAGCCAGAGACATCACAGGAGTGACATACGTCCACATATCTGCATTTGAAGGATGTCATCTCATACAGACAGCTGGCGGCAAGCTAGACACACAGGTCACATGTCATTGAAAATGTACAGATCACACACATTGCGATGAAGGGGTACACGTGAAAAACGAAAACACAGACATGGATACGGCACAGATATGTCCTCATGTCAAAAAATCATCTTTGAAGCATCCAGACACACGTAACGTGTGAATCCACATGTGGCAGGGTGTGCGTATATGTGTGCCATGCCCATCTACACACAGACACATGTTGGATGCAGCAACAGCAGATGCAGTTGATGGAACACCAACGGCAAGCTCATGGGAACACATGACACACACAGGACATAGTCACATCAGGGCACGCTGGTACTTAGATATCAGGTGTTAGTGTCCCTGTCCCTGGCATCAGGGGACAGTTGCGAGTGTTGGTGACTGTGCCATACCAGTGATGCAGTGCTTGACACGTTTGTACTACATGCACACATGTGCAAAGTGGGAAGGGGAAGTGTGCCACATACTTGCTCATCACACATGACATGTGTACACAGGTCATCACACATCTAGTGTGCTAAAACATGAGGAGACATGTGCCATATCACTGCCTGACACACCTAGGCCCTGCACATGAAGGACTGCAATGACAATGACTTGATGTACAGCCGTGCACGAGTCTGACACCTCCATTCCTTTCGTGTGCGCCTCCTATCACCAGTGTAAGCTGTGAAACGCCCCGTACACACGCTCTGAGGGCGTGTGAACGGTCCGTATCATTATATTGGTGTTGCTGCCGGAGTACGGGTGTATGTACGGACCGTACACACGTACGTGTACTACCAGTGTGTACACGTACGTGTACTTCGGTCGTACACGTACGTGTACAACAGTAGTACACGTACGTGTACACACTGGTCTTACACGTACGTGTACGACTGTAGTACACGTACATGTGTACACACTGTGTACACACTGGTCGTACACGTACGTGTATGACCGTAATACACGTACATGTTTGGTCGTACACGTACGTGTACGACCGTAGTACATGTACGTGTACACACTGGTCGTACACGTACGTGTCAAACGCACTGTGCAACTGGTGCTGTAGGGGGTTCGTGTGAAACACACCGTACCTGTGTGTGGATTGCTAAATTACATAGGGACACATGAGGGACAAGTATTAGGGCCTAAATGCATGCTGGTTGTCATGGATACCGAGTTTCCAGCTCAAATTTTTCCATCAGGTGGCCTGTAAAAGTCAGTTGGCAACTAAATACAATGTTGCAAAGTGGTTGTTGACTTCACATGATGCTCACATTTTGAACCATGCAAAGGCACTCACTGGTGTATGTTTAAAGGGATTGGAGGAAACGTAGGATGCAAATGTGTCTGACCAATCACTCTGTACTCCTGTAAATGAAACAGCCCAGCAAGGCAGATATAAGTCAGCCAGAACCCATGAGAGGGCACTTACCTGCACAACCTTTCAGTCGACACCACTCCTGCTGCCTGTGCTTCCTCTGGCACCATGTCAAGGTCTGTGGAGAGGGCCCAGCATTTCACACGAGAGGAGAATGAGGCATTGCTAGATGTCATCCTCCCACAGTACCCCAGCCTGTATGAGAGACCAGGGGAGCAGGTGAGTGCTGACTCCACTACCTTTGACTGTGCACCTTTTTTGTGACTGTCACTTCTGGCATTTTGTCCAGGTGTGACAGACATGCAATGTTGTTTAGAGTGGGTCCCAGAGGTGGGAATGGCTTATGTCTCTCATGCAGAGCATGATGTAGTTCATGTGTGCACTCCTCACTTGCATTGTGCTTACTGTGACATTCACTGCATAGTGCATGGCACATTCAGCCTGCCCAATCCTTTGGGCCATTTTAGTTCTATAGTCCTGAGGTGATTCAGTGGCCCCCCCGGTGTGACAGGTGACTGTACCCACAGATGTGTGTGAGTTGAGTGGAGCTGTGGTGAGAGTGGTGAGAGTGTCCAAATGATGTGTACGCCCCCTGGACATTGATGTGTGTGAATGTTCCTTGTCATGTGGGTGAGTGTCTATGTGGAGTGTTGCACCACAGCTGCATGGAGGAGGCAACAGCTCCACCCATCTGATGTGAGAAGTAAGCCATGCGGAGTGTCTGACTTGCTGAGCTAGCACCACACCTGTGACACCCCACAGGCAAGTGGCACATGTGCAGAGTGAGGTTTGTATCCGCTGTTGCCAATGGCAGGTGATTGATCTGTGCCTGTGTGTGTCTGTGTACTCTGCTGAGGTTGCGTCAGTGGCCTGTGGCATGTAACTGCTTGGAGGTGCTGTCCATCAGCCTGGTGTTGAATGTGATGCACAGTGTGTGCCATGATCAGGGAGTGTGTTGCACCCCTCATGCCACCTGTGTACTTTCAATGCCATGTAGTGCATTGGGGCTTCCACAGAGGCTAATGTCCCTATGACAAAGGTGCTATTTGTTGCCAGCATACTATGCCCTGTTCAACATATCAAAGATGTTCAAATGTGTGTCTCTGTGACATGGAGCAGGTGTAGTGATGTTGTCTCACTTTGTCATCCTCACAGGTAACTGCTTACGAGAAGGGGAAGATCTGAAAGCGGGCCGTCAGGGCCGTGAGATCGGTGGTGGGTCGCAGTCGGCGCCTAGCCCAAGTGAGGAAACGCTTGCAGGACATCCGGTGCTGGACCCGGAGGATCGCCCGGGTCCAGCTGAAGTACTCACCTCCACGCAAGCACGGCGGGCGTCGACGCCTGACCCACCAGATGAAGCGTGTCCTGGCGGTGATCTTCCCTGACTTGGATAGGCGGTTAAAGGAGTTGTAGCAGCAGGAAGGGGGTAGGTACATGTGTGTTTGTTGTGTGTCACCAGCTTTTGGAAGTGCTCAGTCGCCTGGATACACTGTGAGGGTTAATATGTGCAGTGCTTATCCTGTTCCTCAAAGTCAACCGGTGCTGTTCTTCCTCCCTTCCCCTCCTTGACATGTGTTCCCTGGTCTGTGTGTAATCACTATTGCACATGGTCATCTAGGCTGCCAGTTAATCCAAGTGCACATTGCTTTCTGCATCATGTGGGGGGGGGGAGTCTGAGACATGTGTTGTTACCTTGCCTGTGCCCTGTCCTGTTCAGTCATTTGGGGGTCCATATTAGTTGCCACTGATGCTGAGTCTCAACATAGGAGTGTGAGTTTTCAAATAAACAGATTTGCAGCATGCATGACCGATGTTGTTGCCTCAGACATGATGTGCATGAGTGGGTGATATGCATAGTGCCGGGACGGTTGCTCATGTTACAGTCAGATCATTCCAGGACCATGGAGCAGTGTGCCCACTACAGTCCCCTAAGACACCCTTGCCTCGGAATCATGTGTGCCATCCAACACTGTGCCCATTCTCTGTGTGTTCAGCATAGGTTGGCCTCTGTGGCATTGTTCCCTGGCCTCATTTGTATTTATCTAAAGTGTGCTACATGTACCCATTGTACAGGCTGACCCCATTTGGCTTGTGCATCCTCACCCTGGGCAGTGCCTGTGTGTCTATGTACAACTATCTGTTGATGGTTGTTTGTCACAAATATGTGTTGGCAGCCTCACAAGGTGATTTGGAGTACATTTAGGAATTCTTGATGCACATTTTAGTAAACCCAGATTAAGAGGTGTAACTTCTTGATCTGTCTCAATCACATTGTCTCAGGTATGGGGGGTTTGTGCGGGCAAGGCCTACATGTCCAAACCTTATGTCTCCTTGCCAGGTCTGACCTGTGTGTGACAATTGTCTGGACAGACACTCAACATGCAGTGACCCAGTCATGTTGTGCAGGGTTTAATGTTTGTGCTTTGCAGCATGTGTCAAAAGTTAAAATACATGGTTCATGCTCATCCATTTTTGCCACCAGTGTGTGGTCGAGATGCTACGTAGTTTGGTCTGTGTGTGCTGACATCTGAGTGGACATTCTTGGTTCCCATGAGGGTGTCTCATCAGTGCAGGTGCTCCTTATCCCAACACATTTGCAGGCCCATTAGCTAATGCATTGTCCTGTGTTTGGACATGTGTGCCACTCCACATGACAGGCAGTGGGTCAGATGTGTTGCCAACTGTGTCATCATGGTACGGATGGCCATGTGACAGGTGGCATGATTCAAGTTGTTAGTCAAGAAGTATTGTACCTTGGCACTCACTACACTTGTCAACATGTCTCAATTTTTCATATGCTTGACTTTGATGTTTTGTTGTGAAGGACAATAATGTGCCTGCATGACAGATGTCTCCCAAGGAAGTGCAAAAGAAAGTACCTTTACACTTTCCGGGGACACGCTGGCACATTTTAAAGAAAGGCACAGTTCGATTAGCACTTTCTGATTATACATATCCATGTTCCCACAGTGTGTTTGCATTTGGGTAAGTCCTTGGTTGTTGCTGATACCAACTTACGAGTGTCAAGTCATCCAGACCACCGTGGTGCCATGTATATGTACTTACTGATACCCCATTTCTTCTTTACAGTGGCTTATTTGAATTCGGCTGGCAGCTCATACAATGACTGGGTAAATGTAGTTTTGTGTGCACCTCCTTGTGTGACTTCTGTTATACAGGCACATGTGTGTTCTGATCACAAAGTGGCACATTCACACATTCTAAACATGTACATTGTGTAAAGTGTTGTGAGTCCCTAGGGATCACAATGTTTTTCGTTTGGGTTTCCAAAGTACTTGCAGGTCTCTGAGTGTGGGGACACCTTCAGCATTGAGGTCTGTTATTTGGCCTTGGGTGCACCAATACTGTTTCGTTCACAGTGAACAAGAGGTGGCATGCCTTCATAGTCTTGCTGTGCTCAACTGTTCCCAGACACTAGCTTCTCAGTATAATTTGATATCAAGTTATTTGCTGTTGTGTCATAATCTCCATTGTTTCCAAGTGGCATGGTGGGTCAACCAACTGGGGAGTGCAGGGTTACATTTGTGCGGAGTATTCTAGATGTTACTCATGATGCATTTCCTGATATGCACTGTGACATTTTTTGTTTGGACTCATGTGTCAGATGTATACAGGTGACTGATTATTTTCTGTATCTTCACCTTGCCCACAGCATCATCGGAGGACACCAAGGGAGACACCTGCACAGACCTGGAGGAGGGATCCAGCACCGCTGCCACCACTGCTGGCGAGTCTGTGGGAGCAAGTGGCACGGAGGGCGAGGGGAGTCAGGCGGAGGACCTGTCTAGTGGCAACACTGACTACGACACTGACGGGTCCGAGGCTGAACTCCTTGAGGGGGCGGAGGCTGCTACAACACCTGGCAGCAGCACTACATCTGTCACCGCCCCCTCCATTCCCATCACCGCCCTCCCAATTGCTCCGGTCCCTTCTGTCCGTGCAAGGCACCACCGTGTCTCCTTCGTGCCAGGCACCGCACCCCCTGCCCCTGTCCCCCCTGCTGCCCTCACTGCAGAGTCTGTGGACATTCTGCGGCAGTTGCAGGTTGGCCAGACATCGATGCTGAATGTCCTCCATGGCCACACCAGACTGATGACACAGATGGTGTCGTACATGGAGGGCATGTCATCAGCGATGTTGCTGAGGTCCATGGACTCTTCACTGATGGCAGCAGTGAGCCTCCTGCAGCGCTTCGTCCCCCCCTACCCCTGCACCATCCACACTTCCCACTCCCATGCCTGTCCCAAGCACACCCAGATATTCCCAAGCACGCACCCCACCAGACATAGGCAGCACACCAACACGTAAGGGCAAGCACACACCTCCTGGCACGCACACTCAGGGGGATGAAGGCACACCCACTGGGTCTGGGGAACACAGGCATACACGCAGCCACAGTCCGAGTCCGCATGCCGCACTACCCAGTCCCTCCAATGGCACTCCCCTCGGCTCCCCTACCACACAATCTGACAAGGAGGCCTACTTGGCTGTGCTGGGCCTCAGCCCCTCTGGCTCACCATCCCGCAAACGGGAACGGCACTCCACAGGTATGGGAGTTGAGTCCCCCACCTGTCCACCCCCTCCCCTAGTAGCACTGCACCCCATCCCTCCGACCCCCCCCTCCTTTGAGCCTGTGGTTTCTTCGGGTGCAGGGGATATGCTGGATGACCTGGCAGCAGTGTGCAGCGCCGAGCTCACCTCCACTTTTGGCGCTGCCCCACCCCCTGTGGTGGAGGCATCCGTCCCTGCACCCACCACACCTACCCTTACACCTCCTGTCCCTGCGGTGCCTGGTCCTTCCCCACATGATGCCCCCCCCAGTCTGTAGAAAATAGGCCTCAGCTAGGCCTACCAGTGCAAGGGGTTCGCCCTTCTCTGCACAGAGTCCTCAGACTATTGGAAAGAAGTTGGCACAGAAACTGAAATAGAAAATACAGAGTTTAATAGACCTCATGAGGTGGAACTACATTCAGACAGCACCCTTCGGTATTGAATGAAGTAGCACATTGAACAGCAGGGCTATGCTCCTTTTATACCCACACAGGGGCTAAAAGAAGACAGTACAAGTATACTTGAGAGCAGTTATGCACATATATGGTCATACAGAAACTGCATAATCGACAAGTGGGAGGAGTTGACAGTTTGCTAACACTGGTAAACATATCCTGACAGTTACATGATACTAGCAGCTGCAAACTCAACTGGGCATGTGCGGAAGTAGAGGATACTAAATATAGTTTGTTGCTAGGCAGATTACAAGAGCAGTCAACACTAAGGGAGGACAAAGCACATGGTGAGCACATGGCAAACAAAATGGCTGCCAGAAATACAAAATGGATTCTACAACATGGACAAGATAGCCTCTAAATACCAGATGGATTCCGCTAATGCTAATCCAATCGCTGCCAATTTACAACAGACGACCCTTTTAGCATTAGCTGAAGACATCTGTTCCTCTAGGGTAGTCTAAATATGCATCGCTTACATCTATTAACATTATTTCGGCCACTTCTTTATTCAACATTTGTTGGGCCTTGATCTCTTCAATATTCCTTTTAACAGGTATACAAGCAGAAATGCAAATGGAGCAAAGCATTGGACCACATTGGATGCATACACAGCATGTAAATAAAACAGTAATAATTATACACAAGATAGTTAATAGCTTCCAGCCCCAAGCAGAAACGAGAGTCCAGAACCATCCAGCTAGAGTCCAGGTGCCAGTCTCTGGATGAATTTCTGCAGCGATCTTATGCAGTTTTGAAATTGCGTCATACACTGAAGGTGAGTGATCCGGTATGAATACACAACAGCTGCTACCGATGATGCGACATGCACCACCTCGATCAGCCAGAACAACATCTAGAACCATTCGATTCTGGAGAGCTACAATCCTTGCAATTTGCAGCTCCTCTGTAATATTTCCAAGCGCCAAGGCTGTCTGATTGGTAACAGCTTCCACAACTCTAGTCAATCGTCTAATTTTCCTACTGTTTAATGCAGCTCCCACAAAGAAGAACAAACCCAAATTAAAATCAACATACTGTTGTAGAGTGGTATCTGTTTGGTCTACTTCGTCAACACTTATTGTCCTCTTATATCTGTTCTTAGAGATATCAGTAAATAACTTAAAGTCTTGGTGGTAGGATGCAGGTGCCAGAAACACAGGGGGCAATAGAAAAGATACATAGCATACGCCTGACCATCCAACAGGTAGGTAATAATATCCGTGGCTACCACAGATAAAGTAAGTATTGGGTGAGGCTATGAAAGTGCTATTATTTGTACCCTCAATAAGCAGAATCACAGTACATTCACTTTTCCCCACTGGAATTCTTCCAACACTGCTTACACATAAATCTGCTTTAGCTCTAGTAACAGAAATCACAAATTGTTTATTACTAGGAAAAGTTCTCATATTTGTGAAAATATATGGCGTTGAAATATTGTCCGGTTGATACTCTTCCCATTCCCATTTAGTCCCGTTGGCTTGAGGATAGCCATCTTTGTCTTGGTAGCATACTTTATTGAGGCGAAAAAGAAGCCCGCCTACTGTACGTTTCCCGGATGCAAACAAAAGCGCATACCAAGCTTGACAAGAACCATTATGAGAAAAGGGAAGAGGAATAAAAGGTGTTCCTCCTTTCTTCTGATGTGCAGGTATCATCCCACCCACCCAACAGTTGGTAGTATTTGTGGCATTGTGAGTATGATGCAACATCTGAATGAAGGTATTATTCAAGTAGGATTGTCGATGCTTCTGCTCATGATAGGGAAGCGTGAAGTAGTGGTGTTCAACTGGTACCGGAGTAGTGGCAATCAAAAGTTCTCGGGCAGGTGCCACCTTCTCAACGAACCAGGTTATTACTGCTACAGCCACCATAGCAACAACAAACCCCATAGTACAAATGATCTTCCTCTTAGAAACAGTGGATCTCATTGTGGACATGATCAGCTTATTTGTCAAAACAACCGTTGGAGCTCTTATCCCTGGGCAGCCGTTGATTTCTTCACCGAGGGTCAAGACGGGTGTCGCTACACTACACAGAACTGATCCCCCCCCCCTTGCCACATCGGCATTCCGTTTCACTAACCCAGGGAGGTTGCTCAACCAGTCTTTTTCGACGATGCAGGCTCTTTCCGTGGTCTCAGTTGGTATCGGGATACTCCAGGAATTGTGTGGTCCGGGAAGACTTCCTCAGGTTCGTCAGGTGATATGGCCTGGCCTTTCTCTGTATCCAAGATGTCCCGATGGTCGATCAAATCAACAGGATCCACCAAGGTAGACGGCACTTTCTTGCAGTGGGTGGAGTGCACCCAGTTCCTCCTGTTCGTCACTCGAACCGCAGTTCTCGTCGATAGGAGCACCTGCTCCGGGCCGCGCCACCTCGGTTCCAAGCTGCTCGACCTCTGGAACGATTTGATCATCACCTGATCTCCAGGCCGGAGTCCATGGCCTTCACCTGCAGACCTGTCCGGAAGAGCTTCTCGAACCTGTTGATGAATAGAGACCAAACTGTCAGTCAATTGTGCTAAATAGTCACTCATCAATACACACGGTACGTCGTGTAGGGGACGTGGCTTAGGAATTCCCCAAATGTTCATAGGCCTGCCGAACACCACCTCATAGGGAGTAAGGCCAGACCACGAATGTGGCACTGATCTAATGGACAACAGTGCCAAAGGTAACGCGTCTGGCCATTTCAGGGATGTGGAGGCTAGTATTTTCGCCAATTTTAATTTAAGTGTGGCGTTATACCTCTCCACTAACCCTGCTGATTGTGGATGAAAGGCGGCGTGGAACTTTTGTTTTATTCCTAACCCCTTCAAGACATATTCGACAACTTGCCCAATGAAATGGGGACCGTTATCACTCCATAAAAATTTACAAACACCAAATCTAGGAAAAAATTCCTTCAAAAGCACCTTTGCAGTGGTGAGAGCTGTATTGTCCTTCGTAGGGTATGCCTCAATCCACTTACTGAAGGCGCATACCACTACTAGGACATACTTTAAGTTATTACAGCACTCGAGCTGGATGTAATCCATTTGCAAGACTTCAAAAGGTGCAGTTGGCGTAGCAAACCCTCCTGTTGGAGTTTGTGTCCCTTTTCCAGGGTTATGCTGAAGACAAATCAGACAGGACTGTACCATCTTTTTAGCTGTGCCGGCAATTTCTGGATGCTACCAAACTTGCGTAAGCAATTTCGTTATCGAGGAGGCTCCAACATGTGCCGGCCCATGTGCCATATGAATCATAGGTTGTAAATAAGCTGTCGGCAATCTCCACTTACTCATCTCTTTATTCCTCCAACAGCCCTCATCATCCAATGTTCCTTCCTTGGACACAATCAGATTTCTGCATATCTAGCACTTCCTGCCTGGTATCATGCCAGCGTTCAGCTTGTGACTTTACTACATACATGGATGTGGTGCTTCGCTGCATGGCAGTTTCACGGGCTGTTTGGTCTGCAAAAGCATTGCCTCGCCCTATCTTATCAACTATTTTCTTATGTGCGCTACATTTAACAATCGCTATTCTCTTCGGGTATGTTAAAGCAGTCAAGAGATTATGCACTAATTCTCCATGCATTATCTGCACCCCATGGGATGTAAGAAAACCCCTCTCCTTCCAGAGTAGCCCAAAATCATGAGCCACTCCGAAGGCATAGCGACTGTCTGTATAAATATTCACAGATAAGTCAGTACTGAGTTCACACGCTCGTGTTAATGCTATTAGCTCAGCTGCCTGAGCTGACTTCTGTGGGATACGAGCTGTCTCAACTACCGTCTGAAGTGTTGTAATTGCATATGCAGCTGACGTTGTACCATCTGGTAACTTCAAACAGGACCCATCAACCCATAGCTCCCCATCGACACTTAAAAGGGGCGTGTCTTGTAAATCAACACGACCCTTTGTCTGTTCCTCAGTAAGGAATATACAATCATGAGACTCGTGTGACTGAGACTGAGTCACCGGGTATGGCAACAAAGTTTGCTTTAACATAGGGACCCCTCTGATCTACTGGAACTTCAACTTAACATAAGACCCACGTCCACCCCTATCGCTACCTCTGAAAGACGGACCATAAGCCTGAGCCAACATAATCTTCGTTTTCAATTCTTTAGTCCTTTTGTCCTCATTACCCTTTGCCTCTAATTCCTGGCGCTCATAATACTGAGCCATAGTCAAAAGGGAGACCGGGGAAGACGTGGTCCAGGAACTCTCACTGGCCTTTAGGCGACTAGCTATTCCTGGCAACAGGTTTGCGACATATTTATCGACAAACAGATGTCTGCCTGTGTCATCTGTCAAAGACTGGCCACTAAAATCGTGGAATGCTTCTTCAAAGCGTGTAAAGAAATCAGAGACCGATTCATCTGCCTTTTGCTTACAGGACGCTAAAACAGTCCAATCTATCTTTTTAGGGGGAATAATCGTTTTCAACTTAACTAGTATAGCTGCAGGGAGATCTAAAATGAACTGACATGGCTTCTGTGCGGGTTCCCTTTTGGCATCCATTCGTTCTAAGTCTTTCCACAATGCCCCAAAAGCTGCCTGATCATCAATTTTACGAACAGTTCTCCACATATCAGGTGGTAATATCAATCCGAAAAATAAATCAATATCAGGCAAAGTCATAGTGCAAGAACTAATAGCACCTTCAACTTCCTCATAAAAAGTGGCTGGATTTTTCCGCGGATCAGGCAATGCAGTTTTAAGTGCCATAACATCCGTCCTATTCCAAGGAGTGTAAACCCAATTATAAATAAAATAACCCTTTGCATCAAGAGAGGCCTTATCATCGCTTGTACCCTGTCCTTTAGGAGGAACATACAAGGGCGCGGCCTCCCGCATAGGTTTCGCATGGACTATCATAATCTTATCTGTTCCGGAGGTAGAAGCTTGTGCCATGCCAGTCTGAGAGGTCTGCACAGCCCCGTCTGCAGTCTTTTTCTCCTCTCACAAGCGGACTGCATCAACACGAAGTTTAACCAAACGCCTGATTGTATCAGCCACCTGGGAGAAAACAAAAAGACCATCACGCATTTGCTTATAATCATCTGTTATATCCTTAGGCTCTAACTCCTCAGAATATTTCCTAAACAACTCAAGGACCTCTCCGGCAAACACCTCAGTAAAATACAGATGCTCCCTTTCATACCACCCTCTCATACTATCAAGAATTTCAGGGGCGGTGGCAGTTCCATGAGCTGCTTTACGAGCAGCAGATCGGAGCTGGGACGAGCGTGCAGCAGTTAACATAGAACGAGTTTCTCGCGTCTTATCTTCCTCCAAACTAGAGTCCTCATCTAACTCATGGGGGGCAGAAGGAACAGTATACGGAGGTGGAGGACGATCTAATAATAAGGAATCATCTTGTGGTTTATTAAGTATAGGATAAAGGGGCCTCCGAACAGGGTATTGGCCAGTTACCTGTAAAGCGCGCTCCCTATCTTCTCTCTCCTTCAACTCTTTCATTTCTTTGTTCTTTAACTCTAATGCTTTCACATAAACGGTTTTCCGCTGGTCTTTTTCAATCAAGGCTTGCTCACGTTTCATCCGTTCACGCACTTCTTTCTCCCACATTCGTACACAATCAAACATATCGTGCCTAGTCTTTCGTTTAAACATACATTGCTCGACATACTCAATCTTTCGTAAATCAAATGACCCATACATAGGCCAACGCAACTCAGGATCCTTACGCGTATATTTATTCCATAATGTGCTGTACATTATAGAAGAAAGACCATACTTAATGTACATATCCCTATTAGGCGTCCCCTCCTGGGGGGCCGGTTGTGCTTCATTAAGACTCAAAGTGGTACCATTACAAAAGCAACACATCCTACGAAGTGTGCTAAAGACAGGCACGCCAAAAATAGTGCAGAATATGCAGTATTATAATCAAAGTAGCACTTAAGGTACCTTTAGTACAATTTGCCGTTCAAATCAATTCAGTTAGAGAAAATTCTCCTTGTTAGAAGGCGACCTCAGAGGGGCCCGGAGGGGGCCCTGACTGTCCTGAGACCCACCCTCAAAGTATCGTAGCCGGGCACTGGCGGGAGACTCCGCAGGGGAGGAATCTCGTATCTAGGATCGTACACTCGGCACCACACGACAAAGAGACACCACACCGAGGGTTCTTAGGATTCAAGCTTTATCAAATCGAAGGGGTAGGATCTTTATGATCAGCAAGGCAGATATTTACAAACAGAGCGTGGGCTCACAGAGTCTTGGCGGGGGTAGGAGGTAGCGGGACAGTCTTTGGGGGGATATGGATCAAATGCAGGAGCGTACCCAGCGCACAGCTCACAATCCTCGAGCCGGGGGATACACTTGTCGTCGTGGGGTCCGACGGGACCAAAGAGAGTCTGGGGGAGCCGCGAGTCACTCAGCAGGCTCAAGCACAAGTTCGGAGGTCTTACGATCTTCAGGGAGCCGCGAGTCACTCAGCAGGGCTCAAGCACAAGTTCGGAGGTCTTACGATCTTCAGGGAGCCGCGAGTCACTCAGCAGGGCTCAAGCACAAGTTCGGAGGTCTTACGATCTTCAGGGAGCCGCGAGTCACTCAGCAGGGCTCATGCACAAGTTCGGAGGTCTTACGATCTTCAGGGAGCCGCGAGTCACTCAGCAGGGCTCAAGCACAAGTTCGGAGGTCTTACGATCTTCAGGGAGCCGCGAGTCACTCAGCAGGGCTCAGATGTTCCAAGGCGAATCTGCCGGACAGTCCCAGAGCACCCCTTGTTATAGGTCGACCCCTCTTTGATGTCCGGAGTCTGTGCAGGCAGGGGTCTTGTCACCTGGGGGTCGCTTGTCGAGGTTTCCTGCCATTGTCTTTTGATCCTTTCAGGGCCGGGTCGGGAGGAGTCCCAGACACCCAGCAGGCGTGGAGCCAGCCCTCAGGGAGGCCGGAGGGCCGATCGAAACCCATCGTCCCAGGGGAGTTCAGAGGTGCGATAGAAATGGCTCCTCCCTCTCTCATCCCCTGGAAGTGTGATGTCCTCCAGCCGGAGTGGCGCCTCTAGGCCCGGGTTGTGCTGGGGCCGGGCGGCCATCTTGGTGCATGAAGTGGGCACGCGTGCCCGGGGTGGCCGAAAGGAGAGAGGCCATGGACGGGGATGCCCGGGTCACGTGTGTGTGTTCTGGTGGGAAGGATCGGCTGGGCCGTGTGCTTGGGGTCCCAGGTACCAGGTTAGGTAGTGCGGGGACAGGAAGAGCCATGCTACGAGGCCGGGTCTAACACGCGTCCCCCCCAGCTGAAAGCCGGAGAGAACTACCCATCATCTTGGGGGGTTCTCTTCGCTGAGGCGGAAGAACCGGGAGAGGCCGTCAGCGTTGGCGTGGTCCGTACCAGGGCGATGTTCTACGGTGAAATCCATCCCCTGGAGGGAGATTGACCACCGCAGTAGCTTGGGGTTTTCTCCTCGCATTTGCATGAGCCATCGCAAGGGCCGATGGTCGGTTTGGACTTTGAAATGGGTGCCAAACAGGTAAGGGCGCAGCTTCTTGAGGGCCCAGACTACGGCAAATGCTTCGCGCTCAATGGTGCTCCACCTCTGTTCTCTGGGCAACAGCCGCCGGCTGAGGAAGGCGATGGGCTGGTCTAGGCCTTGGTCATTCACTTGGGACAGGATGGCTCCAATGCCATGCTCGGAGGCATCGGTCTGTACTACAAACTCCTTGGAGTAGTCGGGAGCCTGGAGGACGGGGGCCGTGCACATGGCCTTCTTTAGGGCATCGAACGCTTCCTGGCAGGCAGTCGTCCACTGCACCCTCTTGGGCTGTTTTTTGGATGTGAGTTCGGTGAGGGGGCCAACCAGGCTGCCATACCCCCGGATGAATCTTCGGTAGTAGCCAGTGAGGCCCAGGAAGGCTCGGACCTCCGTTTGGGTGGTGGGTGGTTCCCAGGCTAGTATGGCGTCGATCTTCGGCTGTAGAGGGGCGACCTGACCGCTCCTGACCTGGTGCCCCAGGTAGACTACTGATCCTTGCCCAATCTGGCACTTGCTGGCTTTTACTGTGAGGCCTGCCTGGCGCAGGGCGGTTAGCACTCTCCGGAGGTGCTGGAGGTGCTCACTCCATCCGGAACTGAAAACGGCGATGTCGTCTAGATAGGCCGCACTGAACTGTTCCATCCCGGCCAGGACCCTATTCACCAGTCGCTGGAAGGTGGCCGGGGCATTTTTCATTCCGAAGGGCATTACGCGGAAGCGATAATGCCCATCTGGGGTGGAGAAGGCGGACCGCTCCTTGGCTTCCTCTGTGAGCGCAATCTGCCAGTATCCGCAGGTGAGGTCGAATGTGCTGAGGAACCGGGCCGCCCCGAGTCGGTCAATGAGCTCGTCGGCTCGGGGAATGGGGTGGGCATCGGCCCGGGTGAATTATCAACAAGTCCCCCACCTTCAAACCAACAATATCCCCCGCCCCAGAACTACCAACAAGCTCCTGCTACTTACAACAATCAGAACCAATATCTGGTGACCAGAAATGCGCAGTACTGGCGCGACTAACAGAGATTCCAATTTTCAACTTAAGTAGTCATCCCCTGGATAACATCACTGAAACTCTTCTCTCTAAAGGTCTTTCCTTTGTTCCACACAGTAGTATTAACCAATTTGAATTATTTAAAGACATGATGGTCTTCTTCCGCAAAATAAGACTACAAAATTTCTTCGAAGACAAACAAGAAGAATCATCAGTAGTAAATAGATCAGGCCTCAAACCGATTTCCACCTTCCTTCCATCTCTAGAACAGGTGGCTCCAGAAATTTCAGTGTTTGAACACGTCGTGTTCAACAAACTCTCTGCAATTACCAAATACATTGTACCACCTCAATATAACATCACGTATGAAGAACATCTAGCATTGGAATCACTAAAACACAGCAAAGACCTCATTATTAAAAGTTGCGACAAAGGCGGAGGGATAGTCATTTTTGACAAATCCCAATATATTGAGAAAATGGAACAAATGCTGAATGATCCATGTCATTACTCTAAGATCTCCAAGGACCCCACCAAAAGGGTACAAAACATCGTACTTCAGCTTACCACTCAAGCACTCGAACGTGAACTTATCTGTGAAAAAGAATACGAATTTCTTAACATCAAAGAACCCAAAATGGCAGCTATCTACGGCATCCCGAAAATACACAAGGACAGCATCAATCCACCGTACAGACCAATAGTGACCACCATAGGATCTGTCACAGAACCGCTCTCGAAATATGTAGATAACATTTTGAGATCATTTGTATCGCATATTCCATCTTACATTCGGGACACCAGTGACATCATCACTAAAATAGAAAATTTACCTTTTAATGGAAATACTCAACTCTTGGTTACCATGGATATCACAGCTCTATACTCCAATATTCCACAAGCAGGAGCTCTAGAAGCAGTAGCCTGGTTCATGGAGATGTTTAACATTGACTGCCCAAGATTATTTATCCTGGAATGCTTAGAGTTGATACTCACAGAGAACACCTTTGAATTTAATGGCTCCCTATACAAACAAACTAAGGGAGTCAGCATGGGAGCATCATGTGCTCCCACGGTGGCTAACATCTACATGGCTCTATATGAAACACGTTTCATATATAACGAAATTGCACCCTTCAGTGAGTCTATAACAACATGGTCCAGATATATAGATGATGTCTTCTTCATCTGGATAGCTGACCCTGAAGACCTTCCACAATTTGTCTCCTGGGTGAACCTATGCGACAACAATATTTTCTTTACAGCTAACTCCAGTAATGTCAAAGTAGAATTCTTAGATATACAAATCCAAAATAACAGCGATCACCTTGAAGTGGATCTTTACGTAAAACCTACAGCGCGTAATACACTCCTTCACTTTGACAGCTTTCATCCCTCTACCCAAAAGACCAGTATACCCTTCAGTCAATTCTTGCGTCTCCGTCGGAATTGCACTAACCTGAGAGATTTCGACCTAAGATCTGAAGAAATGAAACAAAAATTCTTAACCAGAGGCTATCCAAAACGCTTGGTACGAGACTCATACAAGAGAGCAAGATTCTATGACAGGCAACACCTGTTAACACCCCGCCAGAGAACTCCCAATTCTAGATTAGTCTTCATATCAAGACACTCCACAATGAATGCAAAAGTACGCCATGTCATTAATTCGAATTGGCACATCCTAAATGCAACTAAGCCCAAGGATCAAATCTTAAGCAAACCTCTGTATGCATACAGAAAAAATAAAAACCTTAAAGACTTGGTAGTAAGATCGCGGTTAACAAAAATACCTACGGGCATCCAAACGCAAATCTGCAGTACAGGCCTTACCAAATTGGTAGGCAATTTCAAATGCATGTCCTGTACAGCATGTGATTCAGCAATAGAAACAAAACAATTTACCTTCAACAACAGGAATATTCCATTGACAAGTTTCACTAATTGCAAGACCACCAATGTTGTATACTTATTAGTATGCCCTTGCAATCAAGGCTATGTTGGAGAGACAGCTCGTATGCTGTCCACTAGACTAACCGAACATAGGTCAGCAATACGGACCAAGAAAATTCAAGCCCCCCTAGTCCGTCACTACTTGGAAGCAAATCATACACCGGACCAAATACGATGGCTTATTCTAGAGAAAATCAGAAATCACTCTACCAATATAGGCACAAGTATACGCAAAAAAAGAGAAGTGTTTTGGATTTTCCATCTTAATACATATCTCAAAGGTATGAATAGTGAAATACCGTGGGAACAAGTCATCAAATAAATTAAAACTCAAACATTAGAGTAATATAGGCAATATGGTTCATATTCATTATGTAAGCTCCCCACACCCAATAGTCCTGGGTTTCTAGCTCCCTTTTAAGATGGCCGCCACTCCCACCATCTAATACACTCCATGCGAACGTCAGTCTTCTCTCCATTTCCATTCGAATTACACTATTGTCCAATCGAAACACACGTCAACCATATAAAAAAAGTCCAAGTCATGACTTCACAACATGACTGATCGACATAGCGGGAGAAGCAAGACGCCGCTACGGAGACACCTGGCTGAATCGTGACGTTACCCTGGAATACGTAGTCCTCGAGACACTTAGTAAGTACGCGCTCATTTCGTTTATCAGCCTCACCGAAACTGAGCATTTTTACCAACTACGGCATTGTCACACGCTTTCCGTCTTTTGTCAGACCCTTAAAGAACTGAACGCTAGTCCATAACGGGAACAGCGAAGCTCCCCAACGGAGACACCGAGCAGAATCATGACGCTACTCTGGGACGCATAGTACTTCTGACACATAGTAAGTACGCGCTCATTCGTTCGCTAGCCTTACGACAACTGAGTAGCTTTATAGACTACTGCACTGTTATACACGTTCCGTCTCTCCTTTTAGTTCTTCAAAGAACTGAACACAAGTCCACTCACTGAGGTTACCAGAGTATACCATTTAGTCGCATCCTCAATTCCATCTAATGTAAGTACAATTGCCACCGCACTTGCAATAATATATTTCTTCAGCAGAAACACACATGTTTTCTAATGCGTTTGCCCTGATTCCCCCTTTAGACAGCTAAGACCGTCAGCCGAGCACGCCTAATAAGTTGATTAGAAGTACGCCTTCTCCGTTCTTTCGCCACGAAGACCGTTCAGGGAGAATCTGGATACATTTTAAAGTAAGCGATTTGACATCAGCCTACTCAAGCTACTGTTTGTTACCACCTTCCTACGGCGTGACATTTATCCATTTACATATACTTGTCCACTTCTTCTACCATCAGATTTCTTTGATCTTAATCCATGTCAAGCAATATCCAGAAAAAAGCGGATCCGTCTAACATAATGTAAGTTATCACGAATAAATTAGTATAAAGCCAAAAAAACAGATCCTCAGGTCCGGTTTAGCACATTCGTCTTAGTCTCTCTTAATTCTCTATTCTCAGATAATTGAAAGGGTTGTAGCCCCCCTAAACGAACCGGGTAAGAATTCTTTCCGCTTCAACCACAGTCTTCATAGCGATCCGATTCAAGCCTACTAGTATTCAGGTCAGCATTATTCATTCGTTACTACAATTCACGTAACGCATAGATTTCTAGCCGCTACCTCACACTCTGTTTTTTCCTTATTTAATACAGAATTTCAGTTGTGACAATCTCAAACAAGAACTGAGAAGTTTCATGATATACGAGTAGGCCATCTACCACTCGTAAGTCGCTATTTTATTTACGCGACCCAACCAAATGTTAGGACTTAGCCACATCCACATAATGTCCTCCCCATTCTCTATATTTTCTTGTGTTTTCCAACTTTTTAAAATTGAAGTTTAGATAATTTTTCACGAGTAGGTTTTTTTCAAGAAAGTAAAAAGTCACATTTTGGTGATGGGATTAGATAAGGTGAAAAGTCATTCTTTAGTTTACTACTAAAAAATGTCTGATAAGATGTTATAGACTAGTGTTTTTAACTGTTTCACCATAGAAATTATTACAATAGATGACCCATTATGGTCTCTGATTTGTTGTTTTTCAATATTATTCTACAGCGTACTCTTGATGGTTGTTCATGTTCTCACCTAGGTACCGGTGACAAACTCTGTATGGCCCCCTGATGAAGGCACATGCCGAAACGCGCGTAGGATTGTGGAAGCATCCTAAGGCCATATCAATGCTTTATCCTCTGTTCATTAGTTTCTGAATATTTGTTTATCATGTTTATTATCTTTGTACTTCATTTCATACTGAGGAGAATTCCCTTGTAAATTGTGTCAAATATCTTTAATACATGTTAAACTACCTGAAATCTATTTACAATCGAAAATCAAATTCAAAAAATGTACTTGTAAATATGGAGATATATATTTTTTCTACGAACTTATAAAAATAAAAATGATGTATAAAAAGCACTTTAGTTCTATCTAGTTTTGAATCCAAGAGTTATGCTGTTTCTTACTATTTAACCTACATTCCTAAATCTATGGTTCTTTCAACTCATCGGCCCGGGTGACGTCATTGAGCCCCCGGTAGTCCACGCAGAATCGGAGCTCGGGGGCGACCCTGGGGGCCGCTGCCTTCGGAACTAGGACCACGGGGCAGGCCCAGGGACTATCGGATGGCTCGATCACCCTCAGGGTCAACATCTTCGAGACTTCAGCTTGAATGCAGGACCGGACCCGGTCAGGGACTCGGTAGGCTCGGTGTCTCACTGGCGGGCTGTCCCCGGTGTCCACGTCATGGACACACCAGTCGGTGACTCGGGGGATCAGGGAGAAGAGGTCGGAGAATTGTCCTAGGAGCTGGCGACAGTCCGCTTGTTGTTGGTCAGTGAGGGATGGGGAGAGGTTCACTCCTTCCACGGAGCCATCCTTCTCCTTGACACACAGGAGGTCCGGGAGGGGATCGGACTCATCTTCGGCCCCGTCATCGGTGGCCAGCAGGAGGCTCAGTTCTGTCCGCACGAAGTGAGGCTTGAGGCGGTTCACGTGTAGGACCCGCAGGGGATCCCGGGGCGACTGGACGTCCACCAAGTATGTGACTGGACTCTTCCGCTCAATCACTTTGAAGGGCCCGGTCCACTTGTCCTGGAGGGCGCCAGGCTTCACGGGGGCCATGACCCATACCTGCTGGCCCGGCTGGAACTCGACCAGAGTGGCATTCTGGTCGTACCAGCGCTTCATCTCTTCTTGGCTTGCCTCCAGGTTGGCCTCGGCCAGCTCTCGGAACTTCCTGGTCTGGTTCCGGAGGGCCAGAACGTATTGGAACACATCTCGTGGGGTGGTCTGGGGTGCTGCCTCCCACCCTTCCTTAACCAAGCTGAGAGGACCCTCGGCGGGGACTGCTCGGACTCCCTCGGTCGGGGTGTCCTCGACTTCCCCCAGGGGGGTGAGTCGGGCGGACATAGATCGGGTGGTGGCGCACACCCACTCGGGGAGTCCCATCATTCCTAGGTGGGCCTTGCGCTCGACGTACTTCCAGGGAGAGCTCTCCAGGTCGTTCCCCAAGAGGCAGTCGACCGGCTGGGAGGTTCTTACGGCAACCCTCAGTTTACCTATCACCCCTCCCCACTCAAACGGCACCAGGGCTACCTGACACATACTCTCTCTATTATCTGTGGAAATTACGGGGCAAAAGACGTTGGGTAGGATCTGCTCCTCGGGGACTAAGTGCCTGAGGACACCGGTGATGCTGGCCCCGGTGTCTCGCAGGGCTTCTATTTGGTGGCCATTGATCTTGACGAGCTGCCCGTACTTCTTCGTGTTGGAGGGCAGGAGGCTACCAGGGACCATCTCTCTATCTCCCAGGGATACTAGGGCCATAGCTGCGGGTTCCCACTCCCCGGTGTCCTCAACCTCCTCCCCCAGGGCTACGTTGGCTATCTGTCTAGCAGGGTTTGCAGCAGGGGGGACCTGGGGGGCCATGGGGCACTCCGGGTCATTGGCGTAGCGCCCGGGCTTCTGACAACGGAAACAAGTGATGGTTACCCGGTGCCCCCGTCTCCCGGGGGGTCCGGAGACTGGTGGGGGGGGCGCCGGGAAAGGTGGAGGTTGGGTCTTCGGGGGACTCGACTGGGACTCTCTCTGCCCTCCCTGGTTCCCTCCCCCTCTCTGGCGGGGTGGTCCCTGACTGGCTCAGGGGTATTCTCCTACAATGCTCCGGGGGACCCGGGTGTTGATCCAGCGGTCTGCTTCCACAGCCAGCTTCCTGGGATCGGTGAGTTTGCTGTCGAGCAGATGCTGGCGTAGTTCCACAAAGCAGTTCGCAGCCAGGTGTTCCCACAACATGAGGTCGGTGAGTTCCTCGAGGGTGGTGACCTTGCTGCCCTTGATCCACCCATCGAAGGCCCGACTGAAAAAGTTTACATACTCCACCCAGGTGGTGCCCGGGATCTTCCTGCAGTCCCGGAATCGCTGACGGTACATCTCTGGGGTGAGGCCGTACCTGGTGAGGAGAGCCTCTTTCATGTGGCTGTAGGAGGTCTGCAGGGAGATGGGTAGGTCGAGCAGGGTGTCCCTTCCTTCGCTCAGAAACCGTCCCCACAGCCCTGCCCCCCAGTCCTTCTGCGGGACCCGATGAGAGGTCATGGTGACCTCGTAGGCCCTGAACCATTGTTGAATGTCATCATTTTTATAATATTCTTTGACCACGTCCTTGGGGATGTGGACCTTCTGTTCCGCCGGGGAGGCCGCCTCTCGGTTCCCCGGGGGCCTCCCTTCCTCGTTTCTGGCTTTGAGCTCGATCTCCTTCAAGCTGCGTTCGTGCTCTAGTTGGAGCTTCCTTCCTTCGTGCTCCCGTTGGAGCCTCTTCTCTTCCAATTCGCCTTGTACGCGCATTTGTTCTACTGCTAGCTTTTTTCCGCTAATTTCAATTCGCCTTCGATTTTGAGTTTGGCTAACTCGAGTTTGTGATTGCGACTTCTCTCTCTGTCTGCGAGTTCTTCCGGGGAAAGGCCCCCGTCTGGCACGAAGCCTCGCACCTGATTGCTGCTGTTTTCGCCTTGGGGGGGTTCTGCTTCGTCGTGTCGCTCCCCCATGCCTTCTGGGCGGGAGGCCCCGGCATCCACCCAAGCTTTCAGTGCTTTCTGCAAATCTTCTTTGGTGTTGAGACCGGTGGTAGCGATTTTAAGTTCTTTGCAGAATTGCTTCAGTTCTTTGTGCGTGTATTCTTCTAGTTGTTCCACCTGGAACACCCTGTTGGTGTTGGTTTCTGCGGGGCTCATGGCGCTTCCTTCTGCCATTTTTGTCGGTAGTGTGTCAGTCGTTCACGGTACGATCTCTAGGTTATGGGCCCGAATCCCGTCGCTTGCCACCAATGTTAGAAGGCGACCTCAGAGGGGCCCGGAGGGGGCCCTGACTGTCCTGAGACCCACCCTCAAAGTATCGTAGGCGGGCACTGGCGGGAGACTTCGCAGGGGAGGAATCTCGTATCTAGGATCGTACACTCGGCACCACACGACAAAGAGACACCACACCGAGGGTTCTTAGGATTCAAGCTTTATCAAATCGAAGGGGTAGGATCTTTGTGATCAGCAAGGCAGATATTTACAAGCAGAGCGTGGGCTCACAGAGTCTTGGCGGGGGTAGGAGGTAGCGGGACAGTCTTTGGGGGGATATGGATCAAATGCAGGAGCGTACCCAGCGCACAGCTCACAATCCTCGAGCCGGGGGATACACTTGTCGTCGTGGGGTCCGGCGGGACCAAAGAGAGTCTGGGGGAGCCGCGAGTCACTCAGCAGGCTCAAGCACAAGTTCGGAGGTCTTACGATCTTCAGGGAGCCGCGAGTCACTCAGCAGGGCTCAAGCACAAGTTTGGAGGTCTTACGATCTTCAGGGAGCCGCGAGTCACTCAGCAGGGCTCAAGCACAAGTTCGGAGGTCTTACGATCTTCAGGGAGCCGCGAGTCACTCAGCAGGGCTCAAGCACAAGTTCGGAGGTCTTACGATCTTCAGGGAGCCGCAAGTCACTCAGCAGGGCTCAGATGTTCCAAGGCGAATCTGCCGGATAGTCCCAGAGCACCCCTTGTTATAGGTCGACCCCTCTTTGATGTCCGGAGTCTGTGCAGGCAGGGGTCTTGTCACCTGGGGGTCGCTTGTCGAGGTTTCCTGCCATTGTCTTTTGATCCTTTCAGGGCCGGGTCGGGAGGAGTCCCAGACACCCAGCAGGCATGGAGCCAGCCCTCAGGGAGGCCGGAGGGCCGATCGAAACCCATCGTCCCAGGGGAGTTCAGAGGTGCGATAGAAACGGCTCCTCCCTCTCTCATCCCCTGGAAGTGTGATGTCCTCCAGCCGGAGTGGCGCCTCTAGGCCCGGGTTGTGCTGGGGCCGGGCGGCCATCTTGGTGCATGAAGTGGGCACGCGTGCCCGGGGTGGCCGAAAGGAGAGAGGCCATGGACGGGGATGCCCGGGTCGCGTGTGTGTGTTCTGGTGGGAAGGATCGGCTGGGCCGTGTGCTTGGGGTCCCAGGTACCAGGTTAGGTAGTGCGGGGACAGGAAGAGCATGCTACGAGGCCGGGTCTAACACTCCTCATTACCTGCCTATGTGAATTGCAAGTCACATATGTCAAAACAAACCAAGTTGGCCAACACAAGTATACAATCTCAAAGCCACAGTAAGCGTTACTAAACTACCTTACCAATCACAGGCATCAAAACCAACAGCAAGCGCCGCAGAAGGACACTTACCAATCACTTGGTGTCCAGATTCATCCTGCCAAGTTCTAAAATCGACCAAATGGTCACTGCACGGCGAATCAACAGAAGAGATCTCAGTCGAGGACCGGCGCCACCTGGATGGTCAGATCAGAAAGAAAGGAAAAGCCGCCGCGGATGCCAAGACTCGGGTCTTATCGGGCAGTGATCACGTCCAGAGCGAGATTCCAATCCTTCGTCGCGACCAATCCTTCGGGCATCCGAGTTCTCGATGAGCCCCGAGTTGGGCGCCAATTTGTAGAAAATAGGCCTCAGCTAGGCCTACCAGTGCAAGGGGTTCGCCCTTCTCTGCACAGAGTCCTCAGACTATTGGAAAGAAGTTGGCACAGAAACTGAAATAGAAAATACAGAGTTTAATAGACCTCATGAGGTGGAACTACATTCAGACAGCACCCTTCGGTATTGAATGAAGTAGCACACTGAACAGCAGGGCTATGCTCCTTTTATACCCACACAGGGGCTAAAAGAAGACAGTACAAGTATACTTGAGAGGAGTTATGCACATATATGGTCATACAGAAACTGCATAGTCGACAAGTGGGAGGAGTTGACAGTTTGCTAACACTGGTAAACATATCCTGACAGTTACATGATACTAGCAGCTGCAAACTCAACTGGGCATGTGCGGAAGTAGAGGATACTAAATATAGTTTGTTGCTAGGCAGATTACAAGAGCAGTCAACACTAAGGGAGGACAAAGCACATGGTGAGCACATGGCAAACAAAGTGGCTGCCAGAAATACAAAATGGATTCTACAACATGGACAAGATAGCCTCTAAATACCAGATGGATTCCGCTAATGCTAATCCAATCGCTGCCAATTTACAACAAGTCGACGAACCTGAGGGTTCTAATGTGCAGGCAAGCTAGGGGAGACGCGTGGCCATGTGTCCCCCCCAAGGACTTCTGATCTGGACTGGCCATGTGCCTTTGTAACTAGTGTCCTTTTATAATTTTGATTTTAATGCTGAATAAAGCATTTTCTTTTCACTTTGAACACTATTGCATTTCAGGTATTGATGTGGGTGCTGATGCTCCAGGAGTTGGGGTTGTGGTAATGTGTTATGTTTCAGGGAAATGTAGTCTGATGCTCATGCGGTGGACTATGGTATCTGCGTACCATCACAAGGTCTCTGCAAAGAATCTTTGGTCGTGTGTGCTATTTGTGTTTGGAGACATTGTCCCAAGGAGTGTTCCTTCCTCTGTGGCACCTGACATCTTCCCTGCAGGGAGTTGCACAATTGTTGTGCTGACCTCTGTCTACATTTCCTTTGTTGGTGACGGATCCCTTCAACTATGGCCATGCCTGCTCAGCAATGTCTCCGGCTGCATCGTCTGTGCCATCCTTGCTAGTCACTGTACTTGTGTATTGAGTATGTTGTAATGCCTTAATGGCGAAATTCTCCATTTTCCGCACTATGCATGTGTGTTATCCCAGCCTAGCATGCAATTGGTACTTGTTCTGCAGGGTATTTGGGCACCTGAATGACAATTGTGGGCATTGTATCTGTGGGAACTCCACCCTATTCCTTCCATGAGAGGCAACATCTTGGTGGCTGTCCCAGCACCTGTACATTCCTATCAGTCCTGGGATGTGCATGACAGTGTGTGCTCCCTTTGGCTCTCTTAGTTTAGTAGGCATTGACATGACTATACAGTCTTGTGGAATGATCTCTGTGTGTGTATTGTGCTGCATCCGCCAGGGGTGGGTATGCATGTGTCATTTGTCCACACACCCACATGTGGTGTGTCATGCAGTGGGGGAAAGACATCCATCTTCATGGGAGTGGGACACTGCTGTCAGTGATGTGTTGTTATGGCACTATCAACATAGTCGAACATTAGGGATGAGTACATACACCCATGGAGTTTTGGTCATCTGATCATGATGTACACACCCCCATGTCTCTGTCCACTGCCGGTATTCCTCTGCACCCACCCCTCACATGTCTCTGTCCACTGCTGGGAGTGATAGGCACCCACCCCTTACATGTCTCTGTCCACTGCTGGGAGTGATAGGCACCCACCCCTCACATGTCTCTGTCCACTGCTGGGAGTGATAGGCACCCACCCCTCACATGTCTCTGTCCACTGCTGGTATTCCTCTGCACCCACCCCTCACATGTCCCTGTCCACTGCTGGGAGTGATAGGCACCCACCCCTCACATGTCTCTGTCCACTGCTGGTATTCCTCTGCACCCACCCCTCACATGTCTCTGTCCACTGCTGGGAGTGATAGGCACCCACCCCTCACATGTCTCTGTCCACTGCTGGGAGTGATAGGCACCCACCCCTCACATGTCTCTGTCCACTGCTGGTATTCCTCTGCACCCACCCCTCACATGTCTCTGTCCACTGCTGGGAGTGATAGGCACCCACCCCTCACATGTCTCTGTCCACTGCTGGTATTCCTCTGCACCCACCCCTCACATGTCTCTGTCCACTGCTGGTATTCCTCTGCACCCACCCCTCACATGTCTTTGTCCACTGCTGGTATTCCTCTGCACCCACCCCTCACATGTCTCTGTCCACTGCTGGTATTCCTCTGCACCCACCCCTCACATGTCTCTGTCCACTGCTGGGAGTGATAGGCACCCACCCCTCACATGTCTCTGTCCACTGCTGGGAGTGATAGGCACCCACCCCCATGTCTCTGTACACTGCTGGGAGTGATAGGCACCCACCCCCATGTCTCTGTACACTGCTGGGAGTGATAGGCACCCACCCCTCACATGTCTCTGTCCACTGCTGGTATTCCTCTGCACCCACCCCTCACATGTCTCTGTCCACTGCTGGTATTCCTCTGCACCCACCCCTCACATGTCTCTGTCCACTGCTCGAAGTGATAGGCACCCACCTCTCACATGTCTCTGTCCACTGCTGGGAGTGATAGGCACCCACCCCCATGTGTCTGTCCACTGCTGGGAGTGATAGGCACCCACCACCATGTCTCTGTCCACTGCTGGGAGTGATAGACACCCACCCCTCACATGTCTCTGTCCACTGCTGGTATTCCTCTGCACCCACCCCTCACATGTCTCTGTCCACTGCTGGGAGTGATAGGCACCCACACCTCACATGTCTTTGTCCACTGCTGGGACTCCTAGCCAGACACCCACCCGCCCACCCGCACCCTTGGTGCTGTACACTGCTGTCCTGGCCATGAACACACCCCAATATACTGGTTATATGCTGCACCAGGCCCTAAGCCAACATTCGTGGCATGTGTACGCCTTGTATCACAAATGTACTGGTGCCCTAGGGGTACGGGTGATGTGGTCCGTACCCCCGCATTCATAGGTTGGGTACGGTCCGTACCACGCGTACCCCTACATCACCACTACAATGGTGGTACGGGCCGTACCCACGCCCTCAGAGTGTGTGTACAGCCCGTAAAACGCGTACCCCTACATCACCACTACAATGGTGGTACGGGCCGTACCACGCCCTCAAAGCGTGGGTACGGCCCGTACCAGCATTGTAGTGGTGATGTAGGTGTACGCGCCGTACCCACGCACTCAGAGCGTATGTACAGCCCGTACCACGCGTACCCCTACATCACCACTGCAATGGTGGTACGGGCCATACCCACGCTCTCAGAGCGTGGGTACGGCCCGTACCACGCGTACCCCTACATCGCCACTACAATGGTGGTACGGGCCGTACCCACGCCCTCAAAGAGTGGGTACGGCCCGGACCAGCATTGTAGTGGTGATGTAGGTGTACGCGCCATACCCACGCCCTCAGAGTGTGTGTACAGCCCGTAAAACGCGTACCCCTACATCACCACTACAATGGTGGTACGGGCCGTACCCACGCCCTCAGAGTGTGTGTACAGCCCGTAAAACGCGTACCCCTACATCACCACTACAATGGTGGTACGGGCCGTACCACGCCCTCAAAGCGTGGGTACGGCCCGTACCAGCATTGTAGTGGTGATGTAGGTGTACGTGCCGTACCCACGCCCTCAGAGCGTGGGTACGGCCCGTACCACGCGTACCCCTACATCACCACTACAATGGTGGTACGGGCCGTACCCACGCCCTCAGAGTGTGTGTACGGCCGGTACCACGCGTACCCCTACATCACCACTACAATGGTGGTACGGGCCGTACCCACGCCCTCAGAGCGTGTGTACGGCCTGTACCACGCGTACCCCTACATCACCACTACAATGGTGGTACGGGCCGTACCCACGCCCTCAAAGCGTGGCTATGGCCCGTACCAGCATTGTAGTGGTGATGTAGGTGTACGCGCTGTACCCACGCCCTCAGAGCGTGTGTACGGCCCGTACCACTCGTACCTCTACATCACCACTACAATGGTGGTACGGGCCGTACCCACACCCTCAAAGCGTGGGTACGGGCCGTACCACCATTGTAGTGGTGATGTAGGGGTACGCGTGGTATGGGCCGTACACACGCTCGGAGGGCGTGGGTACGGCCCGTACCACCATTGTAGTGGTGATGGGTACACGTACGCGGGGATTGGTGGAGACGCCCCCCGAAGTGAACAGACCCTGGAGGTAATGTATGGACAGTATATGGTATTTTTAAAATTAGGTAGAGGTTATGTTTCCTGCCCCTCGCCCCCCCTTTGCCCCTGGGTGTTGTGCTGACCTTCTGCGGCGTGCGTGGTGGTTTCGGTGCACCAGGTCGTAGGCTAGGAGGGCCGGGATGACACGTAGGATGGGGTCCATGGCTGTCCGTCGCGTACCGCTGCTCCTTCTTCGCGTCGTCCTGAATTTCCCGGGAGTTTTTGGCTGCCGTAAAAATGATCCGTGCGGAGTGACGTAGGCACGAATCGTACTTGCTGGTCTGTAGAACGCTGCCTGACTCCGTCCGGACGTCACGTACGCGATGTCCTGGATCGGAATTGTTGGTATTTTTTCGCCGCACGTAGTTTTTTACGATTCATACGGAAATTGTATTTCTGTACGAATCGTACTTGCTGGTTTGTAAGGAGGATTTCCCGGGTACAAGTCGTACGGAGAATACGCTCCGTACGACCATTCGTACCCGGGTTTTACCCAATCGGAATCGGCACCTTAGTGTCAAGACAAGGCCTTTGCAGGCTGTTTAAACAACACATGGTTGGTATTTTTCGTTTGGTAACCCTGCTTTATATCCATTTTCATGAAATGCATTCTCACACTAAGGCAGTAAAAAGTAAAATCCAAATGTAAGGAAGAGGCAGAGTGGGGGCTCATGGGGTGCTGGAACCAGAAAACAAACAGCATCTGTAACCAGTTTACAAAGGTATGTAAATATGCACATGGTCGTTAAAGACCTGTGAAAAACTTGGGCGTGCCGGAGATAAGACTCCAGACACTGCCCAGCGAGCCCCCAGCAGTTCGAGCTGCAGAAGCAGCCCGGGCTGAGAAACACAACGGAGGGGGCTGAAGCTCTTTCAGTCTAATGGGCATTGCGCACCTGGAAGCAACAATGGAAGGTGAAGTGGTGGGGTGGAGTGCGCACCCCCTGAGGTGATGCCGCGACCCCCCCAGGGGGGCATGCCCCACAGTTTGAAGGCCTATGGCTTAACACATGGTCCTCTAGTAAGGCCTAACTACTCTGTGACTCAGGACTGAGCTAGGGATTTATTAGTGTAAATCCAAACGAATATTTTGCGGCATTTTCACAGTATTACACAGTATTACATAGTGAAGCTTAACCAGCCTCACTGTATATTACTCCTCTTTCCTACACTGGTGTTACAGCAGTGGGTTCCTGCACTTGTGTTCACAGTAACACTTGGTCATAAGTGATTTTTGCATGAGAAAACAACTATTAACTTAAGACTCAAACATTTTATTTTTTCATAGTTTTTCAAAAAACTGGTTATTGAAATCTCAGAGCCCTATGTAGAACCCCATTCCAGATGTAAAATAAAAAGACCTAGAAAGTTAGGGTAAAGGTTAAACGTTTTTTCAAAAGTTTTTAAAAGGTACCAACTTTCAGGTAAAAGGTTAGGCACAAAGGAGGCTGACAAGACTTATTAGATACAGAGTAACAGCAAAAAGGGAGGACCTAGAAACGGCACTTAGCTCCTATGAGAAAGTGAAACTAGAGTAGAAGGTCCATTCCTCAGAAAAAGACCCTGAAGAGGGTGAAGATGATGCCATAGCACAAATTGAAGATGATGGGAAAGAAGGGGAAGACCAATCCTATCCACCCTTTCTCAGACCCACTTCACTAGAAGGAAGTGACAAAAGTCATTCTAGCAGACTCGACTATAGCCATGCACTCAACACTGGCATTACCCAGAAACATACACATATAGAGCCTAGACCCAGTCAAATATTCGTGTAGATAGAATCCATGTAATTTATTACAAATAACCCTAAATATTGACACAATTACAAAAATTATGTAGCAAAGTTAAAAAAGTTAAAAACACATCTTGATATTATGTTCAATAGATATTGCACAATAAACAAACAATAAAAAAACAATAAAAACCACAGTCCAAGACACAGGGAGAAAACAAGTAAGAAAGATGTTTTCTTATCCAAGTGAAAAGGAAGACATAAGATCCGGATCAACTATTCTCCTAAGCAATGATACAGATATTTGATTATTCGGAAAACAGATGTCACACCAATCTATAGTCTGCCTTCTATGACTTGCGTCGACGCGTTTCGGTGGAAGTCTAGAGATAAAGAATCACCTTCTTCAGGACAATTGTTATAGTCTCCCGAGGATTGTACACTCAGTCTAAATTAAATAATAAAAAATATATTAAAAACATTGACATTTATACATTATGTATACATATCAAAAAAAGCAAATTTTAATCAAACCCGAAATTCAAACATTATTGATCTTTGTAAGGACAAATCTATCCAAGTCCATTGGTTCCCACCCGAGGATCCATCATACACCATAGACAGTTAAAAATAGAGCAGTGTGATTCTTCTGGTGATTATTCATACAAACCATTCATACCCAACGGTTCACTTGGACACCCGTTATCACCATACCGTACTTTCACACTTCTTATTATAGTATATTAAAGACTGAACTGCTCTTGATCAGTGTCTGTACCTTATGAGTTGAGCGGTACATCCAAAAGAGTAGGTACTGAAAGGATCCTTGCCCTCTTATTTCTAGGAATGAACTTCTTTCGGTAGGGTCATATAGGAATTGGCCACTGGTTCTAAAAAGATTGGGACATTTATAATTAGAGAACAGTCTCACTATCCAACCTTTAGGTGGTTTCATATGACAATCTCAATGTTCTAATTACCTGCCGTCCTGTAATTCTGTGTTTGGTTAGGGTCAGGATAAAGAGATATATAAAAATTCTGAAAGAAAGGTCCATATATGAGAATCATATTTATACACGCCTACCCTATGGTAATTATTTCTGGCCACAAACTCACTTATAACTGGGATGCTTCAAAGATGTGAGTTGCCTGTATAGTATCAAATGTTGCTGTATTCTTTTTCAGGTGACGCACTGCTGGGGTAAGATTACTTAAATCCCTTAAAATGCTTGAAATATCTCGGTTTCACATTAATCACAAGATTCTTTAATTTCTAAGAAAGATGGAAAATCCAATATCAGAGATTCGTGTAATAGCTGTAAATTATTCTACCACTTTGTGCCAGTATAACTATCTCTACTTCTTTCAATATCCAAAGTAGAGACTCTACTACTCCATAGTGGATATCAATAAAGATAGAATAAAAAAAAAAAAAATAATAAAGGAGAAAGAGGAAGAGAACCCCTTGTTACAGCCTCACCACCTTGCTTACGAGCGTTAATGTTAAGCTCTAATCATGATAGTGAGTTCAAAAGGGGAAACACAAACCTCAAAAACTATTTCTTTTGAAACAAAGATGCAAACAAATATTCAATACTGCACCACTCAAGTTATTGTCGCAGCCGCTCAATGTCCAAACCTCATGCTAAGGCTACCTACTGATGAAAACCACTCAGGAGCTATGGATCGGGCTTGCAGAGGCTACAAAGAGGGCTAAAAAGAACCAAAGTCTATGTTCCACATACCCCGCTCCACGAGCATGAAAACCTCGAACCGGTCACTGGATAAAAGCGTCCCGGCAACCGATGAGAAATAACCTGCCTTATATACCTTACTGATAATGGGCAAAGCAATAAACACACCACAGCTGTGAAACGTATTAGCTTAGGTCACGTGGGAGTACGAAAATGGCAGCCATCTTGAACTTCCCTATAGTTAACCACAACCTACTAAAAGTGCCGGACTGACGCGTCAGAAGTATTGTACGAATAAAGATAGCAAAAGATGCAACTGCGCAAATACTAACAGCAAACAGTTAATTAAAGCATTTACATTCAAAGACCTGATAGTCCTGAAGTTAAAACTGCACTAAAAACAAAGCCTTGATCACAAGGAAATAAAACTACGGCGGCCATCTTAGACTTCCCTGAGATTAGCCTCAAACAAGTTAAGGTGTCGGACTCTTGCGGCGGCCATTTTATAAGTCCCAAAAGCAAAGAAGAAAGAGATAAACAATTACCAATACACCTACAACAATACAACCAGCAATGTCTGTGTAGGAACGAAAAGATCTTTATTGTAAAAATCACTACAACTCTCTAGTTATAGATGGAGGTGTGTTGGAAAAAGAAATCAAATCCAGTGGACTACGTAATACAAAAGGTACCTAATATGATGATAAAGTGCATAAACAAAAAAACCAAAACCTGATAAGCCTAATCGGTTTTAGAGGGATATATCTAGGAAGAGAAAACCAGATCCAATTGAGTACGTAATAAAGAGGTACCTCATATTAGGATCGAGTGTACAGACTGCAAACAGGAACCTGATATCACCAAACCAAAACTGTCACTCCTAACCAGAAAACCTTTTCATACCTCTAATGTTAACTAACTCCAGTATGAATAATATTCTCATCTGATCAAGCGATCCCATTCCTCCTTAGAGTTAAGGCCATTGCGAACTGTGTTAAAGAGCGAGATACAATAGGCCTCCTAGGTGGATAGTCACGATTTTTGTGAATTTTAGGGAGACCATACAGGGCGGGAATCCTCGGTTCCTCATTATTCAGAAATTTGAATTCCTGAGGCCTATTGTCAGCAGCATCAATTCACTTACTGAGCCTTTAAGCAAGTATGTCGATCATTTTCTGCGTTCTATAGTGATGGATCTCAAATCATATGTGAGGGATTCTTCACATATGATCTCTCTCCTTGAGGGTAAGGCGTTCTGTGGGGACACTCAATGTCTAGTCACTCTTGACATTGAGTCTCTCTACACAAATATCCCTCAAAATGAAACAGTAGAGGTGGTTCGTAGAGCTATTGAGGGTATTGACCTAGAAGGAGTGGAGAAGAACTTTGTAGTTGACTGTGCCAGGATGGTACTTATGAATAATATTTTTCTATTTAAAGATCAGCTCTTTAAACAAAAGAAAGGTACGAGCATGGGGGCGACCTGTGCGCTGAGCCTAGCCTGCCTCTTTGTTGGAGAATTCGAGAACAAACATATTTTTAATGAACTTGCCCCATTTTTTGAAAATGTGGTTGGGTGGTACCACTATATAGACGATATCTTTTTTATTTGGGATGGCGCGCTCGATCGTTTGGATGAATTCCTACTTTGGCTTAATTTGGGGGATCCCAATTTAATGTTTACGTCTCAGTTCAGCAGATCTAGGGTAGATTTTTTAGATATCTCCATTAAAGATGTTGATGGTTTGTTGGCGGTGGAACTTTTCACAAAACCAATGGCGAAAAATACTCTGTTGCACTATCCCAGTTTTCATCCAAAATCTCAACGCAACAACATACCTTTCAGTCAGTTTCTCCGTTTACGGAGAAATTGTTCTGATATCAACGATTTCTATAGACATGCTGAGACCATGAAAAAGAAATTTAAAGAAAGAGGCTATCCGAAAAAACTCATTACCCATTCGTTCAAGCGTGCTAGATTCTATAATAGAGAAGCTATGTTTAATAAGACAGCGAAAAATAAAGAGGAGTCTGAGAAAGTGGTCTTTGTTAGCAACTTCTCCCACATCAGCAATCGCATTAAAAACATAATCAACAGCAATTGGCATATCATCAATAATGAGGAAGAGAGAAAATTAGAGAGACCCATTTTTGCTTTTAAGAGAAATAAGAATTTGAGGAATGAGCTAGTCCATACATACAGAGAGAGCCTGGGCAAAACACAAAGTACGTTGGATAGAGCCCCTGCATTGGGAAATGTAAAGTGTGGTACATGCAATGTTTGTTCTCTATGTGTCGAATCGGACACATTGGAACATAACGGATGCAGGGTCTCTTCGAGATCTTTGAATAATTGTAGGAGCAGAAATATTGTGTATTTTCTCCGCTGTCCTTGTGGGAAAGGCTATGTTGGTGAAACTGGCAGGGAGTTCAGAATTAGACTTCAAGAACACCGCTCTGCCATTCGAACCAGGAAGGCCAATGCCCCTCTAGTAACCCACTATATTGAAATGGGTCATAATGACTCTGATATACAGTGGTTTATACTGGAGAAGATCTGGTTAGGGCCACCTGGAGGCAATATGGAACAGAAAAGGAAACTAAGAGAGCAATGGTATATCTCGCTCTTTAACACAGTTCGCAATGGCCTTAACTCTAAGGAGGAATGGGATCGCTTGATCAGATGAGAATATTATTCATACTGGAGTTAGTTAACATTAGAGGTATGAAAAAGGGTTTCTGGTTAGGAGTGACAATTTTGGTTTGGTGATATCAGGTTCCTGTTTGTAGTCTGTACACTCGATCATAATATGAGGTACCTCTTTATTACGTACTCAATTGGATCTGGTTTTCTCTTCCTAGATATATCCCTCTAAAACCGATTAGGCTTATCAGGTTTTGGTTTTTTTGTTTATGCACTTTATCATCATATTAGGTACCTTTTGTATTACGTAGTCCACTGGATTTGATTTCTTTTTCCAACACACCTCCATCTATAACTAGAGAGTTGTAGTGATTTTTACAATAAAGATCTTTTCGTTCCTACACAGATATTGCAGGTTGTATTGTTGTAGGTATATTGATAATTTTTTATCTCTTTCTTCTTTGCTCTTGGGACTTATAAAATGGCCGCCGCGAGAGTCCGACACCTTAACCTGTTTGAGGCTAATCTCAGGGAAGTCTAAGATGGCCGCCGTAGTTTTATTTCCTTGTGATCAAGGCTTTGTTTTTAGTGCAGTTTTAACTTCAGGACTATCAGGTCTTTGAATGTAAATGCTTTAATTAACTTTTTGCTGTTAGTATTTGCGCAGTTGCATATTTTGCTATCTTTATTCGTACAATACTTCTGACGCGTCAGTCCGGCACTTTTACTAGGTTGTGGTTAACTATAGGGAAGTTCAAGATGGCTGCCATTTTCGTACTCCCATGTGACCTAAGCTAATACGTTTCACAGCTGTGGTGTGTTGATTGCTTTGGCCATTATCAGTAAGGTATATAAGGCAGGTTATTTCTCATCGGTTGTCCGGACGCTTTTATCCAGTGACCGGTTCGAGGTTTTCATGCTCGTGGAGCGGGGTAAGTGGAACATAGACTTTGGTTCTTTTTAGCCCTCTTTGTAGCCTCTGCAAGCCCGATCCATAGCTCCCGAGTGGTTTTCATCAGTAGGTAGCCTTAGCATGAGGTTTGGACATTGAGCGGCTGCGACAATAACTTGAGTGGTGCAGTATTGAATATTTGTTTGCATCTTTGTTTCAAAAGAAATAGTTTTTGAGGTTTGTGTTTCCCCTTTTGAACTCACTATCATGATTAGAGCTTAACATTAACGCTCGTAAGCAAGGTGGTGAGGCTGTAACAAGGGGTTTTCTTCCTCTTTCTCCTTTATTATTATTATTTTTTTTTATTCTATCTTTATTGATATCCACTATGGAGTAGTAGAGTCTCTACTTTGGATATTGAAAGAAGTAGAGATAGTTATACTGGCACAAAGTGGTAGAATAATTTACAGCTATTACACGAATCTCTGATATTGGATTTTCCATCTTTCTGAGAAATTAAAGAATCTCCTGATTAATGTGAAACCGAGATATTTCGAGCATTTTAAGGGATTGAAGTAATCTTACCCCAGCAGTGCGTCACCTGAAAAAGAATACAGCAACATTTGATACTATACAGGCAACTCACATCTTTGAAGGATCCCAGTTATAAGTGAGTTTGTGGCCAGAAATAATTACCATAGGGTAGGCGTGTGTAAATATGATTCTCATATATGGACCTTTCTTTCAGAATTTTTATATATCTCTTTATCCTGACCCTAACCAAACACAGAATTACAGGACGGCAGGTAATTAGAACATTGAGATTGTCATATGATACCACCTAAAGGTTGGATAGTGAGACTGTTCTCTAACTATAAATGTCCCAATCTTTTTAGAACCAGTGGCCAATTCCTATATGACCCTACCGAAAGAAGTTCATTCCTAGAAATAAGAGGGCAAGGATCCTTTCAGTACCTACTCTTTTGGATGTACCGCTCAACTCATAAGGTACAGACACTGATCAAGAGCAGTTCAGTCTTTAATATACTATAATAAGAAGTGTGAAAGTACGGTATGGTGATAACGGGTGTCCAAGTGAACCGTTGGGAATGAATGGTTTTTATGTATAATCACCAGAAGAATCACACTGCTCTGTTTTTAACTGTCTATGGTGTATGATGGATCCTCGGGTGGGAACCAATGGACTTGGATAGATTTGTCCTTACAAAGATCAATAATGTTTGAATTTCGGGTTTGATTAAAATTAGCTTTTTCTGATATGTATACATAATGTATAAATGTCAATGTTTTTAATATATTTTTTATTATTTAATTTAGACTGAATGTACAATCCTCGGGAGACTATAATAATAGTCCCGAAGAAGGTGGTTCTTTATCTCTAGACTTCCACCGAAACGCGTCGACGCAAGTCATAGAAGGCAGACTATAGATTGGAGTGACATCTGTTTTCCGATAGGCCTGGGCTAAATTTCCGTTCCGCTCGCGGAAATTGCGATAATTTGACATTTTCGCGTTCCGCGGAGAGCGCGAAAATGTCAAAATTTCCGCATTCCGCAGCTTAGCGATAATTTGTTTCTTGCTCGCGCTGTAAAATAATACATTCTCGCGTGCGCACGATCGCCTTACCTGAATCCCCGCGTTCGCCGACAAGTTTTCCCGATCCGGTCGCGTTCTCCACGAGATGTTGGATTGTTGTTAGCCATTTGCGCTGTCTCGCGACAGTTAGCGCCCGCAGTAATGTCATTGGTTGCGCGATCACGTCTTTCTTCTCGCGATCATGCACCGCGAGAAGAGTGAAAACAAGATGGCCGCGCCCGCGAGCAACCGCATGGATAAGTTGACGAGCCGCGACCACACAGAGAATACCGCGAACGGGCGGGAAAAAAACTTCTGCATCTTCGCGATATTTCCGCGTGTTTGCGGAGATTTTTAACATTGTTGCGATAATTTGCGAAAGTCACTTTCGCAAATTCCGCCCACCCCTATTTTCCGAATAATCAAATATCTGTATCATTGCTTAGGAGAATAGTTGATCCGGATCTTATGTCTTCCTTTTCACTTGGACAAGAAAACATCTTTCTTACTTGTTTTCTCCCTATGTCTTGGACTGTGGTTTTTATTGTTTTTTTATTGTTTGTTTATTGTGCAATATCTATTGAACATAATATCAAGATGTGTTTTTAACTTTTTTAACTTTGCCACATAATTTTTGTAATTGTGTCAATATTTAGGGTTATTTGTAATAAATTACATAGATTCTATCTACACGAATATTTGACTGGGTCTAAACTCTGGTGTCTTGTTCTGGTGATTGATTGGCTCTATATGCGTATGAGTGTGTGAAGTTCTTATATGTGCCAAAAAGGGGAATCTTTCTCTGGACTATAGTCTTTTGGTGCTCTACCCCTTTTTGTGGTATAGGGCCCCTCTCTTTTATTTTGTATTACCCAGAAACTACTCAAGAAACTGCAGAAAGTTCAGAACACCTCCGTCAGACTCCCCTGGCTCCCAGTCAACAAAAAAATCAACTTCAAGCTCCTCACACACACCTACAAAGTCCTACATGATGCGGGACCTGTGTACCTTAATCACGGCCTTGCATTCCAAGTATCCACCAGAGACCTCCAATCTGCCCAACTGGCCCTGGCAGCAAGACCACAACCGGAGGAAAATCCTTCTGAGGTTGTGTGTGAATTACAGAGGAGTAAATGCAGGAACTGAAACTGATGCACACCCCATAACAAGAGCTGATGAGCGTAATGATAAGCTAGTTGTGGCTACATTTTTTAGTTCCTTTGATTTAACATTAGGGTATTGACAAATTGGACTAACTCAGGTAGCAAAGGAGAAAACAGCCTTTTCAACCAATGACGGCCACTTTCAATTCAAAGTGATGGCTTTTGGACAAAAAAAATGCCCCAGCCACTTTCCAAAGGTTGGAGAATGGAGTTCGTTCAGATCTGCACAACTTCAGTGAAGCATATCTGGATATTATTGCTGTATTTAGTTATACCTGGGAGGATCACCGAGTCCACCTTAGGGAAGTTCTACAGGCCCTGCAGCAGGTAGGCCTAACTATCAAGGCCAGTAACTGCCAGGTAGGGCAGAATTCTGTTCTTTACTTGGGCTACCCTGTGGGTGGGTGCAACTGCTCCAACCAACCAAAAAGTCAGACCATTCTGGAGTGGGAGGCTCCCTAGACCCAGAGCCAAGTCAGGGCTTTCTTTGGCTTGACAGGGTACTATGGGAGGTACTATGGGAGGTTTGTGAAGTGGTTTGGTACCATTGTGGCCCCACTCACTGAGCTCACCCCCAAAACAGCCTAAGAAGGGCATCTGAACCACAGGATGCCAAAAGGCTTTTGACACTCTTAACTAGGCTGTGCTCAGCACCTGTCCTGAAGGCACCAGACTACGGAAATTGGTTCTTTGTCCAAACAAATGCTTCTGAACATGGGACTGGGCCGCTTTGTAACAAACAAATGATGAAGGCCATGATCAACCAGTTGATTATATCAGCAGGCACCTCCTCCCTAGAGAGCAGCTTTCACATGCCATTGAGAGGGAAGCCTTTGCTGTGATTTGGTCTCTGAAGAAACTTAGACCATACTTGTTTGGGACTCACTTCAAGGTTCAAACTGACCACTGGCCTCTCAGATGGCTGATGCAGATGTGAGGAGAGAACCCCAGGTTGTTGAGGTGGTTAATTTCCCTATAGGGTATGGATTTTTCAGAAGAACACAGACCAGGGACTGACCATGTAAATGCAGATGGCCTTTCCAGGTTTTTCTACTAACATGATGAGAACTACCAAGGGATAGGTTAGTTGCTAATCACCTTTCCTCTGGAGGGCAGGGTCATATAGGAAAGTGCCTTTACTGTATGGTGTGAGAAGGTGGTTCTGACCATGTAATCTCCCTAGATTTTTTTGCTTTTTGATCACCTGGTTTCTGACCTTTTACTGTGGGGGAGCCTCATAATCTACGACTCACTCACGGTAAACTCATGGTAAAATTGATTGTGCATGTTTACCGTCAGTGTCCACCTTATAGGCTAAGGCCCCTGCGACGCAGCCAGTGTAAGGGGCACTAGGCTGGTGCATGTGGACATGTGTGCACATGAGTGTGAGGGCTGCGTGTGAATGGTAGTCTGGTGCAGAGGGACTGTGCAGGGTTGGGTAGTGAACTGGAGAAGGCCTTATAATGTGGGTATACACTTGTAGAGAAACTCAGTGTGCTTTACTGTCTTGACTATAGTGACACTCCATCATACTCCAATGGGAAAGGCTGCCTTAGGGTACAGCTCCAGTTCCCTTTGGTCCACGGACTCCAGAGTCACATCAATGTACACTGCAGCCTGTACAAAAAGAACAATTCTATAAAGACAAAAAGCATATCTGTACAGCTTATGGGTCATCCAAGAATGTCATGTGTCTCTGGCTCAGCTAAAGATCAGAACCCAGGACAGTTGTCACCTTGCTGGGCTGAGTTAATCACTTTTCTCTCCTGCTACAGGAACAAAGGCCTCCCTTCACAAAGGGAGCAATTACCCTTAATTAGGTCAGCTCTTCTAAGGAAGGGGTGGGTGGACTGCTCTGCATCAATCAATCAGATGTCATCCTGAGCAAGAAAGAGGGCTGGCCCAAACCCACTAAACAAATGGAATAAGCCCAGTCTCTGGAGCTAAACCAGCAGGAGGGCTCCTTAGAAGATTTGCTGATGCAGGCCCTGGCAGTGATGTCTGCTCGGGTGAAGCTGATACCTGAGTACCTGTATCAAAAGACTCCTGGGTGATGCCATCTTGAGGTATCCCAGACGGCTCTACAGAGAGGTTAAAACAGGGGCAGAGAGGGAATGTGGCACCTCAGAATAGGCCAGAGGTGCATCCATGGTGGTACCTCCTACCCCCCTTAAAGGTCTTGTGCAAGGGGAAGAGCTCTCTCTTGAATGTGTTTTTCTGCAAAATACTGGACTTGGTGGCAGCATCAATGGACAGTTAGAAGGAGGACCCCCCTGACTGCCATCAGGCCCCAGTAATCTGACTCTGATTGACCCCAGGAACAGTGGGTCACCAGACTTTGAAACCACTCCATCCACCGGCAACACCAGCCAGCCCACCATCTCCTCCTGGACCCCAGTCACCACCGAAGACACCACCTAAAACATGAAAGGCATCAACTCAGGAGCCCACATGGACCCCTACCACTGCACATCTTCCACAAAGCCAGCGCCGCCATCGCTCCAGAACTATGGCACACGATCAATGCCACCTTAGAAACCAGCATCTTTCCCAATGACTGGAAACACGCAGAAGTCAGACCCCTATGCAAGAAGCCCTCAGCAGATCCCATGGACCTCAAGAACTACCGACCCATCTCCCTCCTCCCCTTTGCGGCAAAGTCACAGAGAAGATCGTCAACGTACAGATAACGAAATTCATCGAAAAAAACTCCATCCTCAACCCCTCCCAATTCAGATTCTGCAGCAACAACAGCAGTGAGACCACCCTACTCACCCCCACAGATGACATCTGCACCCTCCTCGACCAAGGACACACCGCAGTCCTGATCCTACTCGACCTCTCCGCAGCCTTCGGCACTATCTGCCACCGTACGCTCACCGCCAGACTCCACAAAGCCAGCATACAGGGAACCGCCCTTGACTGGCTCTGCTCCTTCCTCACCAGCAGAACCCAAAGAATCCGACTTCCACCCTTCCTCTCAGAACCCATGGAAATCAACTGCCGAGTACCCCAAGGATCATCACTCAGCCCCACGCTCTTCAACATCTACATGGCCCCCTCGCTGCCATCATCAGACAGCATGGACTCAGCATAGTATCCTTGGCCGACAACACCCATACTCAACTCCTGCCTCTCCATGACCCAAGAGGTTAACCCCATCGCCTCCACCTGCTTCAACACCCTCTGCATCCTACAAAAGACCTTCAGATGGATTCCCCCCCGAATCAAGGAAAACAATCACCCACGCACTCATATCTAGCAGACTGGACTACGGAAATGCCCTCTATGCCGGGATCAACAAGTCTCTGCTCCGGAAATTGCAGACAAAGCAGAACACCGCAGCCTGACTCCTCCTTGGCATGCCTCGGCATGGACACATCACCCAGCACCTGCATAGCCTCCATTGGCTCCCCGTTGAGAAAAGAGTAACCTTCAAGATACTCACCCACACCTACAAATGCCTCCACAACACCGGCCTTCAATACATCAACAACAGAATCTCCTTCCACGTACCCAAGAAGAACCTCTGATTCGCCAACCATGCCCTCGCTGAACCCCCTGCATCCACAGAGCAAGAACGGTTAGAAGAACCTTCTCCTACATCGCAGCCAAGACCTGGAACAAGCTACCGATCAAGATCAGATGTACCCCCACTGTACACATCTTCAGGAAGACCCTCAATACCTGGCTTTTCGAATGACCGGTGCTGCCCCCCTTGGAGAAGATACAATATTGCCCAGTGAAGAAATCCCGGCTGTAAGTGTGGTCATACTATTGTCAACCACAGCCAAAGCCTTTTCTAAGTTAACCCTGTCAATTTCATGCAATCTTTCTGCAGCTGCTTGTTGAGAGATTATACAAATTTAATTATAAACAGCGTATAGGAAGCTTTTCTGATCCATTTCATCAGAGAGTAAGGACAAGTGTTGTTTCACCTGAGACAGTGTTGAGGTTCTTAGCCAATTGAGGCATAACTTCCCAACACTGTATGATGTCACCACCCCCAGCTGTTCTCGTTGTACATAGTGTAAGTCAGGCCTATGGCTACTAAACCCTTCGGCAGTACCCCTGAATCTAGACTGACACCTATTTGTGTCAAAAGGCCAAACCAACCATCCTTTCCAATTGGGGTCTGTTGATGTGTATGAAATGCCATGCATGATGTCATCTAGTGTACCCTCACTATTCGCTGTATAGTTTTGTCATCCCTCCAAGTGTGAATGCGATGGAATACGAGGTGTGTTCAAATGTTTAATCTCGGTTAACCCAAGACAGGAAGTCTGTTGCACAATGTTGTTCAGGAAAATAATCTGTTGTAGTATAAGGCATGCTATAAATAGTGCCTCTGTTCCCTGAACCTGCCATTCCTTCGTCCCCCAGACTGATTTAATGTCTATTGTGTCTTTCCATAGGTCGAAACGCTGTTCAGATAGTTGGGCAATAAATGATGCAGAGTATATCTGTTTTGTGTTAGTAAGCATACATTTCTTTGCAGATTTAGGTGCAAACTTATAATAATACGAGCATGGATCTGATGTATTAAACCCAGAAAAATAAGCAAATGTTCGTACAAATGTTTGTGAACTACCTTTTGGTGGTGTTGGGCAATGTTCCCATTGATGGTATGTAAAAACATTACGTGATGCATTTGTTTTATGTTAAAAAATGATGACTATAGTTTTGATAACAGTAAATTGTGTGGAAATCAATATAACCATCAAACATTTCATTTTTCGGGAATGCAGCAGATTGCTCGAAATCAGACATCATACTGTTACCATTTTAAAATTCCAATCGTCAGAGTATGTAATAGAGGTGATGATATAATTTGAAGAAATTTTGAATACATAAGGTATTTTCAAAAGTTCCGTGGAACCACATACATCATGAGAAACTCTGACCCAAACTATTCCGTCAGGAACGGGAACCCCTATAATGTTCACAGAGGACAGGTCTCTCTGTTCACGATGAGATGACAAATGAGGTTTCAGTACCAGGTTCACATGTGATACTGCGAAGCATTCTGGGAGATACTATCCATTCATGAGCAAGAAAAAGATAGTCACACCCCTATCTAGAAGAGTAGAAACAATATTCCAGTTATTATCCAGAGCTGTTGGCATGGTGAAACTAAGTATGTCTTTTTCAAAAGTATGTAAAAATCATGAAGTTGTTTTCTGCAGGAAACTGGAGATGGCGGAGACTCAGGTTCACATAGATCCAGAGAAAAACTGTCAAAATCAATAAAGTAGCTAGATGTGGTTCAATCTATCTTTGCTAGCCTAGCATGTATTGTTGAACTTGTAGATGTCGCCTGTAGAGGCATGTTTATGTAGATGTTGGTGTTAGGCCGAATTGATATTTGTGTTTCATTTGTGTTTTGATGTTCAATTTCAATAGGAACGAGTTCCATTTCATTGTTGGAAACTCCATTACTTCGAATCGTTGACTCTTCGAATGTTATAAGTCTTTCTGTCTGTACTTCCTGTATGTTAGTAAGAGGAGATTGGCTGCTATTCAGGAGCCCATGTGGCATGCTATTCAAGATCAGCCACATAGTGTGGTTTGATCCGATCAATGGAGACAAATCTCTTTTCTTTCTTGCCGGCAGGAGGCAGAATTAGTACTGTTCTTGTTCCTTCGACAGCCAGGACAGTTACAGGCATTCTGTATGATGGACCAAATTCTTTCTAGTCCACAATCTTTTCTCTACCCAGATCCCCAACCTTTGTGATCCAGGCAGGTCTTGCCATTACTGATTTGACTTCCCCAGTTGTGGTGCATTTTACTTGGACGTTGCTTTGTTGTTGCCCAGAATTCATTGAGTTCCTGTAAAACAGCCAAAAATGTATTGATGTCAAATGCTTTTTTATCCACCACTGTGCTGCCACAATCGAGGTCAGGTACCCATATTCTCATCCTAAATAGGACTTTGTAACGGGTAATACTTCCTAGTGAACTTCTTGGCATGTTATTACACACCCTCTGGGCCCCATATAGGCGATTGACCCAACTACCACCCAAACCTAATACCCTTGCTGTTAAAGATTGCTTTAAGACGCGGTTTTTCCTCTCGACGACTGAATTCCCTCGGGATGGTATGGAGAGGAATACTGCAATGCCACACCCAAACTTCCCATGGCTTCCTTGTAAGCCCTAGAGCTAAACGCGGGGCCACGGTCAGAATGTAATGTGCCAACTGCGTATGTCCCTATGAAGACTCGCAACTCTTTCATAGCAGTTTGAGTGTCAGCCGCGTCCGGAGGCCAAACCCACAGGAATCTAGAGCATGAATGTACTTCCACCAAGATGTACTTGTAAGCCCCACCAGATTGTAAGGGACCCCGTGCTCTCAATGCCACTAGCGTCAAGCTATCCTGGCTGATGAGGGGTGAAACCCTGAAACCGGTCCTAGGATGCTTGGTTCCAGTTCAGGGAGGACCTGGCCTGGCAGTTCGGGCTGGACTGTTCCCATTGGGCACAGGGTCAAGACTGATTTGCGTATAGATGGGTTCAAACTGGAATGGCATGAGGAGCAAAAAAAGATGGATTTAGGCCCAGATATCTGTTCTGGGGTGAATGTATGACATTGTTCTGCATTCGGTGCAGCAATTGTTGTTTTTGCAATTGTCACCCCGAGTGGGATGGGTGTGCTCAGACGTGGGTCCCATGCTCTCTATACCACTGGAGTCAAGCTATCCTGGCTGATGAGGGGTGAAACCTCAAACTGGTCCTAGAATGCTTGGTTCCAGTCCAGGGAGGACCTGACCTGGCAGTTCAGGCTGGACTGTTCCCATTGGGCACAGGGTAAAGACTGATTTGCATATGGCAGGATTCAAATTGGAATGGCATGGGGAGCAAAAAACAATGGATTTAGGCACAGATCTCTGTACTAGGGTGAGTGTATGACATTGTTCTGCATTCTGTCCATCAATTGTTCTTTTTGCATTTGTCACCCCGAGTGGAACGGGTATGCCCAGACGTGGGTCCTGTGTTCTCCATACAACTGGAATCAAGCTATCCTAGCTGATGAGGGCAGTAGAGGGCAGTAGAGAAACTGTTGCAGTAATCCCTGCATGTGCAGAACCCAGGCTCTTGTGGGCAGCGAGAATTACCGCTAATCTGCGATCCATGTTTGGTATTAATCTATCCCCCACTCCTGGAATCTGAGCATACAGAATGTTCTTTGCATCTAACTTGTAGGAGTACTTGAGTAGAAAGCTTTTTGGCACGGCTGGGCTGTTTTTGCATGAAGCAATGACAGCTACTATTATGTCTCCATCTATTCTCATGCTAGAACAAGTGAATGCAGCTATGGCAGCAGCTTGTACTGTCGCCTTCGTGGCTTCATCACCCAATGAATTCCATTCAACGTGAACACCATCACATTGATGACTTGGTGGCAGGTCTTTTTTTAGCTCTGCCACTTGTTCCCAAAGCAATTTGTGCTTTATTGTGCAACTTTTTGAGTCTTTAAACCCATTCTGACCCCAGTAGTGAACATTTTCATTGTATGACTGGACACAATAGAATGAATGGCACACTGTATCTGTGGGGAATTCCCGATCCTTTTGTATTTGAGCCAGTAATATAGCTCTTAATTCTGCCAGCTGTGCTGTGCAGTCTCCAAGCGACTGCGTCTTCGTACTACTCAGATGGAACTTGCTGTCCTGCATAAGCCCTTTAACGATCACACATGCTGCGCTGTATTGCTGTTTACTTCCTACGGCAAGCTGAGCAGAACCATCAGTGTAAATATTTTATTCATACTGATCTAAAGGCAGGATTTCATACAGGAGTGGATATTCTTGTTCGTACTGCAAGAATGCTAGTGTTTTTAGTGTTGAATCAAATTAGTAGTCTACATCTGTTCTAGTGGGAGAATTAGCCCATTGTATCCATCGTGGATGTAGCGCTTTTGCATTTGGAACGCTAGCTTTTGTAACAGCCTCTAAGGCCGGTGCTCTTTCTTTCACTACTACAGTCTGTATTGCTGTCAGAATTATTTCTGTAGAAGCAAAACGCATTTCAGCGTTCATGCATAAGTGTGATTTGTATGCAATGGGTACCGTTTCGCCTTCATTGAAGGTTAGGTAAATGAATCCTGATTGACCCGCTATAACAGGGATCACCAGATTTGTAGTATTTACACGTGTGTGTAGGTGTTTGGAAGCTATCATGTCAGCTTGTAAGGAACAAGGGATATCAGTGTGTTCCTGTGTCCAATGTCTAATTGAAAAATCAGATCTGATTAATTTGTAAAAAGGTTCTGCCAAAAAATCAGAATCCCAATACGGATTGTAGATTTTTCAAAGTATTTGGAGGTTAAAGCAGCGTACACTTTTCTAAAAAGTTGGCTGCTAGGCTTTTTCCTCCACTTGATAACTTGTATTCGAAAAATAGGACATTGAGGAGGCTATTTTTGGTTCTTTAAAGTTACATTTGTAGCCTTCAGAGGTGAACCCCAAAATTATGTTGCTCACTCTGGTCAAATGATCCAATAAATCATCATCTGTTAGATAAATATCATCCACATAGGACAATGACTCCTCATCAAAATTTTGAAGTAACTGTTACCCTAGCTGAGAACAACCCGGGGCTATTCTTATACCCTTGGGACAGGCAACAGAATTGACGTTGAGAGCCTAAGGCTGAGAATGCTGTCAAGTACATGCTTTCAGGTGCTATATGTTGGCAGAAAAATCCATTTGAGATGTCTAATGTTCTTGTGTATTTTTTCCGCACAATATTAATCATTAAATGCGGCACTATGTGCATACTGTACTGCAAATGTCTTTGTGCAGGTGTTCAAATGCCAGTAGTCTAAAACTAGACGGTATGAATTGTCAGGTTTCATTACTGGAAACAAAGGATTATTCATTGAAGAGGTGCAATTCTCTATTACACCTTGGTATTCAAGTTGTTCTTGTTTTATTGGGTATTGTCTCAGTGGAGTTGGAGTTATTTTTACTGGTATTACATGGTCAGGTGACTTAGCAGCCCACCCTACATGGTTGCGTTTCAATGTAGGAGCTAATGCAACCGCCCACTCCTGCGCATATGAATGTTTTAGATATACTGGAACAAGGTTGGAAAAAGCAGGTAAAATTACTGTTTCTCCCTTTGGGCACTCCATACCAATTTCAGGCGGCCAATCTTTTTCAGCTAAGAGGATGTCATAGCCAAAAGTCAGGTTCTCCCAAAAGAGATCATTAATTTTTCTGGGTTAGCCCCCCTCCATTTGGAGTGTTATTTTGTATAATGGGTATGGGACACTTACCCTAGTAGCAGGTGTCTCCACAGTGATATGTTCATCCAACGCCACTGTCACCAGAAATGTCATCAGGTTCTAGCGAGCTATTGCTACTTCTGCTGCGCTGTCTAGCATCATCAGAGCCCATTCCCCGTTCAGAAGTTGAGTCCTAAGAATTCTAGGCATGTCTTACTTTAAGACCAGCTACCTTCTTCTTTTTAAATTGAGGTTTTGATTTTGGTTTATCTTCTTTATTGATATTATAGTCTGAAGAACGATGCATATTTCTGGAGTTTGTTCATTCTTCTTGTCTGTGTTTTCACTGTCCTTTCCTCTCTGAGTTTTTTAATAAACCTTGAATGGAACGAGAGGAACTTGTATCAGTATCCTGATACCTGTCAGGTTTTTTAAGGCTATCACGATTCTTAAGGTTATACCTCCGTTGGGAGGGCTTCTGTTGAGGAGACCCACCCCTTGATTGTGATCTATTCTCTCTATTCTTCTTTTTTTATTATCCCATTTCATTTTGGAAGAATCAGGTGCTTGCTTGGTGTTATCTATTTCTGGACAACCCATGAGTTGAGGTTTTGTTGCTCTAGCTCCCAAATTATTTCTACCTAATTCGGCATATGTGTCTTCGATAATTTTAGGTAATTCACGCTCCTGCTGTATAGGAGTGAAATCCCTCAGGCGTTGGCGTATGGCCACTGCTGCTGCCTTCCCTTTTATGTTTGCTAATATATTAGTTGATACCTGGCAACATTTCCTAACAATTTCATCCCTAAGTTCAGAGCAGGTTCTGCTCCGTACTCATTCTGTATCTGTCTTAATACATCTGGTATCACTGCTATTGAAGGGATACCATGAGTTCTGGTATAGATGGCAGCGTAAACTGTATCCCAAGAGGTACAATGACCTATCTGGGGATCTATCCCCATTGGCAAGCAGATTGTTAGCATTCTGTGTTTTTCTTGAGGGCTTGTGTGTAAAAACACTGCCTCTAACTCTGTGATTTTCTGAGCTATCCAGAATGGCATTAGCTCACGTCTAGTGGGCATTTTACCCATAACTGTGTGTAGCGTTTGTCCAGCTGGTGCAGCCCTTGTTGACTGAATTGTGAGTGTTCTCATAACGAACTGTGTCAGATTTCTGTAAAGTTTTATTATTTCTTTGTGTAGTAGATGTAAGTATGCTCTGGCATTGTGTAAATGTTTGGATGCCTTGTGTAAGCCACTAGGACTGGCCAAGTCTCTCCGTCTCGACCGAGTGGACTGAGTCTTACTTTATCTTTTATGAGTGGGAGGGCGCCTTTAAACCAGTTTGTGTGTTCCTGGTAGATAAGCAGAACTTCAATGTCCTCATATGGACAACATTCCTCTGGTATTTCATCTTCAGTGTAAGAATTAAATGTATTTGTGCGTGCATCTGCGGGTGGGAATTTAACCCATGAATAGAAAACCTCTGTCCTGTATGAGTTGTGTGCCTCAATCACGAAATTTACTGTCCCACCTCTTGCTGTGACTCCATAGTCTGCTAATGTTAAAGTAAGGGCAGTTCTTACTTTTTCTGTAATGTTAATATCACCTTCCTGTTCTCGTTCCCCTGCTGCATCTGCTTGTAACGCAGCGTTCTCTTCAACAGACATTGTTGAAAGAGTTTCAAGGAAATTGAGATAAGGTTTTATTCACAATAGGAACTATTTGTCCCTCAAGCTTGAATAAACCTACAGCCAATACATAGGATATGCCATTCATCACTCGAGTGACACATCAGTACACACATCAAAGTCACTTTGCATTCAGTCAGCTGGACACACACATTGCAACACATGCCACTCAATGCTACAAGCTTGCACACTCATACCCAGTGACTCACCATTATGATAAGAAGTTGCGTATGAGCTGACTCTGGATATCATCCTCCTCCTCCTCATCACTTACCTCGTGACCAAGCCCTGGATCCTCCACAGGTGGGTGTTGCTCCTCATCAGGATCAAGGATGAGTGGCACTGCCTTCTCAACGGCCATGTTGTGCAGCATGCAGCACACAATGAAGATTTTGCACACCTTCTCCGGTGCATATGAGAGGGACCCGCCTGTCTTGTCAAGGCACCGGAATCGGCTCTTCAGGAGGCCAAACGTCCTCTCAATCAATCGCCTGGTCTGCCCGTGTGCATTGTTGTACCTGTGACCTGCAGCTGTTCTTGGGTTGCGGAGAGGTGTCATTAGCCATGGCATGTTGGGATATCCAGAGTCCCCTTCATGGAAACATCATGTAAATAAGTGGGTCAGGAGATGCCGTAAGAGCCAAAGATACCGCAACACACAGGACCAACAGAGTATACCCACCAACAAGACATGCTCGTTCGTTGTGCAGCCGCAGCATCATTTGTGGCACCCTGCTACGCCTCATGATGTAGGCATCGTGTGCTGATCCTGGAAAACATGCACAGACATGGGATATCAGCATGTTAGCAAGACACACCACAAGGGCATTTATTGAGTGGTAATGTTTACGGCTGCGATAGGCTTGCTCCTGTGCCTGTGGTGATACCAAAGCCACATGTGTCCCATCAATGGACCCAATGACATGGAGCATCCCTCCCAGGGCATAGAAATCACCCTTGACATCTGTCAACTCCCCAGGAGTGGGAAATTTGATGAACTCATCAAGATGCTCCGACATGGCTGCCAAAACATCACGCAGGACACGGCTGAACATTGTCTGTGACATCCCACCAACATCAGCTATGGTCAATTGAAACGTACCTGTGGCAAAAAAATGTAGGGCTGCCATCACCTTCATCTTTGGGGTCAGCACAGTAGGATACCTGTGTCGTGGTTGGAGGTGTGGTGCCAGCCTGTCGGTCAAGTCCTCAATCAACTGTTGAGTGAATCTGTAACGTCGGATGCAGGCACGTTCCCTCATGGCAGCCAAGTCTGGCATTGTTCTTGGGACAGGCGGCGCCCTGCAAGACATTGTTAGGAATCATGAAGATTGAGAGTTTGCCAACATCAATGTCAATGAACATAGCACATGCTAAACCGCTACTACACATCAGGTAACTATGGAGCCTGGTGTGTGCAATACATCCAGGACACATATGCCACCTTGCTGGCACTCCTACCAAAAGCCAGATACACCTGTTGATTGTCAAGTCTACATGACAGGCCCTGAAATGAGCTGGGGCAAGTCTGAGTGAACAGCCAGAGATATCACCGGAGTGACACACATCCACATAGCTGCATTGGAAGGATGTCATCTCATCCAGACAGTTGACTGCAAGGCACACGCACAGGTCACATGGAATGTCAAATGTACATATGACACACATTGCGATGAAGGGGTAGACGTGACAACAATTAAACACAGCCATTGAGACGACGCAGACATGTATGCCTGGAAAATATGATGTCCGATGCACACAGACCCTACAACCGTGGGAATCCACATGTGGCATGGTGTGCGTAGATGTGTGCCATGCCCATCTCCACACAGACCCATGTTGGATGCACCAACAGCAGATGCAGTTGACGGAACACTAACAGCAAGCTAATGGGAACACATGACACACACCTGACATAGTCACATAGGGGCACGCTGATCGTGACATGTCAGTTGAGAGAGTGTCCCTGTCCCTGGCATCAGGAGACAGGTGCGGGTGGTGATGACTGTGCCATCCCACTGCTGCTGTGCATGACACAGTTGGACTACAGACACACATGTGGCAAGTGGCAAGGTGATGTGTGCCACATAGTGCCCCATCACACATGACATGTGTAGACAGGTCATCACACATCAATTGTGCAACTAGATGAGATGACATGTGCAATATCACTGGCTGACACACCTAGGGCCTGCACATGAAAGTATGCAATGACAAGTACTTGATGGACATCCTTGTGCGACTCGTAGCCCTTCATTCCTGGCATGTGTACGCCTGTATTACCATAGTAAGCATGTGAAACGCACCGTACACCCGCAATCATCGCGTGTGTACACTTCGTTTCACGATTGTACTTGTGCAGTAGGGGTACGTGTGAAACGCACCGTACACCCGCAATCATCGCGTGTCTACGCTTGATTTCACCATTGTACTTGTGCCGTAGGGGTACGTGTGAAACGCACCGTACACCCGCAATCATTGTGTGTGTAAGCTTCGTTTCACCATTGTACTTGTGCCGTAGGAGTACGTGTGAAACACACCATACACCCGCAATCATCGCGTGTGTACGCTTTGTTTCACCATTGTACTTGTGCCATAGGGGTACGTGTGAAACGCACCGTACACTCGCAATCATCGCGTGTGTACGCTTTGTTTCACCATTGTACTTGTGCCATAGGGGTACATGTGAAACGCACCGTACACCCGCAATCATCGTGTGTGTACGCTTCGTTTCACCATTGTACTTGTGCCGTAGGGGTACGTGTGAAACGCACCATACACACGCAATCATCGCGTGTGTATGCTTTGTTTCACCATTGTACTTGTGCCGTAGGGGTACGTGTGAAACGCACCGTACACCCGCAATCATCCCATGTGTACGCTTCGTTTCACCATTGTACTTGTGCCGTAGGGGTACGTGTGAAACGCACCGTACACACGCAATCATCACGTGTGTATGCTTCGTTTCACCATTGCACTTGTGCCGTAGGGGTACGTGTGAAACGCACCGTACCTGTGTGTGGATTTCAAAATTACATAGGGGACACATAAGGGACAAGTATTAGGCCATAAATGCATGCTGGTTGTCATGGATACTGAGTTTTCCGTTGAAATGTGTCCATCAGGTGTCCTGGAACAGTCAGTTGGCCAAAAAATACAATGTTGCAAAGTGGTTGTTGACTTGACATGATGCTCAAAATTTGAATGGTGCAAATGCGTGTCATAGGTGTATGTTTAAAGGGATTGGAGTAAACGTACGATGCAAATGTGTCTGAGCAATCACTATGTACTCCTCACAATGAATGCCCCTCAGCAAGACAGATATAAGGCATCCAGAACCCATGAGAGGGCACTTGCCTGCACAACTTTCCAGTCGACCACACTGCTGCTGTCTCTGCTTCCTCTGGAAGAAAAGGGTATAAGGAGCACTCCGATTTGTAAGCAAAACTAAATTTACAATTTTGGACGTGTTGGGATGAAGGTATTTCATCTAAGGGTGCTGAGGTACCACATCCGTTGTCACCACGGATGTGAAACTATAAGAGGGTGAAACAAGTGGGAAAACCCACTTGGTACCTCGCACTGTTCACTGAATGGGAAAAAATCCCTAAGTGCAAATTTATCAAAAAATTTTTAGAAAATTAATTCTTAATTAAGAACAAGAGGAATGTGTTTATGGTATTTAAACGATTTTTACAACAAGAAAACAGCAAAAAATTAATCATCACATAAGCATTGTTCATTTCACAATACGTTTAACAATGAATTGGTACACCATATTCAATTTGGATAAATGTACAATGAACTTAAATTTCTGAAGAAGAAAATAATCAAGTTGTATTTGTTATCATTGTTGTTGGAGCCCAATGCATTTCGGGATTTGTGGAATCCCTTCATCAGGGGCAGTCTAGAAAATAAACAAACAAAACCATGTAGATAAGGAACCTTAACCTCTTGAGTGCCCATGACGAGATGGTCTCGTCATGGGCCGTGGTTGCGCTGTGCCCATGACGAGACTATCTCGTCATGAACCCCGCCCGCTAATGAAAGGGCCGGCACAGGGCGGGGAAAGGGCGGGGCACTCAAGGGGTTAAAGATTCAAGCAAAATTTGGGTTGATGCTCAAGTGGTGGAGACGCATGCATGTGTAACCTCGGTGACGGTTACTGATATTGTCGAGTCAAGTGCACATGTTCCAAAATGGTGGGATTAGTATATAAGTATGGTAAAGAAAAGAGAAACGTGAACAAAGATGTCAGGTAGGGTAGAAAACCAACAAGATCTTCAGGATGTGACGAGTGAAAGATGAGAAACGTGAAAAATTATGAAAATGGGAACTAGCCTCAAGTGCTGAAGAAAGTGAACGTTGAAACACTCACCTCAATGAAGCACCAATGATGAAGAGTCAATGGGTGACCAGCCAGTCAGTCGCTTTAAACAAACTATTAAGGTACTGGAGTGTAAGGAAAAAATAAAACGATGATGTAGCCTTGTATTCAAGATCCAGCCTTACTGAACTGAGCTGAGTATAAATGAAAAGTAAGCGTTTACCTGAAGTCTCGGCGAGACTGTTGAAGAAGCTGTGTTTCCGGGCAATGTCGTGGAATTGTAAACCGGGCATGAGCGTATGCTGGCGGGAGATGCGTGGGCGAGTCCACAAGAAACAATCTGTAAACTCTGGACCATGTCACGTACTGTGGAGAGGGCCCAGCCATTCACCCTGGAGGAGAATGGGGCCTTGCTGGACGTCCTCCTCCCACAGTACCCCAAGCTGTATGGGAGACCAGGGGAGCAGGTGAGTGCTGTCTCCACTACCTTTCCCTATGCACCTGTTGTGTGACTGTCACTTCTGGCATTGTGTCCAGGTGTGACAGACATGCAATGTTGTTTAGAGTGGGTCCCAGGGGGGAACATGCTTATGTCTCTCATGCAGAGCATGAGGTAGTTCCTGTGTGCACTCCTCACTTGCATTGTGCTTACTGTGACATTCACTGCATAGTGCATGACACATTCAGCCTGGCAAATCCTTGGTGGCTTTGTTTCCTATTGTCCTGAGGTGAGTCAGTGGTCCCTCCGGTGTGACAGGTGACTGTACCCACAGATGTGTATGAGTTGAGTGGACCTGTGGTGAGAGTGTCCAAATGATGTGTACAACCTCATGGACATTGATGTGTGTCAATGTTCCTTGTCATGTGGGTGAGTGTCTGTGTGAAGTGTTGCACCACAGCTGCATGGAGGAGGCAACAGATCTACCCATCTGATGTGAGGAGTAAGCCGTGCTGTGTGTCTGACTTGCAGAGCTGGCACGACGCCTGTGACACCCCACTGGTAAGTGGCACATGTGCAGAGTGAGGGTTGTATCCGCTGTTGTGACTGACAGGCGAGTGATCTGTGCCTGGGTGTGTCTGTCTAGTCTGCTGAGGGTGCGTCAGTGGTGTGGGACATGTGACTGCTTGAAAACGTGCTGGCCATCAGCCTGCTGTTGCATGTGCTGCACAGTGTGTGCCATGATCAGTGAGTGTGTCGCACCCCTCATGCCACCTGTTGACTTTCAATGCATTGGGGCTTGCACACAGGCCAATTTCTTATTGTGAATGATGCAATTCCTGTCAGCATCCTATGCCCTGTTCAACATTTTAAAGATGTTCAAATGTGTGTCTCTGGGACATGGATCAGGTGAATTGATGTTGTGTCACTTTGTCATCCTGACAGGTAACTGCCTACGAGAAGGGGGTGATCTGGAGGGACATCGTCAGGGCCGTGAGATCTGCAGGGGAGCGTAGTCGGAGCCTGCCCCAGGTCCGCAAAAGGTGGCAGGACATCCGGTGCTGGACCCGGCGGATCGCCCGGGTCCAGCTTGGGATCGACTCTCCACGCCCCCACGGCGGGTGCCGACGCCTGACCCCCCACATGAGCCGGGTCCTGGCGGTGGTAATCCCTGACCTCGATAGGCAGTTACAGGAGAGACTGCATCAACGAGGGGGTAGGTACATGGCTGTTTGTTGTGTTATGTGTCACCAGCTTTTGGGAGTGCTCTGTAGCCTGGATACACTCCCAGAGTTTATATGTGCAGTGCATTTTCTGTTCCCCAATGTCACCTGGTGCTCTTTTTCATCCCTTCCCCTCCTTGGCATGTGTCCCATGGTCTGTGTGTAATCACATTTGCTCATGGTCATCTAAGGTTCCAGTAAATCTAAGTGCACATTGCTTTCTGCATCATGTGGGAGGGTGGTCTGTGACTTGTGTTGGTACCTTGCCTGTGCCATGACCTGTTCACTATGATCTGTATCAATCACATTGACTCAGGTATGGGTGGTTGTGCGGGAGAGGCCTACATGGGCACCCCTGATTTTTCCTTGCCAGGTCTGACCTGTGTGTGAGAATTGGCTGTACAAAGGATCACCATGCAGTGCCCCTGTAATGCTGGCCAGTGCTTAATGTTCGTGTTTTGCAGCCTGTGTAATTTTTTCAAAAACATTATTCCTGCTCATACATTTTTGGCACCTATGTGTGGTTCAGATGCAACGCAGTTTGGACTTTGTGTGCTGACATCTGTGTGGACATTCTGGCTTTCCAATGAGGGTGTCTCCACAGTACAGCTATGCTTTTTAACAACCCAATTGCAGGCCCAGTAGCTTATGCATTGTCCTGGGTGTGGACATTGGTGCCACTCCAGATGATAGGCAGTAGGTCATATGTATAGCCAACTGTGTAATCAGGTGACAGATGGCCATGTGACAACTGACATAATTGAAGTTGTTACTCTAAAAAAATTGTACCTTGGCACTCACAGCACTTGTCAACAGTTCTTTATGTTTTACATGTGGTAATTTGATGATTTGTGTTGAGAACACTGATGTGCCTGCATGAAAGATGTCTCCCAAGGAAGTGCACACCAAACAACATTTCCACTTTCATGGAACACGCTGGCACCTTTGCAAATAAGCCACTGTTAGAATTAAATGGTGTTGCAGATACTCCATATACATGTTCCCACAGTGGTCTGGATTTTGTGAGACTCCTTTGTTGTTGGTGATACAAACTAACAAGTCTCAAGACATCCAGACCTCCGTGGGCCCATGTATAGGTACTTTCTGCAACACCATTCATTTCTAACAGTGGCTTTTTGGAAAAGGTGCCAGCTTCTTCAATGACAGTGTAAATGTAGTTTTGTGTGCTCTGCCTTGTAAGACATATTTCAAGCAGGCACATGAGTGTTCTTTTTGCGAAATGGCAAATTGGCACATTCCAAACATGTCGATTGTGTAAAGTATTGTGAGTCCCAAGGTACCAACATTTTTTTGTTTTGTGTTCCAAAGGACTTACAGGTCTCTGAGTGTGGTGACACCTTGAGTATTGAGGTGTTTCAGTTTACATTGGGTGCACCACTACTGTTTCTTTCAGGGTAAACAAGAGGTGGCATGACTTCATTGTATTGCTGTGCTCACCTGTTCACAGACACTCGCTTCTCAGTGTATTTCTCATTCAAGTAGTGGCCTGGTGTGTTCTTTTTTTCCTTGTGTCCAAGTGGCATAGTGGGTCTACCAACTGGGCAATACCGTGCTTACATATGTGCGGAGTAATCTAGCTGTTACTCATGATGCATTGCCTGATATGCACTGTGACCAATTGCTTTTTGTGCTCATGTGTCAGATGTATACAGGTGACTGATGCATTTCGGTTTCTTCTCCTTGCCCACAGCATCATCATTCGCAACGGAGGGAGACACCTGCACGGATCTGGAGGAGGGACCCAGCGACAGTGCCACCAGTGCTGTGGAGTCAGGAGGAGCCAGTGGCACGGAGGGCGAGGCGAGTCAGTCAGAGGACCTGTCTGGACACGATACCAGCTACGACGCCGACGGGTCAGACGCTGACCTCCTGGGGGAGGCGGAGGCTGCAACACCACCTGGCAGCATCCCTACATCTGTCCCCGCCTCCTCCGTTACCATCTCCGCCCTCCCAGTTGCTCCCGTCCCTTCTGTCCGTGCAGAGGCCCACCATGTCTCCTTTGGCCCAGGCACCGCACCCCCTGCCCCTGTCACCCCTGCTGCCCTCAGTGAAGAGTCTGTGGACATACTGCAGCAGTTACAGGTTGGGCAGGCATCGGTGCTGAATGTCCTCCATGAACACACTCAACTGCTCACACAGATGGTGTCGTTCATGAAGGGCATGTCAGCAACGATGTCTGACCAATGCAGGATTCTGCAGTCCATGGACTCTTCCCTGACGGCAGCAGTTAGTCTCCTGCAGCGCTCCATCCCCCCCTACCCATCCACACTTCCCTCTCCCATGCCTGTCCAACACACACCCAGACTGTCACGGGCACGCACCCCACCAGACACAGCCAGAAAACCCCCAAGTAAGGCAAAGCACACACCTCCTGGTATGCACACTCAGGGGGATGTAGGCACACCCACAGGGTCTGGGAACAGATGACATACACACAGTCCGCAGTCCTCACAACCCTGTTCCTCCAAAACCACTCCCCTTGGCTCCCCTGCCAAACTCTCACCCAAGGAGATCTTTATGGGTGAGCTGGACCTCGCCCCCACTGAGCGACCACCCCACAAGCGGGTGAGGAAGTCCCCGGGCACGGAAGTTGAGTCCCCCACCAGGTCGACCCCCTCCCCCAAGAGAGCTGCACCCCATCCCTCACCCACCACACCCTCTGTTGACCCTGGGGAATCCTCAGGTGCAGGGGTTCAGATGGAGGCACTGGCAGTGGTGTGCAGTGCCGAGCTCGCCTCCACCTTCGGTGCTGCCCCACCCCCTGTGGTGGAGACATCCCACCCTGCACCCGCAAGACCTACCCTTCCCCCTCCTGTCCCTGCATTGCCTGGTACTGCCACAGATGATGCGCTCCCCGGTCGACAAACCTTGAGGTTCCTTTGTGCAGGCAAGCTAGGGGTAGACGCGGTCCCCTACGTCCCCCCTTGAACTTGAAATATGGACTGGCCATTGGCCTCTGTAAATAGTCTATTTTTGCTACTCTTTTTTTGTGCTGAATAAAGCCTTTATTTTTACTTTCAACACTATTGCATTTCAGGTACTTGATGTTGGTGCTGAGGCTTCTGGAGTAGGTGTTCTGGTAATGTGTTAGGGTTCTGAGAAATGTTTTTGTATGATGGTCATGAGGTGGACCATGGTATCTGTGTGCCATCACAATGTCTCTGCAAAGAATCATTGGTAGTGTGTGTTAATTTTGTTTAGAGACATTGTCCCAAGGAGTGTTCCTTCCTCTGTGGCACCTGACATCTTCCCTGCAAACAGTTGCACAATTGTTGTGCTGACCTGTGTCAACATTTCCTTTGTTGGTGACGCATCCCTTCAAAAATGGCCATGCCTGCTCACCGATGTCTCCTGCTGAATCGTCTGTGCCATCCTTGCTAGTCACTGTACTTGTGTTTTGAGCATGTCGAAATGCCTTCATGGTCAAATTCCCCCTTTTCAGCACTATGGATCTGTGTACTCACGGCCTACCACACAAATGGTACTTGTTATGTAGGGTATTTGGGCACCTGACTGACAATTGTGGGCATTGTATCTAGGGGACTTCCACCCTATTCCTTCCATGAGAGACACCATCTTGGTGGCTGGACCAGCACCTGGACATTCCTATCAGTCCTGGGATGTGCGTGACAGGCTATCTTAGTTTTGTAGGCAGTTACATGACTATACAGTCTGTGGCATGATATCAGGGTGTGTATTGTGCTGCATCCACCATGGGTGGGTATGCATGTGTTATATGTCCTCACACCCACATGTGCTGTGTCATGCAGTGTGTGAAAGACATCCATCCACCTGGGAGTGGGACACTGCTGTCAGTGATGTGTTGTCATAGCACTATCATCATAGTCCAAAGTTAGGGATGCGTCCATACCACCATGTAGGTGTGGTCATCTGATAATGATGTACACCCCCCCATACCTCTGTCCACTGCTGGGAGTCGTCTGCACCCACCCCCATATGTCTGGACACTGCTGGTATTCATCTGCACACACCCCTCATATTGCAGGCCACTGCTGGGAGTCCTGTGCACCCACCCCCATATGTCTGGACACTGCTGGTATTCATCTGCACACACCCCTCATATTGCAGGCCACTACTGGGAGTCCTGTGCACCCACCCCCATATGTCTCTGTCCACTGCTGGGATTCATCTGCACCCACCCCCATGTCTCTGTCCACTGCTGGGAGTCCTCTGCACCCACCCCCATGTCTCTGTCCACTGCTGGGAGTCCTGTGCACCCACCCCATATGTCTGGACACTGCTGGTATTCATCTGCACACGCCCTTCATATTGCAGGCCACTGCTGGGAGTCCTGTGCACCCACCCCCATGTATCTGTCCACTGCTGGGAGTCCTGTGCACCCACCCCCATATGTCTGGACACTGCTGGTATTCATCTGCACACACCCCTCATATTGCAGGCCACTGCTGGGAGTCCTGTGCACCCACCCCCATATGTCTCTGTCCACTGCTGGGAGTCCTCTGCACCCACCCCCATGTCTCTGTCCACTGCTGGGAGTCGTCTGCACCCACCCCCATGTCTCTGTCCACTGCTGGGAGTCGTCTGCACCCACCCCCTTGTCTCTGTCCACTGCTGGGAGTCTTCTGCACCCACCCCCATGTCTCTGTCCACTGCTGGAAGTCGTCTGCACCCATCCCCATATGTCTGGACACTGCTGGTATTCATCTGCACACACCCCTCATTTTGCAGGCCACTGCTGGGAGTCCTGTGCACCCACCCCCATATGTCTGGACACTGCTGGTATTCATCTGCGCACACCCCTCATATTGCAGGCCACTGCTGGGAGTCCTGTGCACCCACCCCCATATGTCTCTGTCCACTGCTGGGAGTCGTCTGCACCCACCCCCATGTCTCTGTCCACTGCTGGGAGTCCTCTGCACCCACCCCTATGTCTCTGTCCACTGCTGGGAGTCCTGTGCACCCATCCCCATATGTCTGGACACTGCTGGTATTCATCTGCACACACCCCTCATATTGCAGGCCACTGCTGGGAGTCCTGTGCACCCACCCCCATGTCTCTGTCCACTGCTGGGAGTCCTGTGCACCCACCCCCATATGTCTGGACACTGCTGGTATTCATCTGCACACACCCCTCATATTGCAGGCAACTGCTGGGAGTCCTGTGCACCCACCCCCATGTCTCTGTCCACTGCTGGGAGTCTTCTGCACCCACCCCCATGTCTCTGTCCACTGCTGGGAGTCGTCTGCCCCCACCCCCATATGTCTGGACACTGCTGGTATTCATCTGCACACACCCCTCATATTGCAGGCCACTGCTGGGAGTCCTGTGCACCCACCCCCATATGTCTCTGTCCACTGCTGGGAGTCGTCTGCACCCACCCCCATGTCTCTGTCCACTGCTGGGAGTCCCCTGCACCCACCCCCATGTCTCTGTCCACTGCTGGGAGTCCTGTGCACCCACCCCCATATGTCTGGACACTGCTGGTATTCATCTGCACACACCCCTCATATTGCAGGCCACTGCTGGGAGTCCTCTGCACCCACCCCCATGTCTCTGTCCACTGCTGGGAGTCATCTGCACCCACCCCTATGTCTCTGTCCACTGCTGGGAGTCGTCTGCACCCACCCCCATGTCTCTGTCCACTGCTGGGAGTCTTCTGCACCCACCCCCAAGTCTCTGTCCACTGCTGGGAGTCCTGTGCACCCACCCCCATATGTCTGGAAACAGGGCCCCCAACTACCTTTTGTAACAAGATTAATAAGCGGTCTATTTTGCTCGCTTTCCGCTATTGCACGTGAATTATGCCACCGCAGAGCAATGGCCACAATACTTGGTGATACCCTAATACTTGGCAATGGCCACAATACTTGGCGATACCAATCAGGCTACCTTGGGACATGCAACTACTGTACCGTAGTATAGCCCAGACCAGGCATACTAAATCTATAACTACATTCCTTTTCTTTCCTCTTTATTAATGAAGAGAACGTTTGTATGCCTGGAACTCCCAACTCCATACACAACCTTACACTTCAACAGGATCTACCATGTTAGGAACAGCACTCTATACCTGAGTAGTCATATCCTTTGCCATTTAACACGTGGTTTTACGTTTATCTCACTTCACAGATAGCTAATTGGCTAGCCTGTGATACCGCCACAAGCTGATTGAAGCACTAATACCTGTCGCTCTAGGTGAGTTTCACCTTAACAATATGACATGCTACTTATTCTCCTATGCGATGAATTAAATTGGTTTTAATTATGAGATGTCTACCACTTAAGGGTGTAAAGAATGACTTTATCACCACCCTTAGACTTGATCCGCCAATTGGCACTCACTTAGGTTTTTTACCTGCACTTTGACATAGACAATAACGGGCACATCAGCAGACTGATGTCATATGCCTCACAATGGTTTGCTTGGCTTGAGGTATGCACGGTCGCAAACATAAGCAAATATGATCCTGATGTTAATTCTGATATTCCCTTCTCCGCAGGTTGCTCCATTGCGACGATTGGCACACCTTAGTGGTGCCAGACCCAGATAGTGATATTATCACCCTCTGTACACTGTAGATAGAAACACACACAGGTCCTGACGAAATGCCATGAGGGCATGAAACATGTCGACCACAAGAGTAGGAGACAGTTAGAGACAAATACAAGTCACACTAACTGTCCATCTTCCTCTAACTTTTTAATGAGGTGGACAGCTGTCCTGAATAAACACAATTAACAGACTATCCAACCTTTTTTAACTCACTCCACTCATCTACATTCCAAGAGGCCCCTCACACCCACGCACTAAACGGCAAGGAACAAAAGATCTCCGCCAAAGCGCCCGACGAGGAGCAGGCCCAGATGATGAAGCATGACACCTAGCTTGCTGGGTGTGTGAGGGCATTAGTTCCTAATATGGGAACTCCCCTTCCCTACCTATAGGTTCATTGAGTCCAGTCAATATTGACCGATTTGAGAATTGACCTCACAAACAAACCATCCTCCTTAGGAACTGCATACCCTTTCTAAATATAGTCCTGTGCACCCACCCCCATATGTCTGGACACTGCTGGTATTCATCTGCACACACCCCTCATATTGCAGGCCACTGCTGGGAGTCCTGTGCACCCACCCCCATGTCTCTGTCCACTGCTGGGAGTCCTCTGCACCCACCCCCATGTCTCTGTCCACTGCTGGGAGTCCTCTGCACCCACCCCCATGTCTCTGTCCACTGCTGGGAGTCCTCTGCACCCACCCCCATGTCTCTGTCCACTGCTGGGAGTCCTGGGCACCCACCCCCATATGTCTGGACACTGCTGGTATTCATCTGCACACACCCCTCATATTGCAGGCCACTGCTGGGAGTCCTGTGCACCCACCCCCATATGTCTGGACACTGCTGGTATTCATCTGCACACATCCCTCATATTGCAGGCCACTGCTGGGAGTCCTGTGCACCCACCCCCATATGTCTGGACACTGCTGTTATTCATCTGCACACACCCCTCATATTGCAGGCCACTGCTGGGAGTCCTGTGCACCCACCCCCATATGTCTGGACACTGCTGGTATTCATCTGCATCCACCCCCATGTCTCTGTCCACTGCTGGGAGTCCTCTGCACCCACCCCCATGTCTCTGTCCACTGTTGGGAGTCCTGTGCACCTACCCCCATATGTCTGGACACTGCTGGTATTTATCTGCACCCACCCCTATATGTGTGGCCACTGCTGGGAATCCTCTGTACCCACCCACCCCCTTGGAGCAGTACACTGCTGGCCTGGACCTACACACACACCAATATGAAGGTAACATGCAGGGCCAGTCTGTAAGCCCACATTCCTGGCGTGTGTACGCCTCGTATCCCAAATGTACTGGTGCCGTAGGAGGACGTGTGAAACGCACCGTACCCACGCATTCATTGCGTGTGTACGGTCCGTATCACTATTGTACTGGTGCCGTAGGGGTACGTGTGAAACGCACCGTACCCACGCATTCATTGCATGTGTACGGTCAGTATCACTGTTCTACTGGTGCCATAGGGGTACGTGTGGAACGCACCGTACCCACGCATTCATTGCGTGTGTACGGTCCGTATCACTGTTCTACTGGTGCCGTAGGGGTACGTGTGGAACGCACCGTACCCACGCATTCATTGCATGTGTACGGTCTGTATCACTGTTCTACTGGTGCCGTAGGGGTACGTGTGAAACGCACCGTACCCACGCATTCATTGCGTGTGTACGCCGGTCCGTATCACTGTTCTACTGGTGCCGTAGGGGTATGTGAGGAACGCACTGTACCCGCGCATTCATTGCGTGTGTACGGTCCGTATGACTGTTCTACTGGTGCTGTAGGGGTACGTGTGGAACGCACTGTACCCACGCATTCATTGCGTGTGTACGGTTCGTATGACTGTTCTACTGGTGCCGTAGGGGGTACGTGTGCAACGCACCGTACCCACGCATTCATTGCATGCGTACGGTCCGTATCACTGTTCTACTGGTGCTAGGGGTACGTGTGCAACGCACCGTACACATCCACTTCCGTTGTTGCGGTACGCAGGGGTTGCTGGCCACGCCCCCCAAGTGACCAGACCCTGGTGGTAATGTATGGACTCCATATTATAGGTTTTGCTTTTGGTATGGGGTATGTTTCCTGCCCCTCACCCCCCCCCCGGCCCCTGGGTGTTGTTCTCACCTTCTGCGGCATGTGCGTCGGGTCCGGTGCACCAGGTCGTAGGCTAGGAGGACCGGGATGACACGTACAATGGGTTCATGGTGTGTACGTCGCGTACCGGGGCTGCGTTGCGTAGCGGTTCGCGTTGGACTCTGCTTTTCCGGCTGTGTTTGGCTCCCGTAAAAAAAGAGCCGTACGGAGTGACGTAGGGACGAATCATACTTGCTGGGCCAGAAAACGCTGCTTGAATGCGTCCGGACGTCGCGTACAAGCTGTTCCGGATCAGAATTGTTTTTTTTTTTTACCCGTACGGTGTTTTGAACGAAACGTACGGAAATAGGCTTTCTGTACGAATCGTACTTCCTAGGTTGTACGGACAGTTTAATGGGTATGAGTCGTACGGAGAAAAAGCTCCATACAATGATTCGTACAGCCGTATTCCCAGGAATGGAATCGGCCCCTTTATGTTTAAGTGAAATGAACACAGCACTTTTACACAGTTCAGTTTCAGAGGTTCAAAAGTTTGTGATGATATACAGTTTAGTTTTTTTGGTTCACCAGAGGAGTGTGGAGAAAGTGAGAGCTTGATAAGTGTAGGTGTTGAAGAATATGGGAAAGATATTAGTATTGATGAGTTGCAGAAGAAATTACAAAGTTTAAGACAGTTTCATGTGAAAAAACAAACCAGGAGGTCGATTAGGATGGGGTTCGGAAAAGCATTCCGACCACCGTGGTAGCGGAAATTAACCGTCCGCATGTACCAAGGCAAAACCGGCGATCAGATTAGGATGCACCGCCAGAAAAATCCAACCGCCACGGACTTGCTACGAAAAGACCAAAAACCGCCGTTCGACCAGCGAAATGACCACAAGTGAAATTACGATACAATGGCGGTGCCAGAGGAACAATCATTTGTATCCGACCGCCGCGATCGCAGTAAATGGTGAATGGTAGAGCCGACGGAACGACTGTTGCATTCCAACCGCCGCGCGGAAAGAGTAATGGCGGTCGAAGGCAACCACACAACAAGCCTACCAAGTGTGGCTGTATATCTGGCTCAGCCTAAAAAAACATCTAACACACCCCAATGACACATCCCCATGGCAACTAAAAAATACAATCCCAGGTCAACCCACACAACACACCTGACATGAATACTCTATTTTGACCCACCCACATAGCTGAGTATAAGTCCAGCCGCTTCCCTGCCCAGAATCCTTTGCACAACTACAGAACTGAAGGGCCCAACCCCAAGCACAAAGGAGAGGCAAATCAGCACACATCGCACCATCACAACCACACACACACACCACACACACCACCACCACCACCTTCACACCTGCAGCTTACACCCATTTGCACATCACACACCATGTCACATAAGAAAATGCCCAAATTCAATGACAATGAGTTTTCAATAATGGTAGATGAGATAATCAGAGTAGAACCACAATTGTTTGGAAGCATGGTCCAAAAGACACAAGTAGCCACAAAAAATCAAATGTGGGCAAGGATAGTCAACAAAGTCAATTCAGTAGGGACCACACCAAGCACCCCGATGGACATCAAGAGGAGGTGGCATGACCTCAAGAGCAGGGTGAAAGAGCGTGCCAACAAGAACCATGAGCTGGCTCAGGGGACTGGCGGTGGCCCTCCCATTCCACCACTAACATTCAGTGAAGGTGCTTTTCACACTGCATCCAGGGAGTCTCACTGGAATACCCAGATGAGTGGTGGCTGGTAAGTACCAACAAATGTCTCACATTACACTGCTATGTACTGTCTTGCCCAAATACAAAGCTACCCTTCCTAAACACAAATGCACTTACGTACAACACACTCTTCCCAACACATGTCTCACAGATCTAACATTTCCTTCCTCTGAATCGCCCCAAAGCTAGCTAGCAAGATTTCCATGGGGGCATGTGGACAGGCAGCCAGCACTACAACTTCCACCAGGCCTCCTTGTCCCGCAGCTGAGCAGGATGGTAGACTCCTCCCACGCATAACCCTGTGGCAGCCATTTCATTGCACTCCTCAAACTAACAGGTAGGTAGCCTGCTCATGCCCTTCTGTCTCACCCCTGAGAAGTATGTAACACTCCCTCCATCCAAGAGCCATGCGTAACCTATTCCCCTCCTCTGCTCCACTGCACAGTGAGCTAGCCTTCTGAACAGGGAGGGGTGTTTGTGGGTGGTAAGCCTGCACTACAACTCCCACCAGGCCCCCTTGTCCCACAACTGAGCAGGATGGAGCACTCCCCCCCCACCCGGAAGATTATGGCAGCCATTTCATTGCTCACCAACACCTAACATGTAGGTAGCCATCTTAACAGGGATGGGTGTTTGTGGGTGGGAATCCTGTACTATAACTCTCACCAGGCCCCCTTGTCCCACAGCTGAGCAGGATAGAGCACTCCCCCCACCCAGAAGCATGTGGCAGCCATTTGATTGCTCTCATCAAACTAGCAGTTAGGTAGCCATCTTAACAGGAGGGGTGTTTGTGGGTGGGAAGCCTGCACTACAACTCGCACCAGCCACCCTTGACCCACTGCTGAGCAGGATGGAGCACTCCCCACACCCAGAACCATGTGGCAGTCATTTCCCTCCAATGTGTCACCAAACAGGTAGTTAGTCAGAGTCATATGACCACACCAGCACTCACATGTCATCCAACTTGGCATAGATCCAAAAGCCACATCCAGTGTGCAGGCAGCTAAGTGCACATAACTCTCACAGAAATTAAACTTTGACTCACCAAGTCAAATGTGGAAGAAATTGAGGACCCAATCATGCACAGAATACAATGCGTAAGTGCCATGGTGTCAGAGCATGAAGACCCATATGGACACAAAACTTGCATGGTCAATCTGACAAACAAAGTGAAGTACATGATATGAAAAAGGTATGTATAACATTACAATGGCTAGTTCTTGCTCAGCTGAAATTGATTCCATGAAGAGCAAACAAAAAAGACGCATCACATAAAGTTTATGTGCCGCAAGTTGTTAGATGATGGCATGTCCTTGTAATCACACAATCTGTACGTGGCACATGGTTTCAATTCACATTTCCCACCATGGACAAGTAATGTATGCACCTCAACATCATGTCATGTTGCTCAGAATCTTGTTGCCATACCAAGTGTTTGCAATGTAAAGTGTTTGGTGTATCAAATGTAACATCCTAAAGTCTAACACCAAGCTTGTGGAGTGCACTTCAATGACCATTTGACCTCTGTTCAAAAGGAGATCCACACCACTAACCTGCAGAGTCTGTCTCCCCCCCAGAACATAAACTCTCAGATGCAGACTCCCTATGTTTCTCGGATGAGGAGCAGCAACCTGGCCCATCTGGACTGCCAGGGTGCACCACATTGACCCCTGCTACAATGACCTGTGCAGCGTCAACCACCACCATCACCACTGCTGCCTGTAACACTCACCCTGCCTCAATGGTTACCAACACCACAACGCAATCAGAGGATAGCAGGGAGAGTGTGCGGGTGCGTCTAGTGCCAAGGGCACAGGTCTGGGTCAGCAGGGCAGGTGTGAGGGCAGTTGGGGGACAAATACAGGAGGACACTGGGACCGAAACCCTGGCCACCATCGCAAGAGTCCTTGGTGCATATGAACAGAACCAGGGACAGATGGGCCAGGTTGTGGAAGAAGTGCGTGAGCTCTGCTTGCTGCTGAGGTCCATGGACACACGTATGTGCGAACTTGTGGACCTCATGGGCCAGCTTGTGGGTGTTCTGAGGGACAGACATTCGGCCTAAATGACAGCTCAACCCCCCTCCAGTGGCCCATCTGCTGATACTCCCACCACCTCAGCTGCGGCCAGAGAGAGGGGTGAGCTGCAACAAAATGACTCCTCAGACACCGCTGAGCCTGCAGCAGAGGCCCCCCTGCCAAATGCTTGAGGGGCCATCCGAGAAACACCAGGGGAGGATCACGTGGCAATGCACCATCCAGATGCTAGTCGCTGAACCAGCCATGATGGCACCTGTGTTCCCCTTGACATTGAATTTGTTGACTATCCTTACCCACATTGCCATGTTGATGGCAGGAGTCTGTTGGACTGTGTGACTACATCTATGTGGTGCTACTCTATTTGTCTTATTTACTAGACCTGGGCGGTAAATTCCGTTCCGCTCGCGGAATTTGGGTAATTTCGCGTTCCGCGGAGAACACGGAATTGCCCAAAATTCTGCGTTCCGCAGCTTCGCGGAATTTTTTGCTTGTTCACGTTCCCAAAATGCGTGTTTGCGAGATATTTCACCCCGAGCACGCAAACAGGGTTCGCAAACAGGAAAAAAGCTTTGCGAACAACTAATTAAGCGTGTTCGCGGAATTTCTGTGTGCTCGCGGAGATTTTTTACCGTTTTGCGGAGCTTTGCCTAGCGCGACTACGCAAATTCCGCCCACCCCTATTATTTACCATCACTGATAACTCATAAATTCACTTAGCACAATTTAGTAAATAATCACTTCTCTGTCACAAATACTTATTGTAAATAAACACTCTTTACACACCTATGTCTTTGTGTTAGCTCCATGTTTATCACAGTATGTACAATGTCCACTCTGCTTCCAATGTATCACACGTTCTGATTGTGACAAGGCATTGAGAGGGCGAAGGAACCTAGAAAGACACAAGAGATTGCTATTTACTTGTCAGGTGATGCCATCACAGCTAGAACACACCACTATCCATCAACGTACAAAAACCAGCACACATAACAATGAGCAACAACATCATCATAGACATGAGGTACCTGGATAAAGATACCCTGTGCCACACATATCAGCCATTAGCACAGAGCCAACAACAGCCAGCAGTCAAAAAGATCATCTATGCCTTGCCACTACCATCAAAGACAACAGACAATGTCACTATTGTAAAATGTCACTTACACTCAAGGGGAGTAGTTGTCGATGAGCTGTTGACGCAGGTCAACATCTTCCTCTTTTCCACTATCGTCGTCACTGGGCATGTGTGGGATTGCAGGGGGGGCATCTGCTGCTCATCATCATCCAGGAGCAGGGGATCTCTTTGCGCAAGGCCAAGTTGTGGTGCATGCAGCATGCAACTATGATCTGACACACCTTGTGGGGAGAGTAGAGAAGTGCACCTCCGCTCTTGTACAGGCACCGGAATCTAGACTTCAGAAGCCCAAAAGTACGCTCCACCCCACGATGTGTCCTCCCATGTGCATCATTGTAGCAGACTTCACCCGGGGTCCTTGGATTCCTGAGTGGGCTCAGCAACCAAGACCAGTTGGGATACGCAGAGTCACCTAGGTGTGAGATACAGATTGCAATTTACTAATATAAACAGTAGCTGAGAACAGCATGTCACTCATACAGCACATTACTTGACTCTGCATAATCACCAACAAGTCACACACGTTCCGGATGCAGATTTTCCATCAATTGTGGGATGCTGCTGTTACGCAGTATGTAGGAGTCATGTGCATAACCGGGGAATTTGGCACAGACATGGGAGATAATCATATCCGCTTGGCATACCATTTGCATATTAATGGAATGGAAATCTTTCCTGTTCTGGTAGATGTGCTCACGTGCCTCTGGTGAAACTAGGCCAACTTGTGTGCAGTCAATGGCGCCAACAACATTAGGTATGTGTCCAAGATCATACAAATCACCCTTCACACCTGCCAATTCATGTCTCCTTGGGAAGTGGATGTAGCGGTCCTTGTATGTCATCATTGCGGACAGGACATAACGTAGCGCCGTGCTGAACATAGCTTGAGACATCCCACCGGCGATGGCCACTGTGTACTGAAACAAATCAGTTGCAAAGATATGCAGGGCCTCCATCACCTTAACTGTTGGCATCAAAGCAGTCAGATAGGTTCTGTAAGACCTCAGATGGTGCTCCAACTGACCACATACGTCTTGAAGGGTAAGGCGATCCAGACGGAATTTCCTTATGATGTCCTCATCCTCCATGTTCGCCAGCACTGGGAACGGACGATTCACATTTGGTTGTCTCCTACATAATATGAAAGGGAACACATATCAATCTAATTCCCCTATGAGATGTGTCAAACATCTTACACCTTGACTGACGCAGCGCCAACAATGACTGGACTGTACCAACAGCTTAATGTACAAGTCACTTGCATGGACACCTTAATCTCATGTAGTCGTACATGTGGTCAGTATGTACATACTGACTATCTCCCAAACAGATTCTGACTATGTTAATGGTAAATGGTACACTCCTACATCTTGTGTCCCCAGTCCTGGGAGTAATTGACACAGCACATGTTGGAAGCAGCAACATTGCTGACTTCTATGTACCTGCTGTACCTGCCACACCTTCTTGCTTAAGTTGCACAGAGCACAGCTTTTCAACACAATGAGCACAGTGTGTGTAAGCGGTTCAACTATCAGAATCAATACTGCAATGTGCACAGTGAAATAGGCACATTATGTGGTCAGTCCATCATTACTGTGGGTTGATTAGCCTTCTCACACATTGACATGTTTACAAATATGAAACATCATTACACGCCAAATCTGTGTACTTGCACACAAATATCATAGGTGACATGTGAGTAAGTACATGCCAATGCATGTAATCATGTGCACTGACATGGCATGTGTAGGCATCAGTGAGTTAAATGTCACACTAGCATTACATTTTGCAAACAGATGCTGTACTACATTGTGAAGGTATAGTGTTCAATGATGAAAATTGGCTATTGCTATTGCTAGAACATGTGTCCATAGGTGCGGTATGCGTACTCCGCCACCTTGATCATGGTCATTGGCCACAATTGAAAAATGCAGGATTGCACTAGCGACCGCCTGGCCCCGTGTTGTGCCACCGCCAATGCCCATGCCATTGCAGCCAATGGGATCTGCGATCGCGGTAGTGAAATACAATTTTGAAACCCGCGCTAGGCGTGCTCCGCTACCGCAGGCCAAGTCATTGGTTATGATTGAAAGATGCCAAATAATGGTAGCGACCGCCTGGCCCTCAGGGTGTGCCACCGCCAATGCCCATGCAATTGCAGCCAATGGAAACTGTGATTGCAGTAGTGAAATACAATTTTGAAACCCGCGGTAGGCGTACTCCACTACCATGGGCCCGGACATTGGTTACAATTGAAAGATGCCAAATCGCGGTAGCAACCGCCTGGCTTCCGCGGTGTGACACCGCCTGTGCCAATGCCATTGCAGCCATTTGGAACCACGATCACGGTAGTGAAATACAATTTTGAAACTTGCGCTAGGCATGCTCTGCTTCCGCGGTCCCGGTTATTGGATACAATTGAATAATGCTAACCACGCAGACCAATTGCAGCAGCAGAGTACCACAGAAACAACCCCATGGGCCTATAAATCTCTGTGAGGGAGCCACACATTTCACTTGCATTCAGACACTGCTGCCTGCCATTCTTCACTACCAACTGCTGCTGTTCCTGTATACTGGATCCAGTGATTGCGAGAGCTGAGAACATCAGGGCCAGTCCTTTCACCTCAGAGGAGCTGGAGGTCCTGGTGGACAAGGTCCTTGCACAGTATGGGAGGCTGTATGGTGTGCCAGATGTACTGGTAAGTGTTTCAGAGTAAAAGTTTGAGAGTGCTCAGAATGCTTACATGATGTTTCTCTGCAGTAGTATGTGCCTGTGAGTGCAAGTCAATGGGCATGCATCCATATTTTTCCTATAGCATGCTCCATACATGGCCTATTAAGAATTGCATTTGAGTATGTGGGGAGGATGGCAACATGGACATTTCTACAGCCCTTCTTCAGCAAAAAAAAAAAACGTTGGTCTGAGACTGGGTAATGTAAATGTGTGATACACTGCCTAGCATGCTGACTTCATGTGAATGGATTGTGTAGCCTTATTTCCACAGATCCATGGCTGCATTGAAGGATGAGAGTGACATGCAGTGTTTTGGCAGCCATACAGTTACACTGCTGGTTTGAAACAGACATTGCCTGTGCCAAGTGATGCCATAGTCCATTAAGTCTTCACTTGCTCATTTGTGACATTACAAATGTATTTTGTCCAGAGGGTACTGAATGCTGTGGGTACAGTTCTCAAATTGCCCCTATGGTGATGAGTACAATGCCTGAGTGTAACACTCTTGGTGGCAATTCACCAATGACACATCAGATAAATGTAAGTTGGAGATGTCATCCTTCTATTGATTTCATTATGTGTTCAGTCTCGAATGTGTAGGCACTGTGTGCCCTATAATATTGTACTTGCATGTAATTTCTCTGATGGCCCACGTTTTACCTCAGTGTGAGTCCCTCTGGCCTGCATAGAAAGTGCCTAATGTTACAAGGACCCATCACTAAATGGACTGAGTGAAACTTATGTGTTGTCCACCACCCTATTTCTCACTGACTTTCTTAGGCCTGAGGATTGCATAAAACAGGACTACACCTTGTGAGAAATGTGCGAGAATGTAAGACCATGGCCCTAAATGTGACTACCATGACACATGTAGTCATTCACTGGTCAAGGACATTGAGGGGTGTGTAGTGTTGGACACAGTGAGTCTGCCCCAACACATCATTTCCAATGTATTGTATGTCATGCTCACTCACATACTGCATCATAGATGAGGGCCATTTTCACAGTGCTTGCTGTGCTGGCACTCTGCATGAATATGAGATGGCCATGTACTGTGTCCATCATTATACATGTATACATTTCTATGAGCTTATTTGATGCAAGTGTACTATGTGTCATACTGTATGGCCTCTGCTCAACATTTTTGTATTTGTGTGGTATGTATTTTCAGGTTCCAGTACTGACACACAGTGGTACATAAAACCGTGTCACTGAAACTTCGTCTTCTTGTCTCCCATGCCTGCAGCTTAAGGTCCACCAGCGTCAGGCGATATGGAGGACGATTGCACTCAAGGTGCGGGCTCTGGGTGTCTCCAACCGACGGCACACACACTGACACAAGAGGTAGGATGACATCTGCCGGCTGAGCAAAAACATGGCAGAGATTACGCTGGGTGTGCTCCCTCAGTGTGGTAGGTTGGCCGCAGGAGCATGACACCACTAATGGCCCGCATCTTGGCAGTGACACAGCCAGAGCTGGATGGATGCATGAGGGCCCATCAGCAGCAAGTTAGGGGTGAGTATTCAGCTAAGTGTGAGCTAAGTGTGACTTTGGGTGTAAGTGACTGCATGAATCCCAAACATGAGTCAGTGGGAAGCTCTGTGATGTCTCTAGTGTGATGCAATGGCTTCTAAGTGGCCTCAGTGTTGAGTGCAGCTGTTCTGAATTTATACAACATGTGGTTTCTCATGTGTTTAAAACCATGACCCTTGTCATTGACAGATGAGATGTGGCCTTGTGACATATGCTGCAGTATGAGTGTCATAGACATCACCTGGCAGTAAACAGCAGTGATTATCGTGTTAGGGTGCATTCATAGTGTGTTGTGCATAACAGATAATTTGTGAAATCTACACATCTGACACCAATGTACAACTGTAGTTGTGCTTCAAAGCACAACATGGTGAATTTCAGGAGCTTGTAGCCATTGCAAAACGACATTTTGGAGTTTGTATCTGCGGTGTTCCCTTAAAGTGACTGCATATGTGGCAGAGACAACATGTTTTGATGTATATCTATCTCACCTACAGGCACGTAGGCATGCTTACAGAGAATAGTATGTGTGTTTACAGTGTGGCACAGGGCCAGGTATTTGGCTGTGTCAACACCACATGGAGCATTACTATCAACTATGCATGTTTCCATGCATCTTCTGATGATTGCATAAATGTAGCAGATGCTGACTGTACATGGTGGAGTCCAACATGGAAGTATCATTTTAAACTTTTGTGCTTTGCTTGCATATGATGTTTGTGAGTATGGCACCATACTGAACCCATGTCTCTGTCTCTTGCAGCATCTACCGAGGGCAGGCAAGGACGGGGAATGGACACCAGTTGGGAAGCTTTTGGCATGACTGCTACACATGAGTTCCCTGACACTGAGTGACCAGCGCCTCGGAGGGGGACAGGAGTGCCCTGGATGATTCCCGCCCGGAAACACCAACCTCCACAACTTCAGACTCCAGCGGTGACTCCTCGATGTTGGCGGGCACAAGAAGTTCCATACCTGCCTCTTCTTCTACCACACCTCGTCCAGTGCCCACCCTCCCGGATGCTCCCACAAGTGATGTCCGTGCATGCAGCCCTAGGAAGGGTAGAGTCTCCTTCTGCCCAGGCACCACTGCCCCTGCCCCTGTCTCCCCTCCTGCCCTCAGTGTGTAGGCGGTCAACCTTTTGCGGCAGCTGTGTGTGGGTCAGACTGCTCTCCTGAATGCCTTCCAGGATCATGACTAGAAGGTGGCACAGGTAGTTGCCTTCATGGAGGGCATTCATTCTGACGTGGGTGGCCTACACCAAACTGTCCAGTCTTTGTCCTCCACAGTGACGGCAGCCCTCATGCACAAAGTCCTCCACATGCAGCACACAACAGCATCACTCGAAGCTTACCAGACCACAGACACCATCACCCCAACACAAAACGGGCACACATGAGCGCAAAACCAAAAGCCCATCACGTGACACTCAGGGGCATCATGCCAAGAAGCAGGCATCAACACCACATTCATCAAAATCACCACCATCCAAGGGCACCCTCATCACCACACCTTCTCCCAAAGATCAACAAACACTTGCCCTGTCTTCTGTGAACCTGGTGCCTGCAACGGCTAAGCCCAACCACATTTCAAAGGCAAATTCACCCACAACGTCAACTCCCACCCACACCTCTGTGAAGCAGGGACAAGAGAGCAAAGTGGGGGTTTACCTCGACAACAGGGGATGCGGGGGAAGATGCAAAGCCACCCCAAGAATACTACCAGGTCCAGCAAATCCCTAAGGGGAGAGCCACCTGATACACCTCTGATGGAGAGTGAGGCTGTTGTGCCCACCTCACTTCCCACTCCGGCCAAGACACTTGTGGGCTATTGAATCCCCAAGCAGTTGAGACCAGCCCTCAACATACACCCTCAACCACTGTGCCTCCACGCAGCATGTCTCCACCTCCCCGTGCCACCACTCCACCTTGTCCAAGCAGCCCTCAGGCTCCCACCAGCCACGGATGCCTCTACCTCAGCCAATTCTCCCTCTCCCAGGTCCAGTCCTCCAGGCTCTAGAATTAGATCAGGATATATGTTCACACTCATAGTTACTCTGTCAGCAAATGATTCTTGTGACAAGACAATAACATTTCTGTATAGGTACCCAATGAAAAGGCACGGTAGCCGAAAACCAGCATCACAGCTTCTGCCACAAATGCATCCTAATTCTAGAGCCTTGAAGAAGTCCCTTGCAGGGACAAAACGCGTCAACTAATTGGATTGTGAATATTGAATTTTATCTGCTTGATTCATTCATCACCTTCAATAAAGAATTACTTTTAAAAGAAAACAAGAGCGCATGGACTTGAAGAATTTCTTCAGATTATCAATAATAACTTTGGTCTAAATATTCTTTGACTATATTGATGATTTTTTGAGTGCGAATTCCAATCTTTCTTGCTGTAATAACTTTGGGTTTTCCAAATAAGGAGTGGAGAGGGGTGCACTCCTAGGTTTTCCTGCACCAGCATAGCTTGCCCTAATATTTATTGACAAGTAACCCTCTTTCTCGCTCTTTTTGTAAGCTCGCATGGGTGGTACAGCTTTCTCCCACCTTGCCCCACTTTATTGGAACCAACTTCCTATCCACTTGCGTCAATGCAGAAACTTCCTGGTTTTTAGAAAGCTGCTGAAAATCATGCTGTTCTGATTCATCACCCCCTTGGTTGGTTATGACAGTCACAGCGCGGAGATACCCCTGCTGGGCTGATTCAGGCGCTTTACAAATTAAATTATCTAAAAAATAAATAAAAAGATTTCTCCAACAGCTGTGCCTTAACTGCCCATATGTAGCACCTGGGCTGTGGTGATTCCCATGGCAGTGGATGGTGTTACCCATTTCCTGTGCAGTTTCTCATGCACACATGTGCGGACTAGAAATATGGACTGGCCACTGGCCTTGCTGTTTTGAACTTTTGATGCCCATTTCCTGTGCAGTTTGTCATATACAGATGTTCATACTAGGACGTTTTACTGGCCAATGGCCTTGATGTTTTGCACTTTTGATGTCTAGCTGGGTCTGGTGGCTCAGTGGACTAATGCATCCACTGCAGGGGCCTGTGTTTGACCTCATGGTCACAGGCTCAAATCCCGGTGGGGCCAAGATGCCCCGTTGCTGGAGTGAATGTGCGCTTTGCAAATACACGTTATGTTATGTTATCTGGATTATATGTAATAAAGATTGTTACTCATGTTGTCTGCTTTGTCGCTGCCCTTGATAAATAAAAGGATTTATGTATGGGTATAGGACTATAAGTTCTGTATGCCACTTTCACATTGGCAATTACTTGATTAACTTTTTCAGAGGTTTACAGAGGTGACAGGCACTTTTGTTCTTCTTGAGTCTGAGGCTTGAGGGTGCAATCATTCTATGCTCAGGTTTGCTCAATTGTACACGTCATGTTAGGATGCAATACCACAACAGAGGTGAATTCTATCCACAGGATTATTTGCGGGGGTGGCCAGGGTCCGTCAGATCTGTGGGATCTTTCTTGATGTGTGAACAGCAGTGTTGATGTTTAGTCATCTTTATTAGGCCTGTCTTCATAGTCACATGGTTACATTTGAATGTGTACACGTGAATAGTCATACAGTGTGATTGGCCTGTCATTGTCAGTAGTGTTGATGTGTATGTGCCCCTGCACATGCCAACTACACACATGTATCATCCAGGTAATGAGTGCCTGTTTGGTTACATTGCCAGACATTTGCTTCAGATTGTGGGCACATGGAGGAGTTGTAGGTTGAGAACTGTGCAGTGTGTCTGTGTGTCCTTGCACTCCTGGGGGACATCTACCTGTTGCGGCTGTCAGTTGTGAGTATGCAGAGTGTGTCGCTGCAAAGTGTGTGTTGTGTTTTGTTGATTGGAAATAGGTCTTATTTAAGTTTGTGCTCACTGTGCTGACCTGCTCAGACACACTGACATTATTTGTGAGTTTTCTTATGCATTTCGGTCACTTGACACATTTTTGGGACAAGTACAGTATGTGGTATTAGGAGTCATACCATACCCTATAGGTGCTTCTGATGCCTACACATTGTGAGTTACTCCTCTATGTGTTTTTGCACTGTACACTACTCACCTGTGCAAAACTGATGTGCACACCACTTCACTCTCATGTCTTCCACCCTATGCCTTGTCAGTGTGTGACCCTCCCCACCACTTCATAGTGTGACACTATACTGTGAGAGGATGATCTGTGTACTGGACCAATGTGCCACTCTGGACAGTTTCGCAGTTAGTTATGTGTTATTTTCATCTACTTGGTTGCAGTCATGGTTGCTCATGTGCAGTGCATCTGTTTGAGCAGCACAGTCCTCTAGTCATGTTGTTTGCATCTGGGTTTTCCTGAGTTGTGCAGCTGTGGTAATGGCTAAGCTGTATGTCTGTTTGCTGAGGTACTTCTACCCTTCCTGAGTGTGATGTGATCTGTGTGCTGTGATGATTTGTGGTGTGGAAGTTTATTGTGGGGCACTCAGACAAGTGTGCTACTGGTTTTGTTGATGTTCACACACTGCTTACTGTGCATGCAGTGCTGCTGTCAGTGTATGTTGCCTTGTACTTGACTGGTGTGCATCCCCCTGATGTTGGGCTGAGTTGACTATGTGATAAATTGTTTTTGGCATATGTTGTGTTTTTGTTTTTGATGGATGAAGTGTTTGGCCTTTGTTGGCTCTTTCTAGTGACAGGTGCATGTGTGTGTGATGTTCTATTTGCATGAGATTGTGTTAGAGTAGTTTGTGCATTGTAATACATTCAGATGTGTGTTGAATGTGTAGTGTGCATTTTGTGTGTGTATGTCACATGCAGCAATGTGGAGTCTTGTTCATGAACTTGTTTTGAGTGCAAAATAATGCTATGTCCTCCTATATTTAACCTGTCACTTGTCAGGATTCTGCATGTGCATGCTTGTAGTACACATTAACACCATGCTCACTTGATGACTGGTGTGGTGTCTATGTCTGTGTTAGCTGAGTTGTCCCATTGATCACAATTAGTGTTCATGATTGGCATTTGATGATGCAATTCTTGTTTGGGTTAGGGTATGGTATCTGTGCATTTATCCAGAGTGAAAATGTTGTGCAATCCTGTTCTGTCTAGGCTTACATTGCCTATCTGCTGTTTGCCTGTACATGGCTGAGCTTGTTGAACTTCTTTGGATGTTGTTTGGGATATTTGTGTTTGACTTTTGGTTTTTGATCAGCATTGGTTCAGACATCCCTGAGTGTATAATTGGTTGTCAGGAGACTCACAGGACCTTATTTGCACTTTTATGTGTGTTTGTAGCAGGTGTTGAGTGTTGCAGGTGTGAGATGGGTAGATGAGGTGTATGTCTGAAGGTCCTACTTGGGTTTGACAGTCAGGGAGTGTGACAATGAGCCATGTGTGTTGTACTGGTGGCATAGACATATCAAGTTAGTTGACAGAGATGTGGGGCTTGTCGCTGTGTGGCTTCTGACACTTCCTATCATTCCTGTGCTGAGGCATAGCTTGCATCGCTGTATCCCAGAGATATTGCACAGATGTCACTTTGGTTTAATTTCAATCACTGTGCCTCCCATGTCTGATTTGATGGCCTAAGAGTAGTGTGATATGTTCCTCCTCTTGCATGTTATGTACAAATGCTATGTGGCTTGCTCCATGGTTTCACTGCACTGTGCACTCCACTTTGGGCTAGTCCATTTATTGGCAAACATTGCTGCTGACCTAGGGTATGTGAATGTGGCAGAGTGACACATGACATGCAGTGTGAACAGTTCAGGGGTTGTTAATATGCAGACTGAGTCTTCATTTCTTAATTTACTCACTTTGATTCACATGAGTGGAAGGCAGGTGTGAGGAGGAGGGTTGTCCAGCCCCTGACCTTCTGTGCAGGGTGTTCATCTTCACCACCACCTACCTCCCAGTAAATCTACCTTGCCCTTTGATGTGTGAGGCGCGAGTTTGAGCCACAACTGGCTGCTAAATAGTGCATTGGGGGGCACAAGAGGGGCACACAGCATGTTCAGAAATGGATGTGGGAAGCATGCTGTGGGCTGTGGCCAACTGATGTGGCTCACCATGTGAGTAGGGTGAAGGTAGAGCCCTGGGAACCTGCCCAGACAGACCATGCCTGGCGCCAGCCCTGCCTACTACATTGTGCGCAGGTTTTCCCGTGTCTTCACTGCAGCGGTGACATTGGGACATTGCAGTGATTTCGCTGTTGATGGGTGACCCCGATGCGGAAGTGTGGATTTCTAGCAAGCAGGAAATATCAGAGTACACTGGTGGATATGTTCCTGTCTCCACCAGAGTGTTTGATGTGGACAGGAACCGTATTTCAGCACAGGAGTTGTGTGCTGTGGTTGTATGCGGAGATGTGTTATTTCTGGTGTTGACCACGGCGACGTCTTATCTGCTGGTAGTAGATCAGGTACAGCAGCGGAAGGCTTGAAGAGGGATTCCAGTTTCGATCTCCGCAGTAGTGCTTCCGCCATCTCCGAGTGGCAGGTTTCTCCGCTGTGTTGTGATGGGCTGTTTGAGGCTTCGTGATTTGTCCGGCAGTCGTAACGTCGTTCCGCAGGGCGGTCTTTCTCTATTGGCTCCCTCCGCCACTGTTGCGGAAGGAAATTCCTGGTGGATCCGGTAACTCCACAGCAGAGGGGAAATGGGCTATCTTTGAACATTGTAATATGGCGGTCACGCGAACCACCGCTGGAGTGCGGAAAAGGATGTTTTCCGCCAGCAACACAGATGTGCCAAACACCGCCATCCTAATGAGCCCCTATGTTTCTATTTGTTATTGAAGTACTCACTATAGAATTCAAACTAGGAATGTTGATTTATATTTAAAAAGTGAAAAGGACAAAAAATGTAAGTGCCAGCAATTTGGTGCTTATTTGTAGGTAGAAGGTCAGTTTGAGTTGGCTGCTGATCAAGTTATTTGTAAAAACTGTTACAAAAAATTAGAAGAAAACAAAATTCCAGCTAGAGCAGTGCATGACAACTTAGAGTTGGTAGCTATTCATCAGGAACTGGCAGATTTGAATGCATATGAGTCCATTCTTATTCAATCTGTACACTCATTTCAGGCCATAGTTCATATGGAGCCTAAAACAGGTAAGCTGCCACCAACAGATTTACAAAGAGGCCTGAAAGCAAGAGTTGTGTACTTACCTTTAAGATTTAAAAAAAAAAATATTGAAACTGTTGGTGTTGACAGGGAGGAAAATGAGCCAGTAGTTATTCTAGTAAATGGTGTACCAACAAAGAGTCGAAAAATCTGGCAAGAGTTTGTAGATGTTAATAAACTTCAAAAGGCTACATGATATCTGGTACAGAATAATATTTATCATAAGAATGTAAATGTTGATGAACAGGTAATTTCAAGTGGCCAAATAGAATATGTGGACAAGTCCAAGAGTGAAGAGATTTTTTAACATTATACTATACATCCTCTACATTCAAAGGAGATGATTCGAAACAGTATTGAATTATTTCAAATGAAGGCAGCAAAGGGAACTCCCATTAGTGTATGGGAAAAAAGTTTAGAAGCTCATTGTTTTCCACAGCTATTCCCCACTGGAGAAGGTGGATGATTTGATGAGCGTGCTGTATGGATTCCAGCTTCAGAATACCGCTCAACAAGATTGTACTGTGAAGATCCAAGATTTTGACAACGCATTCTATACATATTTCAACTTCTGTTTGAACATGATTTGTCTACAGTTTCATATGCAGTGAATCACATATTAAAAACAGGAGTTCATCTTCCGCATGTTTCTACAAAAGAATTAATGGACAAAGTTCAACAAATAGATGAAAATGTATAGTCTCAGTTAATTAATTTGATGGCGTGTCAATGTGGTAGCAATGAATACTGGTTTCGTTGTCACAGTGAACTTAAATGTATGTTACAAAACGTAGGTACCCCTGCATGGTTTGTAACACTTAGCTGTGCTGAATGTGCATGGGACGATTTACTTGAATTTCTACGATAAGCAAATTCAATTGTTATAAATATTGACTTGAAGAACCCTGGAGAACTTTGTTCCTTGGATCCTGTAAATGTTTGCAGGTATTTTAACCATAGGTATTAAAGTGTGATGTCCTTTATCTGCAATAAAAATATTCCTCCTCTTGGAGAAGTTACTGATTTCTTTTGGCGAAAAGAGTACCAAGCCAGAGGTGCTCCTGATATACACATGCTATTATGGATAAAAAATGTTCAGAAATTTGGAACTGATACTAATGAAACTGTTTTGTCTTTCATTGAACTGTATGTTACATGTACCATTCCAAGACAAGGAGGAGAAAAGAGCTTGAGACAACAAGTTTTACGGTTTCAAAGTCATCGATGTGGGAAATATTGTCGACGAAAATACAAATGTAAAGGTAAATTTTATACAAAATGTCGTTTTGGATTCACATGTCCAATAATTTCTAAGGGAATAGGAAATAGTTTTTTGTCAGCAGTAAGGCATACAGTAACTCAGAAATCTCTGAAAAATACACATAACTTAAAAAGAACTGAAGATTTAAAATACATTAATGACTACAATCCAGTTTTTTTGAAAATGTGGAATGCAAACATGGATAATCAATATGTTGCAGATAATTCAATTGTTGTTGCTCGCTATGTTACATCATATATAACCAAATCTGACAAGGCAGAGATGAAAAAAATGTGGGAAGAAATTTCACAAGAGAGGAGTCTAAGTAAGAAATTGTACAGCTTTAGCTTGAAAATGCTTTCCCATTGAGAGATTGGATCCTATGAATGTGTGGATCACTTGAGCTCTGACAGTTTATATTCAAAGTCAAGAGGAATTATTTGGGTAAGTTTAGGTCTTGCCTCTACACGAAATATTGAAGCATTTACAAGAAATTGAATAATTAGCACAGAATGAACCAGAGAGTATAGATATTGTTAAAACGAATATGTTTGGTACATACTATCCCAAAAGGAGTCCACATCTCAAAAACCTATCTCTGTATGAAATACTTCACCACTACAGCTTTAAAAGAAAAGTTATAGAAAATATAAAAGAAGAACATTTTACAGTAATTGGATGTGATGGATATGTAGTAAAACATGCCAAAGGAAATCTTATTAACCACAGAAAACTAAGCTGCGAAAGTCTAGATAAGAGGGAATTTTTCTATTTAGCACTTCTGCAACTGTTCAAACCTTGGTGTAGTGAAACCAAATTACTTGGAGATTTCGACTGCTATGAAGATTCTTTGAATGCAAGTAAAGATGATATTCAGTGCTCAATTTTCCCTACATATCTACAAATGTTAAATGATGAGATGGAACAAGAAACTACTATTGCCGCTGAAATAGCTAGAGAAAGTTCTCAAGATAGTCAAAGTTCTGGTCCACTGAGTCAAGATCCCCTGGGACAACCAATTATTGAAAATGAAGACGCAATAGCTATGAATGAGGTAGAAACTGCAATGCAACAAGCACAACAGGATATTATTCAATTAGAAAAGTTTGAAGAGAAATAAATATATCTACAAGTGATACAACAAATACAACATGGTTTGCTGCATGAAAAAAAAGAATGCCAATATTCATCATTTAACCCTATTCTACTCAGTGGTCAAGCTGGAACAGGAAAACGTTTCTTAATTAAAGTTTTGACCAGTTGAGAGGTCCAAATGAATTAGCAGCACACAACAATAAAGGAATTACTTTACATAGATTACTTATGCTACCAAATGAACATGATAATAAATTGGAATATCAGAAGTTATCTGGAGAAGCTTGTTATGAAGTGTCAAGAGAACTGAAGAAAATGAAACATTTATTCATTGATGAGGTGAGCATGGTCTCAAACTTAATGCTTGCCTTTGTACACTTGAGAATGCAACAAATTTTAAAAACAGATTATGATGTTTTGTTTGGAGGAAACATTTAATTGTATTCGGACATCTACTACAACTAACTCCTGTAAAAGTACAACCTGTTTTTAAAACACTTGTCCATGAAGACACTAGGATATCTTTTGGAAGTACTGGAAATGTGAACATTTGGTTACATTTTGAATATAAAGAACTTATTACGAATATGCGGCAAACAAGTGATGAAGATTAAGGAAATATTCTTCAAAGCATAGGAATCGGTGTCTTGACGAAACATGTGAAACAAGCTTTAGAAAGTCAGCTACTAAGGAACTTGTTTACAACTGGAAACACAGCGGCTGAAGTAATGGACAATAAGCTTGGAGAAAAGCAGTCTATAGTTTGCCTAATGCCTACACTCAAGAGTGTTCTACATTTAATCAAGAACTTTTGAAACTGGAAAAACAATAAATAGTAGAAATTGAAGCTATTTTTAAATTGATCACCATGGAGTGACTATTATTCTTACAGAGAAACTACAGCCTAATTGCATTCTTTGGAAAAGTCTGTATCTAAAGCTGCAGGCTTAGAAAAGACTTTACATGTATGTATAAACTGTCAGGTAATTTTGCGGCATGATCTGAATATAGAAGAAGGTTTAGTAAATGGAGCCATGGAAAAAAGTTGTTGATTTTGCAAAATTTCAGAACAGAGATGAAATAGGATTTTTGATTATAAAATGTAATTAGATGAAAGAGGTAAGACAGTTTGGGCATTGTGTTGTATGTTTTTTGCTTGTAAAAGATTTGTATGTTTGCAGAAAACAGTTTACTATTTAGCATGTGCAGTAACTATTCATAAATCTCAAGGTTTAAGTATAGACAATGCTTTTGGAAAAATTGGAACAACAGTGTTCAAAGAGAGAATGGCATGCATTGCATTGTCTCGAGTAAGAACATTGTCTGGTATATATTTGATAGATTTCAATGAGAAAAAGGTTAGTGTTGATGCAAATTGCGCAAGAGAGTATAATCATTTAAGAAAACTTTATACAACTGATTTAGGTGAATATCCCATATATGAGAAATGTGTAGTGTGTCCAAAATAGAAATATGTCAAACACTCAATTGAGGTTCCAAAAAAGAAAACAATTGAAAAGAAACTTGGAGGTGTAAAGAAAAAGAAAATGGAAACTATGGATGACATTGTAGGATACCAGTTGGAAAATAGTTCAGGTATCAACTGTTATGCTAATGTGATTCAGAATGTTGTGTTTTATGTACAAGATCTTCATTATGAAATCATGGGAAATTGTGAAAAAATATTCTGTTCTTTACTACAGCATGTATTTCAACAGTTGGTAACTGACAGAAGTAAAATTCATACTGCTTCTGTAATTCGGCATCTTTTGGATATTTGTACTGGTCCTTTGACATTTACTCTTAATATACAACAAGAGGCACAAGAACTTCTAATCCTTATGCTTGGAGTATTAGAACATGAAGGAATACAGATTGAAAACTTATTTGGGCTAAGTTACAGATGGGATCATAAATGTAAAGAGTGTTAATTTACTTTCCCTACTGAAATACAGAGAGAACGATTCATATACTTGACGATACCAGACTTCAAATCAGTACCTTTTAACAAATTGATAAAAACAGCCAATAAGGATATGAAATGTTCGCATTGCAGATCAGAGATGTTGTCTATATCACATATATATTACATAATATAATATGCAATAACGTGAAAAATGTTTAATGTTTATTTATATGTTACTTGCTTCTAATATAAATTATGTGGATCCTTTACACTATTTGAAAACTATCATCAAGTTGCTGATGTAATCACCCAGGCAGTCATCCTTTAAGGCAAACACTACCTATGTTCTCATGTATTCTCTCTAGCATAACTCTTGCACTAATAGGATAACCCAGGCATTATCCTTGCATTGTTCCTTTTACACAGAAACAATCCATACATTTATCCAATCAGCCAGGCAATACCCCTGTACTCATGCAATCACCAGTGCACTGCCCATGTATTCATAAATCACTCAGGCACTACTCTTGCACTCAACTATTCACTCAGGCACTACCCATGCACTCATTCATTCTCTCAGGTACTACACATGCACTCATGCAATGACCCAGGGATTACTCTTGCAGACATCCCTTTACTCAGGCACTACCCTTGCATTGATCTAAGCACCCAGACATTACTCTTGAAGTCATGCAATCGCCCAGGCACTACCCATGCACTTATCCAATCACCCAGGCAGTACCTCTGCACTTATGGAATCACCCAGGCACTGCCCATGTACTCATGCAATCACTCAGAATCTATTCTTGCACTCAACCATTTACTGGGGCACTCCCTTGCACTCATGCAATCAAGGAGGCACTCTCCAAACAAACATCTAATCACTCAGGCATTAACCATACATTAATGCAATCACCCAGGCACTACTCTTCCACTCAAACATTCACTCAGGCACTACCCATGCACTCATCCAGTCATTCAGGCACTTCCCAAGCACTCATGCAATGACTCAGGCATTACCATTAAACTCACACTTTCACTCATGTACTTCTCATACACTCATCCAATTACTCAGACACTACTCCTGCACTCATGGATTCACCCAGGCACTACCCATGCACTCATCCAATTACCCAGGCATTACTCTTACAGTCATACTTTTACTCAGGCACTACCCATGCACTGATGTAAGCACCCAGACATTACCCTTGCACTCATAAAGTCACTCAGGCAGTACTTATGCACTCATCCAATCACCCAGACAGTACCTTTGTGCTTATACATTTACCCAGGCACTACCGATGCATTCATGTAATCACGCTCATACTTTTACTCAGGTACTTGATACACACTCATACAATCACCCAGGCACTCCCCCTGCACTCATGCAATCACATACGACCTACCTATGCACTCCCGCAATCAAGGAGGCACTACCTATACACCTATCCAGTGAATCAGGCATTACCTACGCAATCGTGCAATCACTCACTCACTACTCTTGTACTCAACCATTCACTGAGACAGTGCCCATGCACTCATCATTCACTCAGGCACTACCCATGCACTCATACAATCAAGGAGGCACTTCCTATACACACACCCAATCAATGAGACATTACCTATGCAGTCATGCAATCACCCAGGCACTACTCTTCCACTCAACCATTCACTCAAGCACTATCCATGCACTCATCCATTCAGTCAGGCTGTATGTAAACACTCTTCCAATGACCCAGGTACTACAGCTGGACTAATACATTCACTCAGGCACAACCCATGCACTCATATATTCCTCCGAGCACTACCCATGCAATGACCCAGGCATTTGCCTTGCACTTATGCTTTCACTCAGGTTTTTCCCATGTGCTCATACAATCACCCAGGCACACCCCCTGCACTTATGCAATCACCCAGGCACTACCCATGTACTCATGCAATCACTCAGGTACTACTCTTGCACTCAACTATTCACTCAGGCACTACCCATGCACTCATCCATTCTCTCAGGCACCACCCATGCACTAATCCAATGACCCAGGCATTACTCTTACAGTCATCCTTTTATTCAAGCACTACCCATGCACCGATGTAAGCACCCAGACATTACCCTTGTACTCATAAAGTCACTCGGACAGTACTTATGCGCTCATCCAATCACCCAGACAGTATATCTGTACTTATACATTCACCCAGACACTACCCATGCGCTCTTTCAATGATCCAGGCATTAGCCTTGCACTCATACTTTCACTCAGGTACTTTGCATGCACTCATACAATCACACAGGCACTACCCCTGCACTCATGCAATCACATAGGACCTACCTATGTACTCATGCAATCAAGGAGGCACTACCTATACACACATCCAATCAATCAGGCAGTACCTATGCAATCGTGCAATCACTCACTCACTCACTACTCTTGCACTCAACCATTCACTGAGACAGTCCCCATGCTCTGATCCATTCACTCAGGCACTACCCCTGCACTCATACAATCAAGGAGGCACTACCTATACACACATCCAAACAATTAGACAATGCCTACGCGTTCGTGCAATCACTCACTTACTACTCTTTCACTCAACCATTCACTCAGGCACTACCCATGCACTCATCCATTCCCTCAAGCACAACCCATGCACTCATCCATTCACTCTCCAATCATCTAGGCAATACACATGCACTCATAGAAACCCTCAGGCAGTACTGTTGCACTCATTCTTTCACTCTGGCAGTAGCCATGCATTCATGCAATCACCCAGACACTACATATATACTCATACAATGACCCAGGCACTATGAATGCACTAATGCAGTCATTCAAACACTACTCTTACACTCAACCATTCACACAGGTATTATGCATACACTCATCCATTCACAGGCTGTATGTAAACACTCTTCCAATGACCCAGGTACTACAGCTGGACTAATACATTCACTCAGGCACAACCCATGCACTCATATATTCCTCCGAGCACTACCCATGCAATGACCCAGGCATTTGCCTTGCACTTATGCTTTCACTCAGGGTTTTCCCATGTGCTCATACAATCACCCAGGCACACCCCCTGCACTTATGCAATCACCCAGGCACTACCCATGTACTCATGCAATCACTCAGGTACTACTCTTGCACTCAACTATTCACTCAGGCACTACCCATGCACTCATCCATTCTCTCAGGCACCACCCATGCACTAATCCAATGACCCAGGCATTACTCTTACAGTCATCCTTTTATTCAAGCACTACCCATGCACCGATGTAAGCACCCAGACATTACCCTTGTACTCATAAAGTCACTCGGACAGTACTTATGCGCTCATCCAATCACCCAGACAGTATATCTGTACTTATACATTCACCCAGACACTACCCATGCGCTCTTTCAATGATCCAGGCATTAGCCTTGCACTCATACTTTCACTCAGGTACTTTGCATGCACTCATACAATCACACAGGCACTACCCCTGCACTCATGCAATCACATAGGACCTACCTATGTACTCATGCAATCAAGGAGGCACTACCTATACACACATCCAATCAATCAGGCAGTACCTATGCAATCGTGCAATCACTCACTCACTCACTACTCTTGCACTCAACCATTCACTGAGACAGTCCCCATGCTCTGATCCATTCACTCAGGCACTACCCCTGCACTCATACAATCAAGGAGGCACTACCTATACACACATCCAAACAATTAGACAATGCCTACGCGTTCGTGCAATCACTCACTTACTACTCTTTCACTCAACCATTCACTCAGGCACTACCCATGCACTCATCCATTCCCTCAAGCACAACCCATGCACTCATCCATTCACTCTCCAATCATCTAGGCAATACACATGCACTCATAGAAACCCTCAGGCAGTACTGTTGCACTCATTTTTTCACTCTGGCAGTAGCCATGCATTCATGCAATCACCCAGACACTACATATATACTCATACAATGACCCAGGCACTATGAATGCACTAATGCAGTCATTCAAACACTACTCTTACACTCAACCATTCACACAGGTATTATGCATACAGTCATCCATTCACTCTGCCACTAATTATGCAGATATCAAATCACACAAGGACTATTCTTTTACTTATTCATTCACTTACGTATTATGCATGCGTTCATCCACTCACTGAGACACTACTTGTACACAACTCTAACATTGATCATACACACATTTATACAAGCAATCACTTTCACTACAAACGATTCTTCTATTTTTAACCAGTTTAGGTGGTTCCATTAAAACCTTTTTTTTTTTTAGCAATTTTTTATTTTTTTATTTTTTAAAGTTCGTGGGAGTTTTTTGTTTTTTTTAAAAGAAATAAAAAAAGTTAAAGAGTCCAACTGTGCTGTTTCTTTTAAATAAAGAAACAGAAGCAACAAAACAAAACAAAAACATAAATTAACACTTATGTGCTCCGACAAGAGTCTTGATAGTGTCAATGGAGAGCTCTCCAACACAAAGAGTTATCTTGCATTTTCTGCAGTGGATGCCAGCATCCGCCAACTCCGGAACAATGAGAGGTTGTGGAGTAGTCAAAACAACCTCTGCAGATGTTGATGGTTGAGCTCCATCATCACTGGCTGCTTGCTGTCTTCTTTGGCGCTCCACCTCTCATGCAAGATGAACAGGGTGTATTGTTTCCAGGTGCTTATTCATTGAAGAAGAACCATATGAGTACTTCTCCTCTGATCCTCTGGAGAGGACTTGATGGCAGATTGTGCAAGTTACCTTCCGAGCGTTGACTTTCTTTTCACCTTCGGATACTGTAAAGAAAGCCCACACAATACTTTCCTATCTCATCTTAACTGGCTCCTCCACCTCCTCCATCTCCTCCTGCTGCTCTTCAGGAAACGCTGATGCCATTTTATATTTTCAAAAATGAAGAACACCCCAAAAAATACAACATTTACAGAGCCTACAAAACAGGTAGTCTTTAAGGCAGGCACACCCAACATGAAGGGACTGGAATAGGTGTTGGTTCCACCCACCAAGAGAATGAAAAGCTTTTTATGTGGAGTCACGTAGGGGTCACACACCCTACGCGTTTGCATCGTGCACCCGTAAAATGTACTAAATGTAATTTAAAACTGTAAATTACTATTAGGATAGATATTGTGTTTCAAAGTATTTCAATGGAAAGTCTTTATGCAAAACAGATATTTAAACTTGAAACATTTATATTTCATACTTTTGAAAATTACGCCGGAGTCGTATCCCCTAAGCGTACCTGAAAATATGTGATGGCAGAGTTCGCGATCCCTATGCGTCCAGTGCGGGATGGTGCTGCATACGTAAAAATGTGCTTTAAACATCTTAACAATATTTCACAAGAACGCTAATACAAATTTTTAGGATTGATTAATACACCTCTTTTATAAAAAAAAATATTATTTCAGTGTAAGTATGTATTTTTGGATTACATTCATGTAACGGATTTGCGCACCCAATGTGTAGATCCGCTACCAGTATGCGATACCTTCTCTTCCACAAAAAACTGTTAAAAACATTTTAAAACAAATTTGTAACATCTTTATTACTATTTTTATGTACTTCGTAATAAGCCTTCTTGTCAAAAAATATATTTACTAATTCTAAATATGTATTTTAGAATAATATTCTTATAACGGATCAGTGCACCCATCGTGTAGGTTCGCGTACGGTACACAACTCTTTTCTTTGTTTAAAAAAAATATATATAAAGAAGATAGTTATCATAAGAAAAGAACATAACAACTTTCATACTATTAAAAGCAATCATACAAAATTTAATTTAGCAAAAAATACTTAACAAACTATGCTAAACTTTTTTTATTTTTTATTTTTGAATTCAAAATTCTGGTATGTAATATCACACTGTACAAAATTACAAACAAGAAAACAATGTTAATTCAAATAAATAACACTAAATCTTTGATCAACTATGTTATATATTTTTTTAAAAGTGATTATAATTATTTTAAAACTTTATAAAAAATACTTTAAAAAACAAAGACAAAAATAATACTTACAAACATCTTTTCATAAATAAAATGGTTTAAAAATACGTAGAAATTCACTGAAAAAAAACAGAGGTTTCAGGGACGTTATAGTTAGGAATTAGCAATTAAAAAACATTAAAAATTAATTGAACAAACTGAGGTTTTAGTTACATTATAGTTAGGCTGGCATTTACTCATACAAAACAAGAGAAATTCAGCCGTTATAGTTAGCTGAGCTAACTATAAATCACACCCCTGCAATGCACTGCTGATTATGTCACATATTACATCACTCATGACATGTTCAGTGACATCACTGATGACATCACTGATGACATCTCAAATGACATCACCAATGACATCACTGATGACATCATCCACTTAATATCTGATGCACCTCCTCACACCCTAATATAACATTTTATACACCCACTCTAAAATATAGACTACCATTCTCAAAACCTTAGATACACCAATACCAGTTAGTACATACCCACTCATTGATTCAAAGGTGTACAGACATCCACTCACTCACCCATACAGTTACTCATTCACACAGTCACTCATCAATACAGCCACTAATATATGCACTCATATACCCATACAGACTCACACCCCACCACTCACCCATAGAGTTACTCACACACCTAGTCAATCACCCAAATAATCAATCACACTGCCATGTACTCACCTATACAGTAACCTCACTTATTCATACAGATACTAACACATACTACCTCTCTTATACAAATACTGACACAAGCACACACTAATCCATACAGCCACTCCCACAATCACTCACTCTCACATATAGTCACTTATATACTCTAGCATTCACATATACTGCCTTTCACATATGTAGTTTGCCACATATATACCACTGAGACATCCATGCACTCACCACCACAGCCATACACATGCTCACTCACCCATACAACCCCTAGCAGAGGCATTCATGAACCCATACACCCAGTGATTCACCCACTCACACATCCATGCAGGGAGTCACAACCCCCTTACCTTCCCACACGGACACTCAGGCACCCATACAGGTACTCAGACAACCAATCAATAGCCCAAGTAGACACTCATGTAGCTACTCACAAACCCATGCAGCCACTTACACACCAACTGAAAGACTGATACAGACACTCATACAGATTAGTCACTCACCTATACATTCACTGGGACACGTATAGTCAGTTACTTACACAGTCCGTCATGCATCACCCACAGAATCATCCATACAGACTCTCATACACCCACTCATTCTTCAATACACCTTGGCGTATATATATATATATATATATATATATATATATGTAAATCCAAAGATGCGGCACTCAGGGAAGAGATTTTTCAAAAGTGAATTTATTTGCCAAACAGCTCCACCAACGCGTTTCAGCCAACAAGGCCTTGGTCACGGTCAGTGAGTCCTTTCTCTATTGCACCTTATATACATCCACTAGATCGTAATGTTGCATTGTGGGTGATGTAGTGCATTTAAAAACCAAAAGTGTGTATAGATCCAGAAGGGTACTCAAAATCGACTGTTAAATAACAGGAAAAGAGAATTTCAACTGAGTTACGGTCTAGTACCAGACATTTCATATAAGTTTGAATTATAGTGCTAGTAGAAAAACGATAAGTGACATTACTATCATGATATCTGACAGTGTAGATTACATGCTCAAGTAATTGTATAGTACAATTATTATATAAGTGGCATAATTAATGTAAAATGCAAAGGTTTCAAAGTCCTATGTTTTCTAGGGCGGAAGTAGAAAAAGGAGGAACACAAACAAGAAGAGAAAGCAAGTTAGTTGAGAGAGTAGAGGTCCCAATCAGGTTCATCGGAGATCAACAACTTCATCATGTAACGGGACTTTATTCCAGGTGTACATAAAGTTCTTCGTCATTATTCATGCCTCGCGGGTTCTTCGTTTTGAGTTTAATTATGTAGCGTGATTCAAGTTGGCGAAGTTTCCTGATTCTATTGCCACCTCGCTCATTCACTGGGATGGTGTCAATCCCATAGTAACACATTGATCTCCAGTCCCCCTTCTGGCAGAGTATCATGTGTTTAGCAGTTGCGTAGGCGATGTCTTTATTTTTCACTGCTCGAATGTGTTCAAGAATACGCTTTTTTAGTGGGCAGATGGTGCTCCCCACATATTGCTGTCCACAGGTGCATTCAATGACGTAGATCACGAATTTGGTGTTGCAAGTTATTCTTGTCCTTATTGTTACAATGTTTCCGTTAGGCTCTGTAATAGTTCTTGTGTTTTTGCCAATCTTGCATGCCTTGCACGAATTGCATTTAGTAAACCCATTTTGTTTTTCCGTTAGCCAAGTTGTTTCTTCTTTTTGTACAAAATGGCTTTTGACAAGCATATCCCTGAGAGATTTGGTTTTCCTGTATGTAACAGTTGGTTTGGTGCCAACTAGTTTTCCTATGTCTGGATCTTTCATGATTAGGTGCCAATGTTTTCTGATTTTGCCCATGATGGTGCTGCTTTCTTTACTGTAGGTAGTTACAAATCTCGGTATTTGTTTTTCATCTTCAGGTATTGGTGTCATTTTGGGTATTAGGGTCTCTGCTCGGCTCTTTTTGTCAATTCTTTTTTTGTTTTTCTTGAGAGTGGGTTCTGAGTAACCTCTTTCTCTGAACCTTTCCATGGATTCGTGAATTTTGTCTTCGGCATCTTCTGGTTTAGAGCAGTTCCGTTTTAATCGCATAAATTCCCCATAGGGAATACTGTCCAGAAGGGGCTTGGGGTGGAAGCTGGTTCCGTGCAGGATACTGTTTGTTGCTGTTTCCTTTCTGTATAATGTAGAGTGAATCTGATCGTTCTCAATGTAGATCAGAGTGTCCAGGAAAGGGATTTCGGACCTGCTCATACTGTATGTAAAGGATAGGCCGATTTCATTGTTGTTCAGTTTCTCAAAATACTTTTTGAAATCTTCATCTGTGCCATTCCAAATTAAAAACAGATCGTCGATGTAACGAACCCATAAAACAGTCTTTTCTAGTTCTTCCTGGTTGTCAAGATTCCACGCAATAGTTTTCTCCCACCATCCCATGGTGATATTGGCGTAGTTTACAGAGAAGGAAATGCCCATGGCTGTTCCGCACATTTGTTTGAACAGTTCCTTATTGAAACAAAAAATGTTGTTCGTAAGACACATTTCGATCATGCTGAGAAGCATTTGAGTGTGTTTTTTTTCCGTGATTTTCCTTTGTCTCAAAAAGTAATTGCATGCTTCCAGACCCACCTCATGTCGTATAGATGTGTATAATGAAACCGCATCTATGGTGATCAGCAGAAACTGATTGTTCCAGGATATCCCATTCAAGACACGCAGGAAGTCTCCGGTGTCCCTAATGTAGGAGCTCATGCTGCGGGCTATTGGAGCAAGGAAGTGGTCCACATATTCTGATACGTTCTCAAACATAGAGTCACATGAGGACACGATCGGTCTGCCCGGTGGATGGTGTAGGGTTTTGTGGATTTTAGGCAGAAAGTATATAGTAGGAATAGTAGGGAATTCGTTCGTCATGAATTTCAATTCCTCTGCGCTAATTAGGTTTTCGTTGTGCCATTTGGTTAGTTTTTCATTAAGGTTCTTAATCATTGTGTTCATTGGATTAGTAGTAATCCTGTTGTAATTTGAGGTATTGTTCAATTGTCTGTATGCTTCGTTCAGGTAATCTTCAGTGTTTAGAAGTACTGTATTGCCGCCTTTATCCGCCGGTTTTATTATCAGATTTTTATTTTGCATCAGGTTTTTGATTGCTTCTCGTTCTTTTTTGCTCATGTTCTCTCTGTTTGTAACATTTCTGGTAGTTGTAATTTTATCCAGTTCTTCAATTACTGCCTCGCTAAATTGGTCGAAGCGATTTCCAGGTGGTAAGACAGGGCAATACTTTGATTTCTTCTTAAGTCCGCTGTCTGGTCTTTTGTCTGTTTCTATTGCCAGGTGTTCAAGAAGTTGTTCCTCAGTCATCTCATCATCATTTAGGTCAAATAAGAGATCAAAGATATTTTTTAAATCAGTTGCTTGGTCAATACTTAGCATGGGTTCCTGGTTTGGAGGAGATTCATCATTAGATATCTGTACGTTCATCATCTCTTTGGAGGCTTTGTTTGCGTGGATTTTAGCAAGTTTCAGTTTACGAATATATTTATACAGATCTATCCTCACTTGAGTATGGTCAAAATGACTTTCTGGGCAGAAAGATAATCCTTTGTTTAGTGCGGATTCTTCTTCAGGTGTGAGTACATGTTTAGAAAGGTTAATGATCAGGTTGACATTGTGTGTTTTTATTTTCGGTTCCGAAGCGAATATTGTCTTTTTCCGCTTAGCGCGTCTGGTTTTTCTAGTACTTGTGAGGGGTGTTCTCCCCTTCCTCGTCCGCGGTTTTGGTTTCTTCCGCGGCCTCTTCCTCGTGTCAAGGTCTGATCTACATGCATCAGCCGCATTTCCTCTAAAAAATTCGTTTTTGGGCCAGGTGTTACTCCAGTGTTAGATTCTCCTTCACTAAGGTCTGATTCCCCTTCAGTTGTGCTGTCTGTTGATCTTGGAATCTGTGCGGGGTAATTTTTCTTTAAAGTTTCGAACCTTTTAGCAAAAGTGAGGATTCTTCCATAACGATAGTCTTGTTCGTCTCGTATAAATTTTCGTTTTTTTCGTTCCTGAATTTCATTCTCGTATTTTTCCAGTCTTGACTCCATGTCTTTGCGTAATTTTGTAACTTCCTCCAAGTTTGAATGTGCTTGTATCAATGTCTCTAATTCTTCAAGATGTTTTGTTATTTCCAGCAAGTCGATGTTTGCGTGTTTAATTAAGATGCGCATCATGTTCATGGAACATTGGGCGTTATTTTCTGCCCACTCTTCCAGTAGTTCAATTTTAGTATCAGGATGTGTTGGCATTGTGAAGATACGAAGTCCTCTAGGGACTCGTTTGACTTCTATATAATTCTCAAGTGCAAGTATCTCCCAACTTTTGTTGATTTCCCTCTTGTATAGTCTCTCCATTTTATTGAATTGTTGTTTGATAGTAAGATCAGCCGGTGATGTCGTTACTCTGGAGGTAACGTCCTCTGTCTGTTCCGTGGGTTCCGTCACTTTAAATAAAGTTGCCACTGTCATCGCTCGTTTTCCTTTGCGAGCTTCCATTTTTACAATTCCTGTTTTATTTAAGTCGAAAAAACACACTGGAGCTGTGTGTGAATTGTGGCATATATTGCTATGGTCTCTTTCCCAATGTGTCTGTGAGGAGGCTCCCGCTGTATAGGTATACAGATCGGGTCGTGTGCGTCCTACAACAAACAAACAGTCGCTTCGAGAAGTGCGCTATGTATCAGGCAGATGTCACTCACCCTGACGAAGACTCCCGTGCGGGCGGCGTCCTCCGACTCCGTCCTACGGCGCTTGCTCACAGGGCGAGTTGCTTTCATCCAACGTGGAGACGTGCACTCTCGGGTGCTCCCAGGTCAGTTAATCGCCAAAACAAAGGGACCCAAAATTCCGGGGCACACTGGCAGCGGGTGCTCTGCATACGGGCCGGATCCAGGCCCCAAAATTCAAACGTAAATCCAAAGATGCGGCACTCAGGGAAGAGATTTTTCAAAAGTGAATTTATTTGCCAAACAGCTCCACCAACGCGTTTCAGCCAACAAGGCCTTGGTCACGGTCAGTGAGTCCTTTCTCTATTGCACCTTATATACATCCACTAGATCGTAATGTTGCATTGTGGGTGATGTAGTGCATTTAAAAACCAAAAGTGTGTATAGATCCAGAAGGGTACTCAAAATCGACTGTTAAATAACAGGAAAAGAGAATTTCAACTGAGTTACGGTCTAGTACCAGACATTTCATATAAGTTTGAATTATAGTGCTAGTAGAAAAACGATAAGTGACATTACTAGCAGAGCACCCGCTGCCAGTGTGCCCCGGAATTTTGGGTCCCTTTGTTTTGGCGATATATATATATATATATATATATATATATATATATATATATATATATATATATATATTACCTACTGGCGGTCGCCAGTAGGTATTTATAGTTAGGACCAAGATTCCATAGGAAGAACATTTTTTGTTTTGCTTATAACTTTGGCGTCGTTTGATGAATCTTCATGAAATTTTCCAAACTAATTCTTTGTTCATATCAGTTCCTATGTTCAAAGGTTGGGGGTGATTCATCAAGGGGGGGGCGAGAAAAAATGGGGGTCCCAAAACGTGTTTTCTCCATGTTAATTTCCGTAGGAAACTTTAGACAAGGCTACAGGTCGAATGGGTGAATGGAATTATCCCAAATTTGGCAGGGAGAAGGGTCTTGGTCTAGAAAGCACGCTTGTGTTTATTTGGTGTTAATCTGTTCAGTAGTTTTTGAGAAATATAGAAATTTACATAAATCGATATTTGGGAATTCTGCCATCTGATTAGCTGAGGCGTTACAAGCACGAGCTTGCTGCTTATTGGTTGTGAGCACTGCGAGTGGTTGCAGCTAGGAAGTGTTGACCACCATTTTGTTATTCCGTTGAAGTGAGTAAGGGGAAAAAAGGGCAAAAAGAGTAGGAAAGAGGAGGGTAGGAGCGCTGTGAGGTCTGTGGGGTGGTTAGGGTGTGCTATACAGGGAGTGTGAAGCTATGTATTCACCCCTACAAGTGTGAAAGTGCTGTTTTGCCCATAGTGAGATGGTGCTGAGGTGAGGTGCGGTACACTCGGGGATGAAACCGTGAGCTGATTGCTGTAAACTGATGTGCTCTGGGCGCTGTAGGATACTGGAAGCTGTAGCATAGCTGTGCAAGTGGTGTTAGTATGGGTTTGGAGTACGGCAGTGTGAGCTCTGTGGGGTGGTTAGGGTGTGCTATACAGGGAGTGTGAATTATTCACCCCTAGCGGAGTGAAAGTGCTGTTTTGACCAGAGTGAGATGGTGCTGAGGTGAGGTGCCAGTACACTCGGGGATGAAACCGTGAGCTGATTGCTGTAAACTGATGTGCTCCTGGTGCTGTAGCATACTGGCCGCTGTAGCATAGCCATGCAAGTGGTGTTAGTATGGGTTTAGACTAGAGCAGGAGTGGGAAGCAAACTACTCACCCCTACCGGTCTGAAGACTCGAATGGAGTGTTTTAGCAAGCAGAAATAAAGAAATAATCGTGAAGAATATAATGCAGAATGTTGCAATGCCACAGAAGACAAATGGTGAAATCAGGTGTGTTTAAGAAAGTGGCTGTGTGGGATAAAGCGATGGAGTCTGCAAGTTATATAAAAAAGTGTCTTTATGTAAGTGCCATAAATGGTACCACTGGTGCAAGAGCTAAGGCATCCAGCTGAGGCAAACTCCAACCGCTTCTGTTGTATTCAAACATAAGCTCTTGCATCAGTCAATTCCACATTACATGTTACAGTTCCATGTGACATAAACAATACCTATTAGTCAGTCAATCCACTTTATTCGATTAGTTAAAATCATAAAAGTACAATACACAACATACAAAAAACACATTCCTAAAAAAGCATTTGAGCGAGATGTATAAAACAATGACACTTGTGTATTTCATCATAGCCAAATATCTCAAAGTTAAAAAAGTTCCATAAAATATTGTCAATAAGATTTATACATTGATTAAGATGGGGTATATTTTTTTCTGAGCCTTACAGCAGCAACAAGATAACAAGCAATATTAAAAATATCCCAGGGATTACTCAGCATTTGCAAATAAAGTAACGCAGGTCTGACATGTACAAAACCCATTCCTTTCAGTATAGGGATTAAAATCTTCCAACGGATATCAATATAAAAATCACAGAACATCATGAAATGTAAAGTATTTTGTGGTTAATAATTATCACATTGACAGGGTTCTGCATCCTCAGGTTTACACCCAACGAGAAGTGAATCAAATTAAAACGGAACCTGGTCAGGAGCCAGCGATGGAAAGGCTTGGTCACAATTTTCAAATAGGGTTCAATTAAAATAGTTGTTTTTATCAAGAAATGTGCCCTAACTAAGGGTTTCTGTAGCTCCTATTCTTCCCGTTCCATCATCAATGTATTCATAAAATTCATTTTGACCCACTTCACGTCTTCCTTCCTGATCCTTTCTGGGACTTCAAATAGTTCTGGTCGCCCTATTTTAGATAACATACGCTTAACATAGGACAGCCACTTAATATTACTAGAATTATCGAGTTTGACACAGGACCGCAAGATCTGGTGATTCAGGGTTAATTCTGGGTTGAGCCAGGTCTTAAGCCAACAAAGCAACGGCGCTATGCTCAAGATGTCAGAGACATAGCTCAACCCTAATTCTTGATGTAGAGCAAAATTTGGGGTGGATTGAGGTACAGACAGGAGGCTACGTATAAATATATTTTCAGCTATCTGTACCCCCGCCTGCTGTTTAAATCCCCATATAGATGAACCATAGGCCGCAATAGCCAGACACTTCGATCTATATATCTTAAGAATGGCCTCTACAGGTCGGGCCCCCAAACACTGGGTAAACCCTAATAGGGATGAAGTAGATCTAATGACTGCATTTTTCCTAATTTTTTGTTGGGGTGTCCAAGAAGGTCTTTCATCAAATAATACCCCTAGGTATGTAAAAGAGGACACCGTAGACACTTCCAACCCATTACAATAAAAAGATTTAGCTTTTCTAGCTCTATAACCTGTTGTCATAATATGTGACTTCCCGATGTTCACTACCAGGTCCAAGGACTGCATGCAGGCCCCAAAGGCATCCAAAAGCCGCTGGAGGCCAACCGCAGTGCATGCTAAAAGAACAGCATCGTCCGCGTATAGGAGAACCGGAATTTGACAATCTCCTATATGCGGAATATCCAGGCTCGCTTCCACTAGAGACTTGTCCAGGTCGTTAATATAAAGTGTAAAAAGCAGAGGCGCCAATATGCACCCCTGACGAATGCCCCTTCCTGATTTAAAAGACCTTGTACATTTGCCATCCTGGGAAATCCTAACTGATGCTGAGAGGTCACGATGAAGATCAGCCAGAAAATACACTAGACAAGAGTCAATACCCATTTCCAACAAGATATTCCATAGCTTCGACCTGTTAACCAGGTCGAACGCTGAGTATAAGTCCATAAATGCCGTCTTCAGGAAACCTTCTTTAGCCATGGTATGTTTACTCATTAATAAGTATAGGTTAAGACACTGGTCCATAGTGCTTCTGCCTTATCTAAAACCATACTGTAAGTTAGATAAAATCTTATTATCAGTAGCCCAATCTGTAATTTTAGTTAAAATCACCTTACCTAGTATTTCAACAGAAGAATCAATCAGAGATATCGGTCTATAGCACCGTGGATCCCCTCTCTGACATTTTTTGAAAACTGGGATAATAATCGACTAGGACCAGGATTCGGGAAACCCTAGCGATCCAGAGGCGTTAAAAACATTGGTTAATATTTTCGCCCAAAATTTAGGGTTACATTTATAAAGATCTGCAGGAACGAAGGTCTGGGCCAGGTGCCTTATTACTAGAGGTCTCATTTATAGCTCTCTCAATTTCCTCCTCATTAAAAACAAGTGGTACTATGTCTTGCTGTGATGATGGCCTGGGGATAGTGTCCAGTTCCTCAGTGGAGACATAAATTGCCTCAAAATGGGATAGCCACTGTACCTCTGTGATATTGCTTTCCTGTAAGTCGTTTTCCAGATCGGGGAAGAACGGCGTGTTAACATTAGTCCAAAATCTTGAACTATCCTTTAACACCTTGACAGTTAATAGAGCATTCCACACCTCTGACTTAATCTCTGATTTCTGCCTATGGACAGCTGTCTTATACTGCCTCCATAATCTCGCTATCAATACCTTATCTTGAGGTGAGCTTTTCAATGCTAAAACTAGGGAGCGGTGAGCACGTGAACAGTTGCAATCGAACCATCTTTCTCCACAGATAGTTCTAGGTTTGATGTTAGTGGTCATATCACGAGCTATCAGTCTGCAAATGCCATCAAGGGCTCTAAGAACCACATCCTTAGGACTAGAGGAATCAGCACATGTTATGATACGCCCTATAGTTTTCGTGCACAAGTCCGTGAAAAAGGTATCATGCGTCACTTTAGACCACTTAAGCCTCCTCCCCTGATCACGAGTTACCACACTACTAGCTCCCAGATTCTTTCCTCTTAATCCCAATAGACCACAACTTTTATCCAGTTCTAATATGACAGGATTGTGATCGCTAAAAGACGACAGCCTAGCATTATAAAATACTACCTTACCTAACAGCATGGGGGACAGGAATATATAAACAATAATAGTATCTCTGGCCTTAGATTAAAACGCAGGACACCGATCAGAATGATTAAAAAAGCTGGGTTCAAAAAGATCGGCTTCAGTCAAAAGGGCCTCTAATCTCTTCCCCTGTATTGAATGCTCAAAGTGAGGGATGGTCGAGTGACTGTGCCCAAGGTGATCATCGATAGAGCAATGCAAATCACACAAGTGTATATTAAAATCACCCATAAGTAATATGTGATAAGAAGTGGATTGCTTCGACCTATAATCTTCTAGAAAGAGTTTCAAATTACTCAAGTGTTGGTTCATAAAATCACCTTCTCCAGAATTATAAAAATTTACAAGTTAGTAGAGTTACTAACTTCTACTATCAAGCAGTTAAAAGAATCTACCTCTATCCTTTTTGTAGATCCCATTAGCTTAAGGGAAAGAAGAAGCATTAGTCCACCCTTTGCTCTACCAGCTGGGGCAGGGCGGGCAGATAGAAAGTAAGAACTGAACCCGTCCAGCCAAAAGCTATCCCCCCTGTCCCATGTTTCCTGAAGAGCAATTATATCATATGATTTTATGGAATCTATCCAATTTGGGTCATCTCTTTTAGATCTAAGACCCGCGATGTTCCAGCTGATAATTCTACAGTTAGTGGAGATTTCAGCTCCTATGTCACCTAGGGTATAGACGTTAGGGCTTAATTCAAGTATACAGTCCTCGTTCCCCGCCAGTCAATCATTCCTATCCATCTGGGTAAATGAGAGAAATCTGTTAGAGAGAGGTAAACCTTCCTCTTCGAGCCTTGACAACTGGCCTACTAGTTTTGAAGATACTACTCCTCCTCCACTTACTTTACCAGGGCAGAGTACAGGACTTTTACTGTGAGAGGGGCACATCAGGGACTGTTGAAAAATAGTAGAACTAGTAACGCTTAGCCTGTCAGGAGCTCGTGATGCACTTACTGGGGGGTAGAAATAACCTAATGGCAAGGCCCTAATACCCCCCCATGTGACTCAGTGGCGTCCCAAAACAGCCTGTTGACTATATCCTGTTTGTTAAAATTGGCTATAATACAGTCACCAGGTACATGTTTGGGTCGATTACCCACCCAGGAAACCCGTCTAGCCATTATAATGTGAGTAGAGCAGTAATAGTCACACCAGTTTTTTGTCTTACCCACCAGAGCAGCTGTTATTATTATTATTTGGAGTTTTATATCGCGCACGGTTACCCTTGAGCATCCCAGCGCTATCCAGAGACCGACCAAAGCCAACACATGACACACTAGTCTGGGAAAAGATGAGTTTTTAATAGTTTGCGGAAACGCCGAGTACTAATCTCTGCCCGCAGAACAAGTGGAAGCGAGTTCCAAGCGGAGGCCGTGTCCACTGAGAGCCTTCTCCCTCCAGTACGGGCTCGTCTTACTCTAGGAGACTGGAGGAGGAATTTATGATCCGAACGGAGGGCCCTTGCTGCTTTATAGGGTTGGATCATATTCCTTAAGATCGCAGGACCCTTCCCCTGCAGACTCTTCTGTGCCATAAAGAGTGCTTTAAAGGTTACTCTTTGCCGCACCGGAAGCCAGTGAAGCGCCTTTAGTGCCGGTTTGGCGGACTGCCTTCTGGGAACGTTTGTAAGCAGTCTGGCCGCTGCGTTTTGCACCTGCTGCAACTTCTTAAATGTAGATTCTGGCGCGCCCAAAAAGAGTGCATTGCTGTAATCCAGCCTTGAAATGATGAGCCCCTGTATAAGCAATTTATGGGAGGTGTCAGGGAGGAGTGACAGAATCTTGCGGGCTGACCGGAGCATACCAAAACATACACCAGCGGTCTTTTTGGCGTGTGTTCTAAATGTCAGATCCTGCTCCAGCCACACCCCCAGGCTCTTGATCTCCTTCTTCGGGCTGGGAGGGGCTCCCATGCAGTCAGGCCAGCTACTGGGAGACAGAGCAAAAGACGTTTGGCCTAAGATCATGAGCTCAGTCTTTGAGCCATTCAGTTTAAGGGATGAAGTCGACATCCACCTAAACACTTCCTCCAAGCAAGAATGAAGTACCGCAGGTTGCTTCTCTAATTGAGAGAGCCCAACCACCAACTGCGTGTCATCCGCGTAGCTAATGATGTTAAAGCCGAACGGAGACACCACATCCTCCAGGGGGGCCATATATACATTAAATAAGCTGTTGATTCATTATCAGGGCCACAGGAATGGCTTCTGGGGGGAGATTACTTCTGCTATCATTAGGTCTTATATTTCTCTTTTGCTGAGCAGGATTCTCGTTAATTACCGTGGACAAACCATTTAATTGCATATTGGCTAGACATATCAACATGGGGGGATTTCCCTCCCCCTAGGCCCAGATCTTGAGAAACCTCAGGTCTACCAACAGAATTAGGCTTTACTCCCCCCCTCCGAGAGTGAGAATGGTTGAGTGCCTAGATGTTTCCCTCGAAGAATGGGCGTGGTTGCTAATAGAGGAGTAGGTAACAAGCCTAAATTAGCATTAACTTCCAGCGTATGCTTTGTATCCCTCATGAAAGAATACATGAAGGAATCCAACCGCACACATTTTTTCTTTAAATCCACCACACAAGAGTTCAAAGTATCAATTACATCTTTAGCGATACTATTCAATATAGATTCAAACCGAGCACTAAAAATGTCCTCAACCAAATTCCGTAATGTCAATTGAATATTCTCATCCACCCCGACACCATCTTGGGGGTACTGTTTTTAGAGCCCTTATGCCGCTTACTGGCTTTTCTGCTGGTACGTTTTTCCCCTACGGACCCCTCAATTGGGCCCCTTAGTGTCCTTTCCTCAGCCAGTGTGGGAACTTCGGGTATTACATCCACACCCCCTGACACTGCAGTATCGTGGGTCTGAGCTTCACTCCTCGCACTTGGGCCACTAATCAGCACCACCAGTTCCAAAGGTACGGGAATGTGTGGCAGAGGATCAGTTGCCTCAATCCATTCTCCATGATTTTGGCTTGAACCCAGTCCCAGTTCCTTTTCAGCGTTAGCTATCTCCTTGCTCAAGGCTCCCACGGCCGAGGTCAAGTATGAAATTATAGATGGAGACTTTCTAGGGATTTTGGCTTTTATGTGACATAAACAATACCTATTAGACATGAATGACTGTAAATTGTAGAATGAAAATAAAGGTAGGATACGATTACCACACTGTGCCAACCAGTTCCTAAACAATGCCGTATTTTTTGATCTTGATCGCCAGTTCATTAGCAGAGGCTGAGGATGAGCTAATTTGTGTGAAAGGGCTTCATGGATAAGAGGCAGGTAGAGAGACGTGTGTACAAAGAATAGATATGGTTTCAAAATAGATGTCGGGTTTAGGCTAATTTAGCAGGTAAATAGCATGTTTGCATAGGCCATACATCATCCATCCTTGGTTAGTGTGGAGAGGTAAGGGCCAATAAGGAAAACAGAGTTCAAATGCCTTAGCATACTTAGAAAGTTATTATATGAAAATAGTTCATTTGAAGTGTATTACAAAATTTTATAGGAAAAAGTAAAAAAAGGTGGAAAAAATCAATCCAAGAATAAAGTGAATTTCTTACAAGTCTTGGAGATTGCAGTCCGGAAGTTCTTCAGCGGCTTGAGATGCGTAATGTTCCAAGAGACGATTGTTGCCATCGTGTGAGAGAAGCGAATGTAAATGTAAATGTCAAGGTACTTATAGAGCGCACTGTCACCAGACGGCCACCTTGCAGTGTCGCCTTTGCGGTTTCCTGGCGCTGATACTCATACCGCTGTAGAACCCCTCCTGGCTTTCCCTGTGAAGAGTCCACTCCTGGTCGCCCCCAGGGTGAAGCCAGGCATCCTTAGCGCTGTTGGGGCCGGTGTGGAGGCTAAGCAAGCTATTGCCCAGAGTTGCAGCGTGGGGCCCGTGATTAGAATAGGCACCGAGGCGAGAATAGACAGGTCCGAGGAAATTGAGCCCGAGCCCCGCCGAGGCGGGAATCGAACCCTGGTCCCTGGCCAGAACTCTGCTTCAGGGTCTGCCGCTCTAACCATTGAGCCACACTCCTCCACTCCAATTCGATCCAATTCATATCCTCGAAGGGACAGTAATGTTCCTCGAATGTTGGAGCAGCAATTTGAATTGGCAGGCAATCTGCGATGTTGTCAAAGGTCACATGTTGCAGGAGATCTTTCGCTGCTGCGCAGAAATCCCATTCCGCCAGGATACCTTTTTGCGTTGCATCCGCCATTGCTCCACTGCCCGAACAATCAAATTCATGGTTTTCAAGATACTCCATTACCTGCTGGATATCGGGAGCATTTGCTGGGATGTTGGCAAGGCATAGATCCATTCGCCAGTCGATTGGGCAAGTTTTGCAATAAAAAGATGGTTGCACGCAGATTCTATATGTGTAAATAAATGCCATGCTGTAGCTGGCTCCGATAATAGATAGAGGCAGGCAGCCAAAAAGTTGTTCCATTTTTTCATGGTATCGATGTAGCTTCGCGTAGAGGCGTGTTCTGTCGGACATGCTTGTTACCACAGGGAGCGTAGCCATTTTTAACAAGCTAAAATAGTAGTAGGATGGCCGCAAATAGAGCGAGAATTATGGGCACTGTTGCTGTTATTCCAGAGATGATCGAATGAATGAAGTCTGGTATTAGACTAAAAACAGTTTGAAAGCCTGTGAGAAGGCCGGAGGAGACAATGTTAAACAAGCATTTATGAGAGTTTGAGCTATTGGCATTGTAAATGACAATGCCTTTTATTTATGTTTTGATCTTTAAAACATCAATAAAAGTCATTGTCATTTACAATGCCAATAACTTAAACTCGCTTAAATGCGATACCTATTGCTTTGCAAATCCTAGTTGAATACTGTGCTTCAAAGGACCTGGAGCAGGATTATGATAAGGCCTGATGTAGGATCATCTTTCTCCAACAATCCTACCCCAAGTCATACTCACTGCTTGAAAGACCGGCAGCGAAGCCCACCCCAGCTAGACTTCCCTTCAGATCAGTGATCCTTGCTTCCTCTGAATCCCTTCCATCAAACTTTCAGCTCTGTCCTTGTCAAACATGTAAACTCTGATCAGCTGTCAAACTCATTGGAGTCTACATTAGAGATATCAGGTATCACCTACTCCTAGGCCTCCGAACCAGAGGTGTAGCAAGGGTGCCAAGATACCTAATGCAACAAGGAAACTGACTACCCCAAGCTCCTTGTTATGTTTAAACAGATCCGGAGCCGGTGCAACTGCACCTACTGCACAATCGATAGCTTTGACCCGTCTCCGACCATGTGAAATAAATTCACCTGAAGCTGTTCATTGTGAGTCATTCATGTGGCTAGTGGGAAAAACCTAGCTTTACCTCTTTCAGTAACTTGCACATTACATCATCAGTCCATCATGCACCTGACAAGTGAGCCATATTTAGCTATGGGGGGGGCCGTCTTTAATATGCTTCATAGATCCCAGCAGATGAGGGGTGGCTGAATACACATCACGGCGCCTCGCACGGACAGAAACAGGTCAGATCCAGGACAGGCTGTAACTCACCGGCTGATGGAATATCGGCACAGGCGGCGACGGGCTGTGAGCCCCCAATTAGTGATGATAGAGACTGCTCTACCCCGGCCACGCAAACGACATGATTCCGTACAAAAGTTTCTTTTGTTACCGGATAAAAATATGCATTTAATTCAAGGTCTCCCAAAAAAGCAGGAACTGTGACACAAACATCACGTGCAATGCCATACGTGTTGCTATGGCTGCAGCTTGTACACAGGACTGGAGAGGAACACATTCTATTATCACAAAAGCTACACAAAAACAAAAGGCCTCAGTCTGCCTCCGAGAGTCAGGCAGCACCGGGTCCTACCGAGAGCTGGGTTCTGATTAAACGTTTTTTAACTGATGAACTTCTAATTTGTATATAATTCCACACACATTTAGTAAATGTTTATGATTCTGCTGGCACTCCTGGCTATGCACACGCACACAAGCCATTGGATCACCGTTCGGCTACGATTTTGTGACTTTGGAATTTAAATTACGCAAGTGAGCGCACAGCTACTAATCGTAATAAGCTGTTGCCACGCCATTGTGCGAATGAAAAAAAAAAGGGCTCACCCAGTAATTAAAAGACACTGTGTAACGCCGCAAGTAAAAGATCCAGTCCGGGTGGGCGGGGCCAAATGGAAACAGGGCTGTAACAAGGAGGGACTAAGAAGCCTCATTTACAATCGAAAGCCTGCTTTTAGCATGGATGATGACACAAGCCAATGGGTACAAGGGGCGGGGCTTAAACTCCACATCTGAAATATCCAGATTACAAGAAGCCTCGCAGAGCGAGCAGCGCATGCGCGCTACAACGCAGGTCTGCGAGACCTAAAAAGCACTATGAAGCGGCAACGCAGGCCGTGACATAGAGCTATTTTTTTCTGACTTCTGGTGGGGGTAGGCTCCATAGACAACGGGATGGAGGGTGGTAAGGAGCAATAGGATGGTAAAAAAAAAAATAGTCCTATGACATTTCCAGAAATTGCCGTGTCATAGCGCTATTTTTTTCTTATAGCGGTGGGTGTGGGGCAAAACAGCAGGTGGTGGGAGAGAAGAAGCCACACAGACTATGGAAGGGTGGTGGTGGTGGGATAAAAGCAACATGAACACCTGTGGGGCAGAATCAGTATGGGAAGCAGAAATAAAATAGTACCTAAAGCACAGTGAGCAGTGGAAGGAAAACAGAAGGACACTAATAAAACTAAATCAATCAGTACATGGTTGCTGCTTCAAACTGTTGAACAGGAAGTGCCATCTGCAGGAGCTGGTCACATAGGAAGTAACGAATAAGAGTGATAATGAAGCCAATTTTTGATAAGTACTGGGCGGTCTCCAAGCCCCTTACAGTACACAATAACCCTCGCAGCGACAGTGCACACACTGTCGGCAGGCGAGACATAAAAATGATAAAACAGGCAAAACATCCCTCAAAAGAAATGAAAAAGTGTGAACAAAATTAGAATCCATATTTATGACTGCAGCTTCCCAGCCCATTGGTATCTTTTGAAGGCCCTATATGTCACTCTGCCTCAGCCAAAAAGCATTTGAGGCAAAAGCATTCTCTTATTTCTTCATAACTTTTGTACAGAACCACACGCTGCCTTTTGACCACCAGGTGAATTTACAACGATTAAGGCACAGTGAGAGGGGCAATGTTTTTCTTGATTCCTGGGGCCACATCCAATAAATGTTAAATACTCCACAGGCCAGCACCAACAAGACAACATATTCAATTTAAAATCTTGCAGACATTTTAAAATTTAACAGCACTGATCCTCAATTGAAGACACTAAATAAACGTATTTTTAAATATGATTTTTCTATTACAAAAACAAGCATTCACACTTAATTCAAGAAACTAGAACATCATATTTTTCAGGAAGATTTACTCATCACAAAAAAAATATATATATATTTTTAAAGTCCAAAAAGATACATTTACTTTGCATCTGCCAATACCTCCTTTAAAGATTGATATTATATATCTCACACAATTAAAACCATCAACTATAGACAGACAATCTAAGATTTGGTGTAATATATACTGTACATTTCATTAATATTAAACCCTCAAGACAATGTAAACACAAAATAAAAAAGACTAATTGCAACTCTAAGCATAACTTATGCAACAACACCACAAAACACCCAGCTTTGAAATGAGTATTTCAAGAATGTTAGTTGGTTTAGAAAGGCTTTCACCACCTCCCACTTCTGTCACACAGTTGAACATAGAGATGCTGCCAGGAATGCAAGAGCCACAAGCCAGCGTGAAATACTTGTGGACAGTGATTCTGTTCATAACAAAACGCCGCCGCAGTACTTCTAGAATCGTGGAGCTATAACATTTGCATCCAAACAATGTACTACGCGCTGACCAAAGATAGCAATGTTCATAGAGACAGGCTCGTTTACAGAAGTCAAACTGCGTTGCTTCAACGAGCAATTCATTCAAACGTGGGCTGGGTAAACATGCAACAAGTTCAGGTTGATGTCTCATGTGCATCACTCTGTTCCATACTGTTTTGTAAATATTACCACGCTCTCTAATTACAAGACAGATGATCATGTCCCCAGGCAGTGAATAGAGAGGTTGGTCAACAGTGACACACCCAGCCGGGTGTGTCTTGGCTGCTAATACCCTGTCATCTGATGATTCCTGGCATACTTCTAGCGACAGAACAAAATGATAAAATAATATTTTTTAAAAGACTAATAAATATACCAGGAATATCTATACTGACGGCAGATTGCAGTCTGTTCGCCCCTGGCTATGCCTTTTCCCTAGACGCTAGGGAGATTATAGTAGAAACATTTGACTGGTCAAGGTGATGTGGTAATCTCAATAAAGTGCCACAGGCCAACTCTCTGACGGATTTTCCTACATGTGGCCATCTCGCACCAGCCGGAAGTTTTCACAGAACACAAAGCGCCTAGGGGAACAATCTCAAAAATATTGAGTCAGAAGAAACGTGGCAGCATTATGCAATGAATCGCCTCGCCAAATACTTTGCATTTTCTGTTATATAATTCTTACTAGCAAAGACTCAATAACACACACCTAGGACAGGCACAAAAACATTCACCCGGAAAAGAGACGTGGTTTTCTGATCTCTAAACAAGAGGTCGGTCACTAAAACCAGACGTAACAAAGCTAACCGCCTACCCCGCTATTTCGCCAAAAACATTCTTCAGTCCACTCCTGCATTGAGAATGTGCGATGCCCAGACCTGCAGATGTGTGCCCGCTCTTTAAGAGTGTGCACAGTGTTTGTAAACATGATCCCCACGCACTTTCAATCGGCGTCGTTTTCAAGGCAGACGTAACGTAACCAGTTTAGACGGCAGGTGCCAATGAGTGCAGACTGCGTGCGCCGTATCACGCAAGGCCGAGCTCACGACAAAGGGAAAACGTGATGGGGTGGATACATGTTGCAAAAGAGACAGAGAGACGTCGGCCAGCCTAGCTAGCTCACATCAGAGGAATGCTGCTTCAAAAGCAAACGGAAGAACATACTCGTAAAGTTGGAAAGTCTGCATGATTTGGCATTACATGTAAAGTGGTAAAGATGGCATTTCCCAACTAACACTTTCAAGAAAGACAAGCCCGGCGATCGGCGGAGCGTTGCGTGCGCGCGCTTGGGGGCGTGTGCGTCTGCGCTTCTCAGAAGCGCGTCCACAGACCCCGATCGCTGCGCGTGCCTCGGTCTGTCTCCCTTGAAAGGCATCACGGTAACAATAGTTCTCGTTGGCGGCAGCGCTTCGCGCTGCAACGCCAGCGAGACCTAAAAAGGGTGCCATACCTTAAATGTCAGATGTGTTGAAATTTGTGTAACAATTCACAAAGTGTAATGGGAGGTTTGTATTTAAAAGGGAGTGTATTTTACTTGAAGTTTGTGCTATCTGCAGTCGAATTACTTTTGGAGAAGTGAGGGACACTTCTGTTTGAAACAAAAGCGCTTTCAATTTGCTCCGTTTAATAAAATCTGTTTTCAAAGTAGGTATTGAAGGTCAAGTTGAACTTTGGGAGATACTTTGTGTGTGTGGGAATAGAGATTGCCAGAGGAAGTTATCCGGTTTGAACCAGTAAGGACATACGGTATGCCAGCTAACATTGCGTAGCAGTCCATGTTATTAAGAAGCAGATAACTGCCGTTAGAAAGCTGTGTGAATGTTGGTCTGATTGTGGCAGTTGGCGTGCTTTTAAGAAAGCACGCAAGATTGGGGGCTGTAAGCTTAGAATCGTTGTGCAGTTGGACATTCATGCATAGTAATGAATGACTGCCATTATGGTCGCACTTTTCACCTGTGAGAAAAACTTCTGTATCCTCTTTAAGACAGCAATATGTAAATGGGAGAAACCACTGCTCGTAAATAAACAAGCTACCGTATATAATCACATACAACATGACAAACAACATGTACACCTAGCAGACACAACGACACTACGTACTGTGGGAACCGTGGCTAACCATTTACACAAACCAAACATGGCATGGCACCTCTGCCACACAATGCAGAATGCGGGGAGAGATGGGAGCAAAGTATGTGCGAAGGTGGCAAGTGATTCTCGATTATAAAAGTATACAATGCAAAGTGTTGAGGGGACTTGACGAAGAGACTTGAGTATGCAGAGCACAGACATTTACATGTCAACATACACTGATGGTCTACTGAGTGAAGTCGACAGTGGACGCAACCATGATAGTACAGTCAGTAGGGAAGATTTCGAAAACATGGAGCGTACGTGCCCCCTTTCCCCCCAAATCTTTAGCGTAGTGTGCTGGCTCGGCGTACGCAAGGCTAGCATAGGGGTATGAATAAAAGGCACGTTTCTCTGGGCGTGGTTCTCTTCCGGAATGGCGAACATGTCGATCAGGTCTGCGCAGCTTACACCGCCATGAGGCTGACGCCGTGAGTGAGGGTGGCTGTGGGAATAATGCTCTCAGCCTGCTGCTACCCAGAAACAGTCTTGGCCGCTGCGACGCACATATGCCCCACAGTTCACCTTTCGACACCGTCATATGTGAAAGAGGGCCCCCACGTGCCAGCGGAAGCTTTTGGGCTGAGGTCTGCGAGCTGGGAAGGCTCCTGAGATCAACACTGGCTACAGCGACACAGGCAGACAGCACCCAGCCTGAGGCCCAGCACCATGAAGTGCTCTGTATACTACTAACACAGTAGTCGAAGAGGTACCAACAGTGGAACAGTGTCTTGATCCCACAATGGACGATGTTAGAACTGCATCTGAGAGTGCAGATGAAGGTACTCCTTTCGACCAGCTGTAACCAACTCTAGGTCCCAACAGTGGAACGGTGTCTTGATCCCACAATGGACAATGTTAGAACTACATCTGAGAGTGGAGATGAAGGTACTCCCTTTGACCAGGTGCAAGCAACTCTAGCTCCCAACAGTGGAACGGTGTCTTGATCCCACAATGGACGATGTCCAATATTACCAACTGCTTGTGAATTTTCACAGAAGTCCCTGCGTTAACGTGCATCAGACTGTGCTGACGTAGCTAAGTGCTGCACATGATTATTGTGCTTGGTTGACACCAGTCGGTGGAGTACACCGCGGTACAGCAGGTCCGAACAGTGGAACGGGGTCTTGATCCGAAAATGGACGATGTTAGAACTGCATCTGAGAGTGAAGATGAAGGTACTCCCTTCGACCAGGTGTAACAAACTCTAGGTCCCAACAGTGGAACGGTGTCTTGATACCAGAATGGATGATGTCCGATACTACGTGCTGCTTGGTTTTCACAGAACTCCCTCCGTTGAGGTGCATCAGACTCTCTGCTCCCGTAGCTAATTGCTGCACATGATTATTGGGGTTGGGTGACTGCAGTCGGTGGAGTACACCACGGTACAGCAGGTCCGAACAGTGGAACGGGGTCTTGATCAAACAATGGACGATGTTAGAACTGTATCTGAGAATTGAGATGAAGGTACTCCCTTCGACCAGGTGCAAGCAACTCTAGGTCCCAACAACAGTGGAACGGTGTCTTGATCCCAAAATGGACGATGTCCGATATTACTTGCTGCTTGGTTTTGACAGAACTCCCTCCGTTGTGGTGCATCAGACTCTGTGCTTCCGTAGCTAACTGCTGCGCATGATTATTGGGCTTGGTTGACTGCAGTCGGTGGAGTTCACCGTGGTACAGCAGGTGGGAACAGTGAAACGGGGTCTTGATTCCGTGATTGCGGATGTCAGAAGTTAAAGTTTGTGATATTTCTGTGTACCCAGTTTGATCAGGTGCAACCAACTGCGTGCATCCGAATCCAACAGCACGTAGCTGTGAGGCGTTAATGACAACTGCCTCTGGCCTAGAGTGCGGTCAGCAGGGCTCACAGTTCAGATGGAGTGGTGATTGTTTAATTGTGATTGTTTAATTACAGAATCCAGTAGGCAACTAACTACAACGTCTATTGAAATATACACAATAGCCTTTTAGTATACTTGCTTGAAGAAGTTTTATAAGATGACTTATAGGTCTAGTACAATGACCAAATTCTTCTTGGTAGTGGTAAAGAACACTATAACAGTGTACACAGTGGACAGCAGAGATCGCAATTCGAATTGTTTTGATTTATTTAATGCAGAGTTTTGTGTAATTTATTTTGTTGTATTTTGTGAAGAGGACGTGAGAAAAAGTATTCATGGAAGACTGTGCTCACTACTGCCTTCAATTTACACTGCAGACAGCAGAGTTCACAATTCAGATCGTGTAGCTATTGTAGATGACGCAGTCCGCCATTCATCCATAGAGTTACTCACACACCTAGTCAGTCAGGCAAAGAATCAATCACATACCCATTTACTCATATATACAGTTATACACACCAACTGCGCTATTTATACAGACACCACATCACTTATTTATGCAGATACTAACACATACTTACTGTCTTATACAATTACTGATACAAGCAGACACTTTTATACATCCACTCCTTCAAATAACTTACTCCGCGGTACGCAAAATTACACAATTTCCACAAATTCCGCAAGCGGAATGGAATTTACCACCCAGGCTTAGTTTATATACTCCAACACTCACATATACTGCCTTAAAACATATGTAGTTACTCACACATATACCAGTGAGACATTAATTCACTCACCAACACACCCATACACACACTAACTCACCCATACAGCCCTTCCCAGATGTACTTTTGAAACCATACAACCAGTGAATCATCCACTCAGACATGTATGCGCAGAGTCACACACTCCCCACCCACCCACCCACACAGACACTCAGGCACTCATACAGATACTCGGCCAAAAAATCAATAACCCATATAGACACTCATGTAGCTACTCACCAACCCATGCAGCCGCTTATACACCAACTGGGACACTAATACAGACTTTCACACAGTTTAGTCACTAACCCATACATTCAGTAACACATGTTCAATCACTCAGTTATACAGTCAGGCACGCACCTACTAAATAATCCATTCAGGGACTTGTACATTCACTCTTTCTTCAATACACCTTGGCATAGATATATATGAAAAATATTTAAACTTTACAGAAACACACATTCACTGGATGATGTCATTTGAGATGTCATCAGTGATGTCATCAGTGATGTCACTGACCATGTCATGAGTGATGTAATATGTGACGTCATCACCAGTGCATTGCGGGCGCACGAGTTATAGTTAGCTCAACTAACTATAACAGGCGAATTTCTCTGGTTTTATATGAGTCAAATGTCCAACTAACTATAACATCCCTGAAACCTATGTTTTTTTCAGTGAATATATATATATATATATATATATATATATATATATATATGTAATATTCTTAAACTTTTTAGAAACACACACTCACTGGATGATGTCATCAGTGATGTAATATGTGACATCATCAGCAGTGCATTGCGAGGGTACAAGTTATAGTTAGCTAAGCTAACTATAATGGCTGAATTTCTCCAGTTTTGTATGAATAAAAGTAAGCCTAACTATAACGCAACTGAAACCTCTGTTTTTTTCATTGAATTTCTAAGGTTTTTTAAATGCTAATTCCTAACTATTGCATCCCTGAAACCTCTGTATTTTTCAGTGAATTTATAAGGTTTTTTAAATGCTAATTTCCAACTATAACGTCCCTGAAACCTCAGTTTTTTTAAAATGAATATATATAAACACACACACACACTTTTATACAATAATATATTTATGGATGCATAAATTTAAAACGTAATTTTAACTACCCATACCAATAACCTTCCTGATCCCTAAAGATTCCTTACAACCCATTGAACCCTATCCTTTTGTGAACCATAAAACCCTGCAAGACCACCTTACACTACCCTTCCCTGAACATTAAAAATATCTGTACAACTCCTTAGTGCTACCCTTCCCTTAAAGCTATAAACCCTTTATTAGGCATTACAACCATCCGTAAACAATAAGAATGCCTTACAGCCCCATAACACTGCCCTTCCTGAAACCTAAAACCCTTGACCCTACCCTTTCCTGAACCCTAACAAACCCTTATTAGCCGGCCATAACACTACCCATTCCTAAACCACAAAATTAACCTTGACTCCTCTTATCACTGCCTTTCCCTGAACTCTAAAAAACCCTTGTTACTCCTTATTCCCTAAAAACCTATTACCTTAAACCCTTTTACAATGTGTTGTTACTGTAACACACTGTAACTTATATTGTAATTCTAGAAACATTGTAGTGTCATACATGGTGCTGAATACACTTTGGTGGTGTCTGACTATATTATATATCCTTTTCAGCCAAACTGTGAGTGAAACTGAGACAATGTGCTATCTTAGTGTCCTCATGCCTTCCTCTGGCACAGGCACTGTCCGTTTTTAAGGGCGCAATCCCCCACCTTTTTCTAACATATGTTCGGGTGAGGCAGTTAGGTGCTGTACGTTCACTAAATGCGCAGGTGCCTGGCTGCCTAAGCTGACATTTTCCAGGATGAAGGTTTCAGAGCCTTGTAGGTGTGACCTTCTTAGCCCAGCAAAGCACTGGAGTTCCTTCCCCTCAAGACAAGGGGGTGCACCATATATAGACACCAAACTGGGCACTTCAGTTTTACGCCCTGAAGTGCCCAGGGCCCATGGTCCATCAGAGAAGCCCCGTCACAGAGTGGGGTGGGATTAGCAGTCTTGCTAACCCCGTCCTACTCAGTGATGGGAAAAGGACTGCTGTCTCCTCTACTTGTTTGACCCATAATAAGGTTAGCGAACAAAAGGAGGTGGCAGTCCCAATCCTCCAGTAACAACGAGGCATCCATCTTGTGACTCTATCTTGTCACCGCAGCCTGGTACGTTATTTTTAATTTTGGGTGCCTGGCATCTATGTATGAATGTATGTATGTATATTTGTGCATGCTGTGAATGGGTGAGAGCGTGTGTATTTGCTCCTGAATGGTGGGTATACATGTGAGTGCTTGGGAATGTATGGGTGAGTTTGTGTGTATGGTGATGTGTAAGTGTGGATGTGTGTGTGTGTGTGTGTGTGTGTGTGTGTGTGTGGGCGTTGCCCACCTGCCTACCTTAAATTACAAACCAGCCATGCTCTGGCAGACTGCAGAAAACTCCTGATAAGATGGGCTCAATTTTCCCACAAATTAAAAATGCACAATTGAAAAAAGCAGCCAAAATGAGTCAAAACTGAGGGATTTTTGAAGCTAGTGTGGGACGAAGTGGAGTTGAGCCATCCAAAGCCCAGGGATAGAGACAAGCTGCGAGCCTGGTTGACTTTCAGTTATATTAGGGACATTCTTGTTGTCCAGTCAGTCAGTTTTAAATGTATTATTTGGCTGCACAAGTGTGTACTCTGTGTTGCCCTCATGTCTAAAGTTTGGTAGTTGATTGCGTAACTGTGAGCAACCCTCAGTGAGCCTTCATCCTACTGGCTGACCACAGCACACTTTACTGAACCCTACCTTTGTTCCTGTATCCTAAGGAGCAATTAATGTTAGCTGCAGAGGTGCAGGCCCCCTGTTGTAGTCAGGACTGCGAATTGCTAAGAGCTCCTGAAACTTTTTCTTAAGGGACTGGTTAGACTAGTGTATGGCACATGCAAAACAATCTCTATTGACTTAAACAATGCATATGACAGGTTAGTACTCAATGTCAGTGACCCATGTGGGCTGTTTTGTTAGTGAATCCTTTTTGAACAGTGCACATCCTGAACATATATATTTCAAGGCGCTCTCATATGTGTTATTGACCTCACTAGCACGTATGAAGCACCTTGAAAAACGTAAGCTCAACATATGTGCTGTAGAATAGAGGTTTGTGATCCAATTTATTATTAAAGAGAGCAAAGCCAAGGGTGGATTCTGGCTTGAAGATACTATACACAAGCTGAGTCTTCAGAATAACTGCTACGTAGATCATGCCACTAACATTTTAGAATATAAGATGTTAAAAATTAGAAAAAGTGGATTCCTTTAACTCTCAGGCTTCATTCCTCAGTACATCACATAGAAGTAATACAAATATGAGTTTTTAAACATACACTGAGAACTATTCCTGGCCTTGCCCTCATGACAACGCTATCAGTGAATTCAGAGGTAGGTCAGTTACGGATACCCTATAGACAAGGGCCATTGGAATTATGCCATTCAGCGGCCACAGCTTTTTTGCATACTTATGAATTTGCCACAATTTCCACATAATTCTACATCTGCTGTGTAATCTGAAGATTTTAACAAAAAAAATGTTTTAAGCTCAAAAGGATGAAAAGTTACCTAAACATGGCAACATGGGTTCATGCACAGTTGATGGCCCTTTTCAAAATCTTTTGGTTGGGTATTTTGGTATTTGGTAGTGAGAATGCTACTACTGAGGTGTAATCTTTGCCCAGACAGTATTGGCATGTGTAAACATTACAAAAACAATGAACAGTATCACAAAATGTGCAACATTTGGCTGCATACTTTGCTTTTTCTTGACGCATAATTTAGACATCCCTGCTGCATAATTTTAGGCTATTCTGATGCATAATTCCAGTGGCCCTGCCTATATAATAGAATATGTAGTTATGTGGACTAGATTCTAATTATGGCTGGAGCAACGTTATAGGTTATGAAATCAAACATGAGGTTTTTGTACTAGAGGTGGGCGTGCCACTGAAAACTCGAGGCATGTTCAAGCCAGATGATGGCTCTGGCTCAGTTCCAGGTTTGCTTGGTCCCTGGAGCCCAAAATAAGCCAAGCGTTCATGTTGCTGCTTGCTGCCTGCCACTCAGGTTGTCATCTAATGCACCAAGAAATGAAGACAAAAATTTGATGACATACCTTTGCTGTAAATTTTTGAAGTAAAACAGACAAGAGAAAAGCAGATGCCTGGCTAGTGGCTGAATTGTACAGTGCTAAACAAGAAATCCCAGCTTCCCTGCTTGCAACATTGTGTGATTATGTGCAAATATTATGTTTCACAAATACTCCTTTTTCTTCATTATTACATTTGAGAGAGCCTTCAAATATGGGCCATCAGGATGTATGCTATCAAATAAGGTCTTATTTTTTGTTTGATATAGTGTTATGTTGCTCCATCTTTATTACAAATCTACCCCACAAAAATGTGGGTACGAATATGTTATGTGTTTGTGTAAAGCAAACTATCACTCAGGAGAGCATCCTGGCGCTGAGCAGATGAGTGTGCCTAGCCATGCTTAGGACAAGGAAGGATGATGAGTAGAAAAGCTGAGGGGCATATTTACAAGCCCCTTGCACCACATTTGCGTCACTTTTAACATGGGAAAAGTGACGCAAAAGTGGCGCAAGGGGCTAGTAAATGTGCCCCTGAGTTTTCAGCTTATTGCTGGATTAAGGAAAAGAGGAGGATCTGGGGGTCTTTGGCCATGCATAAGAGGGTAAGTTACTGTGCACGATGGTTGGTTAAGGTGTATGTGGTTCTGGGCACGGGAGTGGTGGATGTGGATGGGTGTTTGAGGTCTTGAGGGAGGTGCAAGTGAAGACTCCCTTTGTGGTGTGTAGAACAGTGTGGCAAGTGGCAGGAGGGATCGAGAGCACAGAGGAACACGGTCGGTACGGGGATAATCAGGGTTCCATGCACTGGGCGCAGTCTAGGTATAGACGTACTTGCCATGGCATGCTAGCAGCGCAGTCACTGCACATCTGCACTGTGATAGACATGTAGGGGCAGATTTACAAGCCCCATGCGCCACTTTTACGCCGCCGTTGCGTCACTTTAATGACGCAGTGGTGGCGCAAAGCTAGCGCCATGCTGCAACAGATTTACAACGTGACGCATCTAGGGAGATGCGTCACGTTGTAAAGCCCTGCGCCACATTAAACCCGCGTCAGGTTTAATGTATGCAGGGTGGGCGTTACGTCGGAAAAAGCCTCGGAAAAGTGACGCAGTGAAATCTACAAGATTTCACGCAGTCACTTTTCCGACGCTGGTGCGTCAAATCCTTACGCCTGCTTCAAGCAAGCGTAAGGCGTGATGCACCATGTTAAGGATAGGGCAGGTTGGAACAGTGCTGGAGTTGCGTCGCGCTTACGCCGGCAGATGCGTCTCACATCTGCTTGTCCTTGCGCCACGATGCACCACATTGTAAATGCGGCGCATCTGCGGTGGCACAAGGGCAAACTTGCGTGACGCATCTTCCCTGGCGCATCCCTGCGGATTTGCAGGGATGCGCCAGGGAACGTAAATCTGCCCCTAAGTAGGTGCTGGGAGGGTGGGAAGTGCTGTGGGCGGAGCTGAGAAGGTGCATGATACTGGGGAATGAGAACAAGGTCAGGAGCACTGGGATGAGGAAAGGGTGGCAAAATTGGAAAAACAGAGGCAAAACTAGCCGAAAACAGGGCACAGAGAAGTACACAATACCAAGAGAAAACTAGCTGAAATGGGGCACAGACAAGGGTAAAATCACAGAACAAAGAGCCGCAAACAAGAGCATAGAATGGGCCACAGACAAGGGCAAAAATGAAGCATAAAGAGGCACAAACAAGGACTAAAATGAAGCATATAGAGGCTAAGACAAGGGTTGAAACGGCAAGAAAATGGGCACAGAGAGGCAAAAAAACAAAAGCAAAACAAGCAGAAAATGGGCACAGAAGAATCACAAAACAAGGGAAAACAAGCAGGAAAAGAGACACATACAAGAGCCAAATAAAAGCATGAAGAAACTTAAACAGGTAGAAACGAGCAGAAAATGGGATACACAAGGACAAAAACGAAGCACAAAGAGGCACAAACAACCCAGAAACCAGCAAAAAAAATGGGGCACAAGAGAGTCAGAAAGCGGGGAAAATTAGGTACAAACAAAGGCAAAAACAAAACACACAGAGGTACAAACAAGTGCGGAGAGGCATAAACAAGGTTTGAAACAAGAAGAAAAGTGTCACAGAGATGCAAAAAACAATGGAAAAACAGGACACAGACAAGGGCAAACATTACGCACAAACAAGGGGAAAATGAGCCCATCATGCAATGTCATCTCGAATTGTGCACTGTACAAAAAACATAAAATAGGATTTAGGCGCTTTCATATGTTTATAGTGCACTCACTATAACATACGAGAGCTCCTTTGAACACTCTAGCTCAGAATGTGCGCTTTACAAAAATGTGTTTTTTAATGTTCAGCATACACTATCCGAAACTCAACCAGCAGTTAGTCATCTTACCGGCTGCGGAGGGGCATTCCAGGGGCTCACTTCTGCATATACCAGCCCCGCTTCAACCTCAAAAGTCTGTAGAGAGGGAGCCCTGGGGCGGCTGGGAATGAGAGTCTGGGGTGGCTTGCTGTGGGGTTAGTGTACAGGCCCTGCGACCCAAACTGTACTGCAGCGAATGGCGTATAACTGGACTGTCTGCGGTCTGATCCTGCAAGTGTTATCAACGTGCGCCTGTATACAACCCCTTCGCTCGCTGAGCCACCGGAGGCCCCCAGTTCACTTTCTAAAGTGGGCTCTGCAATTTCCATTGAACTTCGCTTTGATTAGCTGTGAGTGTCATGTGCTTTTCAGTGTGCATTATACACACTATTCACCATATCTATTTCATTCATATCCTTATCCAGTTCAGTCAATATTTTGTGTACGTTAATGTGATTCTTATCCAATTTCAGTTATGCACCTATCTCACTGTTCAAGATTTTTTAAATGAGCTTATATGCTATATGAGCTCAATATAAAACAGTACACTTTCTAGCACTAGATCACAGTACAGTACACACATGGAACAACATATCCTATAATCAGGGTTGCTGGAATTATGTGATTCTGCAGCTGTTGCATTTTTACGCTTAATTATGGATTTGCCACATAATCCACCATCTGCCGCATAATCTGCAGATTTTAGGAAAAACAAATGTTGCTTCTAGCTCAAATGGATGAAAACATAAGAAAAACATAAAAACACATGACAACACCTGGTTCAGAGCACTGGAAGGCCCCCTTGAATACGTAGTTTGGTCATCTTTCGTTTGCTTGTTGCTGCATTTGGTATTCAATCAATTAATCTTATCTTTATTTCGACAAATAGTCATAAAAGTTCATACAGTTTAAAAAAACAATAACATTTAGAAAAATAACTATAGAATGGAAGTTGAGAATACAATACCATAACAAACATACAACTAATAAAAAAATTTAGCAGCGGGGAGAAGCCGATATTACAGATCATCCCAGTATTAATAGGAAGTATAAGGTACCTACATAGAGGCTTTGGACTTAAAAAGCCCATATCAGGACGTTTAATGAGTTAGACCAAGTACATAAAACTTCAAGCTAAGGGCACACTAGTCTTCTTTTCCTCCACATAGATGCAAGAAATGATGATACTGCAAATACTGTTTGCCTGGATAAGTCTGTTTTAAGCAGCCTATAAGCTGACATACATTGAGTGAACCCCAAGTTCCTACAAACAGGCACAATCCAATACTTCCTAGTCTTTTTATAAGCAGGGCAGAAAAATAGTATATGTAAATCAGTTTCCTGCTCTACATCACAGCTAGGACAGTTTCCAGGGGAAAGCGGTGACCATTTGCTAGTAAAAGCTCTTATGGGAAGTGTACCGTATCTCCACTGCAAATAGAGTTTTCTAGTAAAATAAGGTCTAATCTCACTCAAAGCCTCCTCAAAGTAGTAGAAGTCTTTACCTATTAAGAAAGTTTGTATTAAAATAGAAGATTGAGATTTAGAAATAGATTCTACTATTTTAGACTCATAGTAAGAATTAATAAGATGCTTTCGGGAAACAGTAGAACAAGTTGTCGCCGGGTCTGACCACAGCTCTGAAAAGCCTAATAAGCCTAGTTCCTTCTTCACAAAACTAAGCCAAGGATGTTTCCCTGCACTAGGTAGGCTCAGAACTTCCGTTAATTCATTTCTGTACACCTGGAGCTCTGGAGTAGTCCAGATCCTCCGCCAAAAGATTAGAGGTTTAAGTCCAAGAACTTGATCGATAGGGCGCAAGCCCAGATCAAGTCTCAGTGGAAGTAGGGGCGTACTCAAGGGAAGGGCTAGCAATTGCCTTAAAAACTTAGATTCTATAGATGGAATCTCAGAACAGCATTTGATCCCCCAAAGTTCAGCTCCATATACTACACGACCACGAGCCTGCAGTTTATATATTTCGAGAGGTGGGCCAATCGGTTTTGCACATGATGTGTTAAAAAATTTCATTATCCCCCCAGTTGCTTGAACTAATTTCAACTGGGCCTTAGTTTGATGTGGAACCCAGGTCATTCTTTCGTTTAGGGTAAGCCCCAAATAGTCGAAGGTATGGACCCTTTCTAAAGTGATCCCCCCTATAGACGGATTTGGGCGCGTCGTGGTTGGAGGATTAAAAATCATAAATTTAGTTTTAAGGGTATTAATTTCTAAGCCCTGCTCCAAACAAAATAACTCAAAGCCATCCAAAAACCCGCTGTAAGCCTAAAGGGGATTTGGAAAGCAATAGAGTATCGTCTGCAAACATTATCGCTGGAACCCTATTACCAGCGAGTTTAGGGGCATCGCTATTAATAACCTTATTTAGATATGAGAAGGCTCCATTGACGTAGAGACAGAAAAGGGTAGGAGCCAAAACGCACCCCTGTCTGACTCCTTTGTCAACGGTAAATCTAGATGTTAGGACCCCATTCTTCCCACACCTAACTTGTGCAAAATTTCCCTTGTGAAGACGAATTACCATGTTCAGTAAAGAGTCAGGGACGCCCAACTTTGATAAAACAGACCACAGTTTAAATCTAGGAACCAAATCAAAAGCCGCACGCAGATCCACGAACACAGTGTATAACGAACCACCCTCCACCCTTACAGTCTTCCAATACAGCATCGTAAGGCGAAAAATTTGGTCCAAGGTTGAAACATTTTTTCTAAACCCTGCCTGGTAGGGACTAAGGATGGAGAACTCCTCCATCCAGTCTCTAAGACGCTCTAGAATCAACCTTGCAAACATTTTTGGGGGAACGTCTATGAGCCTTTTTTGAAAACTGGCACTATCTCGGCTCCAAGCCAAGTGCTGGGTATTGCCATACCCTTCTGAATTGCATTAAATAGCGCCGTTAAGTAAGGGGCCCAGACCAGCGGTTCATTTTTAAAAAGATCGCCAGGAAGTTTGTCCAAGCCCGGCGCTTTGCCAGCAGGGAGACTAGATAATATATCAGAAACTTCCTGTTCCCCAAAATCATTTCCATATTGAGAAGTAGAAGATTTGTTCAAATTTTCCCCCTCAGCCGAAACATTAATGGGAAAGTCACTAGCATAGAGGGAAGAAAAGTGGCCTTCCCAAACACTGGCAGCGATGTTAGGGGCTATCGCTGATACAGGTTCCGATGAACCCGTATTAACAATTTGCCAGAACTTGCGGGGATCTTTTTTTTGTAGTGCCTCAATTAGTTTATCCCAGTTATCACTGTCCCACTCTGACTTAGCATGGGCAATTAGTTGCTTATATTCCCAACGTTTCTATCTAATTAAGGCCTTATTATTATTAGACTTAACAGCTTCGAGGAGTTGTGTTTTTACTTTCCTGCAAGCAGTGTTGTACCAAGTTGGTATGGTACGGCTCTTGCTTTTTTTAGGCACTAAAGGATTTAACACATTGGCCAAAATGGTGATTAACTCCAAATTTAAGTCCTCAAATTTTTTATAAGTTTCAGAAGTGGGAACATGCAACGGTAGGGAACCTACAGCTTCCAATAGCGGAATTACCTTCCCATAGAGTTCAGGAATTGCACCGGGGATGTTAACTAGTTTTTCCCACCTCACCCTACGTCTATTGCTGGATAGATGGTAACCTGTATCGGAAACCCTCATTTCAGTACCTGGGGTAGTACAAGTCCCCGGAAGTAGGAACTGAAGAATCAGTGGATTATGGTCGCTATCTTCCCTTGGTATAACCTTAAAATCTAGCACCTTATCCCACGCACGGGTCTCAACAAATATATAGTCCAACAAAGACTCTTTACCGGGTTTATTGAAAGTACACTTGGCAGGGACATCTGATTTGGTACGTGCCCTAATTGAATATTTTAGAGTTAGGGCCGTAATCTGGACAACCAAAGGCGTCCATGACCTGGGTGAATTACCCACAACTGGGGGTATTGTCCAATAATCATCCTCCTCCTGGATGTCGGAACGGGCTCAAAATGACAGTTGAAATCTCCCCCTATTAGGAGGATAGGGCCCAGGGGAATAGTATTTAAAAATATCGAAAGCTCGTCAATGGTATTCGACTCCGCTGTAATGTTCACCGGTCTGGAATAAACATTGATCAAAGTGAGCCGCACATCATTTCGCCACACTAAAATCACACACTCGACATCAGAAGATGCCGTGTCCACAACTGTCGCCTGACAACCAAGATGAGTACGGACCCAGATGGTCAAGCCCCCTGATGGTCTACCCTGCCCCCCCACCTAGCTGGGATCGAAAAAGAGGCAAAACCGCTCCGGAAGTGTTCATCCCTTGCCCAGGTTTCTTGGAAGAGACATATATCATTCTTGTCTATAAACTGTCCCCACTCGGGGCACATTAGTTTATTGCCAATCCCAGCTATATTCCAAGATAAAATTTTCAACTGCGCAAGGGAAGATGGGATTTCCAAAATTGGGTCCACAATAGCTTCACTGGTTGTTTGGTTTACAACCCCCAAGCTGTTCGCATTAGTCGTAATCAGTTCAGCTAGGGGTAGAAGAGAAAGGGAAGATCTAGATAATATACTTTTGACTACATCCACCCGCTCTGGACCATCCTTAATCACTGCTATAGTTCTAGGTTCGATTCGAGAGCTTTTCATCCTATCCCTAGCGGCAACAAGCAGCTGACCCACTGGATTAGAATTAATAGGTAGTCAATCTATCTCGCTCAAACATCTGAACCTGTTATAATCTCTCAGGTACTGAGTGGTACTTAGGGGATGATGACTATTCATAGACCCTCTAAAACGACTTGTGCAACCCACCCTCGTCCACCCTGATTCTTGAACCTCAACATGGCGGCTACTAAGTGGTGGATAGAAGAAAGCCAATGGAAGAGTCCGAATCAAGTATTCTTCCTCTATATGGCGGCAGCTCAGAATAAAAGAGACTGCTCCAGCATCCCTTAGGTTTACAACAACACAATCTCCACTAATAATTTTCTTTGATGGTCCCACCCATTGCACTCTTCTAACCATCAAAATTTCACCAGAAAAGTTTGGGGGGAGAGGTCTATACTTATTTAACCAACTTACTACTTTATTCTTAAGTGACGCAAATGATTCTTCTTTTGCTTTAGTAAGTTTGGGAACTCCCGCTAGAACAACAACCAATGGCGCTGCTTCCGGACGGAGATTTAATATTTGTTCCTTCCCCAGGGTATTGGCCTCCTGAGGTTCTTGCTCTGTGCCCAAAACGGGCTTGTCCACCCCCTCACTAAGGGAGGAGGGGACAGAAAGCTTACTCTCTAATGCAGCAGCCTGTAAATGAAGAGGGGGGTTTGCCGGAGTTGGAACAACTGGTGGGAGGATGAGATTAGGTAAACACTCAGTTAATACAGTGTCAACCCTCCCCCTTCTCGAACTTGATGGGATACATTGATGATCGGACCTAGGCTCAATAGCCCTTTCTATATTTGCCAGCCTAGAATCTATTTGGTCAAGTTTAGTGAGAAGGGGGTTCAGTAAAGATTTCAGAAGACCCTCGAAATCCTGCATATGGGGATCAGCCCTTACCCGGGTGTTACCACTATTGATCATGGTAGAAAAATGATCTACCAGGGCGGTCTGGATGGAATGAAAGGCCGGTAGAGATGCAGGGTCATTTGCTGGAGAAGACATCGCCTTAGAATTAACCCCTCGAGAGGAGTCTAAAAGAGGTGTAGCCGCAAGTGTCCTTTGCTTTTTACTTCCCTCAGCAAGTGGTCCCCTTTTTCTTTTAGGCACAGCCCCCTCCCTATTGGCTCTTAAGCTCTTACGGCTGGGTTCAGGTCCTCTATCAAGCGTTTGATTAGATACAGGAAGAAGATTAGGACTATTAAGGGGCAAGGAGGGGACAATATTTCCACCAGAGGGGCACACAGGGACTGAAGGGATATTTGCCTCTAAACGGTCACTAAGCAATGCAGGCTCACAAAGCATATTGGGCCTATCGGGTGTTCTTACATTAGCTATGTGACCAAGAGACGATCTTTTGGCATTGTCAATGCCTTGCGAGAGCAGCCTATCCAAAATAGTTATCTCATTAGAAATTAGGGAGTTGGCTCTAAGCAAAAAACAATCCAATGTGCCCGACATTGATACACTAGACGAGAGAGCTTTACTTCTAGTCTACCTAGTCGACATTTCCTATATACCTGAAATAAATAGACCCCAAGGGTAGCAATCTCTGAACAGGCGGAACAATAACGTACGAACAACCAAGAGGAATGGCCCGGTCCGGTCTGAATCGGTCTGTAACAGGCCCGCCCTTGGCCCGGGCTTTGCCCGCGCTGCGTGACTATACACAAGAGTTTTCAATGCAACGCAGGAGGGCGGAGTCACAAGGAAGAGGCAGCAGGTGAGTGATGGAGGGCTGCTGGACCTCGCAGTCCCGTGGGCAAACTCCCTCGAAGGCAACAACAGGCTCCCGAATGGCTCCCGCGAAGTGGGGGCCGTGAGGCGTTTTGTAGCGTCCTTAACAGGGAGGCGGAGTCACAAGGAAGAGGCAGCAGGTGAGTGATGGAGGGCTGCTGGACCTTGCAGTCCCGTGGGCAAACTCCCTCGAAGGCAACAACAGGCTCCCGAACGGCTCCCGCGAAGCGGGGGCCGTGAGGCGTTTTGTAGCGTCCTTAACAGGGAGGCGGAGTCACAAGGAAGAGGCAGCAGGTGAGTGATGGAGGGCTGCTGACCTCGCAGTCCCGTGGGCAAACTCCCTCGAAGGCAACAACACGCTCCCGAACGGCTCCCGCGAAGCGGGGGCCGTGAGGCGTTTTGTAGCGTCCTTAACAGGGAGGCGGAGTCACAAGGAAGAGGCAGCAGGTGAGTGATGGAGGGCTGCTGGACCTCGCAGTCCCATGGGCAAACTCCCTCGAAGGCAACAACAGGCTCCCGAACGGCACCCTCGAAGCGGGGGCCGTGAGGCGTTTTGTAGCGTCCTTAACAGGGAGGCGGAGTCACAAGGAAGAGGCAGCAGGTGAATGATGGAGGGCTGCTGGACCTTGCAGTCCCGTGGGCAAACTCCCTCGAAGGCAACAACAGGCTCCCGAACGGCACCCGTGAAGCGGGGGCCGTGAGGCGTTTTGTAGCATCCTTAACAGGGAGGCGGAGTCACAAGGAAGAGGCAGCAGGTGAGTGATGGAGAGCTGCTGGACCTCGCAGTCCCGTGGGCAAACTCCCTCGAAGGCAACAACAGGTTCCCGAACGGCCCCGCGAAGCAGGGCCGTGAGGCGTTTTGTAGCGACCTTAACAGGGAGGCGGAGTCACCAGGAAGAGGCAGCAGGTGAGTGATGGAGGGCTGCTGGACCTCGCAGTCCCGTGGGCAAACTCCCTCGAAGGCAACAACAGGCTCCCGAACGGCTCCCGCGAAGCGGGGGCCGTGAGGCGTTTAGTAGCGTCCTTAACAGGGAGGCCGAGTCACAAGGAAGAGGCAGCAGGTGAGTGATGGAGCGCTGCTGGACCTCGCAGTCCCGTGGGCAAACTCCCTCGAAGGCAACAACAGGCTCCCGAACGGCACCCAGTTGGTACTAAGATGAAATCTTTTCACAGACAATCAATCAATAAATCAATAGATTTGTAGAGCGTTACTCGTCACCCATGAGGGTATCCAGGCGCTGGCAGGGTCCAGTTGATTAGCCGAATAGCCAGGTCTTCAGGGACTTTCATAACTCTGGAAAACATGGGGAGGTCCGTAGATGAAAGGGTAGCTCTGGTGAGGCAGGAGGAAAGCCACCTGAGAGCTGCTCTTTGGATGCCTATGTTGTGCAGCCTTGTGATGAGTTAGTGGTGGGAGACTGTATCGAAGGATGCTGAGAGGTGTGGGAGGATCAGAGCTGCAGATGCTTCTAAGTAGAGTAGAGCTTGGATGTCATCGGCAGCTGCGTTGAGGGCTGTCTCGGTGCTGGGGTTGCTGAGGAATCCAGATTGGGACTGGGAGTCAAGCAGAAGTTCCATTCCAGATGCGAGGAGAGTTATTGGTTGATGGTTTTTTCTAATACCTTGTCCGGGAACGGGAGCAGGGAGATTGGCCGATAGTTGTTGAGCACCAACACAAACTTGCTTACCTATTGGAGCTAGAAAACCCAGATGTCTCTTTTTTAAAGAATATTGGGCAGATTCAGCATCTGGCCCTGATTTTTAATAAAGCTATTACTTAAGGTTACGACCTAATCAGGGTGGTTAGACTACATAAGCAAGGAGGTGGAATAGTGATTATTCACTTCAAAGCCACTTTCAAGCCCCTTGGCACCTTAACTGTGAAGCACTTATTTTCAATTTAAAAATTTGCTATACTTATTCCTTTAACGGTCTCCTGATTTATCGCACCGCAGGTCCCAAGGAAAGATTGTCAGTCAGTTATTCGATCTTTTATAAACAGACCATAAACGCACACAAATACGTATAAAATTTTCGGACCAATAAATATACATATATACAAGGTTAAAATGAGTATTAAACAAATTCACTGTGATCCAAGTAAGACCATTAAAATCATTTAAATAAAAAAATTAATGATTAAAATTGCACAATACTAGTAGGATGTGAGCCCTCCTTTTTCCTCTTCCTAAAACAGGCCCATAAAAATGAAGCGGTACAAAAGGGGGTGGTAATGGACGGAGCATCAGAACCAATCAAACACTCACACCCAGTCAACAGATCTGGGTTTGATCCATCACCGTTCTTTAGCCCACTCTGCCACCCCAGTTCAGACAAGGCCATATGCAAATCAGTCTGACCCTGTGCCTCATGGGAACAGTCCAGCCCGAACTGCCAAGCCATGTCTTCCCTGGACCGGAAACAAGCTTCCTAGGACCGGTTTCTGGCATTTCAGCCGTCTTCAGCCAGGCTTGCTTGAATCCAGTGGCAAAGTGAGCAAGGGACTCAACGTCTGAGCATACCCTGCCAACTTATGGCGAACAAAGTGGTACAAAAGGGGGTGGTGATGGACGGAGCATCAGAACCAATCAAACACTCACACCCAGTCAACAGATCTGGGTTTGATCCATCACCGTTCTTTAGCCCACTCTGCCACCCCAGTTCAGACAAGGCCATATGCAAATCAGTCTGACCCTGTGCCTCATGGGAACAGTCCAGCCCGAACTGCCAAGCCATGTCTTCCCTGGACCGGAAACAAGCTTCCTAGGACCGGTTTCTGGCATTTCAGCCGTCTTCAGCCAGGCTTGCTTGAATCCAGTGGCAAAGTGAGCAAGGGACTCAACGTCTGAGCATACCCTGCCAACTTATGGTGAACAAAGCGGTACAAAAGGGGGTGGTGATGGACGGAGCATCAGAACCAATCAAACACTCACACCCAGTCAACAGATCTGGGTTTGATCCATCACCGTTCTTTAGCCCACTCTGCCACCCCAGTTCAGACAAGGCCATATGCAAATCAGTCTGACCCTGTGCCTCATGGGAACAGTCCAGCCCGAACTGCCAAGCCATGTCTTCCCTGGACCGGAAACAAGCGACACAGAAACATACATATGGGTCCGATAAGGCCTTTAGAAAGTCTATGGCGTCCCTGCATTGCCTAAAATGATGGTGCCTCAGGATTGGAAGTATAAATGTTTTCCTTTCCTCTGAATAATTTCTGCAGAATAATACGATATGTAAGTCTGACTGCACGGCATGGTTATTACAAGGGCAGCGTGCCAGATCTGCTAGTCTGTATTTATTTTATGGGTAAACCAGGAGTTACGGAATCATATTCAGTCTAAAGCGCAATAAAATAAATCTATGCTGTGCATTATTTATACGACATAAATAATGGAAACCTTCTCCTGGTATTGATGAAACTAGATCGTATGCAATGGAGGAGTGATGGATACGGTATTTTTCCCTTTGTGCATAATTTAATCTTCGAGTATATAAATCCGTTATCCGTTTCTTCGTGACCTCTTTACAGCAATCGAGATCCTGAAAAAGCTTTCCCAGATTTCCTGTGGTAATAGTGGCTGGGAGGTTAGGTCCCCTTCAGTCGTCCCTGAAGGGCATTGTGCGGCTCGTGTAAAATTAAGGTTGGAGGTAGCATTTAAGGGCTGTGTTACAACGCTGGTGGGGCCACCAGATGATTTAGGTGATGTTTGTGTTGGTATTGCCACTGGGAGTGGCCCCCGTGGGTCGCTCAATGGTACTGAATCAGTAATTGTAGACGTTATTGGTAGAGAATCATGCATCAGAGGCATACGGGCTAATGGAGTCCGATTCTGCGATTCTAACTCTGCCAGTTGCAGTTCTATTTGGGACAATTTAGCGAGAATGGGAACAATTATTTAGCCTTAATGTAATCTCTGTCCCGATAGGATTCCACTGCAGAACCTGAGACGACAGAGTGGTTGATGGCGTTAGTGGTGCTATCTTTTTAAAGTGCATAGGGTGCCCCCTTGTTTGAACAGTTTTAGATTCAGGGGCACAAGTGTTTTTAAATTTTCTAAGTTTAGCGCCGTTAGTAGTCCCCCCTGCTCTGGTTCGCTTGGCAGGTGGAAGTGGTGAAGACTAATCCAATAACGAGACATTCTGAGAAGGGCTATCTAAACCCCTTCCCGAAACACTCTCTGTAGATGGATTTGGGTCTAATGGAAGAGCTGTTAGGGTTACAGGTACTGGCAACTGAATTGCTGGGGAAGTAGTAGTCTCTAGGGCTGAGGGCAAACCTAATATTAGGAAGGTCGTATCCAAAGAAAGACGTCTCTCCGTCAGCTCTATCTCGTGTGAGAGAACACTTGCTGCTCTGACTAAGAAGGAGTCCAGCGTGGCTCCAACCCTCCCTCCAGTCTTCTCTTTTAAACCCTTTCCTTTTGACATGGCAGCAGGCAGGAAATGTAAATGATAGACAGTACCTTATCCAGATGCAGATGAAAGAGAGTGGGCCTAGCCGAGCCTCCTTCAGGTTCCAATGGGTGTGGACGAGGCCGCCCTTGGCCTGGGCTTTGCCCGGGCACGCCTGCGCGCGTCCCACACTGCGGGAGCCCAGGCCACCTCTTATGCACCTCCTGGCGCTTGTGAAGTAAGTTGGCACCTCCCCTGGCGCATTGGAGTGTGGGCGTTGGAGTCCCCACCTCAAAATGCGGGTGATGTGGTAGACAGAAGGGCAAATCAGCAAGGGCTCCCCAAGGATAGGTTGACCCAATCACTGCTAGGATTCATGGAATGTTGTGTAATACCCCAAATTTCCAATTTCAGGGGATTTTAACTTCCCTTTAGAATCTGCACATGACATGGATAGGGAACATCTAATGGATAACCTACAGAGTTTTGAGTTCCTATAAAGCGTGAAACATCCAACTCATGAAGCCAATCCTATGATTAATGGCATTTTTACAAATAAGATTTAGTTGTTAATCTTTAGTTCAACAACAGGTATCCTACCTTAAGGATTCTGCACATGCCATCTCAATTTTTGAAGGAAATATCTTCAACAGGGTGACCCAGTTCTTGGTCACCCTGGATATTGAAGATTTATATACCAACAATCCCCGGATGAAACCATCACAGTAGTAGGGTCCCTGTTAGAAAGGACAGATATCCATGGTGGCAGCATGGAGTTCATCTTGAGCTGCATCACAATGGTGTTAAAAAATAATTTGTTTCTATTTGAAGAAGACTTATTCCAGCAGGTGAGTGGGACCAGCATGGGAGCCACTTGTGCTCCCAGTCTGGCCTGCCTATACGTGGGGGAATTTGAAGCCAAACATGTCTTCAATGAAGCGGCGCCATTCTTTGAGAACGTGAGTCATTGGCCTGCTTCATTGATGACATAGTTTTTATTTGGGAAGGCAGTGAGGAGGAATTAGAGGAGTTCATCATGTGGCTGAACCTGGGGGACCCCAATTTAAGGTTCACAGAACAATATAGCAAAGAGAAAATTTGTTTTTAGATATCTGTATTAAAGACAACAATGGAAGCCTATTGGTGGAGCTTTACACCAAGCCAATCGATAAAAACACTCTTTTACATAATGAGAGATTCCATTCAAAAGCCCCGAGGGATAATATTCCCTTTGGACAGTTTCTACGGTTGTGTAGAAATTGTTCATCTATGTCGGATTTCAATAGACATTCAGATATGCTTAAATTAAAAGTGAAAGATCGAGGCTATCCCAGAAAACTGATTAACCAATCGTATAAACAGCTAAATATTACGTTCGAGACTACATGTTAGATCAAGGTAGAACAAGAAATTCTGAATCAAACAAAGAGAAACTAGTATTTGTTAGTCAGTTCTCTGTTAGGAATTACCAATGTGGAATGTGTTCTATTTGTGAACACTGTATGGTGGCAAAGAAGCTTAATTTTAATGGTCAGGAAATCATCTGCAATAGTTTGAACAATTGCCGCAGTAAAAACTTGATTTATCTTTTAACATGCCCTTTCGGTTTAGGGTATGTTGGTGAAACCAGTCGCGAACTCCGAATAAGAGTGTTAGAACACAAATCAGCACTCAGAATGAATAAAGAGAATGCACCCCTGACTGAACATTTTTCCAAATTGAACCACAGATGCAATGATTTTCGTTGGTTTATTCTGGAAAGAATTTCAGGTAATAAGAGAGGAGGCGATTTAGAAAAGAAAATGAAACTGAGGGAACAGTGGTATATCTTCAAACTAAACACTGTGCATAATGGACACAATTCCAGAGAGGATTGAATGTCCATTATTTGATAAAATCGTCTCATTAATTATAAAACAAAGGGATCATTAATGGACTGGATGCCCATGATTTTATAACATCACGTTTCACATTATATGAGAAAGGGATCTTTATTTCAGTCTAGGACCAGTTGGAATATCTGTAAATAATGTCCAGGAAACTAATCATACCTTATGGGTCATTTTTATCATCACCCTGTGGGATCTTACACCAGGTGACCCGTTGTGGTTATGGGAAAATAATTGTATTATTAAAAGAAACACTGGGCACCTATAATTAAAATTAGATTCATGCCCAGCTTATAGAATATATTGGGTTGTTTGTTGGATTTCCTTTTTTTATTTGAACAGTCACTGGGCAACAAGTAGATCATTAGGATATTAGGCTTTGAGCGCTTCACTTTAATGCAGGTAGCGTTAAGGAGCAGGGTGTTTGACAACTGGAGTGTAGCGTTCTAGTCTTCGCGTGTGCGCGATGACATAGGACGCGCCGGCCATCTTAGAAGATCGGCAGTTAGCGCGGAGCCGTGGGGCGGATCGCACGTCTCCAGGCGCTCTCCCTTGATGATAGTAATTAATGCACTAAATACCTGATATCGAGCAACGACTGTGTGCCTGTGTCATTAACCCCTGGTGGGGCAAATCACAACATTACAACTAGCGACGAGACTGGGACCCGGGGGGAACAGATAAGTACCCAGGAGGAGCCCAGAACCCAAGTGAGCAGATACCACGAACCAAGGAAGCACAGAGACACCAAGCAGGCACAATACAGTAAGGAGAGCGCAGCAGAGGGGAAGGCAAGGACTAATGCAGAAAGCACAGTGCACACTGGAGAAATAATAGCTGCAGCTGGTGCATCGGCACGGGCGGAAGTACGGCGATCCACACAGCCACACCCCAAGGCAAGGGATAGTGGGTAGAGCAACCGCACAGGAAGGACACGGCCCACCAGAAGGGAAACCCAGCGACCGGGGAAGTGCGCAGGCCAGAACTCCTGTTCAAGGGAAGCAGACGGACCGCCGAAGGACCTGGCGGAGCAAGCAGGACACAGACAAGGAGGTGGAGCAGAGGGGCAACAGAGTCCCCCACGCATACCAAGGCAAAGTGCGCCAGGTAGCCCAAGGGGTGAAGAAGAGTCACCGGGAAGAAGAGCAGACATGTGCGCCCAACCGTTCTCACTCACGACTCCCATCCCATTCCTGCCGAAACCAGGAGACCCGTCGATGAAGTGGGAAGACTGGAGAGAATACTTTATGAACTATCTGGAAGTCCTAGAAGATGAAAACGGAGAAGCATTTCCAAGTAAGAGAAGGAAGAGAATATTACTTCACAACCTAGGCCCAGAAGGCATCAGAGTGTTCCAGAACATAGTCCCGATGCTACGACAAGCGGCAGATGATGACGTATTCCAACATGCCATTGACGACCTGAACAAGCATTATAGACCGGCAGTGTGCACGTCCATAGACTGATACAACTTCCAACAAAGGAAACAGGCAGCGGGAGAGTCGGTAGAGGAGTATGTGGCCGCTCTGAGAAAGTTAGCGGCCACGTGTAAATTTGTAGCGCTGCACGACGAATTCATAAAGGATCAGATCATAATGCACACGATGAACGCGATGATCCAGGACAAGCTGTGGGTGAATGGAGAGGCGACCTTGAAGGAAGTTATAGCCATGGTGAAGAAGGCGGAGCTGTCAAAGAGATGCGCGGAGGCGGCAAAGAGAGAGACAACAGTCAGGCCCATGGTGAACAAAGTCACCGAAGTGGAACCACTGGAAAGAAGCAAGGGATCGACGGGGGACGTGAGAGGGCAGGCAAAATGGACGCCCAAGTCAGCACCGGCGAAGAAGCCGAGTAATGAAGGCCCGAACAAGTGCTACCGGTGCGGCAGTCTGTCCCATCCAGCCTACGACAAACGTTGTACTGCGTTCCGAGCGAAATGCATGTTTTGCGGTATAGTAGGCCATTACGAGAAAGTGTGTCGCAGAAAACAAAAGAGAACAGCGGTAAAGTATGTTGCACAGGAAACAGAGGTGGAAGGTGAAGAGGAAGAGATAGACGATGGAGTGTTGTGCATAGAAGAACACATACTGGGAATAGACTGCAACCGTCCCAAGAAACCCCAGTGTGACCTGGTGATAGGAGGGATACCGATAAAGATGGTAGCGGATTCAGGATCTCCGTACACCATAATACAAAAGACGGTATGGGAAGATCACTTCAAAGGCCACCTAGGGAAGCACCTGGAGCCCCCAGACATTCGTCCAGTCACATTCACGGGAGACCCTATCCCCATGGTGGGGTACAGAAGATTGAAATTCGAATTCAAAGAACGGAACGCGACATGCAAACTGTACGTGGCAGAGAAAGGCCCTTCGGTGCTAGGGTGGATTGACCAAGGAGACCTAGGAATACAATTGAACCCGGGAGGCATCACGCAAGTCTTGATGACCGGTGAAGAACAACGACCAGTTACAGGGAAACTGAAAGAGGAATTCCCCACAGTGTTCAGTGGCAAGGTTGGAAAATTAACTAAATTCACACACAAGATAGAACTCAGGGCGGAAGCGAAACCGGTGTGTCACAAAGTAAGGAACATTCCGATGGCAATCAGAGAGAACATACAACTGGAATTACGCAGATTAGAGGACAGTGGCATCATAGAACCGATCACCAGCGCAGAATGATTAGCTCCATTGGTGGTAGCAATGAAACCGAATGGCAAGGTGCGTCTATGTGTGGACTTGAGAGAATTGAACAAGAAATTCCCACTACCGAGGATAGACGAAATGCTGGCAATGACCAAAGGGCTGAAATGGTTCTCTACCATCGACCTCACATCAGCATACCACCAGATAGCCCTACAACACACATGCAGGAAACTGACGTTGTTCATAACCCCGTTCGGATGCTACCAGTTTCGCAGGATGCCATTCGGGCTAGCCTTGGCAGCGGCAGTATTCCAGAAACTCATGCACAGACTATTCAAAGAAGTAGAGGGTGTTCAGTACTTCCAAGATGACATCTTGGTAATGGGGAAGTGCAAAGCAGACCATGATGCCAAGCTGTCCACGGTTCTACATGTCTTGGAACGTAATGGACTCACAGCAGAGTGGGACGAATGCCGGTTCAGGATGACAGCAGTTACCTACCTGGGGCATGAGATCAGTGACCAAGGTATCACACCTAAACAATCCAATATCAAAGCTATATGTGATGCACCATCCCCTGGACCAAGGAAGAAGTCAGTTCATTCCTAGGCATGGCTGAATTCTACAGCAAATTTGTGCCTCACTTTGCTACCAAGACACACCACCTACGTCAACTCCTACGGGATAAAACAACCTTCAAATGGACTGAAGAGACTCAGGGAGAGTTCCAGAAGATCAAGACAGACATCAGCACAGCAGTCCCCTTGAGCGGTTATGATCAACAAGCCAGGTCAGTGTTGACGATTCTAGTGAAAGGGGCCTGGGTGCGGTCTTGATGCAAGAAACGAAGGAAGGGGAACTAAACACCCTCAGCTTCGCATCCAGAGCCTTATTGCCCATGGAACAAAAGTACAGCGTGATAGAAAAGGAAATGTTGGCAGCAGTATGGGCAATGGAGAAATTCCTCCAATTCCTATGCGGCACAAGATTCAGGATCAGAACCGACCACAAACCCCTGGTCAAAGTCCTCACATCATCGGCACATGCCCATGCGATCCCCCGCATAGCGAAAATGACTTTTAAACTACTGGATTACTGGTACGATGTAGAACACATTCCAGGAACCCGAAACAAAGTAGCAGACTACCTCAGTCGTGTTGCAGCCATGGAGGAAGCTCAGAGAGACTCTGAGGAAGAAGACCTTAGAGTGGCATTCACGGAGGATCATGAACGGGTGATAGGCAAAGAGGAGTGGAAGGAAGTGTACAAGGCTGACATGGACATCGAGGAGGTCAAAAAGTACACCCTTGAGGGTTGGCCCGAAAAGAGACACATGAGGATATCGCTCCGATAATTCTTCGAAGTGAGAGAGGAGTTATCAGTGGGTGACTGAGGGATCTTCCTGCGGAGAGGCAAAAAAGTAGTTCCGCCCCACGCGTTGGTGCCCCGTCTACTAGCCATCATACACGAAGGACACCTAGGCATTGTGAAAACGAAGCTTAGGGCGAAGCAGATGTATTGGTGGCCAGCGATGGACAACCAGATAGAGAGGCACGTGCGGGAGTGTGAACAATGCCAAAGAGCGGACAAGTCTCAAAGCATGATGCGTCCTCCCTTAGGAAAAATTTACAACCCTACTAACCCTTGGGAAGATTTGTCGATAGACATCTTAGGGACGATATTGGACAACCAAGGAGTCCAGAAATACGTGGCAGTAATGGTGGACCGGTACTCAAAGTGGCCTGAAGTGGACATACAGGAAGACATGGACACTGACAAAATATTAAAATTTCTAACCACTGTTTTCCTCAGAGAGGGGATTCCACGCTCTCTTCTAAGTGACAATGGGCCCCAGTTCACTTCAGACAAATGGAATGCGTATATGGGGAGGAATGGGACAAAAGTCAAACATACCTCCATATACCATCCAGCGGGGAACGGACTAGCCGACAGGTTTAACAGAGTCATCATGGGCTCGATACAATCAGCGATAGGATCAGGGAAGGATTGGGAGAAAGAACTCATGTGCATGTTGTGGGCGTATAGGATTACCCTAACAAGCACAGGATACAGTCCCTTCCAAATTCTCCGAGGCCGAGACCTGTTCACGAGAGACAATGTTGTCTGGAAGGAGCGCACGATTACAAGCAAGTGGTCTCCCGCGGTAGTACAACATAATCTGGAAAAGGCCCAGAGAATATATACCGAACATTATAACAGGAGGAGGAATGTCAATGAGGCCGAGTTGGAGAGAGGTGAATGGGTGCGAGTAAAACTAGCCCAGTTAAGGAGAAAGGGCGACAGTAAGTTCAGTGCGCCCATGCAAGTAGAAGAAGTCTACAACCGAGCAGCTTTATTAAGTAACGGGAAAGTCTGGTCCCAAGATAGGATGTCCAAATGCAACAAAATCCTGGGATGGAGTGAGAAAGAGAGTGGACAAACTGGAACCCCCCAGATACCAGGAGTGGAGAACAATCTGGAGAGAGTGGGATCGGGGGTAATCAGAGAAAGAGGAGGAGAAGAAGAAGTAGAGGAAAGGAGTGATCCGAGAGCGGAGGAGGAGTCGAGAAGCACTCTCAGCTCGCCGTGCGGAGGAGTTCCCTGGAGTGGAGAAGGAAGAGGAACCAGGAACACCCAAGAAATAGCTGAGTACACTTCCATGACTCCGGTGAGGCGAACCCGCATGGGGAGAGCTGTGGTAAGGCCGTTGAAGTACAAAGACTTTGAGATGGGAGAAGGGAACCAGGCGAACAGCAATTAACCTATAGACATTCGTTTATTTGTAAATTGTTGTAACTGTAAAGGGAGGAGATATGTAGTGTAGCGTTCTAGTCTTCGCGTGTGCGCGATGACCTAGAACGTGGCGGCCATCTTAGAAGATCGGCAGTTAGCGCGGAGCCGTGGGGCGGATCGCACGTCTCCCGGCGCTCTCCCTTAATGATAGTAATTAATGCAATAAATACCTGATATCGAGCAACGACTGTGTGCCTGTGTCATTAACCCCTGGTGGGGCAAATCACAACATTACAACAACATGCACCTAATAAAGTTCTCTGTGTTGGAAAAAGGCATGTAAAAAACGACCGAACTTTGCAGCACAAAGACGTGTGTCACGTGCTTCTTACGCTTACGTTTACACCGGAGCAAATAGTGGGCGGGCATATAAACAGCGCGGTGTATCAGAGCTGCGTTTTACAGCCACATGAAAAATTGAAGGCACGCCGGCTCCCTGTATGAGGTAAGCGAGTAGTTAGGAACGTGAGCAGGATCGAGGTTAGAAATGTAGGTTCTTCAAGATCATGAGAGCAATACGGTAGGCCCCTAGCAGCTCCGGTAGCTAGTATATCGGGGAAGGGACTTTGAAGGCAATAACTGGATTGAAATAGAGCCGCTTTCAGTACGCGGTGGGACAGGTTACAAACATTTAGAATTGGCAAGGTTGTAGCGATTTAAGTCCTTCGGCACCGCATGGCCAAAACATTTTTGTTTTGTATTATAAATTGGATAGGGATTTTAGAAACAATCGAATATGGGTAAAATCTGCAGTCAACTAAGTTTCCATACACTGTAAGGGTAACATATTATTGTTTGTTTTGGCAGTTCTGAGAGGGCCACAGAAACAAAAGGACCCTAAGAACAAACAAATAAATACAAAAGTAAGTTACTAGTCATGCCCATAAGTTACTATTGTGTGTGTATAAAATTATAACACTAGAAAGAGTGGTTATCGCGTGTCTTTTTAATTGTGTGGATTGGAATCAAGGATTCGTGTTTTTTATAAGGAAACAACCGTACAAGAAGGGATTCCGGATAATGGTGAAACTTCACTAGTTGACCGGAGGTGGGTGAAACTTAGTTTTCAGCACCTATTTTTATAACTAGAACTATAGATACATTGTTGGTTCTTTTAAAATAATTAATGTTTCATTTGATATAGGTAAATAAAGAATGGTGAGTATGGGAAGCCGTTCACGTCAAAATTACAGATCCCCATATACGACTCCTTCTGAAATGCATATTATGATGCAAAATGATTATGAAACACACCAGAATGAATGTAATATCTGTCAAGGTAAATATGATACCTGGCAGAGTGAATCTGACTTGAACCAAAACAAATATGAAACCTGGCAGAGTGAATATACTCCTTAGTGATTAATATGAATAACACACACTGTGAATTGAATAAGAGATATATCGAAATATACATCAATGGTACTTTAATGAGTATGGCCCTCACTATAAAAAATGTATCAATCAGTGAAACAAATACAATATGCATCAAAAAGAATGGGACATTCCTTGAAATGACTGACACATGCCAGGAGGAATATGACATACATTAAAATTAATATGACAGATTGAAATGAATGCACGTTACTGAAATGAATATATTATATTCTGAAAAGAATATAATGCATAATGAAATTGTAATAACATACAATGAAATGAACATAACACATGTTGCAATTAATATAAATTGAGTTGAAATGAATATTATCTAGATTGCAATGAACATGAGATATACAGAAATCAATAGGAGATGATTTCAAATGAATATGGCTTGTGTTGAAAGGAATATAAGCCCATTGAACTGAATTTGACATGCCATAAAATGAGTATGAACAAAGCTGAAATTCTCATGACATTTGTCAAAATTAATATGGCATGCATTGAAATTAATATGATACATATTTAAATGAATATGATATATGTTAAAATGGATAAGTTGCATCTTAAAATGAATATGACAAGTGTTAATATGAATAAAACATTGACTGAAATAAATATAACATTGATTGAAAAAAATCTAAAACATGTTAAAATGAATATGAAATGAGTTGAAATTAATATGAGGTCCATTGAAATTAATTTGACATGTATTAAAATGAATACGAGTAACATCAAAATGAACATGACATTTATGAAAACTAATACAGCTTGCTTTGAAAGTAATTTGATACACATTGACATGATTATGATAGGTGTTGAAATGGATATGATTCATGTTAAATTAATGTAAGATGTATTATTTTGAATGAGACATCTATTGAAATATGCTAAGATGAATAGGACATGCATTGAAATGAATATGAGCCCCATTAAATTTGATTCAAAATGCCTTAAATGAATATGACCAATACTGAAAATAAAATGAAATTTGTCAAAATGAATATGTTATCCTTTAAAATTAATATGATATACATCAAAATGAATATTTCATGCATTGAAATGAATATGACCTATGTTGAAATAGATGTGACCCATGTTAAAATTATTCTGACAGGTGTTAAGGTGAATCTGACATCTATTGAAATTAATATGACATTCATTGAAAGGAATATGACATGTTAAGATGAATATGAACCACTTTGAAATGAATATGACACCTGTTGAAATTAATATGGCCACATCAAAATGAATATGGCATTTATTAAAATGAATATGGCATTTTATGCAATGAATATGAAACTATTTGAGATTAATGTAGCATGCTTTGAAATAATAAGCACACATCGAAATGAACACAAGACATGTTTAAATGAATATGACCCCTGTTCAAATGAATACGGCTTGCAATGAACTTATGTTGATTTACTTTAAAATTAGTATTACATATAGAATTGAATATTACATATTCTGAAAGAATATGATAAGGACTAAATAGAATTAACTAAAATTAATATAACACAAATGTAATAGAATATAAAACAAGGAACCAGCCTTTACCATGCATCCATTACATCCATCCATTTGCAACGCAGGTAAGTATTCTACATTTGTCTCACTGTACTTATCACATAGGTAAGTAGTTTTGTAAATAACACAATTTTTTTATGTGGGCGGAGAGGTAAAGGGAGGTAAGGATGATTTTAGGGTTTAGTGATGGTTAGAGGTAGAGGGAGGTAAGAATAATATTTGGTTTTAGGGGTGGTAGAGGTAAAGGGAGGTAATGGTGATTTTGGGGTTTATGAATTGTTTTGAGGTAAAGGGAGGTAAGGAATAAAAAAGGGTCTCTCATGTACAAAATAAAAAGAAAACCCTCACACATATACATTTATATATATTTACATATATATCCATATACATGGGTGTGCACACAAATGTATATATCTTTATTGTTTGAGGATTACAATGCCGTCTAAATTATGCAAAAGAGGAAGCAGGGAACTCTGGGTAGTTCCCAAGTTTATATGGAGTTTAGCTCCTTTCTATGGAGCACTCTACAACACCACTGAATCTGCTCACCTCAAATGTCCATTTTTCTAGCAAAGTTTCTAAGCATAGGATTTGTACAGTGTGATCCACTCCAAGCTAGCAAGTGACTAAGGGCCTGATTACGACTTTGGCAGTCTTGGATTGGGCTGCCACACCAGCGCCATGCTCCAAGACCGCCAAACCCATAGTCTGGCCACTCGCCGTATTCCAATTGGAATACAGGTCGGGCAGTCCTGCGGCAGCTGGCCGGCCCACAGCGGTGCCTATCAAAGACTCATATGTGAACCTTAGAAAGCCAGCGCAGTGTAACTGCCACAGCGCGTTCCAGCGCGGCATGGACTGTGGAGTTTATGTTGTGCTGGAACAGGGGGCGCATGCAGACAGGGGTGGAAACCATGTGCCCCCTGCCTGCATTCCCTGGCCCAGAGGCAACAGGGGGCACCCTCAGTTTCCACACTTTTCATGGTGGGCTTACCGCCATGAAAACCGTAGCGGTGAGGGAAATTCGTAATATGCTTGGCAGTGCCACAGCAGCACCACCAGCATATTGTGGGCCTCAGACCGCTGCAAGACTGACAGGGATTGTGGATCCCTGTGGTAACAGCAGTCCTATGGGCAGTCTGACCGTCAAACTCGCAATACGGCAATTGGACCACTGGTAGCCCACCGCCTCCGCGAGTTTGGTGGTCCATCAGACTGCCAAATTCTTAATCAGACCCTAAGTCTTTTGTCGTTTTTAGAACAATGTTTTTAAACATAGGATTAGCTAGCGCCATCCATGACGAGATATAAAATAACCAAGGTGTTTTACCACTTCAGGCACTGTATCACAACTTTGAATTAAATAAAAGCAACCCTTGACACATGAGTCAATCAGTCAATCATGTGACTTGTAACGTGCAACTACTCACCCATAAGGGTCTCAAAGCGCTGGGGGTGTGTGGGGAGAAGACTGCTGATCTGTCGAAGGCACTGTGGTTCAGTCGAAGAGCCAGCTCTTGAGGTCCTTTCTGAATCGAGGCAGTGATGATGATTGCCTGAGGTGGAGATGCACTGTTTTCCTAGTCTTTACTGGAGGAGAAGGATCTTCTTCCGGCCGTGGTCTTATGGATACGTGACCAGGGCCAGTTGAGCTGATCGGAGGTCTCTGGTGGTTGACTGGAATGCGAGACGGTGGTTGAGTTACACAGGCCCCACGTCATGTAGGGCTTTGCAGGCACGTGTGAGGAGCTTGAAGGTGATTCATTTGTTGAGTGGGACCAGTGGAGGTCTCTAAGTTGGTGGGTGATGTGGTTGTGGTGGGGGATATTGTGGATGAGTCTGGCAGAGACGTTCTGAATGTTCTGCAGTTTCTTGAGGTGTTTCTAATTGATGCCGGCTTAGAGTGTTTTGCCGTAATTGAGTCTGCTGCTGATGAGTGTGTGGGTGAACATCTTTCTGGACTTGGTGGGGATCCACTTGAAGATCCTTCGGAGCAGGTGTAGCATGTGGAATCAGGATGATGAGACTGTGTTGATCTGGTGGCGCATGGTGAGCGAGGAGTCCAGAATGATGCAGAGGTTTCGTGTGTGATCTGTGAGTGTGGGGGGATCCAAAATCTGTGGGCCACCAGGAGTCGTCCCAGGCAGAGGGGGTGGAGACCAGGATGAGGATTTCAGTCTGCTCTGAGTTGAGCTTGAGGCAGCTGTCCTTCATCCAGGTGGTGACAGCTTTCATCCCGTCATTGAAGTTGTTCTTGGCGACTGTGGGTTCGTTGGTGAGGGATAGGATCAGCTGGGTGTTGTGGGCGTAGGCAAAGATGTTGAGTTTGTGGTTCCTGACGATGGCTGCAAGTGGGTCCATGTAGCTGTTGAAGAGAGTGGGGCCCAGGGAGGATCCCTGAGGCACTCTGCATCTGATCTCTGTGGGTTCAGAGTGTAACTGTGGTAGTCTGACTCTCTATGTTTTATCAGTGAGGAAGAAGCGGATCCCTTCCAGGGCTTTGTCACCGATGCTGGCTTCATAGAGTCTTGTGCATAGGGTGTGGTGGGAGATGGTGTCGAAGATGGCCGAGAGGTCCAGGAGGATGAGGGCTGCAGTTTTGCCTTGGTCAAGGAAGGTGCAGACGTCATCTGTGGCTGTGAAGAGTGAGGTCTTGGTGCTGTGGTTGCTTCGGAAGACGTATTGGGAGAGGTCCAGGATGTGGTTCTCTTCAATGAACTCAGAAAGTTGGGCGTTGATTGCCTTCTCGATGACCTTGGCTAAGAAAGGGAGCAGAGAGATGGGTCTGAAGTTCTTGAGGTCCTTCGGGTCAGCAGAGGGTTTCTTCAGCAAGGGGTTGATCTCTGAGTGTTTCCAGTCTTTCAGGAAGGTGTCAGAGTTGATGGAGCAGTTGATGATGCACCAGAGTTCGGGGCGATGGAGGTGGCGGCTCTGTTGAAGATGTGGTTCAGGCATGGGTCCGAGGGGGCTCCAGACAGAATGCTCTTCATGATCTTGAGGGTGTTTTCAGCAATAAGGGGAGTCCCACTGAGCAGGGTCTGCTGGGGTCCGGTGTCATTTGGTGTGGTGGTTGCGGGTGGGGTGAGAGGGTCTTGGGTATTGAGGCTGTTGTAGATCTACTTAATCTTGCAGTGGAGGAAGGTGCTGCGGATGTTGCAAAGATCTTGGGAGGGTGGGATGTCTGCTGTCTCTGTGCTGGGTTTGGCACATTTTTTGACCATGGCGAAAATGTATTTGCTGTTCAGTGCGTTGTTGTTGATCCTTTCTTGTGGGGCAGCTTTCTTTGTTCTAATGAGGCGGTGGTGTGCAATGACAGCGGTTTTGAAGACTGAGTGTTCCTCTGGGGTCTTGCTGCTCCTTCATCTCTCCTTGAGTCATCTACAGGTGCGTCTGGACTCATGAAAGGCGGGAAAGAACCAGCTGGCTTTTTGGAGTGTTGCTTGCCTGAGGTTTTCTTGAGGGTAGCCAGTGTGTCGGCGCAGTTGGAGATCCATCGGTGGTTGCGTGCTGAGGTATTAGTGTCCGCAGATGTCGAAGGTGGGGTTTCGTTGAGGGAGGTGGTGAGCTGTTCTTCGTGACCTTGTTCCAATTTCTGCAAGAGTATCGGGGGGTCAGAGTGGTGTACGGTGGGTTTGGATGCAGCGGTGGTCAGTCCAAAGGAGCTCCGAGGTGTGGCTGAGGGTGATGTTGCCATTTGCGGAGAGGATGGGGTTGAGCGTGTGTCCTACTGAGTAGGTTGGGGAGGTGACCCGTAGTTTGAGTCTGACAGTGGTGAGGTCCTCCAGCAGGGATGATGTGTTCTTGTTGTTAGGGTTGTACAGGTGAAAGTTGAGGTCACCGAAGAGGATGTAGTCTGCGGAGGCCAGAGCGTGTGGTGCGTTGAAGTCGATGATGGAGTCGCTGAAGGGTGGACAGGGTCTGTAGATGAGGGTGCCACAAAGGGTTGTGTTCGGGTTGGTATGGACCTGGAAGTGCAGGTGCTCCATGTTAGGCGAGTGGTCGTCCGAGTGGGTGTGGAGGTGGAGGGTACTTTTGTGTACGATGAGGATGCCTCCATCTGGTTTATTGATGCAGTTCTTGTGAATGATCTTGTAGTCATCCGGGATGGCGGTGGTGATGTCCGGGGCAGAGGTGGAGTTCATCCAGGTTTCAATGAGGAAGATGATGTCGGGGTTGATGGAGTAGAATAGGTCCCAGATCTCCACTGCGCTTTTGTGGAGGGAGCATGTGTTGAGAAGGATACAGCTGAGGCGACTGGGTCCAGTATTTGCCGGCCGTGTGGTGGGTAGGGCTGGAGTGCAGTGGCAGGCGAAGGTACAACTGCAGTTTTGGCAGGTAAAAGGGCTTTGGGTGTCATTTGGCGATGCCCGGCGGCAAGCAGTGTGGCTGTCAGTTGTTTAAGGCATGGAGGGTGTTGGTGTCATAGTGGTGAATGGTCCGAGGACCAGGGTCCGTGGGGCTGGGCGTGGTCCAGGAGCCTTCGGCATGCAGCAGTGTGGCTGCCATTAAGTAACGTGAGGGGGAGGTCTGGACAGCTGGGGGGCGGGAGAAGGCGGTAAGGTGCGTTGGAGGAGGGTGGGGCTGCAGGGAAAAGCAGTGGTTGGGACACGGCGAGGAAAATGTACAAAAGTGAACACAGGAAAAAGTGGAAAAGCGGAAAAATGCAGAAAGTGACAGAAAAGCAGAAAAATGCCGAAAGTGAAAAAGTGACAGAAAAGCAGAAATCATGTAAGGAGTAAAAAAGAGAAGGTGGCAGTCCCAAACAGCGTGCCTCAGCAGAGTGTGTCAGCAGTCACTCACACAGAGTCTCTCGGTGGATTTTCAGGCCCTGCAGGGGCAGCAAGAGCATACCAGGGCCCCACAATGTCAGTCAGGGCGGGCATGAATGCACTCCAGAGCCGCCACAGGTCCCCTCATACCAACAAGCTCTGGCCAGCCATGGCGAGAAGCGCTGGCCAGCTGTGGTGACCCCACACCCAAGAAGGCAGCTGCGTCCGAGGCCGGCACCAGGCGCAGAATCCCGACCTGCAAGGCCACATGGGTGAGGCACGGCTGGCACACCACAACCTGGGACACCCCCAGCAGGTAGCCTCTCAGCTACGCTGCCCAGGCTCCCCACCAACCCAATCAAGGCTGTGTGCAGCCGCAGCAAATCCAGGAGAGAGGTAGGAAAAAATGGGGGGAAAGATGCCCCAGGGAAGTTTGGATAATGGAATAGTTCCTCCGGCCGGCTCAACAAATGTTTAGCTCTTATTAGAGCTCTCCAGAGAGAGACAGCTTTGTCCAAACACAAGACAGCACCCAGTATAGGTTTCTCACACACATATATTTGCATACTTATATAAATATATACATATAGGAGTGTGTGCACAAACATATGACTATACATACATATAGGTACATATTTATATATATATATATACACACACACACACACATATATATATATATAAAAAAAGAAGCAGAGAACTCTGGGTAGTTCTCAGGTTTAGGTGGAAGGCAGCTCCTGTATTAAGCACCCTCAACACCAGCAACACTCTAAATTAGATCACCTCAAATGTCTGCTTTTCTATCAAAGTGTTAAAGCGTAGGATTAGCACAGTGCCATCCACGCCGAGATAGAAAGGGACAAAGTCATTTGCCATTTCTACAGCAAAGTTTTCAAGCATAGGACTAGCACAGTGATATTCAAGCCGAGTAATAAAATGACAATAGACTTTTAACATTTCAGGCACAGTATTACAGCTTTGAATGGTAAAATACCAACCAAGCCAACCTGAAATGAATAAAAGCAACCCTGACATGTGTTTCGCTCTCATTAGAGCTCTACCGAGAGGTATAGCTTTGTCCAGACACAAGGAAGCACCCAGTATAAGTCAAAACAATACCCTTTCAGGCTTAGAGTGACACATAAATTATGCAAAAAAGAAGCAGAGAATTCTGGCTAGTTCTCAAGCTTAGGTTGAAAGCAGCTCCTGTATAGAGCACCCTCAACACCAGTGACACTCTAAATTTGGTCATCTCAGATGTCTGCTTTTCTATCAAAGACTTTGATAGAAAAGCAGACATTTGTCACTATAAAAACAACATCCAGAGTAAGAGGGGCAGTCCTCGTGGGAGGCTACAGCAGGAGAAAAAGAGGTACTAAGGAGAGACTTAGAAACAAATTAACCAATGAACAAAAAACAATTCAAAAAGACAGTCAAAGGAGCCAATTAAGTACATAGCCAGAAAATGGGCAGGATGTCAAGCCCATATTCTGAAACCAGCATGTCTCGAAGAGACAGCGCAAGTCTTAAGCGAGACCTAGAAATGTTAAAAGGAATACAACACTCAATAATTCATCACTGAGCCTATATTCACAGTGTGGGGATGAAATGTTAGGGAAGAGTGATGAAAGATAAATCAGGGCTGATAGAGATCAGAAATGAAAGGGTGATGGATGGGGATAAGGACTGAGACTAAGGCATGAAGAGTAAGTGGTGCGAGATGAGAAGTACTGCATGAGGTATGAGGAGCAAGAGATAAGCAGTGAAAAAAGGTAAACGAGGGATGAGTGATTAGGAGTGAAGGCTGAGAAATGAAGACTGAAGAGTAAGAGTACAAAACCAAGGATGAAGGCTGAGGGATGAGGAATGAGAAGTAAGGGATGAGAGTTAAAGAGTGAGTAATTGTTAGTGAGAGATTAAGAAAGAGATGTGAAAGGTTATTGAGGGACAAGGAATAATTAGTGATGATAAAGGATGAAGAGTAAGAGAGGAGAAGTGTAGGACAAGCAGTGAGAGAAGAGAGGTAAAGAATGAGGTAAAAATGAGGTGTGAGGGTTGAAAGATGAGGGATGATGACTGAGGGTTGAGGCCTGAGCAGTGAAAAATGAGAAGAGTGTGGGACAAGGAATCTGGCAGGAGTAAGGTGTAAGCGATAAGGTATGAGGAAGGAAAGAAGAGATGTAAAGGTCTCAGGATGAAGAAAGAGAAGTGAAAAATGAGAAATGAGGGCTTCGGGATAGGAAGCAAGGAATGAAAAGCAATGAGGTCAGAATGAAAATTGAGGAATGGGAGATGAAGATTGAGGGATGAGAAGTCTGAAGTAAGGCAATAAAGAGATGAAAATGAAACTGAAGAGTGAGAGATGAGGAATGAGAGATAAAGAGTGAGGTATGAGGTCTGAAAGTAGAAGAGTGTCGGATGGGATGAGGAACTAGCACTGATAAATAAGAATTGAATGGTGACGTGGAGAATGGGGGTTAAGGAGGGAGGTTTGATGAATGAGGGGTGATCACTGAGTCATGAGGACAAAGGAAATTGGAGATAGGGATGAGTGATAAGGAATACGTAATAAGAACAGAGGCATGTGGTGTGAGGTATTAGATTGCCCTAAAATAGACAGGGTGGTGAACATTTTAGGATATCACAATTTGTCAATTGCACTTATCAAGCAAAGCGAAAGGAAGAGGTGAAATCCAAGAGGTATAGAATGAGCGATTAGGTGTAAAAGGTGAGGAAGAATGAAGGGAGGATGAGGGAAGAAGGATGAGGGTCCAGGGCTTCTGGAGCATTTGATTGTTGTTAAGGACACACCGAACCTCCAAAAGGACCTTCTTGTAAGAAGATTCAGAAGTTTGAGATCATTTGGAGCATTTTTGTCAAAAATCGCCATAGCTTGACCGACCTGTCGTCAACAGCCAAAACCGGCGACATCAAACCGTGACTTGCCCTTGTCATTGTTGTGTGCTCTATCACCGTGGATAGTTCTCCTGCCCTTCCCTAATGGAGAACTCAACCCAGGAGAACCTTTCATGTCAGGGGCTAGTCACTCCACCCCATTTAGGGCATAAAAACGATTTGAGGTGGGAATTGTAAAAGCAACAGGCCTCATCACATGCTCAATAGGAGTCCTTACAGGGCCAATGCAAATACATGACCTTTTTTTTGCAAAATTATCACATTCCCTAAAACATAATGGTTTATAAAAATACCCCAGCTGGAATAACCCAATCATAGACTCTGTCCTGAGTTGGGGAAGCTGGCCAAATAACCACTGCCATTACCTGGGGATCTGAAATTTATAATTATGCAATCACTACAATGATCCTTGGGTCCCGACATCAACCACCCCACTCTCCATGTGAGCGAAATCTCATTAGCCATGTAATAGGGGAACTTCCTCTGTTGGGCCAGCCAATTTAAATCATGTATTAGTTAATTCGTCCTAGCCCTACATACGAATCATTGATTCACATTCAACTCAGGAACTCTTACCAAAACAAGTACATAGGCGCAAGATGCTGTGGTGAGACCGGTCACTGGTTGCCTCTGTATGGATACTGGGGTATTTAGAATAGGTGGCTGTATCCCCGCAGCTCTAGTGTTAAAGGACAACGAGGCCTTATTAACTGCTAATGCTGTGTATGTGTGAAAAGTACTTGCAACCTCAGTCCCTTTACCATGGCTAATTACAGCATCTCTAGGTAAAGTGGCTGTGTAGCTGGTGCTAGAGTCCTTAACCAATTTGAGTTGGCAGTTGGAGGTCATAACCTGGGCACCATCCTCTACTACTGGTATTGAACATACAACTTGCTTTTGCTGGGATAAAACGCAACCGAGGCCCCTTTGGATGGCCTCCAACCGCACTATCAATGAGGAAAGTTCTTTATGTGGATAGTCTTTAATTTTTTCCAAATTGAACTCTGACATCCGCAGCCCCAGGAGGTGTAAGCATGATCCCCTCTAGGATGGAATTATAAGGGTCAATAATGTTCGAGTCAGCATATGGGCTAGCAGGGGCTAGAGGGGACTGAGACGTGTGCTGCTGTTTAGGCGGTTTGGTGGCTCAAGAAGGTCGAGATGTAACATTCAGGCACGCCCCTGTTGGATTATGGGACAAATGTGCCTCCTCATCACTGGCTTGGTTGTTACCCAACCTCAAATGGTCCACTGCACTATTTGTACCAGTTGGGCTGCATGATAAGGAGCCGTCCAAGCTTGAAACATTTAGGACTTCCTGAGACAATAGTCTCTCAGTCAAGGCTATTTCTGTGGAAATTATCTCCATAGTCCTCTGCAACATTTTATCGATGCAAGTAGTCTTAGAGGGAGAAGGTTCTTTCGCCTCAACCTCCTGGGGTTTGCGTTTTCCCATTGTAATTTGGCGTTATCAAAACCTCAAGATCATGAGAGGCAGTATCCACAGAATAGCAACCAGGGTAGAGCTATACCCAAACACGTTAACACCTCCATGCTATTCAGCTCTCCAATACAATAATAGATAGACCCCAGGATCACGAGGACAGAGGGTGGGCCCAGCCTCCTCCGGGCTCTATCAGGGGTAAGGACATGTCAGGCCGTGGCCCGCGCTGCAGGAGTTTGGGGATTGCTTTAAGCGCTAAACACACTCCTCCCCTGGCTGCAGGTGCACGTCTCCTGGAGCGATGGCAGCTAGGACATGGAGTCCCCAAACAGTGGTGTAAGTCCAAAGAGTAAAATGGGGGATGGATGGTGACATGGTGGGAATGTTTATACACACTGATTCCAGGACAAAAGCTCTAAATCTAATAGTATCTGAAGCGCCATCTCGACCCCATTGTAGCTTTGATGAATGCCACTATGGTTTGGAGATGCCGTCCTGATGTGTTAAAAAATGTTCTGAGAAAAGAGGGATACTGTTGTATTGTTAATCTATTAAAATATATGCTGCCCCATGTGTTAAGGCACTGTATTTACTACAGGGAAGTTTATTGTTTTGTATAGAGTTCATATAACACAAAAGTGAATTTAAAATAAATAAAAAAATAAAAAAATTACAGAATGGTTTAAATATGAGAACTCTTGAAATTGATATAAATAACCGTGAGGCAAATAACACTTTTCTTGAAATTAATATATGCATCACTGGAATTGGATATGAATCACATTGTGTTGCATAGAATACTGAATGAAATGGATAAGGATGTGAATTAATTGGATATGGTGAATTGTGTGTATAACACATACTGAAAAGCACGTGACACCGACAGCCAATCACTGTTGGATCTTCTGACGCCGCATTTTGGCGTAGGGAAGTTAATGGTTCAGTGCGCTGGTGGGCGTGGATCCTGTCGGAGGTCAGGGCGCTGTGGCCCTTGCGTTCACCCCATACCACGAGCTCCGCTCGCATTTATGAACGGCAGGGAAATCCTGGAGTGTCCATGCCCATTATTGCTACTCAGTGCGGAGCCTTGATGACCATCAGCGGCTGAAGGAGTGAGGCGGGCATGGCCAGGCTTGCTCCGTGCTTGATGCATCTTTGGGCCCTTTGACACGGCGCATGTCCTATAAACTGTTATGGGAACTAAATTTCCTACAGCTGCGAAGCACTGCAGCCGCGCTCTCAGGTGTCCATCAGCGCCACCCACCCGAGCTCTAGCCGAGTGTCGCTGCTGTATCGTAGCGAGGAGCCACTGCTGCCCCTCGGAGATGCATATTTTTGGTTGAGAGAGGCTGTGGTGGTGATAGCGTCTGCGGCCACGAGGCCGTGGCCGGATGCGCTAGCGGTGAGAACACCGTTCTACTCGGCGTGCCAGCGGACTCCTCTCTCCCTTATGAGCCCCTGTTGGTCAGCCGGCCCATGTACGGAGGTAGTACGAGCAGGGCCGGCTTTAGGGCAGTGCGACCGGTGCCACCTTCCTGGGGGCGCCGTGTTTGAAAGTTTATTTTGCCTTTGAAGCACCTGCTGCAGCGTTTCTTTCCGCCTGCAATTACCAGGCCTCACATAAATGTCAAGATAACTTGTGTGATTAATTATCTTCCTGGAGAGAGATCAGCATTTTGTATAGTTGAGGTTTTGACTTGGGTGAAGTTAGTGCAGAGGGTTAATATGCCTGCTGCAAAGAACGTGTACCAAGTAGATTGCAGAGTGCGTGTGATGTAAACTGATCAGCTGGTTACTGCTTTCACAAGAGACATCCTTTTATTACTTGCAATTTATAACTTAAAGTCCTAATATAGAATAGCGAGCTATTAACTTTAATCCTAGAACTGCATACACACTGCAAAGTATACATTATTAGAACATTGATTAATGTTGCAAAAAGGGTTAATTTGGCTAGAAACCGATTCTTATTATTAAAGAAAACTCCCAACTATGCTGTTTATTTTTCGACTCTGAGTTTGTGCTTCTCCACACCAAGCACTCAAACTATACTGCCTACCAGTATGGATGACACGTGACTCCTACACTTTTAGTCCTTTGGCTTATGTAACATTTCCTAGACACTGATTTACACACGTATGATTGATTGTCTCTGTGTAATGTGTGTGTGATTCAAAGTGCTCGGACACCCTACACTGGTATGAGTGGCGCTATATAACTAATTCAATGCATCTGAGAGAGTGTGGTCATGGAGACTTGGGGACATATCAAAAACAGCCGGCGATAATTATCGCTGAGCGCACTTAGCGCTCGGATAATTATCGCTGGCTAGCGCCGATTTTTATCGCTGAGATAGCGTGCTATTAGCAACGCTTATCTCAATAGCGATAAAAATCCTGGCGCTAAGTGGCTAACGTGAATCTCACGTTAGCTTGTTGATAGGGACAGACAAACTTAGCCATGATATCCTCCTTCCATAGGATATCATGGCTAAGTCAGAAAAATACCAGACGTAAAAAAGCAGCGTTAACCGCGATTAGCGCTGCTTTTTTGTCTCTAACAGGGTTAGCGATATTCTTGATAATAGGAGAAATGTCGCTTAGCGACATTTCTCCTATTATTTTACTCTGGAACGCCCCCTTTGCATCTCATTAGAGATGCAAGGGGAAGCGTAGAGTAAAAGGGTGCTAACATGCGAATTTGCATGTTAGCACCCTGTTGTTGATAGGGTGCTAGTTTTATCTCTGCTTTTTTGGCTTTTAAAGCCAAAAAAGCAGAGATAAAGCCCTTGTTGATATGCCCCTTGGTCACTGTTAAAGGGTGCTAGTGAGAGAATCCGTGGTGGAGGTGGTCATTGGGGGGGGCGCCAACAAACATTGTCGCAGAGGGCGCCACCAGCACTAAAGCCGGCCCTGAGTACGAGCTACCTTCCGGATCTCTACTGGCGCCCTGGAAAGTGCTACTGTATGAGGCTCCATTGCTACATGATGTCCATCCTGATCCTAGCGTGCAAGCTGTTACCACACTCCTTATAAGGCCCTCAAAGTAGTGTGCCATTAAATACTGAAAGTGATGGAGATAGACGCTTCGGCATCAGATCAGCGCTCTATAACAAGGTGATGCAATTTCCATCTGGGCCTGCATCCTGGCTAAACACGGGCTGCGCGCTGAATCAGCATCCTGCCAACCCTCCCGATTCAGGTGGGAGACCACCGATTTCAAGGCTAGTCTCGCACCTCCTGATTCCTGCTGAGAAAACCCCGATTCCTCTGTGGGCTTCTCCGTACAGGCACAGTTTGTGTGACTCAAAGTATCCCTTACCAGTGCCAGTGACCTTCTCTCCCTGCAGGCCAGTGTACATTTTTGTCACGCTCTCTGCTGGCCATGGCACTTTCTTCGTGCTCTGGGAAAAGCAAATAGGTCTCACCTATTGTGTACAAGTGAGTGGATTGTGGAAAAGGGAGCTAAGCAGTGTAGTCAGTCAGGGAGCGGAGAGCGTTGAAGACACACAGTTAAGGGTGAAAGTTCCAGAAACAAGCCATTGGCTCTCTGGTGCTCAATAACAAAGAGGGCAAGCAGTTATTTCAAAGATGCTCACTAGCCCACCTAATCATCCCTAGTGATGAGCTGGACAAGTGTAGATCACAACCCCCATTAATGAGCTAAAAAAGCAGATAGTGGTGAGAGGCTAGCAGAGTCCTGTAGTGTGCACCTATTCAAATAAATCAGCAATTTGGAAGCGGCTTTTGAGACCCTCTGAAGAATTACAGAAGTATTGACATGATGCCCGAGAACAATATTTGCAGTCTTGTAGTTGTATCTTGAGAGCCACTTTTGTAATCGTCTGTAGAGTGAAAAATGTTCAATGTGATCCTTATCAGCTATTGTCCTTATTTTAGTTTGTAAAATATGTACCACGGCTCTGTGTTGAGAAAGTGGTCTTTTTAATTCCTTGCCTGCTCATGACGGAACCACTCCGTCATGAGCCACGGGCGCCGTGTGCTCATGACGGAGTGGTTCCGTCATGCTGCGGCCGTTGGCGGCCGCTCCGCCCTCGCGGCACTGATTCCACGCCTGTGCGGGCGAACAATGCAAGTGGGCGGAGTCGTGACGGAACCACTCCGTCATGAGCACAGCGCGCCCGTGGCTCATGACGGAGTGGTTCCGTCACGAGCATGGCTGCGCCACTAACACCCCGAACCCCCCCAGCGCCGCGGCAAAATTTGTGCCGCGGCGAAGGGGTTAAACCATACTGCTTATGTTTTGTAATGAGATAAACAAAGGACATTGAAATGGGTCCCTTCCAGGCAAAAACACTAATTGATTTCTGAATGATGAGTGTAAGAGGATAAAGGTAACCATGTTGTTCCTGCCTACATTTCACATGCTTTACTTAATCTTGCATTCCCTATGTTTTCGCTTTTTCCAAGATGGTGGTACTTTTTTTTATGCAGCATAATACTCTTGTCTAGTGCATAATTTTAATTGAGTCGCATCCAGGTGTTTATAGAGGGGCACAATTGGGTTGTAGCTGAAGGCAGTATGAGTTTCTCTCAGTGGGGCCGTATGGTGTTCAGTGGGGAGGGGGAGGATGTGGCACTATGGCCAAAGCTGCTGAATTTAGAATTGAGAAACCAGGTTCAAACTTCATGACCAGTCCACCAGACCACTCTCCTGAGGAAGCACATTCCCATGCTACACCATAGAAGCCCTGGTGTCTTAGTGTTAGATTTGGTGGTCTCTAGTTGGCATAGGTAGGTACCTGTGACAAATGGGGACCCTTGCATCTAGTCAGGGTAAGGGGGTACACTCCTAAAATAACCCCTGCTCACCCCCATGGTAGCTTGGCACGAGCAGACAGGCTTATCTCAGAGGCAGTGTGTAAAGCATTTGTGAACACATACAGTAATCAAGTGACAACACTACAGATGGACACCACACCAGGTTTATATCAAAAGTATTCTTTGTATAGACTTATCACAAGACCACAAATGACAAAAATCCACAATACTGTACTTAAAATGGTAGAATTAGCTTAGTTCTCTTAAGATGGTAAATGCGACACTCCGAGTTCAATATACCTTAAGATGCGTAACGCAAGACAACGAAAGTGTTGCAAGGATGGTGATGCGTTGAAGATCTGGTGCATAGAAACAAAGATGGCGTCTTCTTGGTGCGACACGATGCGAGTCGCGACAGGCCCTGCAACACGCTTCCCGGTGATGCGGCGGCATCTGATGCGACGCCGATCCTCTTCTCTGGTGATGCGAGTTGCTTCGCCAACAATGCAAGCTGTGACAGACCCTGCGACACGCTTCCCAGTGAGGCGGCGGTGTCTGATGCAACGTCGATCCTCTTCTCCGGCGATGCGAGGCACTTTCTCGTTGTGAAGTGGCAGTGCAGTGACACACTTCTTGCTCATGAGTCACGCTTGCAGTTCCTTGCGACACGCAGTCCCTCAGAAAGCCTCGCAAAACAGCAGGCACTTCCAAATAACTCTTGGGGAGCTGGTGAGTGAAGTCTGTTGTCCCTGAGACTTCAGCATGAGGCAAGCTCTTTTCTCAAGCCCTTGGAGATCCTTCACAAGTTGAATAAAGTACACAAAGTTCCTTTCTCCTCTCTTTGGCAGTCAGGCAACCACTGCAGGCCAATCCCTCAAGCTTAGGGATAGTCTCTCTGGTCTCTGTCTCTCTGGTTCCGCTCCTCAGCAAAGGTTTCTTCTTGTGTACCAAAGTGATCTAAAGTTCTTGGGTCCCAATATTTATACTCAGTTTCTCTTTGTTCTCTGAAGGCAGAGAGGCCTTTGCCTAGTCCAAACCAGTTCTGGTCAGTCCTGGAGCCCTCTGTTTACATGACTCCTTTCCTTTCACAGTGCAGGGCAGAGACATCAGACGCACCACAGGAGGTTGAGCCAGCATTGTGGAGGGAAGGCACAGCCCTATTCAGGTCCCAGGTGCAACTCCTCCCACCCATCTACATGGAGATCTATATTCAGCCTGTCTCCTGGAATTTCCCCAGCCCCTGTCACTCAAACTCCAGACAAGGAATACACAACCTAGCAGAAGCATGTTTGGATGGTTAGACAAGAAAATAACTACTTTCAAAAAGTGGTATTTTCAAACACAGAATGTTAAAAGCAACTTCACTAAAAGATGTATTTTATCATTCTGAGTTCAGGCATACTAAACTCGAATTTCTACCATGCTGCCTGAGTCAGTTAGGATTATAAGATGTAATAATCAAACTGCCCATTCTGGCCTATGGAGAACAGTTAGCCTTGCAATAGTGAAAAACTAAAATGCTGTAATTCACTTTTAGGACATGCCACACACATCAGAGCTTGTCCTACCTTATACTTACAATGCACCCTGCTCTTGGGCCTACCATAGGGGTGTCTGATATGAAGAAAAGGGAAGGTTTAGGGACTGGCAAGTGGGTGCACTTGCCCAGTCAGCATGGCAGTACCAAACTGCACCCAGGATCTGCAATGGCAAGCCTTAGACACACTTTTACAGGCTGCTTCTGTGGGTGGGTCAACCAGTGCTGCAATTCGGATTACCAGCCCTGGTCACTCCTGGTGCACTGTACTAGGGTCTGACAGGTAATCCAAACCAGGCAATCATGGAATCACTAATCCATACATGAATTTACAATAGGTAGTACTTGTACTGTGGCAATGGATAGCAGTGGCACAGTGCCCAAAGCATCTAACACCAGCAAAAACACGAGGCAACAGCAAAAAGTGAAAGGGAGACCCACGCCAAGGTGCCAGGTCTAACACTTAGCACAAGCAGGTGGAACCTAACAGTGGCACGTGTGGGTTAAACTCGAAGACCTGTCCACCACAATCCATACTGAAGTTCACCTCCAGACTTGCGGATGAGCCAAAGCAGCACACCCTAGCACAACAGTAACTGTCACTGAGGTCACAGGATCCCTGAGGCCAGTCTGCCTCACCCATTGGGACCTCAATTGGCCTTGTTTTATTAGTAGAAGTGCAACTCCCCAGGTATTGGTAATGTATGATTTGCACGCACTCCAAAGTACGTGGCTTATTTACAAGCCCCTATCGCCACCACAGCGTCACTTTCAGTGAGGATGTGATGGCGGTAGGGGCCTCGGCTTATTTACAAGGCAGCAGTAAGCCACTTAACATGGCTTAACGCTGCCTTGTAAATAAGGCACCCCTCACGCTGTATTTAGCATGAAAAGGGAGGGCAATGGGTGTTGCAGTGGTCGTTCCACCCACCCATTGATTTTGATGCTGCCCCCTATTTACAAAGGATGCGTAAATAGAAGGCAGTGCCAAAATTAAGACCAGGGAAAATCTGGTCTTAAACAGGCGAAATGAGAAGAAATGCTTTATTTCTCCTCGTTTTTGCTGTTTCCATGTGTGCTAACACACCTCGAATGAGCAAAGAGGTAGGAGATCCTTCAAATCCCATGCACTTATTAAGAAAAACGCACTATAAGTATCATTGCAGTCCATTATCCAAAGAGGAATCTGGGCCAGGATAACATCTAAAGGAAATATACCAACAATGATACATCATTCCTTTGCTATGTGAACAAACCTCCCTTCTCTCGACAGATCCTAGGATTGAAGGAGGTGCAAGGGAATAAGCAGTGGAAGTAGGGAGGTGTGGGAAACAGGGAAAGTGCAACAAAGGAAAAAGCAGTGGTGGGGTCGGGGGAGGTGGTGATCAGTGGACGGAGCATGAGGGCGGGTGGGAGGGGACAGAGCTTGCAAAAGCATGAGCTCTCTGTAGAGTGCTGAAAAAGAAATAAAAAAAGTAGGTCCAAAAGTGATCGTAAAAGCGGGAGCAGTGGTTGTTTTACAGTACTTGGTCCATACTCTGGTCGGAGGGCTAAACACTAAAAGAGGCATTACCATACATGCCAGGGGCAAATGGTGACAAAGAATATGAGACAGTCAATGGAGTGAGCAAATGGGAAGCATGTGGGCTGGCTAAGGCCCACATATTCAACACAGCAGTCTCCTTGATACAGTACATGGACTGTCTAGCCAAGACCTAAAAAAAACCTGGTGTGACAGCCTCAGTCGCACCAGCAATCCCTGCCTGCCCAGAGCAGAAATTAATATACTTCACCTGTTGCAGTTCTTGCACCGGGTGACTGCTGCTCACATCAGAGAAAGGACCTGTCTGTGCTGGTTCCCGAAACTGATGAGGCACATAAGAAATACCCTCCAAAGAATAGAAGAGATGAGGGTTTACTACTCTATAGTAGTCCTCGAATACTTGGTGAGTATTTGCCAACCTCGCAGTACTTTTGACAAGTAGGGAGAGTAAAAATACGGGCATGTTACATACATGCAAACATTTTAGAACAGCAAAAAGGGAGATTTTGAAAACAAAAATCGAGCTAAAGGTTCTTGCCCATTGACTTCTAATGAAGCAGGGGCTATTTCAGGATGGAGACACCTAAAAGAAAGCCATTTTTGGCTTCTGAATCAGGAGTCTCCAAGTCTGTTGGAATGTATGTGTTGGTGCGGATTATGAGCTTGAACAAACATGGGCCAGCAACCCTGGACGTGTGGGCTTCCATTTGTCCCTGTCTATAACCATTTAGTTCTTGGGCACAGAGGAAATGTCAACTGTAGTCGAGCGATAATGTAACATAATGCCCCCTCTGCCTGGTGTCTAAATTTTGAAAAAGCAGCCAAGTCGTCCCATGTCATGTGCGACTACTTCACCCAGCCCTGACTGTTTATTACACTACTCAACATTGTGAGCCTTGTAGTTTTATTTTTACAATTAAAGTATGGCCATAGATAATACAGCATGTTCCGCGCGGATGCCCAAACAGCCAGAGCTTAGGGATTCTGCCGACAGGGACTGCTCTTGTGTGAGTTGGACAACATGTTTGCCACGTTCTCTCTGCCTGCCACAGCGCTTTCTCTGTGCTCCTGACAGGTACAGGAAAAAAATTGTATTTACACTTCCGATATCTGATCCTGCGGAAGCACGTTTGCAAGTCCCACACATGACAATAGACCTGATTCAGGCCTCATTAGAAGTCAATGGGAAAAAAACATTCTCCCGTTTATTTTTTTAAAAACCTCCGGCTTTCCTCTTCTAAAATATTGGCATGTATGGGAGTGCTTTGATAGTATACACTCCTCGTCGCTTGTTCCCATTATCTGCTGGACTCTCAGCGCTGGATTCTGTCTGCGGCCACCATGACTCCTGCCTCTGTCTAGGGTTTACATGCTTTTCACTGCTGACCGAAGGGCTGACGCCTATCTGCTGCCTACACTTTCCCTGCCAAGCTGTTTACTAGCTGTCTCTAACCTTGCTATAATTTCTGTGCCTCCCGAGCATCAGGAGTTTATTCTTAGGAGGCACACTGGGTGCATTAGTACCTCTCAGACTGCTGCCTGGCACCACTGGGGTGTCACAGGCCTTCCATCTTCTTACCATCGCCAGTGGAGGCATTGTTTCTACTAAGTTTCTCCTGAAGAAGGAGATCACTGGAGGACCCTTGATGAGTGTACACTACTTTCCACAGTTCTCTCTATTAATGATATGCACCCAGCGGGGGGTGGTCCCTTTAGGGCTCCAGGGCTATGCCCCCACCTTGTTATACCAAGAGAGAATAATAATCTTTTATTCACTTTGGTATAAAAAGAAAAGGTTAAGGCAGCTCTGTTAGAGACAATGTCTGGTGCAGGCACATAAAGGCACCTGCACCAGCCATCAGAGAGTATCTGCGGCTGTTGAAACCCTCAGCTCTGGCCTCAGGCCCCTGACATTCCTTAGTGCCTCCCAATCTGTGACGTGGTAAAGTGTCACAGATAAAGTTAGACACCGGTGTTGCAGCCTGAAGCCCTGCAGTGCCTGAGGCCACATATCAATCTGCAAGTCACCCCACCCTTTCCGAGCTTGTCCCAGAGTTGGGAAAGGGTGGGGTGAATGAGCAGAGTCTGAAAACTCGAATCTGCGACTGCACAGGTTTGAGGTTTCAGTTTTAATTGTCCAAAGCTGAAAGGTTCAGCAGCAAAAGGGACCTGCATAGACAGCAAGGTAAGTAAAAATGCTTTTAAATAGTGTGTATGTATATGTGAGTGTGTGTCCATGAGAGTGTGCGTATTTGTGTGCATGTATGTGTGAGTAAAAGAGTGTCAATGAAGGAGTGAGTCAAAGTGAGGACTGTGAGTGATAAGAGTGAGAATGAATGAGTGAGGGAAACAGACAGAGAGTGTAACTGAATGTTACTGTTTGTGAGACTGAGGGAGTCTTAGTGAGTCAGAATGAGTGGGACAGTGAGTCAGTGTGAGAGAGTGATACTGAATGAGTCAGAGTGAGCAAGAATGATTGTGTCTGAGGACCTTTGGAGTTTGGTGAGGTCTCAGTGGCAGGAAGAGACAGTCTTTACGGATTGTCAAGTCTGGCAGTGGCGGGCAAGGTTTCGTGCCCAAATGTCCACAGCAGGTTTTCTGTTCTTGGGGTCAATAGCTCTTCTTTGTCCTTTCTCTTAGGTCCATCAGATCTGAAGTTTAGCGGCTTAGGTATGCCGCCTTATATACTAAATGTAGGGGCATTAAATGTAGTACCAGGTAATGTCCATTTCGCCATCTCCCTTAGGTTGACTATACCCTCTGTATGACCCCTCCCACTGGGGAATGGGTATACCCATAACATGATGATTTCCCTCCAAATCAAGATTGAGGGGAATGAAAAATGTGTTTCACCTCGCCTGCTACACCTTAGCCGAGGTGCTAGCTGAAGGTGGGCATGCCTCCTGTGCTTTCTAGTATTCCCACCTGTCCTCCTGCCAAGAGTGAGGTTATGACAGGAGGGTTGGCATCCTCCACTAGTTGGAGCTGCCTGCTTTACATTTCAAAGATGGAATGGCCTTTGAAGCTTTGCACCCTGGAAGACTGTTCCTGCCCTGGAGGAGGTGTGAATCACCTCCGCTGGGAGGAGACTTTGTTCCCGGCCTCTGAGAGCGCAGGCTCTCACCCCATGAGGTCAGGTACACATCTAGTGGTGGCAGCTGGCTGGGAATGGTCAGTAACCACACTAGCAGTCTGTAGGTTTTCAGGGGGCATCTGATGTTTGGTACCAAACATCTGTGGGTACAGTGAAGCCACCATAGAGCTAGCAAACTCATAATGACAAGTGTCCTGCCCATGTACTCGATATGGCTTTTCTGTGCACTTACAGTATCCAAGAATGGACTTAAATATTGTAGGGGCATATCTGCTCCCGCAGCTAAATCCACACCTGAAGTATAGTGTACCCTGCCTTAGGGCTGGTAAGGCCTGCTGTAGGGGTGACTTACCTATATCACAGGCAGTGACTGTAGTTGACTCTTCTAGTTTTGCTTGCATCAAGGCATGCAGCCTGCAGTCGCAGTTTGCATATCCTTGGTGAGGGGACCCTAGTATCGCACAATTGGTGCTGCAGCCCCAGTGGTCCCTCTTCAGTTCCTATGCCTTTGGTAACAGACGTAGCCTCTACTAGGGACCTATAAAGTGGTCTGAAGCTGTGCCAGTTGTAGGGAGCACTTGCACTGATCAGCAGTGGCAAAGTGCCCAAAGCATCTAGACCAGCAAAAACGAAATCCAGCACACAGCAAAAATACAGTGGGCAGAGGCAAAAAGACAGGGGAAACCACGCCAAGGATGCCAGGTCTAATACTTTCTCCATTTATTAACTATGAAGACTGCTTTTCTAATGCCTATTAGAAATCGACCAGAAGGGTCAGCGAATTGCAGGCACTCTCTGTTCACCCTCCGTACAACATCTTCTATCCGGACAATCTGGTACTTTGAACACATGCCTCCTTCCTGTAGGTTGTGATTCCTTTCCATGTAGGCCAGAATATCACACTGCCTAACTTCTTTTCTCCACCTCACAGGAGGAGAGACTTCACGGTCTGGACCCAAAGAGAGAGTAGTAGCTCTACCTTGATCGCACAAAGCAGTTCCAGGTAGACGATCAACTCTTTGTGGGGTACCTAGGGGCTAAGAAAGGGAAGGCTGTGCTGAAACTGACCTCCTCAAGAGGGATAATGCTTTGCATAAATATCTGCTATGCATTGACCAATGTGTTTATTCAAGACAAGGGAACCCAAGAGGTGTACAAGGACCTTGGGTCGCAATTTACTATAAAAACACTGGTCCTTGTTGAAGGTCAATTTTTGGTGAAAATAAATATAGAAGGAAATCAGTTCTATATAATTACTAACCAGCCAGATAGTAAGATTTAATCAACAAAAATATCTGGTGGTCACACTGCATATGACTAAAGTGGGACACAGTCCTGTATCCAAAGCATACATGTGGAGACAATTAACAGAAAGGACAAATAATCAGGCAAAACAAAGTGCTTGTTTGTAAATGTAACGGGTTTAAACAAGCGTAATAATCAATAACAGCTGCTACACGTTACATCTAGATAAGTGTGTGTGCACTGTGTTTTTAAAAGTCGACGACGTTTTGATCCCTTTTACATGGTTATTGGGATCAACATCAGGACAACATTAGATAAATGCCTGAAGGACATACATCTTAGTATAAACCGTAATAGGTACTAAGTGCTAGGAGTCCGTGGCCACTAGGTGGTTCAATGCTAAGCGACGGGAGCGGCTCGGGGTGCTTGAGTCGGTTTAAATCAGTGCTAAGGAAATGCCGTTGCTTGGGGTCTTGAAGTTAGGCATAATATGCCATGGTAGTCAATTATTTGAAATAGCGGGCGTTGCTGAAAGCAAGGGTTCTGTTTACCGTGTACCACGGTAGCTTCGGCTGTATGGATGCCCGCAGTGCTCTAAGCAAGGGGTCCGTGTGTAGGATCTGGCAGTAGGGGCTGCACGTCAACGTGGCACATATGACTTTCAGTGTAGGCAGCCGGTCGGTGCTCGAAAGCAGGGGGTCCTAGACGGCAGGATGACCGTCAGTGTGAAGCACGGTGGCTTGAATGGATGAAGCAACCCCCTGAGGGCTTACGTACTCATTCCACCAGAGCCAAGGCTGTGACCACTGAGTTTTCCCAAGGAGTCCCTGTCCTGGACATCTGTCAGGCAGCAACATGGGCATCTCTGCACATGTTAACCAAGCACTACTGCCTGGACAGTCAGGTCCAGCATGCTTCTTGCTGCTCACAAAAGCCAAGTGCAGCAGATTCAGTCTGCCTGGCATCCTTTTGCAAGCTCAGCATTTTCTGAGCAATGACTAATGATGAGGGTCCAGACTTGCAAAGTTCATCAGCCTGAGGGGGGACATCCTATGACACTCCTAGTTCCTCTATGACCAATGGCTCCCAGGCCATGACAAACCTACTTTTGCCATAGTTCCTCTTTGTGTTACTCTAAACAGGCCAAAAATGCAATGTGTCAGAGCAAATCCACTATGACAAAGGTCTTGGCCACACTAAACCTGGGCTCTGAGGCTGTGGGTGTGAGTGGGGAGTGTACCATGGTAATCCTAGTGCCGTCCCACATCTAGCACTAAAATGCAGTTTGAAGCACTCTCTGTACCTAGAACAAACCCAGAGACTGACTCCTGGTAGGTCACAACAAAGCACGGTCTATCAGTAAAAGGCATTAGATACAAAAGAATAGTCTTGGTATCCTTTTCTCTCTCTGTCAATTGTTAGATGTGGCTCAACAGAACTGTTAAGCATGATTGGACATTACAGTGCCAACAGCCTCCCCTGTGAATATTCTGTAGCATTCCGAGAGGTCATCTCTGCCCATTCAAGTCAGCCTATTTGCTTCTGGGATGCAGTTCACACATTTTGCACACCTATTACCAGGTTTGAGAACAGCTTGGGAGTTGGCAAAAGTGAATGCTATTTAGCCTTGTGAGAGAGATCAGGCAGAATAATGTTAACTTTCTTTTAATATTTCTATTTATTATAAATTCAAAATCACTCTGACTCTCTATAGAGGACAGCAAAACCTCAAACATACATGGACGTCATTGGTAGGCTTTCAGGTCTATGAGATTGACGGCTTTGTGATCCAAACAGCACAGCAGGGAAGGGTGTGGCTGGAATCTGTGCTGCCTGTTTTCTTCACGTGTTTTTCAATGTGTTCCTGTCCACAATCCCTCCTCTTCCTGAGCAGCCCCGTTCAGTGTCCAAGTGAGCTCTACAACTTGCATTGAACTCCACTGTGATTGGCTGTCAGAGTCATGTGCTTTTCAGTATGTGTTATACACACAATTCACCATATCCAATTCATTCATATCCTTATCCAGTTCATTCAATATTCTATACAACACAATGTGATTCATATCCAATTTCAGTGGTGTCCCTATTCATATCGAGAACAGTGTTATTTGCCTCACTGTTAGTTATATCAACTTCAAAATGTGTCTTATTGAAACCATCCTACTGGCTAGTCGTTCAAATGTATGTGTTTCGTAGAAGCTTGCTTTTGTTTGGTTTATGACCTTTATTTCTCCAACATTTTACCTCTGTTTGCGCACTCTTCTCGCAATGTTCCTTTATTTTTGGATTTGTTTAAAATGTATGCAATACCCTTATTCCAGAAGCAACATTTTACTTAGTTTAATTAGGTGAATTTATATTTTTTATATTTTTTGCTTTCTGGTTGTGCCTCTTTTATTTATGTGCAGGCTTGACACATTTTTTACGGATGTTCCTTTAGGATGTGTAGTGATGTCACTGGGTTACTGTATGTGTTTACAAATGCTTTACACACTGCCTCTGAGATAAGCCTGTCTTCTCGTGCCTATCTACTAAGGGGGTGAGCAGGGGTTAATTTAGGAGTGTACCCCCTTACCCTGACTAGACACAAGGGTCTCTATTTGGTCAAAGGTGCCTACCTCTGCCAAATAGAGACCCCCAAATCTAACACTGCCCATATGGTTCATTCAGCTTTCATCAGGGCCTCTCTACCTTCCTGACTATGGGTAAGTATGCAGGGTATACCAATAACATTTTTTTACGGAATCCCTGCAACTGTCCAGAAAAAGGTAATCTACAAACTCTCACTTGGTTGCCTGAGCATTAGGGTTAGGAAGGGAGGAAAAGAAAGAGCTGCAGTCTTCCAAGTTCCCAGGAGCAGGTTGTCATAAGAAGCATGCGGCAAGGCCTAGAGTGGCGCTCCCCCATCCCCCAAACCTCGGATCAGGCTGGGGAGCTTCTGTCTCAATATCAGTAGTCCTGGGACAAACAAGGATGGAGGACATCAGGTGCAATTCTAAAGTGGCTGCCTCAATCAGAAGTTTGGCGGTATTTAGTGTACAGAAAGTATTTTAAACTTGTTAGCTCGTAGCGCAAATATTGGTTAGCTCAGTCTACGTTGCTTGAACCCTCCTCTGGGACAGGAGGCTCATGCGGTGACACAAACAGTCTTAGTTTTTGATGCATTTCTGCACAAAAGGTGCAGTGCTTTGAGAAGTAAGGAAAAGGTAGGGCCTGTTGCAATGCATGATCTTAAGTAGCACTGGATACAGCATTGCACAGTGTATTCCAGCTTGGCACAGTTTTCAGTTAATGTCAAACACCCACACCGGGCCCCTTGGACTGTTAGCGTGAAATACAGAACGATGGAAAGAGTGATGTTCTCGTGTGTCAGAACGTCACTGTCTGCTTTTCTCAGGCCAGGTGAACATTCTAGAGATAATTGAGCCCCATGTGAGAGGCTAGGACCCAGAGATCTGTAAGCCCTTTCCACAGCGAACAATGCGAAAAGCTGTCAGCTCCACAAAGGTATTTGAGAAGCCATATTGCCTGTGTTTGTTGCCTCAGGCATAAGTATGACTCATAGGTTGTTGCATTATGATCTGGCTGTAAGTGCTCGCTCTTCACTTTTAGGACATTTAGTACTTAAATGATGTTTACTATTTTTTTCATTGTAGTCAGCCGTGTTGCGCTAGTTTCATCTATAGTAATCCATTTTTCTTGCTTGCTGAGAGCAGTGGTTTGCGTGTCCACTCTGGAGTAAAGCATTTCAATCTTGTTATCTATAGATGTCAAGCTTTACTGGATATGTACTAGGTGCAAATTAATTTTGTCGTCATCCGTTTCCATGATGGCTCCCTGAGAGGATAATGCTTGTTCCGATGAGTGAGCTATGTCTGTCCTCTTGGTTTCAAAGTCCAATTTAGCTTACATGGTGTCATCCTTCCCCATCATGCATACAAGGGTATAGGTAATTGGGCATTGCATGAAGCTCCCAGATGCACAGTAGAGGTAGGATATGTGATCATTGGTGGATGCTGTGGTTGCTGGCGGAGCTCAGCTGTGAATTGAGGGCACACGCCCTACAGTACATATGCTGCAGATCTCAACATTCTCAATGCAGTCCACTTCTCTCCAGATCACCCCAACGTCGCTAGGACGAGGGACTGGACACCCGACAGAATTTTACACAATGAAGGCATTGAAGTCTATGTCCACTTTTGCTCCTGACACTGGAAATACAGCAGGCTACCCTCAAGGTTAGTCCCAGTAACGATGCACAGCAGCCAATCAATTTGCTTTAGGGTTTCAAGGGGGCCAAATACAATGCAAGAGCCCATCCCAGGCCAAGCAATTGCAGTGGGGCCAAGCTGTGCTGTGTAGCACCTGTACATACCACAGGGGTACTTTAAAAGGATATATGGGCCTCAGTGGTGGGCATCAGTAACATGCCGAGATGAGGGCGACCCCAAGGCCAAGCAGGCCCCTCTCGAACTCACAGGGCGCTCACCTGTCCCCATGGACATATATATTTTCCTCAGTGCCACTGCGGAGAGTAGGATCTGCTTTCTTTGGTTACTCCCACTTTTTGCTGGTGTTTCACTGTTTTTCGAATTTAGTCTGGCTGTGTCCCTGCTATCCAGGACCCCAGCCTAGCTGCTTCCTCTCTAAATTGATTTCATGTACAATAGGTACACTCCAGTTTGGTTACTGGGGTACCCTTGTGAGTCGCTAGTATATGGTACACTAGGTACTAAGGGCATAGGTACCCCAGAGGCCTACCAGGGGCTGCTGCATGTATTATGCCACCCCTGAGAAGCCTTCCAAAATGACACCACAGGACTGCTACTGCAGCCTGGGTAAGGTGGTGCATACACCCCTTACTAAGATATAGGTTACCTATATCTACCTTTAATCACTTCAAATATAAACCTATCAGTCACTCCTATGGCAGGCCTTATCAATCCTGAAGGCAGAGTGCTTGGTTTTGTGTGAGAGGGTGCCAATGCATGAGCTTGGCCCCATTGCAGCTTTCAGAGCCTATTCTCTGAGACTGTTCAGTGATGCAGCGAGACCATATACTCTTAAGTGCATTATAACCTTGCGGTAAATGCTAACTTTGGAATGGCTGCATGGAAACATGTAGTGTTTGGTGTCAAACACTTTGGAATCCTACCCCCCCCCCGCCAGTCCTGGCAGCGGGGGTAGAATTCCACCCTTCTAGGGGGAGAGACATGTACACACTGGTCTCACTGGTAATAGTTTAAAAGAGCCCTGGCATCACAAAATGGATGCTGCAGCCACAGACACGAGTCTGGCCTCCTGCTGCTGACCGAACCTCCAGCAGGGGAGGCCTGGACAATAGGTTTCCTGTCACAGGGAGGTGTAACCACCTCCCGGACAGGCTTTAGTGTATTGGGGCTGGGTAGGTGCACTCTGAGAGTGCTTTGAAGTCAGCACTGGGGGCACATTTGGTGTCCCTGTGCATAGCCCAGTTCAAACCGGTTGCAGGGGCTACCAGCCCCTGCTCTGGCTCAAAACTGGACAAAGGAAATGGGTGTAGCCACCCCTCTTTCCAGACCCTCCCATAGGTGGGTCCCCAGAGTATGTCCAACCCCTTTCTTTAGTTTAGTCCATTGTTAATTGAGGCCGTCCTGAAGGGTCGGGGGCCCCGGTACTCGGAGGTTTGTGTTTGGATATATATATATATATATATATATATATATATATGGAAAATTCTCCAATTAAAGGGAGCCCCTATATATATATATATATATATATATATATATATATATATATATATATATATATGGAAAATTCTCCAATTAAAGGGAGCCCCCATCCTGCAGGGCGGCTTCACAGAAAGGGGCATGGAGCATTCCATGATTTGGCACACCAAAAAAAAAGAGAAGTGAACCCCAACTCGGTAAATCACTGGCTTTATTGTGTCTCAAGGGTGGCAGAGCATCAGTCCTTACGCGTTTTGGTTGTTGGTCATGGCCTTGCTCACAGGTGAGGAAAGTCTCATTGAATAAACTCGCATCATTTAAATCACAATGATCACGTGACCCGGTGCAATCCTACATTTCCAAAAATGCACCGGGGTGTTGATGCAAACTGTGGTAGATGTACAATAATGCTGAATAGCATCTTGATGCCACAGTCTGATTAAAATCATTGCCCAGTGCTTGGACTGTGATGTAATGTAGATCTTGCTGGATAGAGTCCCAAATCGCAGTTTAAAAGTCTGCATGCAATGTAATGTTAAAAAAATGAAATGTCACATATAAATTGTGTAGCGTTTACCTTCCATGTTTAAAGTCCTCATGATGTACTGCCCATGGTATCACCATATCTTTGAACACAATGCCAGAGAGACCAAGTTGGCAAGAGGAGACATAACTTCTCTTGTACTCCCTTGCAAAAATACCTGGGAAATCCTTTTTGTCTGCATGTCGTCACATGGGACATATATTTATATATCTATGCATATATATAAATGTATATATGTGTGTGTGTGTGTTTATTTTTTAACCTCTACCCACTTCCTACAACCAAAAATTATCCTTACCTCCCTTTACTTGTAACCACCTTTAAACCCTAAAGTCATCCTTACCTCCCTTTATCTCTGTGCGCACATAAAAAATTATCTTATTTACAAAAATACTTACCTGCCTGATAAATTGCTGTGTGACAAATGTAGAAATACTTAATTGTGTGGCAAATGGATGCATGTAATTGATGCGTGGTAAAGGCTGGCTCCTGTGTGTAATATTCATTTTAGTTACTTCATTTTTAGTCCTTATCATATCCTTTCAGAATATGTAATATTAATTTTAATATGTAATATTAATTTATTTTACAGCTGCTCAACATAAGTTCAATGCAAGCCATGTTCATTTAAGCAGGGGTCATACTCATTTAAACATGGCTTGTGTTCATTTCGTTATGTGGTTTATTCATTTCAAAGCATGCTACATTTATCTCACATAGTTTCATATTTATTTCAAAAGGTGTCATATTAATTTTAATAAATGTCATGTTAATTTTGATGTGGGCCATATTAATTTCACCAGGTGTCATATTCATTTCAAAGTGGTTCATATTCATCTTAGCATGTGTCCTATTCCTTTCAATGAATGTCATATTTATTTCAATTGATGTCATATTCACCTTAACACCTGCCATAATATTTTCAACATGGGTCATTTCCATTTCAACATAGGTCATATTTATTTCAGTACATGTAATATTTGTTTTGATGTGTGTCAGATTAATTTCAAAGCATTATATATTCATTTTGACAGGTTTCATTTTAATTTCAGCATTGGTCATACTTTTTTTAAGACAAGTTGAATATATTTCAATGGGGCTCATATTAATTTCATTGCATGTCATAGTCATCTTAGCATGTATTATACTCCTTTCAATGGATGTCTCATTCATATTAACACATCTTATATTCATTCTAACATGAAACATATCCATTTCAACAGGTATTATAATCATGTTAATGTGCATCATATTACTTTCAATGTAACCCGTCTTCATTTTGATAAATACCATGTTCATTTTAACGTTATTTGTATTAATTTTGAAACATGTCAAATTAATTTCAATGAAGCTCATATTCATTTCAACACATTGAATATTCATTTTAGCATGTGTTATATTCCTTTCAATCAATGTTATATTTATTTCAATGGATACCATATGCATATTAACGCTTGTCATATTAATTTTAGGATGCAACTTTTCCAGTTTAGCACATATCATATTCACTTCAATATGTGTCATATTCATATCAATGCAAGCCATATTCATTGTGACAAATGCCATGAGAATTTCAGCTTGGACATACTCTTTTTAAGGCATGTCTACTTCAATTCAATGGGGCTTATAATCATTTCAGCACAAGCCAGATTCATTTTAAATCATCTTCTATTTATTTCTGTATATCTCATATTCATTGGAATCTGGGTAACAAACATTTCACCACAATTCATATTCATTGCAACATGTGTAATGCTTATTTCAGTTTATGTTATATTATTTTCAATGTGCATTATATTCTTTTCAGGATACAATATATTCATTTCAGTAACTTACATTCATTTCAATGTCATATTCATTTCAATGCATGCCGTATACCTCTTGGCATATGTCAGTCATTTCAAGAAATGTCCCATTCTGTCTGATGCATATTGTATACATTTCAGTAATAGCTATATTATTTACAGTGAGTGCCATATTTATTTTAGCATGATTGATATGTATTTCAGTACTGCTCTTATTCAGTTTGTACTGCGTTTTATTCATATCATTCACTAAGCAGCATATTCAATCTGCCAGGTTTCATATTTGTTTTGATTCAAGTCAGATTCACTCTGCCAGGTATCATAATTATTTTGACACATATTACATTAATTCTGGTGTGTGTCATATTCATTTTGCAGCAGGCTATGGATTTCAGAAGGTGTCCTATATGGGGATCTGTAATTTTGACATGAACGGCTTCCCATAGGTGAGCGTATTTTAGAACAGGGCATGAAGAAACATAGCCCAAATACATAACGAAGCTTTCACTCTATAAAGCACATATTAGTAGTAGGCCTTTTTAATACAACCACGTTTGACCAAACAATTGATAATATTGATAGGAAGGTGAGGTAACGCATTGAATTAAAAAGACACTATTGTTGTGTCCTCTTTATGTGGTCTCGCAATAGGTGAAACAAATTCCAGTTCACTGATACGAACAGTTGGATCCATGTATCCGTGATCAACTAGTACCTTAATTATAAAGAACCATGAATTATAGGTAAGCACTGCATTATATTACATAATAACGGTAGAATTGTGTATATATAGAAGTGCATGAGAGAACATATTGGTGTGGAACAAAGGAGCAGAGTATATGGCATGAATGCAATTAAAACACTGTGGGTACCAAGAAGTTTTGTATGTTGGTATCACAAACGGTATAGTGTTTATGCTTTTCTCTTCTGTCTTGAAAAGCTTATTAGGAATCTGTGCCATGTTGTTTTTATTTCTAATAATGTTGTTTCTTTTTATGATGTTAGTATCAGCATTGATGTAATGATTTGTCTGCAGTACTTATTGATTTATCATATATTTGTATTGTAGATGTTTTATTCACCGAGAGTACTATTCCATGTAGTCTTGATAAAGAAGGTCCAACTATTACTAAACCTTCGAAACGCATCGACGCCTGTCCACCATAAACTCACCACTCTCAATTCACCCCAAATGCTGATGAATTTTGAAACATTGGGGTGTTTTGTACAGTGTTTGGTAGTGGTTGTGGTACCCAATGACAAAAATGTAATGTCTTTATCATCTCTCGCGTTGTGTTTCTAACAATAATCTTGTGAAATTGTTGTTTTTAGTGTTTTACATCTGTTTTTCAGATGAAATGTTTTTTTTAATTTTGTATTACAATTTTAATAAAGTCAGCATATTAATGCATCACCTGTAGGTTTCTGTGCCAACACGTAGACTATTGGTGTTTACAGTGTCACCCTTGAGTGAATGTTGAATAGTGGATTGACGAATGGTTGTGGTGTCTGTGAAGGAATCTTGTGGAAGTTGTAATTCCTATTGGTATTCCCAGAGGACACCTAATTTAGAATTTTTACAAATAATCCTGACGTAGTGGTTAAGAAAATTGTGCTGCTGGCCTGGACAGACCACAGGGACATTGTTTTCAAATGAGGTATTTACACGATAAAGTGTTCTACTTCCAATGCATCTGCAGCGATAAAATACAGCCCCTGGAAGAATATTGGCGATCTCAAACTAAATAATCTGTTGTGTGAGTCTAAGGCCATTATTAATGCTGACACTGATGTTGAGCAAGCATCTGCTAATTATGTCGGCTGGATAAATAAAGCAGTTGCCCACTTTGCTACTCTAACAATCAGGCCAAAGCATAGGTCAACACCCTTGGCGCTATGGTATTCTCAGGTGCTTAGAGAACTCAAACAAAAATGCAGGCTACAGCAGCAGCACTAAAGGCCCGTTTATATTCAGAGGAAAAAATCAAATATAAAACGCTGATAAAGGAATATAAAAAAAATATATAGGTGCAACCAAAACAAACCTTTTGACGGAAAAAATGCAGCAACTCCACTACGGAGCTATTTAACACAGTGAGGCAATTATCCAGCTTCTGTAATAAACACATGAGACAAACAACTTTGTGATAAAATATCAGATTTTTTTGGGACTAAAATAAATAAAACATTTCTGGAATTTAACATCAGAAAACTCAGAGCCCCAACCAATTACAGAGATGGCTGAGAAAACCATTTCTGCTGAATTATGTCAATACCCTTCTACTTTGGCCACCTTTACCCCACTTACTGAAGAGAAATATCTAAATCGGGTGGCCCGTCAGACCTTTTGCCTCCTCAGATTCTCCACCCGGTATCAAAGACTATTTCAGTCCATTCTACTGTAGTCCTTAATAAGATCCTTATTTCTGGCTGCTTTCAAGTTACGTGGGAAAAGGCATCCATCTTACCTTTCTATAGAAACCCTCACTTGACCCCCTTGATGTGAAGAATTATAGGCCAATTTAGCACCTTCCCCTACCAGTCTAGTTCCTAGAAAGGCTATGGAATAAGGGATCATGCTGTTCTTGAAACCACTAACCTCCTTGACTCTTCATAACATGGGTTCAGACCCAATTATTGTATGAAATCTGCCCTGGTGGCGGCCACAGAACAAAATCAGAATTACCATAGATGGAGGGGGCAAGGCAGTATTGATCTTGTTTGACCTTTTGGCAGCTTTCGACATGGTCAACCATTTCCTGCTAGCCAACCATCCTGATAGAATTGGTATAAAGGGTACAGCCTTAAAACTTATTACCTCTTTTTTGACCCATAGAAAGCAAGTGATTGCTCTGGAGGACTTTACCTCTGACCTGTTCAATCTCTCCTGTGGGGTTACCCAGGGATCTTCATTGAGTCCTGTCCTTTTTAATGCCTACATTATTCCTTTGATTAAACTTATCCGATCAGGTGGCATTTTAGTTTTTTTACTATTCAAACGATCCAAATTGTTGTGCCTCTATCTTTGGAACCAGAAAGTGTGGCTAAGAAATGTAATACCTGCATGGGTAGCATTTTTGATTGGCTGCAGAAGAATTGGTTCAAACTAAATCCCAACAAAATGGAGGTACTGGTCTTTGTCAACAATACCTCCTATTGAAAATCTACTTGGTGGCCCTCCAATCTCGGGTCCTGCCCAATTTCAGTCCAGAAAGCAAAAATTGTAGGTGTTATCTTTGACGCCAGGCTAGCATTCATGGACTACACAAATCAGTTAACGTCCTCCTGCTTTCTCACTCTAAAAGTATTTTTTTAAATTCTTCTCTTCCTCCCAATAGAATTAAGATAAACAGTTATAATTGCTCTAGTAGTTTCCAAAGTAAGCTATTGCAACCCCTTGTATTTAGGCTCTCAAACTTGCATACAAAATAAATTGCAGACTCTTCAAAATGCAGCAGCCCAGGTTCTGATGAACCTTCCAAACTTTTGCTCAGTCTCCCAAACAATTAAGGAACTGCATTGGTTACCAATCAGGGCCTGAATCAAGTTCAAAGCTTTATGTTCGGCACATAAGGCTCTGCACCAAGTTGGTCCACTCTTTTTCCCAAACTTCTTTAAATTGTATGTACCTACACGCACCCTGTGGTCCTGTGTAACAACACAGGTAATCAGTTCCAGAATTAAAAAGTGCACTGGGAAGGAAGACATTTTTCCTACTCTGCCTGTACATGGTGGAACTCTATGCCTGACCACCTCCGAGCACAGCCTAATCATCTGAATTTTAGGAAACAACAATAAACTTGGCTCGTCTGCTCCTCCATTCAATTTCCCTTCTCTGCCTTGTCCAGTAACAATCAGGTCTGACACTAGCGCCAAGATGCTGATTTTCGTATTTGTGTGCTTTATAAAATAATCAACATAACGTAACAAGAAGCTGGAGTTGTTGGGGGTGATGAAGCCCTCCAGTTGCTCCATGTCCAGTCCTGTGGTTCTGGCCCCAAAACTAGCCCTGCAAGTCACCACACCTGAACTGAGGTTCTGTGTGGATTACAGAGGGCTACATTCTGTGACCAAGACTGATGCTCATCCTATTCCTAGGTTGATGAGTTCACTGAGAGGATAGGGGCTGCCCAGTACATGAGTACCTTTGATCTTACATCAGGGTACTGGCAGATTGCCCTAACAGATGGGAGCCAAGGACGAGGTCAGTCTTCTCCACTCCAGAGGGCCACTATCAGTTTAGGGTGAAGTTATTTGGATTACCACTTTTTAGAGGCTGGTGAACCAGCTCCTTGCTGGTTTGGGGGCCTTCTCAACTGCCTACCTGGATGACATAGCTGTCTTCAAGAGCAGTTGGGAGGATCATCTCTTTGTCCTCCGGGAAGTGCATCAGACCCTGCAATGGGCAAACCTGACTCTCAATGGCAGTAAGTGCCAAGTAGGGCAGGGGTCTGTGGTATACCCGAGACACCCGATGGACAGGAGGAATGTGGAACTCCTTCAGGCCAAGACAGAATCCATCATGGCCTTGCAGCCCCCAAAACCCAGACTGAGATCAGAGTCTTCTTGGACCTCACTGGGTACTATAGGAGGTTTGTCAAGGGTTGTTGCACAATTGCTGCCCCCTTGACTAACCTGACTTCCAAGAAGCAGCCCTAAAATGTGATATGAACAGAGGCTTGCCAAAAGCATTGGACTCCCTGAAGCAAGCCATGTGTAAAGCTCCTGCGCTCAAGGCCCCTGACTTCTCCAAAGAATTTATTATTCAGACTGATGCCTATAGGGACAGTACTTTCACAGCTCAATGAAGAGGGCCTTGACAAACCTCCAGCCTTCATCTTCAGGAGGTTACTACCCAGGCAACAGAGGTAGAGTGCAATAGAGAGAGAAGCTTTGCTGTGGTCTGGGCTCGGAAGACGCTGAGGCCATATCTGTTGCCACTCACTTCCTGATTCAGGTTGACCACAGAACCATCAAGTGGCTTATGCAAATGCAGGGTGAAAATCCCAAACTTATGAAGTGGTTTCCCTATAGGGTATGGACTTTAAAAAAATATATATATTTTATTTGTGAATTTTCAAAAGAAAAAAAGAACAATGTACATTCGTTCAAATCAGAGCTTTGGCAGGGTAATTCCATTATGTAGAGATTATTCGGCAGAACATAACATTACACAATTTGGCACGATAAATATTCACAGACATGACAGTATGCTAAAGTGCATTTTATGATAGGATAGACAATACAGTATTGTTATAAAAAAAATCAGTCATCACACATTAGATACTGTGAGCAGATAAGCAGTGAGTGGACCCCAAATATCATGAGGCTTCAATGTAGTGGGCAATTCCTCAGCATAGCATGTGAGCTGATCCCGACAATATGTCAAGTCCTGCAACCATAGTTTAGTGGAGGGCGAAGACCGCCCCCCCCAACCCATGGAGACTCTGCGTTTAGCGAATAGCAAGATAGAGCTACAAATTTCCTATGAGATGCCTTGATATTTGCTACGGAGCCCAATAGGCACAGCTGTGGAGTACATGCTATGGGCAGCCCCACCATCTGATGCGGAATTTGCGTGACTGTTCTCCAATACTCATCCACCTTCGGACAATCCCAGGCTAAGTGATAGAAATTGGCGTCCAAGGCACCATAGCGCCTACATCGGTCAGAATCTCTCAACCCACACTTATACAGCTGTGCCGGGGTATAATACATTTGGTGTAAATATTTAAAATGCACCAATCCCAGGTTCCCATTCGCTGTTAATTGTCCAGTCAGACAGCAGCAGTCAAACCATTCCTTTTCAAGAAGCGGTTCAGGGAGCTTGTCGTTCCATTTAGACAACGTAGACATATCCATCGCAGCCGCATTCCCCTATGAGGCATGATATAGTCTTGTGACCAACTTGGCTCTGGATGTGATAGTGTATATAAGTTGCAATGCTTCAAGTGTTTGCGGCTCTGCAGGGAACTGTGGATAAGGCATACGCATGGCAGATCGCAGCCTAGTGTAGACAAACAACTGCATGGTAGTGGCATTGCACACAGCAGGTATATTGTCAGACGCTACAAAATGACCCCCAGGAAACACATCTTCCATGGTGATCAGAGCCATGTCACTAAGGGTCCTTAATGTACCAGTTTCTTGTGTAACAGAGAGTTCGTAGTGATGTAATAATGGCATGCCAGGAGCATATAATGGTAATTTCTGTGCCCATTTCCCTAACTCACGCCAGGCCCTGGCTGTAGTCTGGACAGTGTCAAATTCCCCTTTCTCAAATACCGTGTGTTTGTTGACTATCATAGCTTTAAGTGGTATAGGGTGTACCGCACCAGCCTCCACCGCCACATGGGGTATATAAGCTGGATCTTGTTGCCAATAATACGCGTAATGGGCCTGCTCACAGAGGTAGTAGAGATGAAAGTCTGGTGCTGTGAACCCCCCTTGCTTGTAAGGAAGTGTAAGCTTTTCCCATTTGAGATGAGGCTTTTTACCTCCCCATGCCAACGCGATCAAGAGGGAGCGGAGCTGATCAAAACGGTGTTGTGTTAAATGTACTGGTATGTTTAAAAATAGATATAAAAAGCGTGGTAGGATTATCATCTTCATGAGTGCTATACGATCTGCAAAGGATAAGGGTAATTTGATCCGACTTACTTGCCCCTTAAGACGCGTGACGGCCGTGCCATAATTGGATTGTACGACCGTTTGTGGGTCCCTGTGGAGTCATCTTCTTAAGTATTTTACAGTGTCAGTACACCATGTTAAGGTATAATCTAGGTCGATGTGGTGTGTGTTATCCGTAAGGGGTAGTATGAGTGATTTGGACCAGCTGATTCCCAATCCAGAGAACCATTCAAACCGTATATACACCCGAATGAGTTGTGCAAGTTGTGTAGCGGGGTCCCGAATATACAACACCATGTCATCAGCATGCATGGAAACCGCCAAGGGGCGTTGCTAAAAACGTAGTGCTGCCTGCGCATAGCATTGCCTCAAAATCCACGCCAACGGTTCCAGTATGAGCGCAAATAGTAACGGCCGCGTGCCGCGCTGAATAGTAAAAGTCTCCGACAGCTGACTGTTAACCCTCACACGAGATAGTTGGTTAGTATAAGGTAGCTTGATCTAATTAGTTAAAATAAACGGTACACCCATGCGATGCAAAATTGCAAACATATAAGACCAGAAGATAGAATCAAAGGCCTTTGCAGCATCTAGGAGCACCGCAACTGCCGGTAATGTGGGCTCCAGTACATGCATTACAGCAAAGAGCGTTCTTAAATTATGGGCCGTAGGGCGAGCTGGGACGAACCCAGATTGATCAGGGAGGACCATACCGGGAAGACACAACTTCAATCTTGTTGCTAATACCTTCGCTAAAATATTAACATCCGTATTGATCAATGATAGTGATCTATATACACTCACATTCAAGTTCAACACAGACAGATGTTACACTATTCGCCACTTCATTAACTGTCTTTCTAGCTATGTGGTGTATGTTCTGATCTGTGGGTGTAACAAAATCTATGTGGGCAGCACTGTGAGACCACTCAAGAGTCGCATACAGGAGCATCGCAGAGCAGCTTTACATGGAGATACTACGTACGCTCTAGTCTCACATACCTGTACAGAAGGAGTGGATAGGTCTAAGTTCCGTTTTCATGGCATTGACGTGGCTCTACCAATGAATAGAGGTGGGGATAGGGAACTCAGACTTAGGCAATTGGAGGCAAGATGGATTTGTATTTTGCGATCGGTTACGCTAGGTTTCAATAGTGATAATGAAATGCATTACTTTCTATAAATCTGTACAGCGTAGAAAGACATAATGCTTATTGAAATACCTATGTGTTTGGACTTGTAACATGTCACTATTTGTGAATTATGTTCTGTGTGTTCTAATTTGACAAATGTGAATTTTGTGATGTGCTGTCCATGTTTGACATGTAATATATTCGTACACTGTAAGATACCCGTAACCTCTTTGTCTGTACTGTTTCACTCATGTTTTATTCTTGTTGGCTGTATTATTGAATCAACTCAATTACACTCCTTCACATGGTGTAATTCTTGGACTATATCGGTCACTGGTGTGGATATACTCCATCCATGCTTTTTGTTCCATCCTTGTTACTCTCTGGTCTCATATCCTCCCGGACTCTGGGTATTTTCCGAGTCTCATAATTCATAACTATTGTCAATACGACTTTTATACCCTCTTTACACATTGGATCCAATAAAAAATAAGATGTTTTCAGGACGTACCGTGTCCCACACATATGACTGCTTTACAGTCGTTTCTGCTGTATCTTGCACGTTTTACTCTTTTGACAATTGCAAAGAAAAATGTTTTTGGATTTTATTGTAGGCCCCCAGCGTCTATGTAACACGGAGTCAGTGTACCTTTGGCTTACTAATGCCTTGTTTTTACATGTGTTGCTTAAAGTGCATTTTAGGTTTCACATGGCTTTAAATGCACACGATTGTTCCTTTTCGATACGGTCCGGTTCCGTTTTGAATGCATTTCATAATCATACTTATTAACGATACGGTTTTCTTTCAGATTAACCGTTTTTGATTTGGACGAATACCGCTCCCTTACGTAATTTTAATCTTATTACTATGTTTTAAGTAACGTTGGACATTATTCGGGCTATGCTTACGCTATCGTAGTAATGATCACCTTATACCGGAACCATCCAAAGATGGCGCAGCACATACGTCCGATAGCTTGGTGCTTGCCGGATACAGGAAATGACATCACTTATTGAAAACCGGAACCACTCCAAGATGGAGTAGTCAGGATGCATACACTGTCTAGTTCATACTCCTTATCGGGGACATCCCGGAAGCGCACGCCTTGGCGCCGAAATATAAAGGCCACTTTGACATTTCCTCTGGTAACCGTTCCGACACGACGGCAAGCACGGCGTTATTGACCCCCCGAAAGTACAACTTGGAATACTCTACTCGAAGTAAGCATGGGTCTGGGTTTTTAGCGTGTCTTCCTTGTATTCGATTACAAATTTGTGATCACAATAGATGTACTCCAGCCAAACGTTTTACTTGAGTCGTATGATGGCTTTTTAACTGCTAAATTAGGGTAGGGCTACCATGCGCATGTTGCGAATATGGCTGAGTAGGGTAGCGGTTTGAAGAGAATTTCTGTTTTTTTGTTAAACGTAGCTAACGGGACTTTGCTCTATCTATGGGGGCTTCACATACGTGCAGTTCAGCTCCTCTGACTGACTGACGATGTTGGCGTAAAGTTTCAATTACACAAGTGTATTTGTAATGAATATTATTCTATCAAGTGAGTTTTTGTCATGGGTAGGATCTAGTTTTGCTTTGCTCAGGTTCGCTTTAGTAGGACTCTGATCTTGCATCGAATACCTCATGTTTGACTTTGAGTTTGCTGTGCTATTCATTTTCCTTACTGATCATAATAGGCCCACTTACGGATAGGGCGTATTTGTATTACATTTGGGCAGATACCAGCCCTTTTACCTAGTGTCGTTTCTCACGAAAGAGTTTGTTTCTCAAATTTGATATTTAATTTTTTTCTCAGACCTAATACTACTAGGACTCCTTGAGAACTCTCATCCCGGATGTACTTTATGACTTATGAGCATTTACGTTTCACTCTTCATTTTGGTGAGTGTATTTCTATGTCTCTGAGCCTTAAGGACAACTGATTTTAATTTCTCCCTAAGAATATACTTATATGTGGCTTTATTATCTATAGATTCTACCTACACTGTATGCGACGACACCTGTGGAACATACTTTGTGCATCTACGTTTAATATTGCGTGGTAAGCGTTTCACATCTCGCTTCCCTCTTCTCAAATAATTCACCTTAGACTTTATCTTTTATTGGGTCCGTGTTTGTTTTAGACACCTGTTCAATTGGGGAAAGTAATAAGGTGTCGCTAACAGGGCTTAAGACCTTGTGCTCTCGTGCATTTCTTTTTGGCAACCTTGTCCAGTCACATGAGCTAGCCTTTTTGTCACCACTATGCTAGTTCAGTTTCTCGCACGCCCCACACGGGTCACATGGGTGACTAAGTCAACTCACGGCAGTTCACCAACCTGGTCTATTCCGCACTTATATTGTTGAACCAACTTGTTGCTGTTTTTCCCTATCTGTCATCAGCATGCTCTTTTTCTTTTCTTTCATTTTCATTTCTCTTTAACGTCTCTTTTCCTTACTTCATTTTGCTCTCACTATGGTTTGTAAATGAATTCTCTATGTGTACCGAGTAAGGATACATTCCATATTTTTGTATGATTCCCAAACAGCCTTGAAAAAGCCCATGTTTGGGCGAAACGCGTTGGCTGTGAACATTGTCGCACTGTGTCTAGGAATAAAGAACACCTGAATACTGCGAATATTTCGTGTGAACTGAAAATTTGTGCTTGTGTTGTATTACTTCTATACAGCTTTCTCTTGTGTTGCCTCTCATATTTCTATAAAAACAATCTATATGCATTGCACCTCTCCGGTGGTTTGTCAGGCTTTAATAGCGTAATTACGAGTGCCTCACTTAGGGTCGGCGGCAAGCATTGCGTCTCGTATGCTTCCTCATACAACTGGAGAAGACAAGGGACGAGCAGATCTATATATTCTTTGTAGAATTCCGCTGGCAACCCATCGGTACCGGCAGACTTTCCGTTTGGCAGCGCAACAATCGCGTCCCGTAGTTCATCTAGGCTAAGGGGATGCATTAGGAACTCCTGCTGCCCCCGCGAGAGCCATACCAGTGCGATATTGTCTAAATATTTTGCAAGTTCTGCCTCGTCTGCTGCCTGGCGATGTGCATACATCCCCGCATAATATTCTGCAAAGGTCTTAAGTATATTGGGTGTATCGTAATGTGTGACTTCATCTGCGATGACCGCTTTGATTAGACAAGTTTTATGGTGTGGCTCAATCATGTGGCTGGCCAGTGCTCTACCCGGTCTTCCAGCTTCGCCATAGTATCGAGCAGTGCCCCGGCGCGACATATACCTGATTTCTTGATCCGCCACCTCATTATACTCTGTGATTTTAGCTTTGATAAGTGCCAGCGTGGAAGGATCTGCTGTTTGTTCATAACAGCGCTCGAGATTAGGCCTGGGCGGTAAATTACGTTCCGCTCACGGAATTTGCGGAATTTCGGTAATTTCGCGTTCCGCGGAGAACGCGAAATTGCCCAAAATTCTGCTTTCCGCGACTTCGCGAAATTTTTTCATTGTTCGCGTTCTCAAAATGCGTGTTCGCGAGATATTTTTCCCCGAGCACGCAAACAGCAACTGTGAACAGAAAAAAGCATCGCAAACAAGCAATTCCGCGTGTTCGCGGAATTTCTGCATGTTCGCGGAGATTTTTTACCGTTTCGCGGAGATTTGCGTAACGCGATTACGCAAATTCCGCCCACCCCTACTCGAGATACCACAATTCCCTCTCAAGTGCAGATATAGTGCGGTGCAGCGATTTTAGCACCCCAGCCTGCAGACCTATACAGGCCCCCCGTATAGTCACTTTAAATGCTTCCCAAAGCATTTCGATAGTCTGAACCGATCCTGTGTTATGCGAGAAGTAGTCAGCTATGGTTTCACGGACACCCTCACATAAAACTTGGTATAAGAGGGAAGACGGTTGCAGTCGCCATTGGTATTGGGAGGGGATGCGAGATTGCGCAATGTGCTGAGGTGCACCGGGGAGTGGTCGGATAATGTCCGAGGTAGATGTTTAATCTGTACAGTCCATGTAGCGACATTGTGTGTGACTAGCCAGTAGTCTATGCGTGACAATGACTGGCGTGCATATGAGTGGGACGTACCTTCCCGGGAACCTGGATGCCTCAACCGCCAAATGTCCGTAAGCCCTAAGGATACCATACCATCACACACAGACACAGTGGCTTTCTTGGGAGGGGGATCCACTGTTGACACTATCCAATACAGGATTTAGAACAGTGTTAAAATCGCCCCCACAGATAATGTCTGATGAAGGTAGTTTATATAGCTTGCCCCATAATGTGTCATAAAATGCAGGATCATCAACATTTGGACCATAAAGTTTAACGACAACCATCTGCGTGCCATAGAGTGTTCCCTGCACTATAATGTATCGCCCTTCTTCCTCTTCCTCTACGTGTATTGGTACAAAAGGAATGCCCTTCTTTATAAGAATCATCACACTCCACACATAGGAGGAGTAAGATGCGGCTAGACGCACCCCCGCCCATCTGGTAGCAACAGTGGAAACAGCACGTTTGTTAAGGTGAGTTTCTTGCAATAGGGCAACCTGTATATGATGACAATCAAGGTATGATAGTACCTGCTACACTTTTTTAGGGTTGTTAAGCCCTATAACATTCCAACTTAACCACAACAGTGGGGATGGTTTGGGATCAGTCATTTTGTTCTATGATGTGGAGTATATCCGTGCCATTGCCTAGATAAAAGAGGTTAGTATAAACCCTGCTCTGCCAATATAAAATGTTCAAAGCTCTAAGAATGTGATAGCGTTCCCCAACAAGTCCCCCCACCCACAGCAGCATTAGAACCTTGCTGCGATATCCCTGTTCCAAAACAAAACAGCATATACACAATTGCATCTGTAAATCCTTGAAAATACCATGAGAAAAAGCATAAATCACCATTACAAAGGCACCAAAGAGCGCCAGAACAAAAGAAAACACATTGTGGGGAATACCCATACTGTGGGTCAGTAGTAGCCATCAGCCCCGCAAATTAACAGGGTGGGTCAAGACCAAAGAGGTAGGCCAACCAGCCATCAGCGTATGAACAATTGACGTGCCCCCGTATAGGATGCCATCAAAGAGCAACTTTGTAGAGTAATCAACCTACAATACCCAAAATTTGAAACATTTTACAGACGACATAGAACTAGCAGAACATAATAGGTGATACAATAAAAGATCCAATATTAGCTGATAACCACATAAAGCACTGACAATAATTGGCCATAATATTCAAGATGCCAACTGGAGCCATTAGGGACAGTGCAACTAAGTAGAACTAACAGTATGAGTCTCACGTGTTCAGCCCTCAGAGTCCGAGTCAGCACCCCTTTCACGAATGGACTTCTGCCACTCAATCCGTCGAATATATTGGAGTACATCTTTGGGCGTTGTGAAAATGCTTGCCTTTCCCGCATGTTGGATCCGCAGACGGGCAGGATACAGGATCGCATACTGGATGTGTAGGGATTGTAATTTCTTTTTGACAGCTTGAAATTCACCACGTGCCTGTTGTACGGCGACAGTAAATTCTGGAAAGAGTTCAACCTTCATTCCCTGATAGTCCAGATTGCCTTTTTCCCTGGCCAAGCGAAGTGCTGTGCCCCGATCCCGATAATTCAAAGTCTGGCTATGATAGGACGAGGTGGAGCCCTAGGCACAGGGTGGGCAACCAGTGAACGGCGGGCCCGTTCCACTATGAGCACCTTGGAAAAATGATCAGCACCCAGGAGAGATACCAGCAGCGTCTTGACAAAGGATTCCATGGGCCCGAAATGCCCATTATGCAAAGGTTGTTCCTGCAGGACAGAGCCTCGATGTCCTCGTTCTTCGCACTTATCACCTCCAGAAGCTTCTTCATACTGGCGCAGGAGGAGCTGACAGCCTCCACGCGATCTTCAGTAGTCGATATACATTGCTCTGCCTCCGCTATCTGCGTACCATATTTATCTATTTTCATCGCCATGGTGTCCATACGTTGGTTAATGTGGTCAATTTTTACATCTATAGACTGGAAGCTCTGTTGCATGCTTAACATCAGGCGCTATAGTTTTGTAGTTGATCCTGCTTCAGGATCCGGGTCCGTGTCCGAGGTGTTAGGGGTTTGGGCTTTTGTGTGTTTTTTTATTTCAAATTGCAACTTGCTCTGCTGCTTGTCTGTCCTGCCCATTATGGCTATGGTCCAGTGCAGGCAATGAACAGACAGATGATCAGAGGCTTAGGTATAGACAGATCGCCACAGAACCAGGACCCAGCTGAGAATTAAACGTGAGCCTGGACCCCACCACCTATTGCACAGCAGGAAGACAGTTTAGAAAAACTGATGTATGCCTCTGAGAATGTTATTCATGCAAGTGGTCCGCAGCCGCCCGGTTCCGTAGATCCCTTCAAACAGTGCAGTACCCCAGGCAGTCATGAGCTGAGTTGCAGCAGGAAGGCACAGGAGCAGGGCCACCGCCAGTCGGAACAATCAGTTTAAAGACCAGACTCACAGCAAATCCGGGGAAAGCGTCTCCACAATACAGAAACCAGTAGATCCAGAGATTGTGCACCAAAACATATGGAACACAGCCAGCAGCACCACAGAAAAGACCGCGTGTAGTCACATTGACGTTGGTTTCCTGTCAGAGTATATGAACAGGCAGACTTCCCAAAATGTAGAGGCCCAGCACGTCCCAGCAATAGCAGCAGACTGTAAGGTGGTACTCAGGCACCAAGGATTATGAAGAGGAGACCAAGCATTAGACTCACCAGCAGCCAGCCAGTTTGACAGCACTCACACAGGCCAGGTTTCGCAGACACAGCTTGCAGAGGCAGGAGGGCCACAATGTCGAAATCGGGGGTAAATGTGTACAGTTAACTGAAAAATGCAGCACTCGTTACCATACATGCCAACACTCCCGATTCAGGCGTGAGACTACCGATTTGAAGGCTAGTCTCCCGCCTCCCGATTCCTGCAAGCAAAAACCCGATTCCTCGGGGTTTCAGCTGACAGGGCTTGGTAATGTGTAACGTGCTAATTCTTCCAGCAATAGTCAGAATGGCGATGCAGGGGCTCTAGAAGGGGTGAAAAACCAACAAAGCCCCATTAACAACCGTATGGTCTTTTAAACACCTGTGAAGTACTGGGGGGGGGGGGGGCGGCTGTGTGTGTACCCGGAAGCTGTTTCAGCCCGGGCTGACGGGGGAGGAGGGGGGGGATGTATGCACTGACCGCAACCTGCCAGGCCAGTGCACAACTCTTGCATCCCCCTCTTTCTCTGCCTGCCATTGCGCTCCATGCTTCTGAAAGGTGATAAAAAAATACACGTGAATTTGCTTTCAAATGTCCGATCCTGCAGCAGCACAGTTCCAAAGTCCATACATGACAGAAACCCGATTTAAGGCCCCATTCTCCCGATTTTTTTTTTTATTTTTAAATCTCCCACTTTGCTCTTCTGAAATGTTGGCATGTATGCTCGTTACCGCTATAATTATGTCCGTCTCCAGGCTCGCTAACAGCCGTCACACTGTGGAGCAGTTCTTTAGATGCAGTGGCGCCCAGCTCCTCAGCGGGCCGCCTCCAGCCGGGAAGGGGGGCTTGGGGGGGGAAGGCGACCGCAGGGAGTCCCCACCCCCGGGCAGTTTGGGAGGGGGCGTGTGGAGGGAGGGGTTTGCTGGCCCTGCGCGGTCTTTTCGAACTTGGGCTTGTTGGTAGGGAAAAGATAGCCCAAATGCAGCCCAAGTGGAGCCCAAATGTATCGAAATGTTGCCCAGGTATAAATACCTTGGGCGCCCGCCCCCGGCCACCATTTTAGGTTTGGTGACCTGGTGGCCGGGAGCTAGGATAGTGTCGTGTTTTTTGTCGAGGACTGTCAGTTAGGGGTATTGTCTGCCGGTATTGCTGTTCTATTGTGATGGCGTCGCAAGATTATCGGGTTCTTGAGGCCCTCCGGTTGCTGTCTGAAGCAGGCCGTATGGATTTAGTCGTGGGTGAGGTGGCGGGGCCGTCGCGCCCTACGCGTCAGGCCTCTGCCGGAGTGGCGGCTGCGGTGGCGGCGTGCTCATCGCCGAAGCGGGTGAAGCCAACGACGGTGAGTGAGCGGGGCCGCTCGCGTCTACGTAAGGCGGCCCCCGCTCGTGTCGCTTCGCCGGGTGGGTTGGGTGCGGTGGGGGGTGTGTCGGCGGGGGGGCGGGCCTTTCTTTGGTGCCGGCGAGCGTTTCTCCCTCCCCCGTGGTGGGAGCTAAGCGCGGGGGCGGGCGCGGGTTGAAAAGACGCGCGTCGTCTGCTCCGAAGGGCGAGGTGTTGAGCGCGAGGGAGGGGGGACGCGCGCGGAGTGCGGAGGGGGCGGAGGTGTTGTTCCCTGTCCCGGTTAAGGAGCGTGGGGGTTTCCCTGAGGCGGAGCTTGCGGGGGTGAAGGGGGACAGGCCTGTGAGGTGGGTAGAGGTGAGAGGGGCTATGAGGCAGGGGTGAGGTCCTCAAGGGATTCAGCGTCGGGAGGGCTGGGGTTGGTGAAGTCGCATGAGTGGTGCAGGTTGGGGAGGGTGCAACAGGCGAGTGGGGTGTCAGGGCCTGATAGCCCCTTGTTGTTTTCCCCGGATTCTTCGGCGGGGGGCGCGGGTTTTTCGGTGGGGGCGAGCTCGCTGGGGGAAGGGGAATGGGCGCAGGTGGAGGGGTGGTGTTCGGCGCAGGACTTGAGGTGGCAGGGGGAGCAGGGGTTTTTGGAGCGGGGGAGTTTAGAGCAGCTGGAGGTCCAGGGAGGGGCGGGCTGGCAGGCCGTAGGTGAGGAGTTTGTTGGGGGGGCTGGGGAAGGGGAATGTGGGGAAGATGGTTGGTTTGTTGGGGTCGGGGAGACAATTGGGGGGGGTGTGGCGAGCGAGGGCCTGGATATTTTTCCCTCCTGGGCAGAGGTTGTAAGGGGTCTTGGTGGGGAGGGAGCGGGGGGGTGGTCGAGTGCCAGGGGGTCGGTCACGGGAGGTGGCAGCGGGTCGAGGGTGGTGTATGGGGCGAGCGGGCGGGCCCGTTCTAGGCCGGTTAGGTCGCTGTCTATGGGGAGAGGTTATGGCGAGGTTGCGGCGTCGGCGCTGGGTCACGCTAGGCTGGAATGGAGTGAAGATGAGGAGGAGAGGGTAGCGCCGCAGAGTGTGGGAGTGGGACGAGTGAGTGCGTCGGTTAGTGGGGTGTCGAGTGCGGGTTGTTTGCGTGGTTTTGGATCACGGGCAGCTAGTGGTTTTATTGCTCCTGGCACACCAGTCCAAACTTTTTCTTTCCAGGATAGGTCAAGTAGCAGAGCAGCAGACTCGGTAGGGCGAGGTGCGGCCCATTATCGCCGAGGAGAAGGGAGGATGAGGCCTTGCGCGGCACATTCCGTACCGGCGGGGGATCCCGTCGCGGCCAGCTCACGAAGGTCCGGCGCGGCCTCGCTGGCCCCAACGTCACGCCGGTCGAGGTGGACGGAATTTTCTGAGAGGATGGACAGTTGTGTTAGGCGGTGTAGAGGGGAGGACCGGCGTGTACAGTCGGCTCCCCCGCAGGATGGCTTTAAGGCCGCGGAGGCCGGTAGTGCTCATTCAGGGTCCGGTAAGGCCCGTGTGGTGGATTTTGCTCCAGAAGAGTTGATGGTGGATGAGCCACTACTCCTGGATTATGATGAGGACAGCCCCGAGGAAGGGGAGATTCGGGGCTCCGAGGGGGGGGGAATTTCTCATGTTTCTCATAGTCTGTTGCAGGTTCCGGGTGTGGCACCTAGCGCACAGTCCTTGGTGGTGAAGCCTACAGGAGAGCACGGCCCGTCAGCGAGGGCGCATCCTCCACGGGATTCTTCTGCACGGGGAATGAGGCGGTCGGAGTCGGTCCGCACACCCTCGTTAGAGCCAGGTGAGAGCGCAAAAACACAGGCCAAACCTATTATGGTGTCTGTGGGGTCTGGGGAGGACGGGGGTGGGGGTCTGTCCGAGGGGAGATTATATAGAGGCAAGTATGTGAAGGACACGGGGGTTGGTACGGGGACGGAGGGAGCATTGTGTGGGGCCAAGGTGGAGAGTGGGTCTAAGGCGGAGGCAGGCGATGGTAAGGAAAAGCCGCAGAGCAAGGAACTAAAGATCAAGAAGCTCCCCTATATGGGGGTGACTAAGCCCCTGGGTGCGCATTTAATGCTGGTGACGAAAGAGCGTATTTGGAAGGGCGAATATGTTGAGATTCTGAAACTGTTACACAGGGAGGTGAGGTCTAAGGAGGGTTCTAAAGAGGAGGAGTACGAGTTGGCCAAACGCCCTAAGGTGCCGCTGACGATCGAGAATTGGACAGCAGCGTTTTTAATTTATGCTAGTGTCTACTGCGAAAAGTTTCCCGAGCGCTGCGTAGCCATATTTAAGTATATGGACGTTATTCGAAAGGCTCAAATCACGGGTACGGGTTATGCTTGGGCCCAGTATGACGAGGAATTTCGAGCCCGTATGGCTTGGGATGCTGAAGCTAAATGGGGTGAGTTGGATAATGACCTGTGGCAACATACCATGGGGGCCGCACCAGGGGGTAAGACGATTTTTACGGCTAGTGGTCTGCCGTTAGTTTATCGGCCCTTTCAGGGGAAGCCCACCCGGGGTGGGGTGGGAGGCTCAGCCGCATCACAGTCTGGGGCCGGGGCTTGTTGGGATTACAACAAGGGTCTGTGCACGCGAGAGTACTGTAAATACAAACACGAGTGTTCTAAGTGCGGCAAGCGGCACCCCCTCGTCAACTGCTGGGGAGTTAGGCCCTCAGGAGGGCAGCAAGCAGGTGCAGGGTTGTCTGGCAGCGCGCAGCAGTCACAGGGTGGGCGGGGGGGTAGGGGCGCACAAGGTTCTGGGCCAAAGGGCTCCTACGCCAATTAAACTGGATCGGCTGCAGGCTGCCTTGGATGGCTACGGGGACTTGGTGGCAAAGCGAACTCTTTTGGATGGTTTCAGGTGGGGTTTTCATTTGGGGTACCACGGGCCCCGGCAGAGAAGGTGGGCGGATAATTTGAAATCCGCGGCAGAACACAAGCTGGTGGTGAGGGAGAAATTGCGGAAGGAAGTGCGTGAGGGAAGGATGGCAGGCCCGTTTGGAGAGTGGCCAGTTCCTAATTTGATCATTTCCCCTATTGGTGTGGTGCCCAAGAAAGAGGAGGGGCAGTTTCGGCTGATTCAGCATTTGTCATGGCCTGAAGGGTCGTCAGTCAATGATTTTATCGATGAAGACGCTGCTTCGGTGTCATACTCCTCAGTTGACGTTGCCATGTCACTGGTTGTGGCCGCGGGCGCAGCTGCAGGGATGGCAAAGTGCGATATTAAGTCGGCTTTCCGGCTGCTCCCGGTTCATCCGGACGACTGGCCTTTGTTGGGCATACAATTTGAGGGTGAGTGGTATGTGGATAAGGCGCTACCTATGGGCTGCTCGGTGTCCTGTGCTCTGTTTGAGCTCTTCAGCACTTTTTTGCAGTGGTTTTTCACGCATCGCACTGGTCACAGCTGGGTCACACATTATTTGGATGATTTCTTTTTTGTGGGCTCTTCGGGCTCTTCGGAGTGCCGACGTGCGTTGGAGTCGTTTCAGGAGCTTATGGAGGAGTTGGGGGTGCCGTTAGCTCCGGAGAAAACAATGGGGCCGGATACTGTCATTTCATTTCTGGGCATTGAACTTGACTCAGTTGCGATGCAGGCTCGGTTGCCCGCGGATAAGAAATCCAAAATGTTGGTTTTGCTGGAGGAGATGTTGGCTCGACCGAAGGTAACGGTGAAGGAAATACAGGTGTTGTTAGGCCATCTAAACTTTGCTTGTAGGGTGGTTCGGGCGGGGCGGACTTTCTGTCGGCGCCTGGGCCGGGCTTTAGCAGGCCGGCACTTGCCTCATCATCATGTGCGCCTGTCGGCAGGGGTGAAGGAGGATCTGCGGATGTGGTCCTTTTTCTTGCACTCATTTAACGGGGTGCCCTTGGCCAGGGACGAGGATGTACAGTGGGACGTGCAGCTGTTTTCAGATGCAGCGGGCAGTGAAGGTTTTGGCATTTACTGGCAGGGGCATTGGTGTGCGGAGCAGTGGCCTCAGGAGTGGAAGAATGGTGGGCGGAGCATTGCCTTTTTGGAACTTTTCCCACTGTTGGTGGCGTTGACAATCTGGGGCGCAGAGCTGGAACACAAGAGGGTACTTTTCCGTGTGGACAACATGGCGGTGGTGCAAATCGTCAATAGACAATCGGCCAGGGACGAGCAGATTTTGAAATTAATGAGGGTGTTTGTGCTGGGCTGTTTGCGCTATGACATTTCATTCAGGGCTTTGCATGTGCCGGGTGTGGACAATGACATTGCGGATGCTTTGTCTCGTTCACAGTGGGGGAGATTCCATGGGCTGGCCAAGGAGGCGGACAGGACACCGACCCCGATGCCGGAGCACCTTTGGTCGGTCGGCAACGCAGGGTGTTTCAACTGGTGGTAGGTTCCTTGTCGGTTTCCACGCGTACGGCGTACACATTGGCATGGAATGAATTTTTGGCTTCAGGTGCTAGTAGGAGGGACGAGCCGGGGCGCAGTTCGGAGGATGTGGTTCATTTTATCCTTGACCTCATTGAGAAGGGTTTGTCGCGAGTCACTATTGCGGGGAAGCTGGCTGGGGTGGCGTTCATGGGTAAGCTTTTTTGGGGTTATGCCCCGTCTGCTGGGGAAATAGGTCGCAGGATGCTGGAGGGGTGGGCGAGGGAACGGGGCGGTACTGGGGTGTCCCGTTTGCCGATTTCCTGGCAGACGCTGGCTCGTTTGCTGGCTGTGTTGCCTGCAGTTTGCATTGATGAGTTTGAAGTTGCATTGTTTTCTACCCTTATGGTTTTCATGTTTTTTGGAGCTTTCAGGGTTTCGGAGCTCCTGGGGACCAAGGTGAAGCGGGGGATTTGTTGGCAGGATGTTTTCCTATCGGACACAGGTGTACACGTTTGGTTGGCCAGTTCCAAAACAGATCAGAAGGGGGTGGGAAAAGGGGTTTGGTTGGAAGCAGGATCCCCTAGTTGCACATGCCCGCTGCGCTTGGCCCGGCAATGGAGGACGCTCTCAGGGGGGGATGGGGGTGAGTTAGTTTTTCAGCACAGGGACGGGGCGCGCGTCTCTGACTATCAGCTGCGTATGGTCCTGCGTAAGGGGTTGCAGCAGTTGGGGTTGGATGGAGCTCAGTTTGGGACACATTCTTTCAGGATTGGGGCAGCGACTGAGGCGCATAACCGGGGTTGGTCGCAGGGCGACATAATGCGCTTGGGGCGTTGGTCTTCTTCCTGCTTTCACAAATATGTGCGGGAGGATCCTCCTTCGGCGCCTGCGTCCATTGTTTTGGTGTGAGTCTCATATTTGTTTTTCATTTCAGGTTCGGTGGCCGGGCCACACACGAGGGAGTTGACGGTGTGGATTGTGGGGCATTCCTTCGTCAAGTGGGCGCACGTTCAGGCGTGCAAAAGTTATTTTGGGGAAAGTTTGGGTTTCAATGGCAGCCTTTTTCGACTGGTATGGAAGGGAATGGGGGGGATGCTTTGGAGGGAGCTGATCCCCTGTCTGAATAAAGCCATGGTGAGGGGTCAATGCCCGGATATTCTCTTAATTCACTTGGGGGAGAATGATCTTTGTAGTGTGAAAAGGGTGGTATTGTTGCGAGCCATGAAAAGAGACTTGGCGTTGTTGAAAGAGCAGTGGTCGGGTTGTCATGTTCTCTGGACAGAATTGGTCCCGCGGAGGGTGTGGAGAGGGGCGTTGAAGCCCAGGGCGGTTGATAGGTCTCGGAGGAAAGTGAATTTGGAGATCTCCCGGTTTTGTCGAGATTTGGGCTTTGGGAGAGTCACCCATAAAGATATCCGTTTTGAGGCGGTAGAGTTTTTTCGGGGAGATGGGGTCCATTTGTCGAGGTTGGGCATGGATCTTTATTTGTTGGAGCTCAGGGAGGTCTTGTCTCGGTGCTTGAGGGGGCAGAATCAAGCTCGTTGTGCTTAAAGCCTTTTTTGTTGGGGGGCAGAAAGAGGGGAGGGTAGTTGCACCGCCCCCCTCTTTCTGGGTGGCGGGGGTTATGGTGAATTCTGGTCAGTTTTACCGGAAGTTGGTGGAGTTATTGGGGTTGAGTTGGGGTTATCGACAGGAAAAGGTTAGTTTGGGAAGTTTAGTTCGGTTACACAGTTTGGGGGCCGATAGCTGGAAAGGGGCAGGCAGGGGAGTTTTGGTTAACAGAAGGTTTGGATTTAGAGATTGTTGGGGGGTTATACAGGAGTGTAATGTTTTATAATGTTTTATAATGTTTTTATATTGTTGTAATGTTGTAATGTACGGGCGGGGGCGGGCTCGAAGGTATTTAGGGGAGGGGGCGGGGGGCGGGGCTAGGCATGTTATATTTAGTGAGGCCTAGTTTTGGAAGGCGTTTCGGCCAAGGATTTTAATTTGTAATGTGCACCTGTTTCCAATAAAGCGGCCTTTTACACACAATATTCTTGTCAGTGGCCTGCTTCCCCCCCTCCACCCCTCCCTCCCAAGGGGGGCTTGGGGGGGAAGGCGACCGCAGGGAGTCCCCACCCCCGGGCAGTTTGGGAGGGGGCGTGTGGAGGGAGGGGTTTGCTGGCCCTGCGCGGTCTTTTCGAACTTGGGCTTGTTGGTAGGGAAAAGATAGCCCAAATGCAGCCCAAGTGGAGCCCAAATGTATCGAAATGTTGCCCAGGTATAAATACCTTGGGCGCCCGCCCCCGGCCACCATTTTAGGTTTGGTGACCTGGTGGCCGGGAGCTAGGATAGTGTCGTGTTTTTTGTCCCCACCCTCCCCTCCCTCAAAAAACACGTTTTTGGGTTTTTTGCCCCCCTTTTGGTTTTGTTTCGGGGTTTTTCGTTTGGGGTTTTTTAGTGTAGGTTTTCCGTTTTTTCCCTTTGGCGTTTTTCCCCAGGCGTTTTGTGGGAACAGGTGTGCAAGGGGTTTTTGCTATGTTTGTACCTTGTCGCTTGGAGCAGGTGCGGTGCGGGGGTTATGGTGAATTCTGGTCAGTTTTACCGGAAGTTGGTGGAGTTATTGGGGTTGAGTTGGGGTTATCGACAGGAAAAGGTTAGTTTGGGAAGTTTAGTTCGGTTACACAGTTTGGGGGCCGATAGCTGGAAAGGGGCAGGCAGGGGAGTTTTGGTTAACAGAAGGTTTGGATTTAGAGATTGTTGGGGGGTTATACAGGAGTGTAATGTTTTATAATGTTTTATAATGTTTTTATATTGTTGTAATGTTGTAATGTACGGGCGGGGGCGGGCTCGAAAGTATTTAGGGGAGGGGGCGGGGGGCGGGGCTAGGCATGTTATATTTAGTGAGGCCTAGTTTTGGAAGGCGTTTCGGCCAAGGATTTTAATTTGTAATGTGCACCTGTTTCCAATAAAGCGGCCTTTTACACACAATATTCTTGTCAGTGGCCTGCTTCCCCCCCTCCACCCCTCCCTCCCAAAATGGCGCCGAAGATGGAGATCGCGCGCCGCCGCCCAAGCAGCGATGCCAAACGAGCCCACTCGCAGGAGAGATGCGGGCCGTGCACAAAAAAGCCCGATATGGAGACCGACACTGCAGGCTAGATCAGGGCTCAAAGCCCACCGCATATAGATGCCCCAAAGTACCACTGAGTGCGGCAGTAACCAAGAGCGGGACGGGTGCCGCAACACCGGTAGCTCACCTCGAGTCCACAGCTCCGGCAACGGCGGACGTCCGAGCAGATCAACAGGATTATAATGCAGGCGCCACACAAAACACCATCTGGCGTGCCTCCGCGGTGTTTAGAGGCAGACGTCCCGAATGTACAGAACAGCAGCAGGGCACAGGTGAGTCCCAGCAGCGGAGCTCAGCAGCCAGGGCACCCTGGGGCCGCCATCTTGCGCAGATCAGGAAAAACGCTGTATAAAGTGTGTCACAGGGCATTGAAGAGCCGCAGCAACAACCTCAGAATGCTCCTCTGTGCCCCAGAAGTCCTGATATATTACTTACAGCCGTGAATGGCTGTTATGTTGGGCCCTAGGCCCTCATGCTCGGCAGCAGTAACGGACACAGACACATAGTTGGGGTAGTAGGGAACTGGCCACGAGCACGTGCTCTCGGCCCTTTTATTACCCTCGTCACCTGACCCAGTGACGTAGGTGGTGGGTGGGTGTAAAGAGTATTACACACATGCATGAACACTAGAACGTGTCCATGCTAGGACACTACATTCCTCCCAATTTTTAATAACAAAAACCCAAAGTCAAAGTTCAACCTGGGGGAGAAAGAAAGATATACACAGATGTAATACAGTGACCAAACTTCTGCAGAGTCGCTCACACTTCAGCTGCTTGGAGTCACAGACGATGTTCTTCCTGTCGCGGACGATGTTCTTCCTGTCGCGTAGACCACCAGTTCACTGTGGCACCAGCCTGGGTGCTCGATGGATCCAGTCTGTTGACGACTCTGCTTTGAAGTTGTACTCACTGTCTTTTCTTCACTTTATTTCCATGGCGACAAACGCAGTTGAAGTTCTTGTGGTTCACCGCTAGATGTTGCCGTTCATCTTTTAGTCCAGTCCTATTCTTCATCGGTGGCGTGTATTCTGTTTTAGCAAAAGACGGGTTGTTCGCAAGAACACCCCTCTCACCAGGATGCCCCTCTCGCAGGTGTTCCCCTGCCACGGGATATCCCTGAGGCCCTCTTCATCAGATCTGGCCTGGGTTGTGTGTCCTGTATCGTGTTACTCCCATGCCGATAAGTGCGGGTGCGGAGGAGACGACAGGTCTCACCTCAGATTCCGCAGTCAGACCTGGAGGGTAGCTGTTGGCTCCTGTCTTTCGCGCGCGATGTCTTCATCCTCCTGGGACCTTTGCTGAAGGGCGGCTGATGACCATCTCTCGTCGCGGGGATGCTCTCTCTCACTGGCATCCCTGAGGCCTTTGCCCCTGAGTCACCACGGCTGGCATTGTCCAGTGTCCGCGTGACCCCAAAGGTGGATGTTCCGAACGGTCCGGCCTGCTCACCTCTGCAGATCCCAGGTATGGTGAATGCATCGTCAAGCAGATGGTCTTCTCTCCGTGCCACGGGTGTTCACAGGACTTGCTCTCCATGTTCTGGCACTTGTCGCCTTCCTTATCTTCAGGGTGTGAGTAGTCTTGCCACACTCCTCTCTCTTTCCTCGATTCTTTTCTCCGTGAGGGTGTCGAGTCACTCTGACTTCTTCTCCTTCTTCTTGCAGTGGCAACCATGCCACTCAGATCTCTTTCTTTCCCCTTTTTCCTTTTAGTGGCAGACGTGCCACTCTGATGTCATCTTCCTTCTTTTATTGTAGTGGCAAATGTGCCACTCCGACATCTTCTTTGGCTTGTGGTGGCAAACGTGCCACTCCGATCTCTTCTTTCTTGTAGTGGCAAACGTGCCACTCCGATATCTTCTTCCCTTCGCTTCACGACCTACTCTGGACCGTTTCTCTTCTCCTCTTGGTCTGGCCAGGCTTCTCCATGCAGCGCGCGCACTCTGCACGTGTTCCCCCTGGTCTTGTCCTCGTCCGAGAACACTCTCTCCATCTTCCTCAGCATTCCGAGTTAGGGTCGTGACTTTCTCTTCATCTTCTCCTTTTCACCAGTTACTTTGGTTGTTGAAGTTCGTGGGGCCATACTCTTGGTCCTCTTCGTTCTTCTTGAGCTTCTTGGACCACTTGACGGTCCGAGCTGCCGATCACTGTCAGGATACCTTCGGTGTTGTCGTCAGACCTCTTGTTCTGTCGCTTCACTGACCCGTGCGTCGGTTACCTCCTTTTGCAACCCCTGGCGGGTTGGCTTCTGTGGTGCGACCATTTGGCAGGTCGGCTTGGCCTTTGTGGTGCGACCATTTGGCTGGTCGGCTTGACCTTTAAGGTGCGACCATTTGGCTGGTCGGCTTGACGAGGTGTGTCACGTCGTGTGACTACCTGTGTTCGCTGCCTTGTCAGGCGCTGGTGCACGCTCATCTTCGTACCGTCGTGGTACATCCTCAGTGTAGCGTTGCTCCTTGTACCGTGATCTCTTGATGTGGTGGCTTCTTGGCGCCACTGGGTGTGGCTCGACATCCTTGCCCGCCAGTGTCGGATACTTGCTGCGCCCATCCTCTTCAGTGGGTTCCTCTCCTGTAGGCGCTGCAGTGTACCTTCCGCGTCCGGGGTACACCTGCGCTGAGTCCTTTAGTTCGCTCGAGGGTTCGCTCCACTTGATGCGGCGACAGCGCAGTCCTTGCTGGGGTGGATGTGGCTTGACACCGTTTTTCCTTCTTCCTCCTTGTCGCTGTGGGATGGTGCTGCATCCCTGTGGCACACCGTCTCTTCTTCCTTGCGCTTCTGTCGCGTTCCTGCGCTTCTGGCGCATTCCTGTGCGCCTCCGTCGCGTTCCCGTGCACTCACCATTGTGCATCAGTCTGCCCTTGCGGTACATGCCTCGCTGCCTCTTCTCCAATCCTTCTATTCTTCTTCCAGCAGCTGGTGCAATACTGCCCTCCGGCCACTAGATGGCAGTGCAAGGTATGCTCTTCCCTCCATTCAGCAGCAACCTTCTCTGCTGCACATGTTTTCTTCATTGTTCTTTCACTTTCCAGGCTTCGGTAGAGTGCAGACGGGCTGGAGCTACAACAGAGCAGTGGAGGGCAGGACACGAGCCTCGACAGCAGGTACGTTTTTTTTTTTCATTTACTTTCTTTGGAGGCAGGGGGCACAGGCTTATGGGCTGCTCAGAGGGAGAGGCAACACTCTGCGGGGCACAATGACAGTCAGTGCCATCACGCGCACCGCTTTAGTTTACTTTTGGCGCTGCTGGCCATTTGCCTCTCCAGTAGGCGCTGCTGGGGGTCCTGCGAGGTTGGGCATGATCCGGATGGCCGGCGGCGGCCGTTCCTCACTGTTGTGATCACCCTCCCTGCCCGCGGCAGCTTCCTGCAGTCCTCGCGCGGCAGGGGGGGGTGTGTACTCGCAGAACTCCTCGCCTCTTTCGGCGTGTATTTATTTATTTAATGCCGTGAGCGGCGCTGGCCGCGTACAGTTCCGTGGGTGTCTCCCTCCCTCCCGTGGCAGCCTCGCTCACTTCTCCTGCTGCGCGGGCGGGGGGGGGAAACGGTGGTAGTGTAGCTCTTCGACTACGGGCCGCCAGCACTCTTCTTTGCTCTCCCGCCCCCCCCCCGCAGCCTCATTCAGCTTGCTTGCCACGCGGGGAGCGGGCGGGGAGACGGGGTCTCCGTGATGCGGCTTCTGAGGGTGGGCTGCTCTTACACCGGTGCTGCTTCTTCCTTCGGCCGCGGACCGGGCACTCCCTTTTCTCTTCCCACACCCCGCCGCAGCAGCCTCTCCTTCCATACGCAGCGCGGCGGGGAGGGGGGGTGCTACTGTCGTTGCTCGACTGCGGGTGGGCTCCGCTTTTACTTGGTGAGCTGCTCTCCTCGGGCCACGGGCCGGACGCTTGCTTCGGGCTCCTCACTTGCGGCGGGCATGTAGCGCTTCCCCCAGGGTGGAGGAGGAGCGGGGTGGGCACCCGCTGTCTCCCGTTTATCTTTCTGGCTCACCTCCGGCTTACGGGCCTCCTCCCTCCCGCGGGTGGGCTCCGCGTGGTTTCCTCCTGTTGCGAGGGTCGTGGCCGACGCGGGTGGGCTCCGCTCGGACCACTCATCGACCGGGCACGGCGGCAGGCTCGACAGGGTCGGGTGGGCACCCGACCTCCTCCTGCGGGGCCACGGCGTCGCGGCCAATGCGGGTGGGCTCCGCTCGGCGTGACTTCACCACGGGGCACTGCGGCAGGGTTTTACGGGGTCGGGGTGGGCACCCGACTTCCGCGCTTTTCCTTCCGGGGCTCGTCGCACGCCCGGCGGGCGATCAGGCGCTGTTCTCGCCTGCTGGGGTGCCTCTCCACAGGCATCTCCTCTCCCCCTTTCAGATTGCTGGGCTGCTGCACGCTGGGGCTTAGACCCTCGTCGCCATTGTTATGTTGGGCCCTAGGCCCTCATGCTCGGCAGCAGTAACGGACACAGACACATAGTTGGGGTAGTAGGGAACTGGCCACGAGCACGTGCGCTCGGCCCTTTTATTACCCTCGTCACCTGACCCAGTGACGTAGGTGGTGGGTGGGTGTAAAGAGTATTACACACATGCATGAACACTAGAACGTGTCCATGCTAGGACACTACAAATGGCACCAAGTAATGAGGATATTAGGCGGATTATTGTCTTGACCAGCAGAGCAGCACTAAAGTGCAGCCATCTTGCTGTGGGCTCACTAGCGCCCACCTAGGGTATGGATTTTAGGGTGGAGCACAGACCAGGAGTAGACCATGCCGGGGCTGATGGTTTGTTCAGTTTCTTTCGCCTTGGTGATGAGAACACCCTAGAGGTTATGTACCTCTCCCCACTTTCAGCTGGGAGGCACAGGTGTTGGACCTGTCATCCTAATGGTGGTCTTCCTCCAACCTTTTGCCTGCTTATCTGCACATTTTGCTGTATCCTGTCATTGGCCTTAGGACTCTGAGCACTTCACCACTGCAAATCAGTGCTAAAGTGCATGTGCTTTTCCCCTAAACATGTTGATATTGGTATATACCTGATTGGCATAATAAGGTTACCTGTAAGTCCCTTGTAAAGAGGTACACCGTGCATCCAGGGCCTGTCATCTAAATGGTACTAGTGGGCCTGCAGCACTGGTTGTGCCAATCACACACGTAGCTTTTCAAACCTGTCTCAGGCCTGCCATTGCAGGGCATGGGTATGCAGTTCAATGCCACTTCGACTTGGCATTTAAAACCTTTTGCCAAACCTAAACTCCCCTTTTATTACACATACGTTACCCCGAAGGGAGGCCCTCAGTGACCCTAAGGGCAGGGTGCTGTGTAACTATAAGGCAGGACATGTACTTGTAAGTTTTACATGTCCAAATAGTGACCAACAGCCAAATTTGTTTTTCACAGCTCTGAGACCTACTCCTTCCAAAGTCTAGCACTGGTGAGTTCTTGAACACATTTTAAGCTGTAATTCCTGATTAAAAGGGAGTAGATACTTATGTTAAAAATCTTTGGAATAGTGGTGATAAATTCTCTTTAATGGTAATGTTGGGTTTGACATTACCGTTTTAGAAATGCCACTTTTAGAGGACCTGGCTTGGCAGTTCGGTTTGGACTCTTCCCATGAGGCACAGGGTCAAGACTGATTTGCATATGGCTGGGTCTAAACTGAAGTGGCATGGTGAGCAAAAGAACGATGGATTTAACCCATATCTCTTGACTGGGGGTGAATGTATGATTAATTCAGCATTCTGTCCATCATTTGTTTGCGTAGCACTTTTAGAAAGTGGGCATTTCTCTGCTCTTAACTTTGCTCCGTGTGTCTGCAGTCTGTCTCCAGTATCTGTCTGGGCTGAGTGACAGCTACACTTTGTGCAGTCCCTCTAGACAGCCGCAACACAGGAAGGGCTGGGATTGAAAGGGAATGTATGTGCATTCATCTGCATTCTGATATCCTTCCTGGGCAGGAAGGGGAGAAGAGGCTCACACTTACATCGGAATAGGTTGTATCTTGCCCTCACACAAAGGGCTTTTTTATCCCCTTCTGGAAGTCTGGAGCCAGGGCTGGCCTGAAAGGGATCCTTGTGCACTTCAGAGAGTTCCTTTGAAGTCACCCCTACATCAAAGGAAACAATAACAGGAGTAAGGCCGTTAACCCAGGTGAGACTGGGCATAGTATGCAACAAACAACAGTGTCTCAACTGGAAAATATTTACTGACAGGGCAAATAAAGGCAATTAAATAAATCACAATCAGAAAGGGAAGCAAGGGAAGGGAGACCACAGCGTATTTAAGTAGTTTGAGGAGCACTACAGTACACATGAATATACATTGACAATGACACACAACTTGAGCACTGTGCGTGCTAGTGAAAAAGTGGGCGGCGCAGTGACACAAGGGTGCAGAGAACAGCGTAAACAGCGATAACGGGTAAAGTGGTCAAAAATGCAAATTATATACAGTGTATATATACAAAATTTCAGATAAATAGATTGACCACAACAGTGCCCAAGTTCTAGGCAGGGTAGTCAACGGCATTTCAACCTGAAATATTGCAGGTCATCATCAGGCCAATGGTCAAAAGTTTGAGGGTAGTGCTCTATAGGAAGAGGAGAGGGAGAAAGAATAAGTATCTGTGAGGTGCAGGGGGAAGGTGAACAATAGATAAGGTGAGTGGAGATTACCTAACAAAGAGTCCAAGGTAACGGTGTGAGTGAATCAAGAGTTAACAATTCAAGGGGCATCGGGAAACCAGGTTGGAGCTGTATAGGGATGAGGACAAGGTAAGGAAACATCAGAATGAATGTAAAGGCAGCAGAAACAAAACAAAACTATCCCAGAGTGTGTATGAATAATTACCCAATAAAAGGTCCTGTAACTTTTGCCAGCAATGTGCGAAGGACTAACACTGTATGAAGATCCAAAGCGGGCCGTGTAAGTAATTCCAAGGTCCACTCGGTAAGGGGGCGTGGCAAAGGATCTGAAGGAAGGGAGGGGTAAATTAAGTATACAAAAGGCGAGCTTGAAAAAACAATAAAGTCATGGCAGAACCGGCACTTACATGCAGATGGCGATGGCACAATGGCTCGAGAATTCCTAGGATTGGAGCGGAGGAGTGAAGCCTCGCAGAGTGAAGCCGGGTCGAGGACGAGTGAAGTGTCCTTGAACACCGGAGTGCCAAACAGGGATAGTGAAGTACCCGGAAGTAGGATGATGTGACGCGAGTGACGCGAGTCACGAGAGGTGGAGAACTAGACAGGGGAAAGAAAAGGATCGTCGTGGCCCCCCAGGGGGACCAAGGGGTGCTGATTAAGGGACGAAGTACACCGAGCGTGCTAGGTTCAAGGCTGCTCTTGGGCTATACCAAACAAATAATATACAATAAATATTCCTGCATCATGTCACTTAACAGTAATTACATTGTGTTAATCATAATTTCCATATTATGCGAAACAGGGCTCAATAAGGCAGGTAGTTAAGCAATAACTGAGTGGATCCACTGGAGGGGAAATAATGAACGTGAAACAGACAAAGGTGGTGGCATAGTGATCATGGACATGGAGAACTATGACAACGAGATCCTACACCAACTGAAAAATACCTCTCGCTATCGACCTTTACCCAAAGATCCCCTCTCTGAAATTCGGATCCAAATACAATCTGTCACAACACATGCCCTTGACTCTGGCATCATCACTAAAAAAGAACACGCTTTTCTCAATGACCCTCACCCCCCAGCTATTTATGTACTACCCAAGGTCCTCAAGAACTCAACCAACCCCCCTGGACGACCGATAGTTTCTGGTTGTGGTTCCATTCTGGAACCACTTGGTAAATACATTGACTCTTTTCATAAATAATTTGTACAATTAACTGACACTTTTGTAAGGGACAGCACACATCTCATCAACATCGCATAGCAATGACCTCATGATAGGTCTAGACATTGAGGCATTATTCCCCACTCTGAAGGCCTCTCTGTCATTACACAACTCCTTGATGCACGTCCCAGACCAGTCCGCATACCCACTGATTTCATCATTGATCTACTACGCATTGCTCTCACCAAGATTTATTTTCTCTACAAAGACACATTCTTTCTACAAATCAAAGGTGTAGCCATGGGGGCGTGTTTCACCCTAATTTTGCTATTCTTTATGTCCACCATCTCAAAACCACTCTCTTTCTATCAACACACAATCCTTTCCTTATCCAAGTCAACCTCTGGTGTCGATACATCGATGATATTCTCTTATTCTGGCACGGCACACATGAAGACCTGGCAGCCTTCATAACCTGGCTTAACAACTGCCAAAACCACCTCAAATTTACATCTGATGTCAGAACTAATGACCTACCTTTCCTTGACCTCACTCTGCACGTCGAGGACGGTATCTTAGGTACGGCCCTAAACCGCAAACCTACAGAGCGTAACACTTTCCTTATGTACTGGAGTTATCATCCCAGAGGCCTCAGGGACGGCTTACCCTACGGTCAATTTCTCTGAATCCGCAGAAATTGTAAATGGCGCAAGGACTACTTCAAAGAAGCAGCCATCCTCACACAAAAATTGATTGCCAGAGGCTACCCAAAACGGATTGTTTCCCGTGCATCCAAAAGGGCATGGCTCTGCCACAGAAAGATCATACTCTCCCCCTCACCCAAACGCACCAACCAACGCATCCCATTTGTCTCGACGTACAGTCCCTCGAGCAACTTGGTCAGTAGGGTTATAAAAAGAAACTGGCCCATACTGCGCACCCATGCACCCTTCATAGAACCTCAAATGGGCAGCAACCTAGCAGATAAACTTGTCCATGCTATCACCTGGCCCCAAATTTAAAGTAAAACCCAAACAGTTACATCACTCTGGGGGCTACCACCTACCCTAGGACACTACAAATGCCAGTCCTGTACAGCCTGTAACTTCACCTACAACGCTAAAGAATTAGTAAACGCAGGACATTCTTACAAACTCAAAAACTTCACAAACTGTCGCACAACTAACGTCATCTACGTGATACGATGCCCGTGTAATCTTTTATACATCGGCCAAACCAACCAGATGGCACAGCAACGCATCTTTGAGTAGCAGAGCCACATTAGATGCAACTTCGAAACAGCTCCCTTGGTCATCCACTACAGAGGAAAAATCCACTCTGAAACAGACTTGACCTGGTTGGTGATTGACCACCCCACGCTGCCACTCAGGGGTGGCAACCTACAATTGTTACTGAATAAATGTGAATGCAGGTGGATTGCACGCTGCAACTCCATTGAAAATGGGTTGAACACCCAAGATGAATGGAATTCAGTTATTACAGCCCCATGAACCCACCTCTTGTTCCTCGGTCCGTATTTACACAGCCCAATGCCCCACCTATACAGAGTTTGCGGTCAGACACCTAGGATGATCATATATTCAGGTTGTTCCCAATCTATCGTTATACCACCACACGTACCCTTCACTGTTGTCATTTCTATCAACACAACTATACCAGGTCATTTGGCTGGGACCCCCAGTCTCTCCCTTGGCCCCCACTCTTTACAACATCAGCATTATGTGAACATATGTGTTAGTAATATTTGTACGAATGGTTATTCACTTATCTGCAGGCATTTTGCCATTCCCATGTTAAAAATAATTGTGCTTGATCTCCTAAACCATACTTGAAATTCTATGACTGGTTATTTAATCTGCCTTTGTTGTTTCTCCTATGCAATGCTTGCCTCACGTTCATTATTTCCTCTCCGGTGGATCCAATCAGTTATTATATAACTACCTGCCTTATTGAGCCCTGTTTCACATAATATGGAAATTATGATTAACACAAGGTAATTACTGTTAAGTGACATGATGCGGGAATATTTATTGATTATTATTTGTTTTGTGTAGCTCAAGAGCAGCCGTGAACCTAGCAGGCTCAGTGTACTTTGTCCCTTAATCAGCACCCCTTGGTCCCCCTGGGGGCCCACGACGATCCTTTTCTTTCCCCTGTCTAGTTCTCTGCCCCTCGTGACTCGTGTCACGTCATCCTACTTCCGGGTACTTCTCTCTTCCCTTCCTTCAGATCCTTCGCCATGCCCCATTACCGAGTGGCCCTTGGAATTACTTACACTGCCCGCTTTGGATCTTCATACAGTGTTAGTCCTTCGCAAATTGCTGGCAAAAGTTACAGGACCTTTTATTGGGTAACTATTCATACACACTCTGTGATAGTTTGGTTATGTTCCTGCTGCCTTTACATCCATCCTGATGTTTCCTTACCTTGCCTCATCCCTATACAGCTCCAATCCGGTTTCCTGATGCCCCCTTGAATTGTTAACTCTTGATTCACTCAGACCATTACCTTGGACTCTTTGTTAGGTAATCTCCACTCACCTCATCTATTGTTCACCTTCTCCCTGGGCCTCTCAGATACTTATTCTTTCTCCCTCTCCTCTTTCTATAGAGCACTACCCTCAAACATTTGACCATTGTCCTGATGATGACCTGCAATAATTCAGGTTGAAACGCTGTTGACTACCCAGTCTAGAACTCGGGCACTGTTGTGGTCAATCTATTTATCTGACATTTTGTATATAAATACTGTATATATTTTGCATTTTTGACCACTTTACCTGTTATCGCCGTTTACGCTGTTCTCTGCACCCTTGTGTCACTGTGCCGCCCACTTTTTCACTAGCACGCACACTGCTCAAGTTGTGTCATCGTCAATGTATATTCATGTGTACTGTAGTGCTCCTCAAACTACTTACATAAATTATTATTTTTTCACCCTACCATCACTCTGGGGTCTCCTTTATCTTGCTTCCCTTTCTGATTGTGATTTATTTCATTGCCTTTATTTGTTCTGTCTGTAAATATTTTCCAGTTGAGACCCTGTTGTTTGTTGCACCCCTACATTAAAGGCACTCTTGGGTATACATCTTAGGGCTCTGGCCCTACCAAATCAGTATGCAAATGGACCTGGGAAGGTCTCTGCTGGAGTAAATACTGCTGTGCTGTAAGGATTGCTACTTTGCCTTGATAGTTCTGAGGAACTGCGTCTCTGCTTTGCTGAGCTGCCCTGCTGACTGCTGATTTCTGCCCTGCTGATAAAAAGGACAAGATCCATCTCACTTGAACTCAGAGTGATTCCAAGAGCTTGCTGGCTTGCCTCCTATTTTATGAAGTCTCAGGGAAACAAAAGACTTCCCGCAATCCTGCTGGTGCTGCTGGACTCTGCTGTCTGTGAGTCCTACCCTTGCCTGAGGTGCCCATTCCAGTCTTGGGCCTCAGAATTGGGTTTCTGGAGCTTTTTCCTACCTCAATATCGATGCAGCAGTGACTTTGTGTTAATTGGAACCGAAGCATCACCTTCGATGCCAAAGCAGCAGCTGCTCGAAGACAGCAGTTCTACACCCAGCACAGCTCATCTCGGATGGGCAAAGTGGCTTGACATCAACGCTGCACCTGCATCATAAAGGGGTTTGATACCGAAGTTTCCATTGATGGTGTAAATCAGCGACGACGCGCGGCTCCATCTACGGATCAACAACGACGCGGCGACTCCTTGACTCCTTGCCTCGAGTCTTCGACGTCGACCAAATTCCATCCAAGGTATTTCTTCAGCTGGACCTGTCTGGGTCCTGTAGCCAGTCTGCCTTCAATTGCAGCTGGCCTGAACGTTGACTTTGCACCAGTCCCTCGCGATCTGAAGTAACATTTTGGCGGCTAGTGACTTCTAAGCACTGTTTTTCTATTTAATCTTTAAGAATTCATATCTCAACTTCTACTTATTGGATTTTTTTCATTTTGGTCTTGCTTTACTCAGATAACTATTCACCATTTTTCTTAACCTGTGTGGAGTCCTTTTGTGATATTTCATTGAGTTACTATATTTCAAGTGTTGCACAAATACTTTACGCCTCTTAAGTTAAGCCTGACTGTTCTGTGCCAAGGTACCAGAGGGTGAGCACAGGTTAATTTAGGAATGTATCTGACTTACCCTGGCTAGGGTGGTGGTCCATACTTGGACAAAGTGTAAACCTCTGCCAACTAGAGGCCCCATTTCTAACAGAGAAGTTCTTGAATGAATACCTTATGATTTGGGTCAGTTTGGGTTGTCATCTTTATGGTGCCCACAGAAGGCTATACTAAATGGGTTGGAGTGGTCCGAGCACTCTGGTGAGAGTTGGTTGAGAAAAGTCTAAAAGAATATGGGTAAAATCATGTGGTTGAGTGTATTTTCCTTTTTAAGTTGGTGGGTATTATTTTTTATGTCATTAGGAGATGTTGATGTCTTTAAAAGAGTTTCCCACCGACTTCATGTTGGGATGCCCTGACAGCTTGAAGTCTTTCCACAAGCATAATTGGTGTTGGTATAGGTGACTAGAAATTCAATTATTTTACAGACTGGTGATTTGTAGCTCAAGTGAAAAGTGGTTGCTTGGTGGGTGTGAATCCTAGTTGGTGGAGAAGCTTTACTGACTGTAATGCTGAAGTGAGTTTCTCTAACTGTAAAATTGATTTGTGCGTCATGGAGAGGCCTTTGTTGAACATGTGAGGTTGCGGCTGGTGTGTTATTTTGTGCCCATGTTGGATGATTTGATCAAGGGCAGGAGATATGTTTGGAGCGCCATGCAGTTCATGATAAATGCAATGTCTAGGCTGTGCGATAAAGTTTGCTATGCTCGCTAAGTGTCTGTGATTGAAGTGTGCATTGATGAATGCAATTGCGCATGGAGGTGTGGTAATAGATTGAAGGTGTGGGGATTAGATCAATTGTGATGTAGACGAGTTTGTTAGGTGCATGAGTGCATGCTGCTACATGGTGTCACTGTCATTCAATTATGCCTTAACTTGAATATGCTGAGAGTAAGATGCCATTGGTTTTTGTATAGGCTGACTGTGATAGGTCAGGTGGAGGCCACTGGGCTGAAGGATTTCAGTACATCTTAAAAACAGAAAAATAGGTCCAGGATTCTGATAGCTCATGTCCGTCTTGAGAAGGTTCATGCCCAGCCTAATGAGGTATGATTTCCTATCTTGGTAAGGGCTCAAGTCTAGCCTTCTGGAGTCTACTATCCTTCTCACTGAGTACTCATGTTTAACCATATGTGGGTTCAGGTCCACTTTTCTAATGTGTCCTGTCCATGATTCTATTGATCCACGTCCAGCAGGCACTTTAAAGGCTTAACTTTAGTCCACAGTGTTGCAAACTCATGTTTACCCTGCTTAGATTTAATGCCTTACCTACTAAGAGCTCATGTACAATCGTCTGAGATTCATGTCTAATCTTCAAAGTGCACATTCCCGTCCTTCTGAGTACTCATGTCCAACCTCTTGGGGTCTCATATTCAGCCTGCTTAAGTCTTATGTCCACTAATCTGATGGTTTATATCCAACCTAGGGAGAGCCCATTTACACTCAGGGCTCCTGTACACCGCACTGCGGGTTAACATCTAATTGGCCACAGTAAGGGTGTACCTTGAGGCATCTACTCTGATTCAATTAATTGTATAGCCTGGTATGAGTTCATCTCTATCTTTTTTGAGCTCATATTCAGTGTCCACCCTGAGGGACCTGTTGTGATAAGAGCTAAAGGCATCTCATTGAAAATATTCCTTATTGCATTTCGTGAGTGAGTGCATATGTGTGTGTGTCTGCCTGTGTGTGTGTCTGTCTGTGTGTGTGCGGGAGAGAGAGAGAAAGACAAAAATATATTTTCTTTGATTTTGAATTATACTTATCAAATTTTATAACAACCTTTAAACTTTTCATCTTTCTTTTAAAAAAGTTAAAACATAGCTAAAGTAAACACATAACTTTTAAACATTCTTACTAAAATTGGAATACAAATAAATATGTTAATGAGGGTGGGTAAGTGTTATGTAATATTATTTAGAAGTGTGTATTTATAACTTAATTTCTCATATATGTAAAATATTAGATTTTTAATACACATTTAATTTAATGAATTATTGCAAAGAACATTTTATTTTACTAGCTTCAAGGTGATAATAAAACTTTTTTAATTATACTACATTAGTATTAAGCATTAGAATGTCTTTTTTTTTTTTTAAATAAACTTTTTTACATTTCCTCACTCTGTCCGGTATTGAGAGCTCCACCTCGGTGCTGGAGCTTCTCACCATCAGTTGCTTGACAGTTACACCATCATGTGCAAAGTTACTACTAGTAACTTTACAATAGTAAAGCTCCACTCCCTCGTTTGAGGGGTGTAAACATGTAAGTATGCAGCTAGGTACACTAAAAATCTACTCTGGGAATTTGCTGACTAGAAAAAGAATTGAAAGATACCCCTTGGTGTAAGATGAGATATATATTTAAGTAAATATGTAGATGTAGATTTACCTTTGTGAATCAGCCCTATATAGTTATTGAGCTGTCTGTATTTTACAAATGATTCTACAATATTTTGTAGAAACCTTTTTAGTGCAGCTGTAGGAATTTGCAAATATGACATCCCTCTAAATGGCCATGACACTCCTCTAAATATGTAGAAACTGTAAGGCCAGAGTAGCGGCATACTACAGGAAGATAGGCAAGGAGGCATGTAATAATAACAACACCATAGCACTTCATATCACACTTCTGCCATCACAAGCCAATGTAAATTATAAGTGTTGGTATTATTCATTTTAAAGGAACAAAACTTACCATCTCTCAAAGGATGGACGGCTGAGCTGACCTCACCGAAATTCAACTTCATGACTTTCAGCTCACAGCCGCAGTCAGTTTGGATGTTTAACTCACTGACCCTTCTTTCTGGTGTTAGTTTGATAATAAGTAATTATATAGCAAAAACATAATCTGAATTGCCTCTAAGCACTACAGCATGTACATAGACTGTATCAGTTCCTTAGTAGGCGTATACATCTATTCCCTGTGTCTTGTTTGTACTGTGGCATTTTTTATTACTAAATTACGTTTTTTATATATCGCGAACAGCTACTTTTAAAGAATGTTCCCGCTCTGCAACATGAGTATTATGGGAGGGAGGAACGAGAACATTACTGGCCAAAAGGATAGGTTTTTAATGATTTGCGAAAGCCAGATGTAGGGGAAGATTTTCAACTACTGGCGCATCTCTGCAAATCAGCAGTGATGCGCCAGAACTGATGCGTCACGTAATCCCCCCCTTGCGCCACGACGGATGCGTCGCATTTACAATGCGGCGCACCATGGTGCAAGGAGGGGAAGATGCGTGACGCATCTTGTGGCGTACGGGTGGCGCATTGCTGGAGTCGCGTCGCAAGCGCGACACAACTCCTGCAATGCACAGGGGCCGCCCATACTTAACATGGTGCGTCACGCCTGCTTCAAGCAGGCGTAAGGATTTGATGCAGCAGCGTCGTAAAACTGACTCAGTGAAGTCTTGCAGATTTCACTGCGTCAGTTTTACGGGGCTTTCCTGCGAGGGAACGCCAACCCGGTGACAGAACGCCCACATGAAACCTGACGCAGGTTTCATGTGGCGCAGGGCTTTACAACGTGACGCATCTGCCTAGATGCGTCACGTTGTAAATAAGTTGCAACGTGGCACATGGTTCACGCCGCTGCTGCGTCAGAAAAGTGACGCAACAGCAGCGTAAAAGTGTCGCAAGGGGCTTGTAAATTTGCCCCTCAGTTTCAATACTGAGATGTATTGGGATGCAGTTCCTTATTTTGGCTGTGCGTACTAGAAAGGAGATCCCATCACGTCTAGGTCTTTTGAAGTAGGGGGCTGCTATCAGGTGGGCACTTCTGGGCCATAGATTTCTGCTAGCTTGGTTCTCTTAGATTCTTAATTTAGACAAGTGGGGCCAGCGTTTTGCAGAGCCCCGTGTGTAGTATGTGCTTTAAAGGTGATCCTTTTGCAGACTGGAAGCTATTGCAGTTTGGCTAGGAATGGTAAGGTAGGGGTACCATTTTGGAGATTGAAAAGAAGATGTACTGCTGTGTTTTAGACGACCTGTAAATGGCGGATTAGGTATGCCGATAGTCCCACATACAAGGCGTTCGTGTAGTCCACTCTAGAGAGAATTGTGACATGGACCACGGTTTTTCAGGTCTCGTCTACAAGAAGGTGTAGGAAGTTTTTGAGTGCCCTTAGGATCCATATGCAGTTTCTGGAAACTGTGAATCTGGGTCTTGAAAGATAAGTTACTATTGAAGATCACTCAGAGATTTCTCGCTGATTGAGTAGGTGGAGGGGGGTATGTCCATCCTTTAGCCAAGCGCCTGACCTGCCCGGGTTGGGGTTTAACCCTAACAATAGGATTTACATTTTATCCACGTTGAATTGAAGATGAATTTACCTTAGCCAGCCTAAGACTGCTCTCATGCAGTTAGAAAAGGACTTCTCTATAGTGTCTGAGTTTACCTCATGGGAGAAAACCAACTGAGTGTCATTGGTATATGGGATGATAGTGATGCTGAAAAACTCTACCAGGGTGGCAAGTGGTAACATTTAAACATTAAATAATGTTGAGCTTAGAGATGAGCCTTGCGGTACCCCACATTGGAGTGGTTTGGCCTTGGAGAAGTGAAGGTTCATTCAGACTGAGTGTTCCCCCTGGGTGGGAAACAGGTCAAGCACTTCAAGGCGGTTTCTCTGATTTCACAGTTAGAGAGGCATTGTAGAAGAATGTTATGGGGGACAGTGTTGAAAGCCGCCAACAGGTTTAAAAGAATCAGGGCGGCATTGTGTCTATACCAGGACAGCCGAGTACTCAAGAATATGCATTCTGCAGCACACATTGAAGGAGCAAAAAGCCATTAATGACTATTTATGTGCAGGAATATGTCCCATCCCGCACATAAACAATCATCAAATAATGACGATGCGGGGCGCGGCCAAGCCCACAGCCAAGATGGCCGCATTGCATTGGAGCTCCAGCAGTATCTGCCTGCAACATCGCTAGAAGGGAGCTCAACACACATTCACCCACATCCTAAACATGGAACTGCACCCCATCTTCCGGAAGGGCTGGGTCAGCTACGTTGTATATTTGTTCAATAACAGCAAGACAGCATATGAAGGACCCTTTGCTCCCAGAAGTTTGTCCGAGTGTGTGAATTACATTGTTCAGGACAGCAAAATTCAGTTGCCTATTGCTCAGCTAAGGAAAGGGTGGGCAGAAGCTGTGCATTACGTTTCTAGATTGAAAGATGACTACAGCCGACTCTTCCAAGGACAAAGAACTGCAATGCTGAGCCTTCTCCGATACAATGCTAATATGACTAAAATGAAGAACACAATGGTGTCCGCCTCGCAACAGCTCCTAGCTAAGCTAGACTTTTTCCAGCCAAGTATCCTCATTGACCTGGACCGCTACAATGACCAGATGGCATATAGAATATCCTCAGAAAAGATGCTCAAAGCCTGGAAGGAAAAGGAAGAAAAGGCAATCCAGTGTGCAAAGGCTGCAAAAATGAGCTACCTAGGTGAACACATCATGGTCCTACACACAGAAATTGTGAAACTACAGAGAAGTCCCTATACCCAACGCCAAAGGGATGTCAGAGAGAACCTGGACCAAAGAGCCATGGAGTTATACGAGCAACTGAAACCACGATCACCAGAGCATGGCTAGAGCGAAAGCACAGAGATGGTGAAGATCATCATACAAACTGTACAGAGCCAGGATCGTGTCCTCATAGAGCTGTTTGGCCATCTCAGCAAATTGTTGGGGTGTAAGCAGAAGATCATCGGCTTGATTCCCAGAATTGAGATGGTGCTAAGTAATATTAAGGAAGCAGACACCTCTCTGATGCAGATGCATGGCAAGAGCCAGCGGGAGATCTGGCACTTACTCAAAATTGCCTGTATGCAGAGCTCTTCTCGATCCCTTGTAACATCTAGTTTTGAAGTGCCTGCCACCCCCGACACCAGTGTGGTGTCCCCAGACTACTTGTGGAAATATTCCACATCCGTTGTCCCCAATGACGGACACCTAAGAAGGAGAGCCATGTACACGTATGATAGCTGAAAATCAGGAAAACCTGGGCTGTCTCTGCACTTTAATACAGGAAGCCAGACAAGAACAGAGTAAGAGCATGATGAGCTTGGACTGGAGTTGGCTGTCATAATATGAATGGACCATCCATCTGTCTGACTGATATTGGAAAAGGGTCTGATCATGAAATGAAGTTCAGGAGTGTGTGTACTTCTTTGGATAAGGAAACCTTCCTTCTCCAGCGAGCTATTCTATGGACGTCATGCACAAAGAGAAGTGCCTCATATTGATACTGGGGTTCCAGCTACATTTCTGATAGACTCTGGTGTTTTTCCTTATCTTCAGTGTGTGTTTTTTTAAAGACAACTAAGATCTAGGAGTTATGGCCAATGGGTTGAGGGGAATGGGTGGCCTCATAACCTGGAACATTGGTCAGTCAAAGTACTTTTTGTGAGTGCATAGCAGAGGCACAAGGGGGAGACTAATCACCGCACTTAAGCAGACAAGCACACACAACAGATACAGAGCAGCACTCGTTTGAACTGTTTATAATCACAAACCGAAAACATAATGAGTTCTTTACATGACCTAGGGCCTCATGTAGGTAGCCAAATACCGGTCGGTAACGGCCGATTTTCGGTAATTATACCGTTACCGACCGGTATTTTGGCTTTTGAGATGTAGGGGGAGAATTTCATGATTCGTATTTACCGAATCGGTAAATTTACAGATTCGGTAGATACCGAATCATGAAATGAGATGTAGGGGGAGTGTGTGGTGGGTGTGGGGATTCGTTATTTACCACCAAATAAAGGTTGGTGGTAAATGACGAATAGGTGAAAAAAAGCATTTTTGTGCACGTTTAAGTGTGCAATGTGGCAGACATACATGCCCGTAGGGCATTTATGTGCGCCACATGTGCACACATGGCCGAATCAGGGGTGCAACAGGGTGTCAATGTGACACCCTGCCACCCTTGCATGTGCTCCCCCATTACCGAATCGGTATTTACCGATTCGGTAATGAGGCATACCTTCCCATCAATGGGAAGGTATGCCTCATTACCGAATCGGTAAATACCGATTCGGTAATTACCGAATTTTTCCGATTCGGTAATATTTACCGACTCATTACCTACATTGCATTTACCACTTCATAAATACCGAATCGGTATGATTCGGTATTTATGAAGTGGTAAATGCCAGCCCACCTACATAAGGCCCCTACTCTTTTCTGCTGAAGCAAACATGAGCACTAATCAGCCACCGAGATAAAGAGCCCTTCTTGTTGCTCCATGCGTTTTCCCTGGGGCTGCAGAGGAGATTGTGTTCTTGCGGAGTAGAACGGTTCCCTCAGAATTTGTTGTTCGAGAACTGGAGGCCATTGTTCAGAAATTAATTACCTGAGGTAGTGTGAGGGAAATAGTTTCACGACTTTGAATGATGCAACCTTGCTTGTCCACACACAGACCTCTTATAGAAGACCTCCAGTTCGAAAGGGCACACAGTACTGCTTAATGGTCTTATCATTGGTTCAGTGGTAGAGACCTTTTTCAGGGAGCACTGGCAACCACATTTACACATCCTAGGCTCCAGAGAGCCCAAAGGTATTCTTGTTGGGTGGTTTATTTTGAAGTTTGCCCAAACAAGTAACTTTCTCTACAAGGACTCAGTTTTAATTAGGCCAGTGAGTGAAAAACTCTTATAAGGGACATGGAGCTATGTTTGGCATTCCTCCATGGACACAGCAGATATCCCGGTCTCTGGATGAGTATACTATGAAGTGAACTAAAATCCGATCACAATGGCTCTGTATGTGTAAAAGAGCAGCGGGGGCATTAGGGCCTCAGGAGTTTTCCTCACTGTTTGTGAGGGGCCTCACAAACAGTGTCAGCTGCCAGCAGTTTGCAGTGGGGACAGGGAGCCTTCAACACCGCTGGGGTGGGACTCGTCCCCTAGCAGGCCTCTCTCCACTCGCAGTGCAGGAGGTGACGTCACCCTCCTGGCACCGATAAGATCTTCTCGGCACTCCCTCAGCACAGGGAGTGTGCGGGCGTGCCCGGGCCATGTCCGGGCAAAGCCTGGGCCAAGGGCAGGCCCATCTGCGCCCGTCCACGCCAGACCGAGGCAGGGGAGGGCCACCCTATTTGGCTTACATCTTTGTAACTCGGGGCCCAGTTGTGGAATACCGATCCCAAGCGCTAAGAAACGCATAATGGATTGAACTTGTGTTGGGCGATTCCTCCTAAAACTTTGATAAGCAGAAAGGAAGTGAGCTAATAAGCGAAAGAACTAAGGGGACAATTTGGATGGAGGGCGGATGTTCTCCGCCGGGCGGGCGGTTGCAACCGCTGGACCGGCGGCGGACATCCACCCACTATCGAAGCCCTGTACACCACCGGTCCGATTAGCATTGCGGTCGTGACCGCCACGGTCGGATTTCCACGGCGGAGCATAATAATTGGACCAGCGGTTTTCCCGCGGTCCTGGCAGGCGATATATTCCCGCTACCATGGCGGTCGGGGTGCTTTTCCGCATGCCATCCTAATGGACCTCTTAATCTTTTTATTTTGGTTTTGCTTCAACCTCCCTCCTTCTTCAAAAGACTGTGTGACTTTTAATGATTTTATAGTAGGGTAGATCTGTAAGTAAGACAGGTCTACGGTCCAGCTAGTCTGATTAGGGTTTGTGTAGTATACTGAACATTTTATGTTATGTACTGAATGCTGTTGTAAATAATTCCTTGTGATTAGCATATTTTAGCATATTTTGACCTGTTTTCCATTCTGATATTATCTATTTTTAGCTTAAGTCTCGTGGGTCATTATTATATCGTACCTAGCCCTTTTACTTCACTTGGAATTTTGTATCCCCTCACTATAATTCAATAATCACCTTACCTGGAGCCCTTCCATTTTGGTACCTGACATTTTTGCACTTTTGCATTTTGCACCTTGCATTTTTGCATTTTTGCGCAGTGCATCTCTTGTAGTCTGCATTTTTGCACTTTGCTCTTTGCACCTTGTACTCTGAGGACACGGTTCTTAGGGATATAGTAGTAATAGTCCGGATGTCGAAGCGCAAACCACAAAAACAACAAAAACTTTGTAGTTGACCCCCCATGTGCCACAATTGATTCCTATCTAGTGCGGGCGGTTAGCGCAATTAACGTAAAAATAGATAGGGCGGAACGCAGCATCTCATTATGTGTGTGCATGGTGAAGGAAGACATGGTCGAGGTGGGTTGTGGGATTGACCAACAAGAAGTGGAGGTTGTCCCCTTAATGGGCAACAAGGCACCTCCCCAATAACGGGGTACAGGGAACTTTGGTACAGATTTATATACATTATCGCCACAACTGCATTCGCCTAGTGGTTCACCTACCCCGAAAAGGAAAAGGGGTTGTAAAAAAATCCAGGTGAAAACAGGGACTACTAATAAAAGTAAGAAAGGCCCATCATTGAACTCAATTGTCAATGTACGCGAAGATCCCCCTGATCTAGGTCTTCTGGCAGATATACAAATTAACCAGATTGTAGCTCTTTTAACCCAAAAGCTAGAAGTATAATTATAGCCACTTCACGATAAACTAGACAAACTCAATGGGGAAGTCGCTAAGCTCAGCGGTATAATAAAACATATTAGTGAAAATCCCAGGGAGAAGACGAATGGGATATTGGGGGGACCCGTTGATCAACTACCGCAGGGGTTAACCACCGCTAACATGGGAACTAGTACCCCAAGTATTAACATTAGGGATAATAGGGACTGCGGGGGCCAAGGTAGAAAACCGCTAGGGAACAAAATCAGTGCCAATATGACCTCAACTCACCCTAACCAGAGTGTGACCATGATTAATCAACCCCGTCCTGGCAGAGGGGATAGGATTGAAAGGGTTCAGATGATCCTGAATCCAAACAAACAAGATGAGATGGGGGCCCCTGAGGGAAGAACTGGTATGTAAATAAATGTACCCCCTGAATGCTGCACATATGTGGCAGTTTTGGTGAATGTACCTCAGCTTGAGCCGGGCCAAAAGGAATTGGATTATACTTTAAAAAATAAAGTGGTACACTGGTTGAACAAGAATTGTGGATACCCAGTGGGTTGGGCTGACCAGATACTCTTAACTAGAAGAGTAAGCTGGATTGGCCCCTTAGAAAAGTCACTGTAAGGTGATTGTATTATCATCAATTTTAAGAGCCCAAACTGGGCTAGGGGCACTTTGGAAAGAGTGGTTGTACCATTACATAATGATCCCAATGTAGTTTTATTACCTTTAGGTTTTTTTATAGACACCTAAAGCCACACATAATAGTGGAGGAGACCAGGGGAAATTTAGAGCTAAGCCAGCAGTGCCAGCACAGCTATTTTATACATTACCAGTATCTAATAGATTTTAAACCCTAAGTTCGCTTCAAGAAAATGATTGACAGAGCACTGCCCGTCTACCCAACGTGGTGAATAGACACGACGGAGATGGGCCGACGGAAGAAGAGCTGACAGGAGACAGCGTATCTAACGTTGCCAAGCCTTTTTTTAATCATGCCTAATTCCACACCCATTGCCACAAATCCACCTGTAACACACCCTTCTACTAGGGAGAAGGATGCTGGTATAGGTGAATACTCTGAAAGTAAAGGGATTCTGCCAGTAATCACTAAACACTTACCTGCAATGATCCCCCCTATTAGTGAGGAAGATGTGAGCATATGTGAACACCTAGATGATAATATAGGGAATTTGCCAGTTAACGGCTATACTACCGTTACTTGGAATATAGCCGGACTGGCAAATAAAAAGGATTCGCTGGGCTGGGGAGATTTTTTTAATAAACATGATATAATTTGTTTACAAGAAACCTGGGGTATAGAACCTGTACATTTGAAGGGTTTAACTCCTATGTTCTGCCTGCATCAACCTCCCCTGCAGGCAGAGCTAAAGGTGGGTTGTTAATTCTTTTGTCAAATAAATTGGTAGTTAGAAGGGTGATCAAAATAGGAAATCACTCGCAGATATTGTGGATGCATTATAAAGATGGGTGGGATGTTTTGCTGGTTAATTTTTACAATAATATTTTTGATTCAACTCGCCATAATGTAGTACTTGAATTAGAGAAGGGGATAGATAATTTGGTTAAAGCAGTGAATACTAACTTTGCAATTGTATGGGTCGGGGATTTTAATACACCAATATGCCTACTATCTATGACTAAAGTTTGTGGGTTTAAGAGCGATGAAGAGGATGATTGTATACACTTCCCACACAATATTTATGGAGATTCCCTAAATACAGCATTGGCCAAATATGATCTCGATTTAATGCAATGTGCACAAGATAGGAATGGTAGGGAGATACCAAGGTTTATTGGAAGAAATGCTAATACTAAGATTGATCATGTTTTAGTATCCAAAAGTATTGTACATCTATGCTTAACTCTGAGGATTGGCCAATTGCTACTTAGGGGTCGATTCCGATCCTGTATTTTTTTTTCCCGTACGACTCATATCCGTAAATTTTTCCATAAGAATCGTACAAGTCCCGTCCGACCCATGAAGTACGATTCGTATGTAAAAAATACATACGGATCCGCCCTATCCGTACGAATCAGATCGGGAAAAGTTGTACGAGACGGACCTGGACACTTTTCCGTACGAAGCCTAAAAATACAGTCCGACCGTACAAGTATGATCCGGACCGGCTTTCCGATTTACGAATTGTACAGAAAACGTCCTGTACACGGGGAATGACTTGTACATATGCAATGTCGGTGTACGCACCGTACCCACGCATTCATTGCGTGTGTACGGTCCGTATCACAGTTCTAATGGTGCCTAGGGGTACGTGTGCAACACACCGTACACGTCCACTTCCGTCGATGCGGTATGCAGGGGTTGCTGGGCACGCCCCCCCAAGTGACCATATCCTGGTGGTAATGTATGGGCTCCATATTATAGGTTTGGCTTTGGGTATGGGGTATGTTTCCTGCCCCTCACCCCCACCCTGGCCCCTGGGTGTTGTTCTTACCTTCTGCGGTGTGTGCGTCGGGTCCGGTGCACCAGGTCGTAGGCCAAGAGGACCGGGATGACACGTACGACGGGGTTCATGGCATGTACGTCGCGTACCGGGGCTCCGTTTGTAGGATTCTGCTTTCACGGCTGTTTTTCGCTCCCGTAATCAAAGAGACGTACGTAGTGTCGTAGGGACGAATCGTACTTGCTGGGCCGGAAATCGCTGCTTAAATACGTCCGGACGTCGCGTACAAGCTGTTCCGGATCAGAATCGATGTTTTTTTTTAGCCGTATGGTCTTTTGTACGATTCGTACGGAAAAAGGCTTTCTGTACGAATCGTACTTCCTAGGTTGTAAGAAGAGTTTACCGGGTACGAGTCGTACGGAGAAAACACTCCGTACAGCGATTCATATGGCCTTTTTCCAGGATTGGAAGCGGCCCCTTAGTGATCATAATTGTATTATTTTATGCCAATGCTTATTTGGGGCAACAAATTTGTAATGCAACAAATGGTTACTGGTAATATTACCCCGTTTAGACCAAACGGTACAAGAATTAAGTGGAAAGGTATTAAACCAGCTAAAGTTTTAAATAATATTATTATAGAATGTGGTAAGGAGATTTCTGATTGCCTTGAAGTGGAGGTTAAACCTACAATGATATTAATCAATTTTTGTAAAATTAATGATACTATTGACAAGATAATGACTGCACCACCCAGAGAAAAATCTACACAAAGTAGGGGTTGGTTTAACCATGTATGTACCCAGTCTCTGAACCAACTAAAACAGGCACTTTGTAGTGGACCAAGGAATACGGTATTAGTTCAAAAGTTAAGATCAGACTACAAATCAGCCCTTAAGCTGAGGAAGAGGGAGCTCCAAGAGGAGGCATGGGATAAACTATCATTGGCTGCGGGTACATCTAATAATAAGCTTTTTTGGGAAACTGTTAAATCGCCTTTTCTCAAGAATGAATATCTGCCTGAACTACTGTCCCATGTTAGCTGTGAGGAATGGATGCTATACTTCTCCGGCATTTTTAACCCACATGATCATGATGTTCTTCAAAATCCTAGTCTAATAGAATGAAAATGGCCTATCATTCCCCTAAATATCATGCTTGATGAGGTTGAATTAGGAATTAGGGGTAGCAATGGCAGAAAAGCCCCGGGCCCCGACGGTGTCCCCATATGTTTATAAAACGGTGCCAGATCTATGGGGCCTGATACTCACTAGAGTTTTTAATGCTGCAGTCACTGAGTGTGCCCCTCTTACATGAGGCCAATCAGTTATTATCTCCATCTACAAAAAGAGGAATAAATCAGAAGCTAAAAATTATCGTCCGATTTCCCTTTTGGACTCTTCAGTAAATGTGATGAGCAGGGTTTTATTAGTAAGACTGGAGGTGTGGATAACGGTGAATGGGATGTTATCACAGGCTCAATATGGTTTTAGAAAATGGTTAGGTACGATAGAGAAATGTATACTTCTAGAGCTTTTAATGGGCAAATATACATGTGCTAAACAAGGGTGTCTTTTTTATGCTTTGCTGATCTTAGTAGTGCTTTTGATCTAGTGGATCATGCCATTCTCTGGCTAGTTTAACTTAATCTTGGTGCCCCAGAGCCCATTATTTATTTTCTTGTGAGGTTATATGACAAATTATCAACTAGAGTCCGGTATGGCCAACGAGGTGAATGTACAACAAATTTTAAGGTCATACGTGGCATCTGCCAAGGCTGTGTCTTAGCGCCATTGCTTTTTACCTTATTTATAAATGAAGTTGACGCAGTTCTTAAGTTGGTGCAGGCGGATGCACCCCAAGCTGCACGTCAGGCCGTACCAGTTCTGCTATATGCAGACGATGCTGTGCTTTTATCAAGAACCCCGTTTGGCCTACAGCGATTAATAGATAGGTTCGCAGTCTTTATTACTGGAAGGAAGTTGTTAACTAATAAGGCTAAAACATATACTATGGTATGTGGTATAAAATCCAGGAAATTGAACGCTTTTTTTAAAGATGGGGCGAGAGTGGAAACTGTTGACAATTTCTGTTATCTGGGGATAACTTTTTCTGGTAACGGTAATTGGTCATCCAACCTGTCTAATGTGTGTGCAAAGATGTCAAAAAGTGTGCATGGGGTCTTTTGGTTTGCATCCAAACTGGATGAACGATGTTTCAAGTACATAACAGACATCTATAAAGCTAGGTGTGCCTCTATTGCATTATATGGTGCAGGGGTGTGGGGCCACAATACCAGTCAGGAATTGCAATTAGAGGAACATTCCTTCTTAAAAAAACTTTTATGCCTTCCTGCATCTGCATCCTCTGTCAATACATTGTGAAGTGGGGCTAAGATAGCTGTCAGATCTGATCGCTCTGAAACCTTGAATGCTCTGGAGATCAATTTGGTGTAAAGAGGAGACAACATTTACCCAATCTATGGTCCAGGATTGCTTGAAATTGGACAAATGTTTATCGATCCACTAGCAAAAATAAATAGCAGATGTTAACAGACATCTATTTAGGATCATGATCTGGGAAAGCCCAACTGATGTGATGGACCTGTCTAAACAGGAGATAAAGAACACATTTCTGGCCCATAAAAATGAGTGTAGGATGAGAATTGTTGGGAAACAAGCCATATACCTGCTTTACCAATCGATTGTAGATATTGATAGCTTTCAAACCTATCTGTCACTAGTTTCAAGACCCTCACATCGTTTTGTACTAACAAGGATGAGATTGGGTATTGTTCACCATTTAATTGCATTTCCCGAAATGAAAATACGCACTGTCACTTTATGCCCATGTGATGAGTATTCTAAACAGAGCACTATGCACTTTCTACTTCTGTGTGGTTTATACCTGAATCATAGACTTTATCTTAAACCCTTGATCAAGAAATACAATGTAAATACTACTAATGCAGCTCTGAGCCTATTGTTTGCACTAACAGATCCCGAGATGTATTTTTCTGTTGCCACGTTTATCTTAAAATCTATTCATGTAAGAAAAAGTATTGTTTTTTTAACAGTTTTTAACTGATTTTAATGTACTAACTAATTAAGATTATATCTGTGTAATTGGATTTAATTGTTTGTATATGTATATTTGCTGCTTTTCTGGTGCTACACAAACCGAATAAAGCTTGCTGAACCGATGTGTATAAGAGCACTCTCTTTCATTTACGGCTTTAGTGTTTTCTCTGAGAAGAACTAAAGTATGCAGAGGAGTAAAAAATAGTTTCAACTTATATGTGAATCACCCAGGATCTTTTATGTTGGAAGACTCAGGCAAAAGATCCTGGTTAAAACAGTCAGTGCCAGTAGAATTCGTGCCATCGTGTTAACCTTTTGTAAAAATAGATTTGTTGATTTCCACAGTACATGCACAACCAATTAAACCATTCCTAATGTGTTTGTTAATTTACTGAAGTGTGAATATAAGTAACTATTTTGAGGTTTCAATGGTTTTATTTAGATAATGTAACTAAGAGAAACACTTCTATTGATTTCTTTAATAAAAACAAATCAAATAATGACGATTTGCTACTATGTGTGCTGCACAATGCAGCACACATTGAAGTAACAAATAGCCATTATGGATTGTTTATGTACAGGAAGGGAACAATTATTCCCTGCATCACAGGCACCCTTGCACTATGGTGAAAGGGTGCTGGCATTGGCGCTAGGCAGCTAAATTTAGCATCAGCACACACAGGGGTGCGCTGTATTGTTGCCAATATGGTGAATCCCTGCATTATGGAAATGTCGGCGCGGGACTGCCAAATTTGGTGCAGCCCCGCGCTCCGACATTGTCTAGGAAATATGCCCCCTAATGTTTCTCCTTGGAGAAAAGCTTTATAATGGGTTAAGTTCAAAATAGCACACCTTTAAGGTGTGTACTAAACAATTAGCTGCCAGTGACTCACCACAATGGTTCCCTCAACAATTGTTAAACAAGAGCTCTTGGTGGTTTATTTGACTTTTAGCTGCTGCCAGCTATAAAGCAAACATTGTTTAATAAACCGGGGATCCCATATAATTCTTACCAGGCCATGAAAAAAGAGGTCAATAAAAAAAAAGCAATGTATGAAAATCTCAGTTACTGCCTATTCATCTGTCAAGGTCAATTTAAAACGCTGGAGAAACCAAATGTTCCATGATTCGTTTAATGAGGAATTCAAATCATACACAAGCCCACAAATGTTCATTATGTTATATTCACAGACAGGAAATATACATTTCAGTATGGAATTTCAAAACAATATGCCAACAAAGGTATGGTTTACATTTAATTTACATTTTTATATTCCAAAATAAAATTATTTATTTTGTCTCAAGTGTGTTAAGTGCTCTCCTATTTTATCATCATTTCAAATTTGCATGCTCTTTTTACATGAACATAAAGGGGGGGGGGGGTTTAAAGGGTGCATCATTTAAACTCCAGATATCATTTCCTGGAAGAACCACCTATGACTTCATTGTTTCAGATATCATCGTGGTGAGATGCTTGGCATGCAGGGTGATGTTCCTTCATCTTACTTCGGCACATAACTGGTAAGGCGTGGGAGCTCTAATGATACTATCAATGGTCTCCTCACTTGGCCTTGGCTGCTTCCTTGGAATGGAGAACGTGAACTGCTGAAGAAAAATGGTGAAGAAGAGGAAGAGCTCCATCCTGGCCAGCTGCTCCCCCAAACAGACGCGGCGTCCTGTGAGACAAGGGTAAAAGTGAAAAGAAATATTTCAAAAAGTGAAACCAAGCTGAAGCTTTTTAATATTTTGTGGGATAATACCTTTCCACCATCTAACCAAGCATCAGAACAGTGTATAATATTGTAATAATAACGTGCCCTAAAAGTATTACTATTAATCTTTCAGAAAATTGTGCTTAGCGTTCAAATTCTTTTCACTTTTATCAGCGTTAATTAACATATGCTCCGCCCCTTAATACCAACAATAAAAATAAGATGTAAAGAACAAAAGACTTGATGGAAGCTAAGAGAAAAATTGCAAAACAGTGGGCTTAATTTAAACTTTGGCCAAGCTAGCAATTATTTCTAATGCATTGGCAGGAACAGCTGTCACAGAGGCTCTTTTTAATACTGTTTACAGTTTGGTGCAGGTCTTCCATGCCAGTTGGAGCATTTAGCAGTTTTCACTGCCCCTTTACCCATGTACCTGAGAAGCCCAGGTCAAAAAAGGTACCTCTACACTGATTCTAGGCTTAAATCCCATCTGCCATGGGCGTGATCATAATGCCTACTCTGCTAGGAGAAACGTAAAGTAGGAGGAAGGTATTGTGAACTTCAGTGGACAATCAAAGTACGCTACTCTCACACTCTTGACTCTGCGTGTTCTAACCAAACAGATTGCTCTAAGCCCTGGCATGGATTTCCAGTAACAAAGTCTGGAGTGTGACCATTCTCTTGGGTCATTACTTATGTGTGGCTAAGCTACTCAGACTGCCCTGTTTGGTGGCTGAAGGATGTTACTGACCTACTGATCTTTTTATTGGTTTTCTGTGCTGTGTTGTATCACCTACAAATCACAAGGCTGCTGTGGTACATCAGAGCAGAGTGGGAACATACATCACAAGAGGCATCTACCAGCATCCCAAGAACATCAAGTGCTTTTCTGTCCTATTCTTTGATGCAGTGGAGAAGGTCACAGTTCTGAAGAAAAAATCTGGGCAGATGCACTCATTGGGTGGTAACAGCAGAGGGCCTCTTTTCTATCAATCAATGTTTTCACCAACTGACTCAGTAACACAGAGAAATACTTCTCTTAGGGTACACCCTGGGAACTCCCTCTCAGTCTCCAGACTAAGCTCTTTTACACGTTATGCATACTGGCATTCAGGCACTTCCAGGGAGTCCCATGTGCACCGTCTGTTGCCATCAACAGTAGCCATCTTCTGTAGGTCTGTTTGAAGCACTGCCATTTATGGTGCTAAAAGAAGTCAGGCATGAGGCATAGAGGGTACCTTCACAATACTAATCCACTTAATCGCCTGCTACTTTCCACTCATTCACTCCCTGATGGGATGCCCTTACAAAGTGTTCTGTGAACAGGTAGCATATGGTCACAATTAAAATGTATTCAGCCTCAAATGATGCTCAGACCGCTAAGATAATAGTCTTTAAGTACTGAAAGAAGTGGGGCTAGAAAATATATATGCAAGTAATGGGTCCTCATTCTGCCATAAATTGCATAAACGTTTACAAGTAATCACTTATATTTCATTTTGTGATTTGATTTTTAACTAGAATTACATTTTATGAAGGATATTTTAGAAGCTGTCAGAGGATCTTGGATCTTTACCAAGTTAGATCCAGAGGGGGGCTTTATTCATTGCAAGGAGTGGCTATAAATAGGAGATAGCTTTTTGGACATCCTTTGGGCATTATGAATACTTGGTCAGTCCCTACAGATTCAGCAATGCCCCTTAAGTATTCCGTATATTTACGGACAGTGTATTCTCGTATATATAAAATATATTTGTCATCATACAACTTGATGATATGTTGATGTTGTTCAAGACTGCACCAGCTCATTAAAATCATGCTCAAGAACCTTTATGTCATCTTTGAATAATCAATTCAGCTGTAAACCCAAGGAGTGCCAATTTGGGGTTGAAGAAATTGAATATTTATGGTATATTTTAACTCCTGAAGGACTAACAATGGGCCCAAGCTTTTTTGGCTTTGATGGAAAGACTATCAACATCTGTTATCAGATTTATGGGAATTGTAACTTTTTTTAGCAATGATTTGTAAAGTGAAATCACCAGAATCCTAAATATAGAACAATTACAAAATGGATTCTGCTGGGATTCTCGAACAGGAAAGACATTTAAGAAGTTAAAGGCTGTCCTAACTGGTGCACTACTTCTCCGGCATCCAAACACAACCAAGATATTTGCGGTTGAAACTGGTGCCTCAAAATTCATTTAAGGGAAGGACATTAACAAGAGTAGAATGATGAACCAAGCACACCCTATGTTTTAATCCCTCTACATACTTTCTTCAGCTGAATGCAATTACTCCATGATAGACAGAGAACTTTTAGCAATGAAAGCAGCCGGCATGGATGGGAGACATACACTTGTGCGTGGCAGACACACGTTTGAGATCAGAACTGACCATAGGAACTTAAAAACCTTATCGACTGTAGGACTAGTTGGCAAGTAAATTCGGCCTACTTCTTTTTCACTACAATCGAAAGCATTTAGCATATTCTTTGCCCAGGAGGTATTCAAGGGAGAAAGAATATGAGACTCAAGCCATCATTCTCGTTCAACGAGTAATCTATGTAATCTCAACCTTTATTGATGAAGTTTGTTGAAAAAAGCAAAACATAAACAGTGAGAAGGTTAAACAATTGACTGAAAAGCATGCACTAAATGGCTGAGCTGTATTTCTTCTGTTCAACACTATAGGGCTGATTAGGATGCCGTTCAGAGTTTCCTATGACCAACATCCCTGCGGTTACTAGACCGACCAACCGTGGGTCAGCGGTCCGAAAACACAATTACAATGCAACCGCACATGTTTTCATAAGACATCCTACAACAAAACTGGGAACTACCTACCTTACGCCTAGTTTGCTTATAATGATAGAATTCAGGGTGCCAAAAAGGTTACTCCTTTGTTTTGTATGCAAGGGTTCCATCAAAGACATGGCTGTAAACTAATTAGATCACCAACTTTAAGATAAGCTGTCTCTAACGTGTTTCAAAATCTGGCTGCATTTAGGGATCTAGGTAAGAAAATCTGCAAGCAGCCTAAGACTATAAGAATTTTTTTTAGATAAAGATAGATAACATTAATCTGATTGTGTCATTAATGAGAACATCTGATTTATCACCATGATTATTGCTACCTAACCATGGTTGATTTAACTTAGATCCCTAACTCTTAGGTCATTTTCCCATCACTCATAAGATTAATCTTGTAACTGTCCATCTGAAGTTGCCCTCCATTTGGAAAGTATATCAGATATTTCACAAATCAGAGCTTTTATTTCTGATCTTTCCTCTTGAGTTTCCTTACCCCCTCCTTCAGTTGTGGAAAAAGGTTCAGTGATCGAATATTGATGCTAAAAACATCGATGTTCTAAATATCCAAAAAAAACTTGACTACAAAAATATCGACTCCAATACCTTAACAGGTAAGTACAAAAATATTGAAGTGAAAAATATAGATGTGACAAATATGAATTAACAATATAAATAAAATAATATATGTTAAATCTAAAAAATATTAATATAATTTTGAACACAATTAAATACATTTATTATACTTTAACTAAATATAAAAAATAAACTTAATTTAAAAAAATATAAAGACACAAACATAATAATATATACGTATACATATATTTACTTTAAAATAATTTATTAACTATTATCTTTATTTAAGTTTTAAACTTTCAAATTATATAAAAATAAAAAATATACATATCTCAATAATTTAAAATAAAAAAATAACCATTCTATAATTAATTAAAACATTTAACTATTAAAAAAAAATAAAACGTACATTTCACAATTCAATAAATACAACAGTAGGGAAAATGTTGGATAGAGGAATAATTAAATTTACTATTCCAACTCCCGTGAGTGCAACAGTAGGGAAAGTGTTGGATATCGAAGTCGTAAAAATTACTATTCCCACTCCAGTGAGTGCAACAGTAGGGAAAGTATTGGATAGCGGAGGGGTAAGAATTACTATTCCCACACCAAACAGAGCACCAGTAGGGAACATTTTGGATACTGGATGGGAAATAATTACTATTCTCACTCCAGTGAGTGCAACAGTAGGGAAAGTATTGTATAGCGGAGGGGTAAGAATTACTATTCCCACACCAAACAGAGCACCAGTAGGGAACATTTTGGATACTGGATGGGAAATAATTACTATTCCCACTCCAGTGAGTGCAACAGTAGGGAAAGTGCTGGATAGCGGAGGGGTAAAAACTACTTTTTCCACTCCAGTGAGTGCAACAGTAGGGAAAGTATTGTATAGCAGAGGGGTAAGAATTACTATTCCCACTCCAGTGAATGCAACAGTAGGGAAAGTATTGGATAGCGGAGAGGTAACATTTACCATTCCCACTCCAGTGAGTGCAACAGTAGGGAAAATATTGGATAGCAAAGGGGTAAAAATTACAATTCCCACTCCAGTGAGTGCAATAGTATGGAAAGTATTGGATAGCGGGGGGGGGGGGTAAAAATTACTATTTCCACTCCAGTGAGTGCAACAGTAGGGAAAGTATTGGATAGTGAAGAGATACAAATTTCTATTCCCACTCCAGTGAGTGCAACAGTAGGGAAAGTGCTGGATAGTGGAGGGGTAAAAATTACTATTTCCACTCCAATGAGTGCAACAGTAGGGAAAATGCTGGATAGCAGAGGGGTAAAATTTACTATTCCCACTCCAGTGAGTGCAACAGTAGGGAAAGTTTTGATTAAGAATTTTATACCAATCAATTTCTACACTCAGAATCAAGAAAATAGATATTTTGGATCATTCATTGATCTCATACATATCGAATGAGAAGACAATACGAATGCTCAAAGATGGAGACTGAATGCTGTTTGTCTGCAATTAATGGTTAATAATTATTTCGCCTAAAAGTGTTCTACATATACTGCATGTGTCAGGGTCACCCAAATTTCGATTATGTCTCATGTATATAAATTATTTAATTCTACCATTATATCTTTGGAGCAAATTATAAGGTTGTGAATATTTTAAATTTATTCTAATAATCCTGTTAAGTATAGTGTTAAGTATAATGGATCTTGAAAGCTCTTAGCTACTTATCTGTCCTTAAAAAAATATAAAAAACTAAATATATGCTACTAGATAATTAGATGGTAACATTTACATTTTTGGTTAGGATACATTTGATGAATTTATGAAATACTATGCTAAGCTTTTGGATGAACCACAATATATTCATCCTGATGATATTGCTATATTCCTAAAAACGTGTAATTTATCTACTATTTCTTGAGATGAGACACATATGCTAGCTGCTCTGATAAACTTGCATAAAACTGCTGCAGCAAAAAGCACTTGAAAGTCAGATGATTATGCAGTTCATTTATCCCTGAACCATGTGTCCTTCAGGGTAACCAGTGAACACCCTTCAGTTCCTTCCTTGAGGCAACCATTCATTGGCTTCCTCCTTGTCTAAGGTTATCAGAGAGGCAGATCGTCAAAGAACAATTGACCAAATCCAAATCTGACCCATTGTTATAAACATTTAAGCTCCTGGTACATGCTTCCATGACTGGCTTGACACCAACTTTGCATGTGCCCAGCTTCTAGTCCAATGGGTACCGTGGCACTGTAAAAATCCAACCATTTCTGGTGGATTTGGGATATAGTGCTGGGAATTAACTTTTGCTCAAGTGGTGAATACAGTGAATGTGCACCAGATTTAGTAATAGCCAACAGTAGTCACTGGACTAGTGGACTACAACAGTATTGTGTATAGACATTAAGAAATAGACATGGCCCAATTCACCTCTCTGTTACTGTTTATAAGTTAAGCTTTGTAGGGCTCTTCTGGCTATTTTTGGGAGAGTTTGTGGGCACTGCATTGGCCTGAGAGATTTTATAGCAGGTACTGGAAATCTCATGAAAACATGGCAACTTCAAACAGTATATCAAATTTCAGACCGGTGGCAGGCTGATGGCCACATTTAACTATATGAAGAGATTACGCCCTGTGCTTTTTACTGCCAGAACTCATTCTCATTGCAAATTATCCCTATTTGTTCATGGGGCAATGATAATTTATCCTGGTACGGTGCTCACAAAGTGATCTTGGTTCCATTCTTAAAATGTAGGAAAATGATCAAAAACACATAAAAACTTAGCACTTGAATCTTTGGCACTATGATAATGTTTGAGGTCAAATTTCTGGCAAGGACATAGCTGAGGAGTTCTGTTTTTGTTTTTGTCAAAAGCCAAGCACTGAACCTTCAACTATGAAGAGGTATGCCATTGCCGTACTATATTCCGACTGTCTATACTTTCATCACCTCCTTGAGTTAGCATTTGACTACTCTCTGCATTGTTACTGATAGGATTGTGTGCTAAAGGAGAGAACTTTGTTATTTTAATTGGTTCTAATAGAAAATTGGACCCATGACACTAGAATAAATTAATCATACTTTACCATTGGGGTCCACTTATCTGGTAGCCCTAGTACCACTCAAATTAGGTCTCATAAGGAGTATCAAAAATACTTTACATATGCATGACCTAGGTGCTCATGGTGGGATTATGTCTTCAACATCTTCAAGGATATTGCCAGAAAAAATAGATGGCAGGGCAGTTCCTATTTATAATTCCTACCTGCATAACAAATCTCAGCTGTTATTGCTCTACGACATTGTAACCAAAATATTGTTAGATAGAAATAGCATGTTTTAAATATAATTTGTAAACATATTGCACCATTAAAGTTAGTAATAGAAGTCTGCACTCAACGGAGCAATATTTTGGTAAACAATATTTAGGATACACTATTTCTCTTAAATAATATTTTTGCTAACAATATTCTAACATACCCTGGCCATGTGAAAGTCTGATTTATGGCTATACATGGGTTCTTGCAACCATATCGAGTTTCAGGCATGTATTTATTCTTTAGTCTTCTTTTTTTAACATAAGTGATTGTGGTTATATAGTGTGTTTATCAATGTACTTACTTACCTTGGCGACTAAAAGGACATTTCGCAATAGTAGGATTGTCAAAAATATTAAACTCAGAGGACTTTACATCTTTCACCAATTGGATACTCTGTGTCGATGTCATCTATTTATGCCTTCTTATATGCACATAATATGAGCATCATTGTCCTCATATACAAATAAATGTATGTTACAGTCACCTAGCCTATATATCAGACAAGTTTCCTCTATCAACCAGACTGTGCTAATCTACATCTGCAAAGCCTAACAAGCATGTATTTACCTGCAGAAAAAGGCATGAAGGCATCTCGTTTGATGAATTGACCATCTGCGTCCAAGAAGTGTTCTGGATAAAACTGGTATGGCCTTGCCCATATAGACTCATCCTTCAGGACGGACGACAGGTTGAACATGAGCATTGTGCCCTAGAAGTAAAAACTGACGTGTTAAACCATGTAGGTGATGCATTTTTTCTCTATTTCTGCAGGAAAACATAAAGGCTAAATGGACAACACACAAAGAACATTTCTGGTTTGCAGGCTCTTTTAACTTTAAAACTACACTGCTCAGTTCAGGGATAACTGTGAGAAAAGTGATTTATTATATAGTGTGGTTGTGCAACCTCACCATGTAATAAACTCAGAAGTCTGTCTTGGGTCCAGTCAGGCTCATTTACAAAACCTTAGCACAACCTTGTGTAGTTGTGGCTTCAGGCAGTCTGTTTTTGTCAAAGGAAAAAGTATAAAGCATTTAGGAGTAACAAAACAGTTGAATAAGAAAACAACATGAAGGAAATACGACCCCAATTTATAAAAAAAGGTTTTATTTTTATGAATTTCTTGATACTAAAAGAAAAAAAAATGCATAAATTATTAAGTAAATATAAAACCACTGCTTTTCTTTCAAATCACAAACAAGCATTGACAACTACCGTGGTTAGTGGTTACTTTGAATACTTTTGTAAAGTTGTAAACAACTACTCTGGTCCCCTTTGGGCGGCCAACTCCAGCAAGGAGCAAGTCACAGGAGCCAATGAGGCTTACTTGGGCAATTCCCTCACACTCATAGCAATCTCCGTCCAGTCCAGGTTTTAATTGCAAACTGCCTTTGACTTCTATGGAGTGCTCCTGATGAAAAGGACACAGGATGCTGAAGATGGTGAAGGATGCTGAGGATGCTGATCTGATGATGGGGTTCTTCATGGGGCCACTTCTCAGTCCACAGTCAGGGTGGGGTGACTTTGGACACAGGGGTTGATGAACCTTAAAGTCCAGCCAAAACACATTTGCCACTGGTCTCCAGTTGAAATGAAACACATGGTTCACTTTAACTGGTGATAACTCCCAACCTGGGTGATGAAACTGCTCTCAGACAACTCTCCTAGACTTGGGTGCAATTTTTGAGAGTCAGGAGTTGGACTCCGGGGGCGTGGCTTGGCGCCCGAAGGAGATGGCGGCGTTCGGCTAGGAGCTCCGTCCATACCAGGGTCTACCGGCGGTTCGCGCCTCATTTTCCACCAACAAAGGGCAGTCTTCCCTGTCGGAACATGCCAGGATCCTTTTTTGGCGCTGAGGCACAGTTATTTTAGGACTTACAGCTCATTTTATTTTCGGTCGCGGCTCGTTATCGGCCGCGGCCGCCATCTTGTTTACTCTCGCCCGTGATCGCCTCAGCAGCGCGCCTTATCGCGCATGGATCCCCTGGGCGCCTCACGCTTATACTACTGTCCCCAGCACCTCCTGAAGCACAGATGTGGATAATCTGCACTCTAAGGTGACTTTTTTCTTCTCTCTTCAACTATGATTATTTCCGTTGCCTTTTTTCAGCTGACTGGAATTTTCAATTTTCCTCATATATGGCGGCCATCTTTATGACTCTAACCTCCAACATTTTTTACTCCAATTCTGTGGCCTGGCATTTCCCTTCCTTTTTTAATTTGCTCCCTGGTCCTTTTTCAGCTGGGCAGTAAGATATTTCTTTCTTCTTTTTGACCTCACGTTCCATTAGTGTGCTGATGGCGCATTGCTCCAGTCAAGTCCAAAAACGTAGTTATATTAAGAATTCCAAATTATTCACAGCATTGGTTCATCTGGAGGCTTCTCAGTCTTTATCTTCAACCGAGATGACATCAACTGCGGACATCTCCTCACAGCCTTTGGCAAAAGTGAACTCTAAGAGGTTAAAGAAAGACCCGCCTTCGCCTCCTAAGTCCTCCTCGCCCATCTCAATGGAGCTAATCCTCGAAGAGATACGGGCCCTGCGCCCTTACATGGAGGAGACGAATGCTAAATTGCAGATTCTCACTGACAATTGGGCTTCGATGGACGAAAGAGTGTCGTTGGTGGAACGCGACGTTTCCTCTCTTCAGGAATCCGCGTCCAATGTCTCCCACATGCACACGCAGATTTCCTCCCTTCAGAAGCAGGTGGAGGACCTTGAAAATCGCAACAGACGCAACAATCTCCGTCTTTATGGCTTGGTGGAGGGTTGTGAGGGAAATGATCCCATCAGTTTTTTCAAGTCTTTTCTCCCGAAGCTTCTTCACCTACCTGAAGACACTTCACTGAATATCCAACGTGCCCACAGGCTTGGTCGAGCTTCCTCCTCTCCTTACGCGTCAACGAAGCCTAGAGGTGTAATAATGTACTTTCTAGAGTACACAGACTTGCTGAAAGTCCTCTTAGCCGCCAAAGCCTCTCCTCGCCTCACATGGTCAGGCTCCACTTTGTTCTTTGCGCAGGATTATGCCAGGACCACTGCAAACCGTCGCAAGGCCTTCCTAGATATGAGACCTGACCTCCGCTCCATTGGTGCCAGATATGGACTTTTTCATCCTTGTCTATTTAAGGTCACTCATAATAACAAGACTACGACATATGAGGATCCTGCGCGACTTCGAAGTTTCCTGAACTCCTGCGGTCAACCTGACATGGAGATAGCTGGTCCCTCTTCCCACCCACCATGACTTGTTTTCGTAGTTGCGATTTGACTCTCTAATTTGTTCTGCTTTAATCCTTTCATTTTTTGCAGGTTCTTCAGATTGTATGACTTCTAGTTAAGATTATATTTTTCATTTTTTCGTCTGAAAGTGTTGTTCTGGCTCCTCAGTTGGCCATATGTTTGTTTTTTATCTTCGTTGTATTCGAGTTTCTAACCATGTTCTTTTTCTCCCTTCACAGATCATTGTTTTGCGTTCCGTTGTGTTATCTCTGGTTGGACGTCTCCCTCACCCCGAATGCCTTGCCTCTCCCAGTTGGCCCTACCTCCCTCCCCTCATCTCCACGTGTGTTTCCGCTTGTTCCCAGTTCCTGATTGTATTTTTCCCTTGCTACCCCTCGTAAGTACCCTTTATTCCTTAGTTATCATGTTTTGCTATGTTCTATATCTTCTTATCTTACCTCTTCCCTCGTTGCTTTCAGATTTATTGGTGTCGTTACCTTTTCCTTGGCTCTCCTCCATTTCTCTTTCGTCACTCCTTCTTCTCCCCACTGCATACTGGTTCTCTTGCTCGTATTCATCTCCCTTTACCTATTTGATTCTCCCTTGGACCTTACTTACCACTATTTTTCAGAATTACTGTATCTTCTTACCATTCTTTCTATTTTCTTGGCTCTTTCCTATTTTTATGGCCTCACTGGTTCCTCTCTCATTTTTTCTTCTTTCCTTGTTCCATCGCGTCAGCTCTCACCTCATTCTTTTTCTTTCTTGTGCCCTTGCTTGCTCCGAGGCATTTCCTTGTTGTCCTACTCTCCAATTGGCCCACTTTTTGATTAATCCTTAATGTCAGTTCGAATTTTATCCTGGAATGTTAAAGGTCTGCATTCTCCTATCAAGAGACAAAAAATTCTCTCTCATTTAGCCAAATTAAATGTAGATGTTGCCTTCTTACAAGAAACCCATCTGTCTGACGATGAAGCTGCTAAACTTAAGAGAGGTTGGGTGGGTGCTGTATTTTCATCTCCGGGTGATGGTAAAAGAAATGGTGTGGTTGTACTGGTTCGCAAATCTCTTGCTCATTTGCTCTTAGCTTCTGAGTCAGACCCTGAAGGTAGATGGTTGTACGTCAAACTCTCCTTAAAAGGCGTCCCTCTCTCCCTTCTTAATATCTACGCCCCTACTGGTGGTGATCAGGTTTTTTGGCGCGCAATGGCCTCCCGTATCACTGAATTTATTGATGATAATTTTATTTTAGCAGGTGATTGTAACCTACCCCTTGATCCTTTTTTAGACAGAAACTCCAAGGCACCTTATATCCCTAATAAATCTCACAAGCTTTTCGCTCAAGCGGTATCCCAACATAAACTCATTGATGCCTGGCATCTCTGCAATCCCACTTCTAAAGAATTCACCTTCTACTCCCCGACTCACCATTCCCAGTCACGTATTGACTATATTTTCCTCTCCCATCATATGTCCCAATCCCTCACCCACGCTGACATAGGCCCCATCTTATTTTCTGATCATGCCCCCGTTTTGATAAACATTGACATCTTACCCAAGTCCACTGGACCAAAGAGATGGCGCTTCAACAACACCTTACTCCTCGATCCCAAATTCTCCGCCTCCTTTGTAGACTTCACCACAGAATTTTTCACCACTAACGACACACCCACTATGCCTAACTACGTTGTCTGGGACGCCTATAAAGCAGCAGCCAGAGGTTTTATTATCAGCTTTGTAGCTACTAAACGCAAGAATGCTCGTAAAAGCACCAGTGACCTCCTTTGTACGATCAAACAGTTAGAGCATTCCTTCTATACATCCCACTCGCAAGAAAGTCTGACTGCTCTCATTGCCGCTAAGATGCAATATAACAAACAATCCACTGAGGATGCTTCATTGTATTTGTTGAAATCCAGTTCTAAATTCTATGGAGGTAAAAATAAGGCGGGGAAGGTCTTAGCCAATTATTTAAAAGTCAAACAAAACAAACTGAATATTGAATCTGTCTACGATGTTAATTCTGTTTTAAAACATACGGATGTTGAGATTTTAGAGCAATTCTCCCAGTTTTATTCCAAACTCTATTCCTCTGAGACGCACCCCACTGCTCATTCTCTTGCTACTTTCTTTGCCACCATCCAACCACCTTCCAATTTCCCTGTTGATTTATCCGCCCTTGAATCACCAATCTCCAGTGATGAATTACTTACAGCACTTCAGTCACTCAAGAAGGACAAGGCCCCTGGGCCAGACGGATTCACAGTTGAATTTTATCTGCATTTCTCCAAATTGTTGTTGCCCAGACTCCACTCCCTTATTGATTCCTTCATATTAAATGGCTCTTCCTCAGGTACATTCTCAGACGCCCACATTTGTATCATACCCAAAGAAGGCAAAGACACCCAGTATTGTAAGAATTACAGACCAATTTCTTTGGTCAACATTGATTATAAACTGTATGCCAAATCTCTCGCCATTAGATTAGACCCCTATCTTCCCGAATTGCTAGGCCCTGAACAATCTGGCTTCGTCAAAGGTCGCTTCATCACAGATAACACCAGACTTTTGTTTAATGTCCTTTCTAAATCTCCACAGTTCCAACATTCCCTAGCAGCCATTGCCCTAGATGCAGAAAAAGCGTTCGATAGGGTGGAGTGGACTTTCCTTTTCTCCGCCCTCAAATGGTTTGGATTTGGCCCATGTTTTATTTCTTTTATCTCCTTCCTTTATTCCAGCCCTAGAGCGGCGGTTTGTGCCAACGGTCTAGTTTCCTCTTTTTTCAATCTGGGCAGGGGCGTTCGTCAGGGATGCCCTCTTTCCCCTTTTCTTTTTAATTTGGCCCTGGAACCTTTTCTTTCAAAGCTTCGTCAGAATCCCAACTTACACGGTTTCCAAGTCTCCCACACTAACATTAAACTTGCTGCCTACGCAGACGATATTCTATTATTCATGTCTAACCCCGCATCTTCTATTCCCGCATTTCTAGCTGAAGTCCATGACTACTCTCAGATCTCAGGTTATAAGCTAAACAATGACAAGTGTGAGATTTTACCCCTTACTAAGTTCACTTTTAAACCGGACTTTATGGCGTCCAATTTTACTTGGAGCCCCTCACACATCAAATATCTAGGTCTACACATTACTTCCTCCCTCTCTGACACTGTCTCGATGTGCCTCAATAAATGCATCCAGAAATTATCCGACCTCACTTCCAGATGGCACCCATTATACCTCTCCTGGTGGGGCCGTCTTGATACGATTAAAATGATGCTCTCCCCGTTAGTCCTTTACACCATCTCCAACATCCCAATCCCTATCCCTGCTAAGTTCTTTAAGAAAATTAACACTATTCTCTCTTCCTTTCTCTGGTCCGGCAAAAAAGCACGTATGTCCCTGTTCAGATTGCAACTCCCCAAGTCTGAGGGTGGAGTTAACTTTCCGAATTTTCCCGCTTACCACAAGGCATTACTTCTGCGGCAAGCTTCCCATTGGTTGCAAGACCCTGCTGAGCCGTCCCCCTTATGGGTTATCATTGAACGACTTTCCCTATCCCCCTTCACCTTTGCTGAATACCTCTCATTCTCTCGCAAGCCTCACTTTTCCTCCATTCCTATCCACAAGTTTACAGCCAAGTTGCTTCTTTCCACCTCCCCAGGTCCCCCCTCCTCTGTAACAGAGTTTCTTAACTCCACTATCTGGCACAACAACAGTATAACCATCAATCGCAAGCCCCTTTACTGGAAAACCTGGAGACAGAGGGGTTTAATCTGGGTATCTCAACTCTTCTCTAATTCTGATTTCTTATCCTTCTCCGTTCTCAGCCAACACTTCCATCTCCCCCGTTCTTTTGCCTGCAAGTATCTTGCGCTTAAAAATGCAGTCATGTCCACTTATGCTCTTCTCTCTAACCCTCTCATGCATCCTCACCCTCCCAATCCTACCTCACAGCTTCATTCCTTCTTGCGTACTCACCCTACAGCCTCCTCATTATACCACTCATTTCATACGATCCTCACACCTAGACCAAAATCCAAAGTTGAGGAACAGTGGGAATCTGACCTTGCCATCTCTTGGCCCACCTCCCTTTGGGATAAATTATGGACCAAACTCCGCAAGACATCTAGAGCTGCTTCCCTTACACAAACTCTTTTCTTCATATACAACAGACTTCTCTTTTCTCCCCAGGTGTTGAATAAGAGATTTTCTTCTACACCGGATCTCTGTTGGTCCTGTTCTGCTCCTAAGGCCACTCTGTTTCACATGCTTTTCTCTTGCACTTTCACACAAGATTTCTGGACACTAGTTTGGGCCCAAATCAATGCCATATTTCACACTACATCCCCCTTCTCTTTTGTCAATATTTTTTTAGGAAGCCTTTCTCCTTGTTGGGATGACACTGACCTTAATACGCAAATTGTTGATTTGTTGTTAGCTGTTGCTTTCCAGCAAATCACCGTCAACTGGAAAAACTTTACGAATATTTCTTTTAAAGCATGGTGGTACAATGTCTGTTATAATCACAGGCTAGATACTGTTTTTGTGCACCCCCTTAGTTTAGCTGCTAAACGACATGATTTATGGCTTCCTGTAACCTTGTACCTAGATACCTGTGCTAAACGCTCCTCTCATGTATCACCTATTCAGCAAGAGGTCCCTAAGCCTCCCTGAGTGACATTGCTTTTTATTTGCACTATTCTCTCTATATAAGCTACCTTATTGCTCATTATTACCAGCGCTGTTTTTTTTTTTTTGTTATTCAGCCTCAAATTTTTGTTATCCTCTGATTAACTGTATATTTTCATTACCAAGTTTTACTTTTCTCCTCTATTTGAAGATATGTTTGTATTCTTTCTCATGTATTGACACCTTTACTTATCCAATAAAAATCTTTTGAACTTAAAAAAAAGGAGTTGGACTCCCAGGCGGCACTTTGTATGTCAGAGGCAGTGAGGCAATCTTGGGTACCAACTCGCCAAGGCAGTCTTCTTCAGCTTTTTTGGCCCTGTAGCTGTAACAAATAAGTCAGCATACTGAGTCTTGTAGTCACTTCTTCAGTCTGAAACTCGTGGTTGACTTTTCCTCAAGCAGGGCACCACGGGCACAGTCCTCTTTTTTCTAGCCGAAGGAGCAGCATGTGCAGTCCAGTCTTGGCGTAGCCTCTCTTTGCTGGGTCCAGGGAACAGTAGGGACAGCCTTTTCCAGTCCACCTTCCAATATAGTTTTGATCTGAAGTTGTAGGGGTGCCAATCTAATGCCCAGAACTTTCCCTCCAGCATGCAGTGAGTACTAGCCAATGGGCTACCATGTAACCTCTCGCCTGATGACTACTTCGTGAAAATGTGGCATCTAGCTATCACACAATATAATATATTCTGTCAATTCCCAAAATGGCAGGCCCCCCCACTCGGTGTGTGGAGTTTGGTAGCTCACCCTAGAGGTATAGCTACTTAAGAGCTCCGTGCTCATGGGAAAATAGTTTGGCAACTGTTTCCCCCTCTCTGTCCCCTTTGACAACCCATGTACAAGAGCCACCCCGCCACCATTTGCCCTTCAAAGATGACTTCACCTTTGAGGCACGCCTCATGGGCTCACACCCTGTTTGACTTTCCTGCTAGGAAGGGGTAACATATCTTCCAACAGTAGGCCCTTTGTGTTCCTTCCTGTGAGACGTTCACATCACCCCCCCCCCCCCCCCACCACCACCACCAGGAGGGCAGAAGGCTTCCTTGTGGCTAGCACCCGCAAATAATCACTGAAAAACTTTGTGCAACTGAGTGACAACTTTTTAAAGTTGCCATTTACTTAAACATTGAGTCAACTTGAGCAACAGGCTGTGTTTAATGCAACAATTCGTTTTGTACCCTGAAGTACCAACTTTAGTAGTTCCATTCAGAAGTTAGCACAGCTGAGTGGTCAGTGTGTAACCCTGTACTTGCCAATGGGGTTAGAAGTCTTTCCACAGTAAAATGACAATTTGTGGCTTTTACTGTTAGAACATGTAAAAACACAAGCCCCACTTTTTAATATAAAGCAGCCTGACTTGAGGATTATAGGCCTACCTAAGGGGTGACATATATATGTAAAAGAAAGGTCTGGACTTTCTAATTCTTTTAAATGGCAAAGTCGAGTTAGCAGTTCGAAAACTGCTCTGCCACCCTGCAGTGTGAGGCTAGGAGTCATGCTTTGTTTTGTCACACTCTTGCTGGGATTATAAGTGCTGCAGTCCACAAGGGACACTTTAACTTATAGGCCCTAGTTCTAGAGACTTATAAGTAAGTTTGCTTGTGTCAATTGTGGGTGAACCAATCATACATTTATGTTTTAAGGGTCAGAGGACTGGCACTGAGGCCTGTTTGGCACTTTCAGATTGCTAAAATATGTTGTGATTTGGTGTATTCACTCGGACATCTGGTCCACTGAACCATGCACTCTGAGGCAGCCCTTCCTGAATGCATGAAGAACAGAGTCCATAAAAACTGAAGTGACAAATTCTTTCCATCATCTCCATTCTTGCAGACAGTACCGATTTCAGCACTGGGAGCCCTACTGGCTGTGGATTCCATAATGAAATTCTCAGCTTTTTTTGGGAACCTAGGCTATTGTGCTACCTGCCAATATGTTATCTTGAAAAAAGAGACCCTGACAGAATGACTCACTGGATTTGGATTTGTCCTCTCACTGGTCATGTGCTGAGACTTGATCAGCCAATTGTGGCAGTAGTGGTGAGGCAGGCCCTCTGTCACTCGCATTATCATTGCGCTGCCATGGAGTCTCTAAACTGTCATGCCATTTGAGTCTCTAATGCAGAAGTTAACTTAAGTGAAGTATATAACTTGATTCAAGGCACTACACTGCTTAGCAAAACTGCTTCAAACTTGGCACCTGCCAACATATTGTGCCAGATAGCAAATAACATTAAAATGTGAGTCATAAAACCAAACACATAATGGACAGAAAGAATGAGTTAGCTCAACTGCTTGGCTCCTCAGTAGGCTTCTTACTACTTAAGTACAGCTCTTCCTTTTGTCCGTCATTCATGTACAGAATATTAGTATTGGAAGGTGCTGTGATGTGTACGTCATTCCCACTGCCATTCCTGTGATACCAGACCCCCTCAAGTTAATGAATAACTTTGACCTAATATATTTCAGTAGGAGTCTTGCAAGGGGTTTGACTTAGGGGCAGGGTGAATAGGTAATATTAATGGAATCGAAGGGGAGAATAAAATAAGTCCTGAAAGGGTTTGTTTTTTGAGACTGGGGGTCAGGTAAGCAGTTAATAAAATGTTCCTAACCAGGGACTTTTTTCAATCTATGACGATGTATCCAATGATGGATTCACATACATTTACACATAAGTAAAACTACATGTGCAAATTCACTCCTACACTTTGGAGTACATTTACACATTTTGGTTATTGACCATTTCTGAGTGTAAATTTACTACAAAGTGTAGACTTACATGTCTTCTCCCTTTGAAATGGGGAGTGGAGCCATGTTTACTAGTGTATAGTTACTACAGACTAAAGAGATTCAAAAGTAAGTCCAGCACCACACATGGCCAACCACAGATACTGCAGTATACACAAATTTGATTGACAAAATACCTGAATTACTCTCAGGCACTGGTAATTACATGGGTTCACATTCCAGTCCATCATTATTTTGCACATTACGCCACCTCTGTTTGGACCCAACCATATGCAAATCAGTCATGACACTCCTCCAGTAGGAACATTTCAGCCCAAACCACATCAGGCCTGCAGTGAACTGGATCACATGTGAGCTAAGGCAGGTTTTTACCTGATTGTGCCTGATCATTGGTTCCCAGCTTGGTCCCAGTGGCAAGGTGAGTACGGGACCAATGTCAGGGGACACCCGCCGCACCTAGGGTGTCACACTAATGTATACAAGAAAGTGATGGATGGAATGCTCGAATTAATCTTAGTCACTGGTAATTATTAAGGGCCACTTCCAGTCCATTGTTATTTTGTACAACATGCAACCTTAACTTGGACCCAGTAGTATGCCAATCAGTCGTGACTGCTCAGGCCAGATCCTTCATGAACCAGAGCACAAGAAACCCAAGATTGGTTTCATTCTAATTGAGGCTCTTCAGTAAGGCATAGCTTGGCTCCAGGAGCACTTTGACCATGAAAGCCACATCTGAGCATACTCATTGCAATTAAGGCGTAGTACTGAGGTGTAAAAAGAAGTGATGGATTGAATGTTTGAATTATTCTCTGGCAATTACTCTGGGCTTGCAGTCCAGCATTATTCTGCTCACCATACCACCTCAGTTTGGACCCAGCCATATGCGAATGAGTTTTGACCTTGCTGTTGTAGGAATAGTCCAGTGTAAACTTCTGGGTGAGGCCCTCCCTAACCTGTAACATAAAAAAACCAACATTTATTTTGCCTTGATTTGGGCTCGTCAGTAAGAGGCAGGTTGGATCCAGAGGCAAAATGAGCATTGGATCCACCTTTAGGCATATTCATCACTCTTAAGGTGTTGCACCTAAGTATACAAAACATATGATGGATGGAATGCTTGAATTATTCTCAGCCACTGGTAATTATTCTATCTGAGTGATTTCCAATGGTTGATATTAATTCAAGCATTTTATCTATCATTTTGTTCTCTTTGTAGTTGACATCCTAAGTTCAACAGGTATGCCCCAACATGCGTAATGTGCTTATTGTGCCCTAGGACTCAAGCTACAGCTTAAAGATGAGCCCAAGCAGGACATAACAGTTCTGGGGTTGCTTGTGGTCCCTTCTGTGGGGGACCTTGCCTGGACACTAGAAACAGGTTGACCCTATGAGGAGCAGTGAATGTACTGATTTACATAAGGAGGGCCTTTGTCTAGAGTTGCATTGTGGGTGAAAAACAATGCAATGGAATGCAGCTCGAGTGATTGTCAGTGATTAGACTATTTCAAAGCATTCTTTTCATCACTTTTTCTTTGATTGTTCTGAATCTATTAATGACTAGCTAGCTCCTTCAAGTGAACTTTAAAAACACATTTTAACCAAGGCTTCATAATAGTTAAATATCTATTTACTTTTTAATGTCCTTACCCCCTGGCCCAATTTAAAAAGCTCCCATGATAAAAGACAGACATTCATCCACATAGGCTTACACCCATGATGCAAGGTACTTTCTTGGAATTCTAAAAAAATAAACAGGTATACTCCTAGGAAGTTGTACTGTTTTGGATTCCTAGTTTGGGATTGGGCTTCTAGTGCGGCTTGGATTTCTGAAGGAAATTAGTTCTCCATGGAGAATTGTTCACACAGCTTGCCCATTCATTTCTGGTCGATTACCTACATGAGGTCAGCTATTTACAAGGATTTTGGTACAGGGTGAATGCTGTTTGTAGGAGGAGGTTAGTTTACCTAAGGGAGCTTGTGTGTCTAAAGAGTAATGTATGCTTTACATGATTATGTCTACTTAGTAATTACATCTGACATGTGGTACTGATTTTTACAGTGAATTGAACAGCAGTTAATTGGATGATGTAATCAGTGATGTCTTCAATGATGTCATTTAAAATGCCACCAGTGATGCTATCAATGATGTATTTGAACATGTCATGAATGATGTAATATATTAGGTCATAAGCAGTGATGGCATAGGCACAAATTATAGTTAGCTTGCTAAACTACTACTATCACTGACATTGTTGCCTAATTATCACATCCATTTAAAAAAAATTTCAGTGACTTTCTAGGATCTTTTTGAACGTTAAGTAAGCTATAACTATCATACATTACTGTATGTAGTAGTGTCTTGCTTGCATAAACAACCTTGAGTATGTTGAGGGAGAGGGGTCTTGTGAAGAGTGGCACAGAGAACACAGGCTGTGTGTAGTAGTGGCTTCCAATCTAATGGAGAGTTGATTTATGGGGGGAGTGGCCTGTACCTACACTCTGCACACAGAGTATGGGCATTGCATAGTAGAATTTGCTGAGGAACTGGCCTCCAGATGAAGATATGTGTACGATGTGAAGGCTGTGCATAGTAGAGATTGGTGAAGGACTGGCCTCTTTATGAAGCCTCTCTATAGAGCAAAGGCTATGGACAGTAGGGTAGGGCTAGGTGAGAGATTGGCCTCTCTATGAAGACCTCTATACAGAGGGAGGGCTTTGTGCAGTAGGGTTTGCTGAGGTACTGTCCCCGCCATAAAGGCCTTTGTACAGGGCTAAAGCTGTGTGTGGTAGGGTTTGGTGACCTTCTAGCCTGTCCGCAAAGACTTTTGTGCAGAGCGAACACTGTGCGTAGCAGGGATTGATATGAGACTGGCCTCTCGTCAAACACTTCTATGCAGGGTGAAGGCTGTGTCTAGATGGGTTTGATGTGGGACTGGCCTGTCTATCAACACCAAGAGCTCTAAACAGGACAAAGACTCTGCTTAGTAGGGTTTAGTAAAGGACAGGCCTCAAGGCAACACAGACCTCAGTGCAGAGTCAAGGCTGTGCATAGTAGGATTTGATGTGTGACTGGCCTGTCTGCCAAGACCTATGTGCAGGGTGAAGGCTGTGCGTATTGGGGTTTAGTGAGGGACTGGCATGCCCGTAAAGATCTCTTTAGCAGGGTTTGGGGGGCTGACATTTTGTCAAAGATGTCAGTGTAGAGCAAAGGCTGGATGTAGCAGGTTTTATTGAGGTACTAGTCTGTCTGCAAAGACCTCTGTGCAGGGAAAGTGCAGTCTGTAGTAGGATTTGGTGAAGGACTTGCCTGTCCGGAAAGACCTCTCTATAGGGTGAAGCTTGTGCATAGTAGCATTCTAGTGAGAGACTGGGTTGCCTACAAAGACCTATGTGTAGAGTATAGGCTGTGTAGTAGGGTTTTGTGAGGGACAAGCTTGTCATCAAAGACCTCTGTGCAGGGTGAACACTTTTTGTAGTAGGGTTTGATGTGGGACTGATCTGTCTACCAAGAATTCTCTACAAAGTGAAGGATGTGTGTAGTAGGGTTTAGTGAGGGACTGGCCAGATCGCAAAGACCTCTGTGCAGGGTCAAGTCTGTGTATGTAGGCTTTGCGAAGGATTGGCCTGTTCACAAAGGCCTCTCTAAAGAGCAAAAGCTGTGCATAGTATGTTTTATTGGGGGACTGGCCACCACAACCTCTCTACAGTGTGAAAGCTGTGTATGGTAGAGCTCTAGTGAGGTACTAGCCTGTATACAGGGCAACGGCTGTGAATACTAGGGTTTCATGAGGGGCTGGGTTGTTCATTAATACCTTTGTGCAGAGCACAGTCTATGTGTAATGACAAGCATTACCATGTTTATTTCAAATCTTCAAATCAAGCATTTCTATTTGAGACAACATTAAATGAGTGCCAGAACATTTCTTTCACACTCCTCAAACCACATAATGCCACAATATGACCAACCACAATGTATCCTTGCAATCCCCAGCTAAAAACAAAAACCAGCAGGAGCAATTTATTTTTGCTCCTGCAATAAGCGGGTCCAATGGAGTCCCCTGCCCTTCCTCGCGGGCATGGAGTGAAGCCCCTGGGTGATCAACCCCATGACATATGCAGGGGTCAGGCAATGCACCCACAACTACTGTGTGTTGTCCCAGGGGGATAAGGTAATGTATATATTTTACACAGAGGCAGCTGCTACTCTGCTGGTATACTTAGGTAATAGGTTTGATAAGAAAGGCGTCTTTTATTTTTTTAATAACATTTGGCGCTGTTACATGAACATTTCACAAACAAAGTTCACCTGTGAGAAAGTTTCCTTTTTGGCGTAATCACTCCCGATTTTCATGCCCCGATGTTGCTATTTTTCACCCTGCGCTCTGAGACACTGCTAATCAAACCCAGCTCATGGACTCTGAGCCCCAAAAGCTGCTAAAATTTGTAATCCTCTAAATGACATATTTAACTTATTATATGGTGCAGAAATACAAACATGCTATGGAAAGTTAAATATGTACTGTGGACTCCAGCACTTTGTGTGGCGTCCACTAGTGTTTCAAAGGAAAACATGGTTTCAGGCCTTTCACCGTAGCTTGACTGCTGACGTTTAAACTTGCAGCTCAGTCCACCACAATAACCATTTTGACAAGGTAAAAACCTCCTTTAAAATCATGATGTCATGCCTTTGTAGGCTTTTCAGCTTTGAGGATAGGATGCAAGGTAGATAAAAATGTGGTTTGTAGAAGTTTTATGTTGCATGTCCCTGCAGTGACAAGCTCCCATAAGCTATTTTCACCGTGGAAGGCTCTGACTGTCATATGTAGAAACTTCTGCTATCTTGGGTTTGGGACAATCTAGAGAAATGTTACAACCACTACTTATAATATTTAATAAAAATTCCATTTTATGTTGAAGATATATTGGTAATGAATATTTAGGAAGAGTAACTTTTAGAAAGATGCCTTTTCCTGTCGGAAGCTCCTGAGCCTCAATTTGCATTAGCATTAGCCCGAGGCTGCTGCCCCGCTGATGCTTGACCATAAGGAGACATCAAAACTGCTGCTAGAGCAGAAACAATGGCTTAGTGAATCCCGACCATTCCTGGTTTGGGGTAGGGGGAGGAAGGGGTAGACTTTGTTTTTTAGGCCCAGGGTAGCCAGATTGGCATCAGCCCACCGTGACGGGGAGCTGGTCCCAGAACAGTTTAGTGTAGCTGACGAGGAAGAGACTGTTAATTTCTCTAAACACACCCTTGCCTAGCACACAAGTTCCATTCAAGGACAAGATGGCTGTACCATCTTGGATTCTCCCTAGAGTAGTCCATTCCAAGCCAATTTGCTGTACAACACACAGGATGTGTTGCAAAAGTTAGTAGGGTTGCCCCCGAACACTTTATCTCCAATTGGTTAGAGGGTATCGAGGAGTCACTCCCTCATTCAGTGGCTACTGAACTGTACAACAATGGATCGTCCCATCAGCTCCTCAGAACACTCTCTGTATTTTTGGAAGAACAGAAGAAGGGATGCACCTGCTATTTAGGACCTGTGAAAAAATGTGAAGGTCTGGGATTGCACTCGTTTGTACCCAAGACAAACAAGTAAACTCTAAGAGCCAGTTGACTGACCTCCTAAGTGGCAATAGGGACACACCAAGATGAAAGAGGCCTTTTTCTGAAATATCCGCCTGACTAGTTGCAATTGGGCCTAGACTGAACCCTGCTGGCTGCCTTTGTTGGAGTAAGTACTGCCCAATAAGTACTGTCCCTGAGGTCCTTTGACTACGTCTAGCTGGATTTCTCCACTGAAGAGATGCGACGTAGAAAAACTTGGACTTGCAGACTTTTGAAGGAGTGAAAGCAAACACCAAACCAGCCACATTGTCCAGCGAAGACTTCAAGTTGGCCCAGCTTGGATCATTTTGCTACTCAAACAACCTGTTTAGTGGACCCTAGGAGCAAGACAGTCTAACTCAGGTGTGACCTTCTCAGAAACAGACTGGAGGATTCTGAGATCCAAAAAAGATACTAACTGAAAAAGAAGAAATGTTGATGAGGCGGAAAAAGTATCCTACTAATGAAAAGCCTTTCATAGGTGCAAAATGTAAACTTTCCTCACTTGGAGCTATTTCTGCCAAAACTAATGGCTTCTGCTGGACCTTCTCAAATGACTTCATCATGTCAAAGGTGGAGATGACTCAGTATGGCCACTGACATAAACCTCCCAAGACTGGACATAGTTAGGGTTGTTGGTGTTTTGGTCATTTGTCCCCTCGACTGATTTAGAGTGTGTGAACATATAGCCAGTTTTCACTGTCCGTCATCGACAGGTAAATCCTGAAGGTATGGGGCAGTGCAAACTGTAAAATGCTCCCCCCACCATGGGAGAAGTTTGCCATGCGGCTCTGTCATGTAGAAGGAGCCATCAGTCAAAATTAGTAAGCATTGATAGGGGTCACAGTCACAGTAGTTCCTGCCAATGCTAGAGATGTCTACTGGGCTGGCCAATATCTTAAAATTTGGCAGACAGCACTCCATCAGGGTTACAAAGTATTTTATTCCAACACTCTGATGGAGTAAACACCCGACCGCCAAACTCTAAGTCAGTTAGTAAGTCCCAAGGTAACATCTTTGACCTGGATGAACCTACTTGGCTTAAAATATATTCACACATTTTTTCCAACTTAAAAGACTTTTTCTATTTTGCCTATGCTCTAGTATATGAAGATCTCAACCACAAGAGTGGAGATTTTCCTATGCTAAAGTATAGGACATTTTCCCCTGATAATATATTGTTTCATCACTTAAAACCATTCCAATCACTAGAAACATAAGCAATTTTAAAATTCCAAGCCATATGGCTTTTGGAGAATTTTCCATTTATTGTTCAATCAGTACAATCAATAATCATTAAGACAGTGTTAAAGTGCTAGACAAATGGCTTTAAAGGCATTATAAGTTAATCAATATAGCTGATATTGATCACTGCTCCGATGACTGGTAAAAGCAAGATGAATGCGGAGTGAAATATATAATATAGCAGCAAACTTTTATCACCGAGGCAAAGCGCAAAAGACAATTGCGCCAATGAGTAGTAAAAATTAGGTGCAAAGTGCAATATGTGATATAGCAGCGTACATGTATGAAAGGAATTATCACAAGGGCCTAGTGTCCCGACTGGGAGCTAGCTCCTAATTTATGGTTTGCATTTCTCAAAATAAATGTGCCATTTTCCTGCTTTTCGCACAATTCAATGAGTCAAGGAGTTCAAGTTACAAGCTCAGCTGTAGCCAAAAGTCAGATGAGGGACACTGCACTGAGAGCGGGCAAGGAACTTATTCCTTAATCTTGAGACACTTGGCTAAAAGGAACTGCCTTGATGAGCTCTGAAATTGGGGGGCAGTCTGGTGGAGTACGAGAATTAATAACTAGAACCACTTCACATGTTGCTACATCTGAGCTTAACTTCTTGGCCAGCAGTGCCACAAACTTAACCAGAATGGTATTGCCAGGATTGAGGGCAATAATGCCAAATTTATTCCATTCCTGTTTAAGGAGAACTTTCTGCTCTTCTAACAAGGCTTGACAGCTACAAAAAAAGTTCTGAAATGATTCATCATACATGCCAGAGCCCCGGCACATTGTAGATTCCAAAGACTGGTGCCACCTGGCTACAATTTAAAAAAATGGGCACTCCCCAAGCCTGTGCTCCATAAACCTTTGTTTCTTTATATCTTGAGTACATGCAGACCAGAAAGGGTTGGAAATGCCTCAGATGATAAGAGTTGATGACAGCCCAAGCCCTGAGCTTCATCACAGTATCCATGTCAGCCTGATGTGAGACAAGGAGCACTAGCTGTTTAATGCTTAGCTGAAGACATTTTGACTCACGTGTAAAGCCCAAAGTTCTCTGGCATTCAGGAGACTGAAATAGTCCTCAATTTACCATATGGAGCTCTCTGCCTCAACTGCGGAACCTCCTTATGATAAAATATAGGAAAAAGTAAAATAGTTTATTAAATGTGGAAAAAAATTAGGTTTGGAACATTTTGTACAAGGACTATGTTCACTGCATAAAATGTCTTTGTTTATTGTTGTCTGTTTGGCGACAGCTCTGGGTGGGTAAAATCAACAATGATCACCAACAAGCAAGCAAATCTCCCTAGAGAACATCCTTCCCCTACCCTGGACGGACCACTGTGCGGTCCTCTTCAACATCCACACCAAATCCACCACCCCTAGTCACGCCAGCTCCCTTCCCCCAAACAATTCAAGGCCTGGGGCAGTATTTCCCTTACTGCACTAAAATCAAACCTGCAGTCCACTCAACAAGACCTGCCTCACGATCCGGAACTTGCAGCCCTACAATACACACAATGGCTCCTTACCGCCATCGACACCTTGGTCCCTTTAAAAAACATCTCCAAAAACAGAAAGACGCCTTCCGCGCCATGGTTCTCCGAGGCACTGAGACTGGAAAAACAAAAATGTAGAAACCTAGAAAGACACTGGCATCGAGACTATGACACCACATGGAAAACTCGCTACAAGGAAGCAATGGCCAAATACAACGTCTTTTAATTACATAATTACAGAGAAAAGTAAATTCTATCTCACCCAAATCGAAACATCACAATTGTCACACAGCTATTCCATGTTGTAACTAGGCTATCAGGACCAGAGACCAACCCACCCATGACTCCCACGCAAGCCCTCTGTGATTCCCTGGCCACTTTCTTTCAAGAAAAAGATTGCCATATCTACACTACCTTCTCATCACACTCTCCTACCAACAAACCTATCATCACACCCAGCGACGACACAATCTCTCCTAATCCCCCTGAACAACGCCCTACCAACAACAACCCAGAGTCAATTCTATTGGAATTCAGCCAGGTCACTGCAGACCAGATTATAGATCTTATTCCCTCCATTAATTCTGGCTCCCCCAATGACCCATGCCCCCCTCCCACATTAAAACTAACATCTGACATCATAGGCCCCACTCTAGCTTATATCTGCAATTCAATGTTTTCGACAGGAATATACCCTTCCATCTGGAAAAAAAACGTCATCAAGCCTCTTCTAAAGAAACACAACCTCGACCCTTCGGATACCAAGAACTATAAACCAATTGCCTGCCTCCCTTTCCCCGATAAAATCTTCGAAAAAGTGATGAACACTCAGCTCACCCACTTTATCGAGAACAACAATCTCCTAGATGACACCCAATTTGGCTTTAGAAAAGGCCACGGCACCGAAACTGCCCTCATCAAAGCATCTGACGAAATCAGGATGATACTCGATCAGGGAGGTGCCGCAGTCCTAGTGCTGCTAGATCTCTCAGCAGCATTTGACGCAGTCCACAACGCAACCCTAATCGACCGTGTCTCAGCCATAGGCTTTAAAGACACAGCCAAGACCCTCCTAACATCCTTCCTGTCCAAACGCACCCAGTTAGTAAAGCTCGGCGACTTTAATTCCCCACCCTTTGCGCTGCCATGCGGAGTGCCGCAGGGATCCTCGCTAAGTTCAACTTTGTTTAACATATACGTGTCGGACTTGGCCAGGATCATCAAGTCCCATGACCTGCGACTAACCTCCTACGCCGACGATACACAGCTAGTGCTAGAGATTCACAATAACGGAGAAACAGTCTCGGCTAACTTCCAAGAGGGTATGCTTGCCATAAGCTCCTGGTAGGCAAACAATTGTCTCAAATTAAACTCAGACAAAACAGAGGTGATGATCTTCGGCAATCTTTCCCCCAGCTGGTCTCCATCCTGGTGGCCAGCAGAGTTAGGCTCACCTCCGTCCCCTGTCAAAAAAGTAAGAAACTTAGGGGTCATGTCTGACGACAAGCTATCGTTCATTCATCATGCAAACTCAGTCATCTGCGCATCCTTCTTCACCATTAGAATGATAAAGAAACGTTTAACCTACCTCCCACCCAGTGCCGGCAGGACTTTCATTAGCATGCTGGTCATATCTAAGGTAGACTATTGCAATGGTCTACTCATCAACGCCGAGGAAAGAGTCCTAAATAAACTGCAAATGGTGCAAAAATGCAGCAGCCAGGATCCTGTCAGGCACACCCAAGTTCAAACCAATATCTAAGGTGATACGACAGCTTCACTGGTTACCTATCAGGAGCAGAACCAGGTTCAAGGCCCTGTGTATTGCCCACAAGGCAATCCACAACACAGGACCTTAGTGCCTCAAGAGAACTCTAAGCTCCTACAAGCCAGCTAGACCCTTACGATCTTCTGAAGCACACTTGCTAACTATTCCTAGAACTAAAAAAGCCTCTTGGGGAGACAGAAGTTTCACTGTCGCCACCGCTAGACTATGGAACACACTCCCCCTTCATATTAAGGCCATTCCCTCTCTGTCCGCCTTCCGTAAACAGTTAAAAACTTGGCTGTTCAATCAATAAACCACTTACCCTTAGTCCTCCCCACTCAGCCGTTCTCAGCGCCGAGACACCCTCGGGTATTTGTGTGCTCAACAAATTGTTAAATAAAATAAATAAATAAATAACAGCCAGACCAGAGCTGCAGCATAGAATGAATGGGTCAAGTTTATTATATAAACTGCACAAAATGTTTGTTTAGAAAAAGGAGCATTTTGATGGGTTGTCAAGGTCGCCCCTTGTCGGAATTCTTGCCCAGCTGAACCCCATCACCATCCTGAGAAGGATGGTGGCCTGTTCTACACCAAGATTTGCTCCCAAATCACACGCATTCACAGGTAAATGAGGAGCTAGAGCACTATAAGTTGTTCTGGCAGATCAGCACACCCTGTTTTATTGGATAGGCAGCTCTAGGTAGGAGTACAATTTTGTGTATGAATATAATCAACACAAATGCACAATTGTTGAATTGTTTATTCAGTTTGCTATTCTTGTAACACTAGCAACATTATTTTGATCCATTCTATTAATCATTGCAGCACGCGTATTTTACACAATAAATTTTTGACATGCCAGATTGTGTACTTCTTGTGTCCCCCTTTTGGCATGCATGACTTAACATACGAAAGGGTAGGTCTGTTTCTGGGATTTCCTTGGGGAATCAGGGTTGTTATGTTCTGAGGTGGCAGACACCATCTGGTACCTTGTGAGGTTTAGAGGTTCAGATGGTGCACTGTGAGAAAGCCAGGAATTAGGTCAACATGTTCTGATGGTATGTGTGGCCTAGTATCGCATAGTTATGATGGCCATTCTGCCCAAACGCACAGTCTTACAGAAATAGTAGGCCCTGTCCGACATGGTGCCACCAATGTTCTAGGTCAGATACTTATTTAATGGGTCTCCTGAGTAGTTTTCTTTCATGTGCCCAAAGACCCTACTCACCATTTAATCAGAGACGTCCATGGTGTTAGGAAAAAACCCTCCGCAGCAAAATAGGGAACCCTTACATCTGCCTGTAGGTTGTTCAAACTTGAACCTGTAAAAAGATCACCCCACTTTAAATACCCTCTCTGAATTCCACATATTCAAATAGCTAATACAGTACCAGTGGTCATACCACTTAACTGCACACATGTAGTAACACAAATGTTGCTACAACATGGGCTCCTTCAAACAGGAGGTGATTTTACCTTCATTATAGAGGCCCACAAAGCGTATAAAGCAGAGGTATTCTATTAACGGGTAAGATTTCCAGGACCAGAAATTTCACTTACATTTCAGGAACATATAAATTGGTTTGAAGCAGCCATACCACATCTATTATCTAATATCAGACTGGGCCCCCTCAGCAAATACAGGAAAATGTGGCCAGTCCCAGCCAGCTACGGATACTTTACAACGGTCTAGTGAGATTATAGAGATGTATGACACAGTTTGTTATGTGAGCAATAACAACAAACCCAGTGAGGACTGCTCAAGCTTCACAATTGCATTTAACAATGCCAGCAAGTAGTCCAGTCATCTTAAATTCAATTGTAAGATAGTTTCCCACCAGACGTGAGTATATTCTATTCTGGATTACACAAAAAACAAATCAGCTTGAAGCAATGTCTCCCCATACCGGACTTCAAGATAAACATAGAATTCTCACAATGTGCCAACCTCAAGGGATATTCCCCCGGTAGAGGAGTGTGCCACATGCGGCACAGTATTTGGAGCATTCTATACCATCATGCATGGTACATCATCCAGAGCTATTTTGCCAAGTGAGTTTAAACAGATCCAAAATGAATAAGGGGCAGCCCCTGCCCTGGACTTGGGCATGAAGCTATTTGGCAATTATGTCACAGTATCCTCAATTATTTTAAGTAATATTAAAGGGGAAGCACCAGCTTTGGAAGTACGCCAACATCTGGCACAAATACTGTTAACGGATCAGGAGTGGAAACTACCAAAAATCATTTCTGGTGCCAATACATCCATAGATCGAGACAATTTGTGAGACAGACCTAACAAATCACAATGTAGGGGTAATTCTGAAAAGAATAACTCGAAACAGGCATCAAAGTCTTCTAAAAAACACTAGGGCAATAAGAAAAATTAAGAAATGACTAAACCACGGGGGTGGATTCCTCCACAGAAGTTCTCTGAAAAACACTACAATCTGCACAACCATGAACAATTAAACAGCTTGATAGGTATCAGTATACTGATACACGTCTTTCTCATTCCTTTCAAGTCATCCAAAAAATGATCGGAGAGATGAGCTCAATCAGAGCACAGATTGAAGGAGTAAATGAAACCGAAGAAGGACTCAAAATGCTCGTCTGTCTTCATAGTAAAAAAGGAAGCAAAGCTTCCACAAAAAAAGCCTCAATTCAAAAAGAAGGAAGTTGCTGGGATTTCACTTAACATGCCACACATTTTGGGGACTTTGCTTCTGCACAAGGAGTGGGCTGTGACTCTGCTAGGCAATGCAGCAGAAATCATGATCATTTGCCACAATTTTCAAGAGTTTTTGTTGTGAGAGTAACTAATTAGTTTGTTCAGGTGGAAACACCAGATCATAGAATTAGTGCTCAAGACAGATTAGCCAACTCCAAATGGAGAGTGCTATAACTAAAGTTCTCTTTTGGGAGAACCTAACATTTGTATATGACGTTATCATAGCTGAAAAGGATTGGCCACCAGAGTTTGTACAAAAATGTCCTATATGAAGAAAACGTGATATTACCAGCCTTCTCTGCAACCACAATATCCCATTAAGCATGAAGTAAAACAACAGATTGGAGAAATTCTAATACATCTTGAATATCAGGGTGTAATGAAGACTTGCACTTCACCAATGAACACTCCTTTGTTCCAAGTAGCAAAACAAGATCATAGTCAATTAAATAGTCACACGCACACATTTGTACAAAATGCACACAGAGTGAGCAAAAAATACAAAAACATTAGACATTTCAAATGTCTTTTTCTGCAAAATAAAAAATGCATAAAAGGCAGAATTTGACAGCATTTACCACCCTCAGGTCACAACAACGATTCTGTCTATTGCCACAAAGGTAAATGAATAGCCCCAGGTTGTTCTCAGCTGTGTAACAGGACTGTTAGAAAACTTTTGCCATGAAGTACTGTCCTATGTTGATGACATATGTCTAATGGATGATGACTTAGAAACACATCTAACCAGAGTATATCATATTATTGTAGAATTTTCTCAAATAGGCTAGAAATCCAACTTCTGAAATCCAGGATTGAATTTCTCAGTGTCCTGTTTCTGGGATACGAGCTAGCTAATGAAGACAAGAGCTTAGCACCACATTTCCTTGTAAAATGCACTCTCTTGCATCAACCAAATACAATAAAAAAGCTGCAATCACTTTTGGGCTTTCTAAAATTTGATAGATCATACATACCAGATTATGCATAACAGGTAAAACCGTTTTCTGAATTAATCCATCTAGACTTTTCAAGCACACATTAGGCACCAAACATACACATATGTTGCATGCAGTACAAGCTGACATGCTAACTTCAAAACAGTTACATACACATGCCAACAACAAAAACCTGGTGATCCGCATAATCGCCGGGACCACAGTGTACACACGTCACATTCAACGAGGGTTACACAGTGCCAATTGCATAGAAAATAGTATTTATATTCCAATCCAGAGATGCGATTTGCACCAACAGAAAAAATACTGATAGCAGTACAGACAGTTGCAGTGAAAAAAAGATCATTGACTCAGGGTAAATGCATTATTGTCATGACCCTTCCGCTCCACCTCAGACAGATAACATCGCTCCCCATCTTCGTAAGAAATCTCAAAACCTGGCTCTTCGACAGACCCCCTCCTTGATGGACTCGAACCTGCGAATCCCCCCACACCCCCCAGCGCCTTGAGACCCTTACGGGTGAGTAGTCGCGCATAACAAACACCTGATTTGATTTGATTTGACCCTCATTCCAGCCTTAGAAGCTGTCACAAAGGCCAGCATCCTGAACGTAAAAGTCTTACATCCACGATGAATACAGTGAGCCAACTCAGTAACAACAACAGACTTAGACTATGTCTTCGACTCTACATTATAAACACAAGCATACCTACAATATGAACAAGGATACCCTGTACCCAGTGAAATAATGTCTCTACATCATTTGGACTTCATAGTGTGTATTGATAGTTCTGCCCAGCCCGCAGTTGAAATGAAACACCAATACTCCCCCGCTTGCCAAGCAGGGAGGGGTAAAATGAGGGATGGAGTTTTCCTACCTCTAAAAATATTTACGCAGTCACTAGTTGACTGCAATGCACAGGTGGCTGACCTGAAAACTCTAATTCTGGCTCTTGAGAATACTGATCCTGAATTCCCCACAATTATAGTGTATTATTCATATTATTGTACCTAGTCTTACAACGAGTACTTACACTATTGGAACTAGACTAGATTCAGACTCTTAAGGGAATACTGTTAAGCACAAGAGGCTTTGAGGACAGGTGGAAAAACTAATTTAAACACGGGCTCATGCTATCCACAACCTGAGCTACCAACGTGTGGGAATGCATGTTACAGGGAATTCATTGGCTGATGAAGTGGCAATGGCAGCCGTGCGAACTGCTGTTGTAGCTGCAGTGACTTGTTCCAACACGAGGATAGATGGATTCATAATGATGGCTGTCACAGCTTCGTGCAATGGGCCTAATTACGATGGCGGTCGGAAAGCATTCTGAACATCTGTTTCTGAATGGTTTCTCACCAAATCAGGTTCAGGGAGTCCGACCGACTGATTACGATGTTTCCGAACGCAGTTCGGTCAGACTCCTATTGACTTCAATGGCAGCCTGTGTTACCACCCCAACACAGGCTCCCAATGAAGAAAGGGGTGGTCACAGTAAACCTTGCACCTTGTGGCGATCACCCCTTGGTGCCTGCCACACCGGCATGGTTGGAAAGAGGGAAAGCATGGATACCCCCATGGGCCCCAACCGGAGGCCTCTGAGTGAAGAGGGGCCTGCTACGGGCCCCCAAAGTTAGATTCCGACAGTCGATCCATGTTGGACAGACCGATTCGGAAAGGCAGTCCGAATCTGACATCATAATCGCTTGGTCAGAAACGCGGTCCATAGAGATGAACTCGGAGTCTCCGAATGCTGCTCGTACGCGAGTCGGAACCAAGTTCGACAGTGAAAGCGGTTTCCAACCATCGTAATCATTTGGAATCAAAGCTTCTGACATGGATTCGGATGAACCGAATGCGGTTCAGAGCCTTTCCGACCGACATCGTAATCAACCCCTATGTCACCCCCTTAGCAAAATCTTTTCCGGCCAAATACTCCTACCAGCAAAGTGAGCAAAACATTCTGTTTGCTCATCTCCCCGGAGCGGGGGATAGAGTAATTCCAAATGTAGACCACAGGCCAGAATTAATCAAGGCAGCACATTAGGGTCTACCATCTGCTCCTGCAGGGGTGAAGGCTACAGTTTTACTCTTGCAGCAATGCTGCTGGTGTTCAGTTCTACATAAACAGACTAGAGACTATGAGCCAGATGTGCAAACTTTTTTTGTGGTCGCAAATGGGATATCGGTCCATTTGTGACTGCAAAAAAGGGTCCAGCCATGTACAAACGCAATTTTTTGACTCACTGACTCGCAAAATAGCATTTGCGACTCTTGCTATCAGGAAGGGGCGTCCCTTTCTAATAGCGAGTCTCAATGCCATGTACCATTGTTTTGCAACCGCTTTTGCGGTCGCAAAACACTCGCAGTTTATCACCTACTTGAAGTAGGTAGTAAACCACTCGCAAACGGGACTGTACACTACTCCTCCCCTATCATCCTGAGGGGAATTTGATAGAGGAGTGGAAAAAACATGACTTAAAGCAGTCTTTAACAGCTAGAATACTAGGTTCAGGTTGCAGTTGGGTCCACCACCTATATGTGATCCAGAGATCCATAACAATCTGCCAAGAAGATCCTTGGGTGGTCAGACTCCCTATGAGGTCCTGTTTGGGGTTAAGATGTGGGTTCCAGGCCTTGACAATCCTAGTACAATGGCGGCGGAAATTCCTTTTGATATCAGTGAATGCTTGGCAGCGTACAGGAACTGAAATACTTCCAGGATGAACAAAGCAACAAGCTCGAGAAACGTTCTGTCACTAACGAAGTGAAGATACAACCAACAACTCTTGGCTGAATTCCAAAGATCAGGGATCTCGTTTGAGAGATGATTGAGGGCAAGAAGGAATTTGAGCCATCTTACAGAGCGCCTGTGCTAGCTGTTGAAGGTACCAGAACTATATTTTTACCATTGTTTGCTGGTTGTAAACCCAAGAGATTTGCATTGATTGATCTGATCAAACCACACCATGTGGCCAGTCATAAACAGTAGGCCCCAAAGGCTCCTGGGCAGTTACCTGCCTCCTCTCACTACCATACAGGAAATCTGGGTACAAGCTTTAGCCAACAATGAGGTTTCTGATCACTGGCTGGGATGTCTGACACTGAAGTTTTGTTACTTCCAGTCACATCTACCAACACCATACAATCACAGTATGCAAATTCACAGGTTTCAATACCACATGTCAACAACAAAGTTGTTTATTATGATCCAACATTGATATCAACTACCAGTTCCACGCAACGCCGCAAGGTCTCTGCCTTTGCACAAACTGCCTGTGGCTATTTTCTCGATGTTGATGACTTTTCCTTGGATTCTTCAGAATATCCACCACATGGAACATGTGCATTTAAAATGTGGTTTAAAAGACATATTTTATTTCACCTTTGATATACATTTGGATTTCTATTTTGTTGCTTTTCCTTTTCCTTTAAATTGGTTTTGGGACTATTCTTTTTGCTTTCCGAATGGACACTATCTCCCAGAATGCTCTGCTGTTGAACTGGTAACCGAGGTATTGAAGACTCATTCTTCATCACAAAGAGTGTGAAGACACCTGTCCCTTGTGAACACTTTGGAGGTTCCGGCAATTGATTGTATTGTTTGGGATAAGGTAAAATCCCCAAAGGTGCGCCTAAGGCAAGCCCGTCTGAGCCTGTCCGCGCCTGGACCGCGCCCAGCGCCAGAACCCCTGGCCCCCGCACCAACCAGGAAGACCGCCTCCGATACGACGCCAGCACCCTCATCACTCTCAACCCGGGACAAACCCCCACCTGCTGCAGGGCCACCCCGCAGCGCACCCACAGCCCCTTCGCCTGCCAGAACTGCAGCTTCTCCTGCATCGAAGACGCAGAGACACCCGCCACGACAAAACACAAGCAGCTCCGATGCATCCTGATCAATACTCGCTCCGCACGCAAACACGCCGTCGAGCTCTGGGACCTACTCGACACCGCATCACCAGACGTCGCCTTCCTGACCGAGACCTGGATGAACGAAGCCTCCTCTCCAGACATCGCCATAGCCATCCCCGACGGATACAAGATCACCCGCAGAGACCGCACCAACGGAGGAGGAATCGCCATCGTCCACAAGAAGACCATCAGGGTCTCAACAAACACCGACGACACTCTTAGCACCGGCGAACACATGCACTTCCAGATCCACACGGACCCCAAGACCACCCTAAGAGGCACCCTCGTCTACAGACCACCCTGACCCGACCACAATTCTGCGACGCCATCGCCGACTTCATCAACACGCATGCACTGACCTCCACCGACTACATCTTCCTCGGAGACCTGAACTTCCCTCTGGAGAACAACAACGACAGCAACTCCTCCACCCTGATAGACAACCTCGCCAACCTCGGACTGGAATAACTCGTCACGACGCCGACCCACATCGCCGGACACACGCTCAACGCCATCTTCTCCTCAAGCCCACACGTCTCCTTCAGCCACGTCTCCGTTCCCACCTGGACCGACCACCACTGCATCCACTTCACCTTCCGGAAACCCGTCGCACATCACCGCACCCCACAGATCCCTCGTCGCTGCTGGGGCAAAATCACGAAGTACAACTACAGACAAACCTCGCACTCAACCCACTGACCAACCCCTCCAACCCCGACGATGGCGCACACACCCTCAAACGATTGATGGACGACTGCGCCAACACATTAGCCCCGCTGAAAAAACAAACCCTCAAAGACACCAGCAAGAGAGCCAACTGGTTCACCCCGGAACTCCTAGCATCAAAGCACACCTGCCGGAAGTTGGAGAACATATGGCACAGCGAGAAGTCGCTGGGCAGCCGCGCAGCCCACAAAGATGCCATCCGCAACCACCACCACCTCATAAGGACCGCCAAGAGGACCTCCTTCAAAGACCGCCTCGACAACAATGCACACAACAGCAAGGAGCTCTTCAACGTCGTGAAGGAACTCTCCAACCCCAGCTCCAACGCCAACGACATCCCGCCGTCGCAGGCCCTGTGCGACTACCTTGCCACCTTCTTCCACCGCAAGATCACCGACATCCACGATAGCGTCAACCCCCGGATGACCCTAACAGGCCCCAACACGCCGTAACCACCACACCCCACTGGCCACGACCCCCTGCCAACCTGGGCCAACATGAGCATCGAAGACACCATCAAGACCATGGGCACAATCCGCTCCGGCTCGCCGTCTGACCCCTTTCCACACCACATCTTCAACAAAGCCGGCAGCTCCATCGCACCCCATCTGCGCAACATCATCAACCTCTCCTTCGAGACCGCGACCTTCCCTCAAAGCTGGAAACACGCCAAGATCAACCTCCTAGGGAAGAAACCCAAGGCAGACCCAAGCGAACTCAAAAACCTCCGGCCCATCTCCCTGCTTCCGTTCCCAGCTAAGGTAATCGAGAAGATAGTCAACATCCAGCTCACCCGCTACCTCGAAGACAACAGCATCCTGGACCCCTCCCAGTCAGGATTCCGCAGCAGCCACAGCACCGAGACCGCCCTCATCAACACCACAGACGACATCAGAGATGGCGGCCCTCATCCTTCTGGACCTCTCCTCCGCCTTCGACACCGTCTGCCACCGCACACTATGCACACGACTCCACGATGCAGGGATCCAAGACAAGGCCCTGGACTGGACCTCCTCCTTCCTCTCCGGCAGAACCCAGAGAGTCCGCCTCCCCCCGTTCCGATCCGAAGCCTCCGAGGTCATCTGCGGCGTCCCGCAGGGATCCTTCCTCAGCCCGACGCTGTTCAACGTCTACATGGCGCCTCTCGCATGCATCGCCCAACATAACGACCTCAACATAATCTCCTACACCGACGACACACAACTGATCCTCTCCCTCACCAAGGACCCCCTCACCACCAAATCCAACCTCCACCAGGGAATGAAGGCCATTGGCGACTGGATGGAGGATAGCCACCTTAAGCTGAACACAGTCGGAGATCCTCATCCTCGGGCCAACCCCTCAGCATGGGACGACTCCTGGTGGCCCGCGTCGCTGGGGACTCCCCCCGCACCCACCAACCACGCACGCATCCTGGGAGTCATCCTCGACTCGAAACTGACCATGCAACAACGCTGTCTCCTCCACCTGCTTCAACACCCTCCGTATGCTCCACAAGATCTACAGATGGATCCCGACAGACACTAGGAAAACAGTCACCCCGGCCCTACTCAGCAGCAGACTCGACTACGGAAACGCCCTCTAAGCCGGAGCCCCGACCAAGCTAATCAACAGACTGCAAAGAATCCAGAATGCCTCTGCATGCCTGATCCTCGACGTCACGTGCCACAACCACATCACCCCCCACCTGAGAAACCTGCACTGGCTCCCTGTCGACAAAATATTCTTCTTCAAGCTCCTGATCCACGCACACAAGGCACTCCACAAGACCAGCCCAACCTATCTTAACAGTCGACTCTCATTCCACGTACCCAACAGGACACTCCGCTCCGCAGACCTCTCCCTGGCCACCGTCCCACGCGTCTGTAGAACCACAGCCGGAGGCAAATCCTTCTCCCACCACGCCGCCAAGACCTGGAACACCCTCACCCTCATCCTACGACAAACCGAAGACCTTCTAACCTTCAGAAGACAACTCAAGACCTGGCTGTTCGACCAGTAGCAACAGCACCCCCCTCCCCTCCCTCAGCACCTTGAAACCCTTGTGGGTATGTAGTGCGCTTTACAAATGTTTCTGATTGATGATATTTTTGGACATAAAGAAACTTTGCAGATACTGTATGCATTTAAAATATCTTTGAGTGATATTATTACTCCTGGCAACATCTCTGATGATTGGGACATTAACACAGTCAGGTCTTTGCTCGATGAGGTAGAACATTAAACTGTATTTAAGCGTGAAAATATGTAGAATGGACATTTCATTACAATGAAATGTTGTTTTCACCATAATGCGTAACGTTACTTACACAGAGCTAGTACTACACGTGCAATATTTAATTACACACAATGGGAACTTTGTCCTACACTACTTTCGGGTAGCTCCAAAACACTCGCACAGAAGTTTAAATATTTTTCTGACACTAACCCCTTAGACCCAGAGTGTTAATATTATAAAATTCTCCAATTTCACAGCAAAGAAAAATATGCTAACCAACACAAAATGAATTTATTTGGGGGCCCTTTATTTCCCAGTTGTCAACGCAGGGCTATGACTTTTGGAAGGACAGTATTGATTTAAAATTTGTTTGGGGAACTAAGGACTGGCAAGTTCAAGGTAATGAGGATGTGTTTAGAGCATGTATTGTACCAAGACGAATTATTTTTCAGAAGAAAATTGTACAGCAAACATCCTGCCTCAGCCTGGCAAAGATAAAGGATATGAACAAACCAAACATTCCCACATTTTCAAGTTTGGAAATGTTCAACAGTATGCTCAATAATGGTACCTAAATGCTTCACATTCCAGTCCAGAACGATGGCTAGTTCGGCCATTAGAGTCTAATGGTTGTCATGCACGTTTTTTAAACAACATGAAGAGATTTAGCATAAATAGGCCAGACCCATGTTACATGCATAGATAACCTTCAGAAGTAAATACTGCGAGTGGATCTGGGTTTCTAGTACTTTCCAGACTGTCCTCAGAGTAATTCCATCTATCAAGCACTCCTTGGTTTCCAGAGTTTTTGGGGCATACCACATGTCCTATTTCTGATTGTGACCAGAGTGCCAATAGAAACATCGTCTGCGGTAGCTAGAAACAAAATTGTTTTGTCTGAGTCCTGGACAATTTAAACAATCTTGCAGGTTGAAGAGGAAATTTTCAATTTCAGAAATATTAATGTAAAATAGTTTTTTATCCCGCTTTTAAAAGTGCATTTTCGAATTGTCTTTTAAAAGGCAATTTGTCTTTCCTCCTGCTTTTATTAATAAAGAGCGTAGTAGTTTTAAGGTTTTAAGATTTTTAGGTTTCATGACAAATTTAAACTTAGATGCCGGTATATTTTTTAGGATTAATATGAAGCTTTTTAGTTACCTTACAGACAAGTAGTGGGCGTTGTGAAGTTACATAGGCCCTGGGCACAAACACCTCCATTTGAAATGTACACATTTAAAGTTGACATCACTTTAAATGATGACTTTTAACACACATTTGCTTGTGCACCCGTATGGGATAATGTTGTAAGAAAATGGTTTGTTTACATAAATACTTCTTCGTAGCCACACTATCAGGCCTTGAAACATTCTGTACAAGGACTAGGTTCACCACGCTAAATATTGTTGTTTTGTTGTTGTCCATTTGGCCACAGCTCAGGGTGGGTAGAATCAACAATGAGAGCCAGATCAGAGCTCTGGCATAGAACAAATGGGTCAAGTGTATCATATAAACTGCACAAAGCCTTTGTTTAGACAGAGGACTATTTCGATGGGTAGTTATTATCATCCCATGCCAGAATTCTAGCCCAGCTGAATCCATCAACATCCTGAGAAGGATGGTGATCTGTTCTACAACAAGACCGGATCCCAGATGACACACACCCTCAGGTAAATGGGGCTTTGGACCACTTTAAGGTTTTCTGGCAGATCCACACACCCTATGCTTCACAGGATAAGCAGCGCTCGGTAGTAGTCCAATTATATGTATGCACATAATCAACACAAATGCACAATGGTTGAATTGTTTATTCTGTTTTCCATTCTTGTAAATCTGGTAACATTATTTTGCTCCATTCTATTAATCCTTGCAGCATATGTATTCTGCTCAAGAGTCCAATTGCGTCAATAAATATTTGAAACGCTAATTTAGTTAGTTAGTTTTGACATTCATGTTGCCCACATGCACCGCCTTACTGAAATAGTAGGAACAATATATGACAGTGGAACGCTCCTTCGGACTCCAAGAGAGCAACCCCGAAGGAGCGAGTCAGACTGCTCACAGGGCCCAATGACGAAGGGGAACTTATTCTGCCTCTTAGCTCCATGGGTGCAGAAACATTTTTGACCTTTAAGAGAGTCAGAATGGAACTCCTAGAACTCACATCTCTAGGGGGGCCCAGCCTGAATTTCACCTATCATGAATGAGGCATTACCACTCAAATTAGGGAGAGGGAACTGATACTCAGCAACCTGCCTATCTAACACTAGAGTACTGACCTCAGGAGGTCTGAGTGCATAATTTGTGTATGCCGTATTTCACTTTGTGTTCATATAAAAATGCTCCTTATTTCATAAAAGCAAGTATTTGACTGGACAATCATGTATTTTTGCTACTTAAACATATTTTGAGCTGCGAGACTGTGTTCAGCCCCTGCATCTACCTCTCCTGCAGAAGCTTTGGACCTTTTGACCCGCGCTACCACTGAGGGTCAAGTGCTGAAGGGGTACTTGGCCCAATCGCTCAGAATCTATAATAGGTTGCTCCCCGGGACATCAGGAGTAAGAGGCCTCGACCCCCACTGTGCGGTGCAGCAGCTCCTGCTTGCCCCGTGGCCATCTAAACACAGTTCTGACAATTGTAAAATTGGCCTATGCCTTATTGACACATTTATTTCACTTATAAGTGCCTAGTACATGGTGATATATGTACTTAGGGCCGGTACGTTAAATGCTACAAGTGGGCTGCAGCACTCATTGAACCATTCAGTAAAGTAACAGTGAAAAATGTGTGTCGGGCCTGTTATTTCTGCCAGTAGTGCAGTTTTAAACTACCAATTGATGTGGCAAAATACAACTTTTGCCAAGCCTAAAGCCTTCTTTCTAATACTTATAAGTTTCCCAAAGTGTAGGCTCTAAATGGCTATCGAACAGGATGCATGGTATTGAAAAGCAAGACATGTGTACATAGGCTTTACATGTCCTGGCAGTGAAAAAAAAACAAAGTCATTTTTCACTGCAGTAATTCTGGCTCTCCCATAGAAAAGCACTGTGTTACAATACTGCTCCTTATAATGCTTAACTTCAGATTGGGACTAAATAGAAAAATGATTCAAGTATTCAAAATTAATATTTACAAAATGTCAACTTTAAGAAAGTTGCAAAAGGAACAAATCATGGACAGAATGCTGAACAATGCAAACATTCAACCCTAGTCACAAAGATCTGGGTTCAATTCATTCGTTCTTTTGCTCACCACGCCTGCCCAGTTTGGACCCAGCCATATGCAAATCAGTCTTGACCCTGTTCCCCATGGGAATAGTCCAGCCCGAACTGCTGAGCCAGGTCCTCCCTGGACTGGAAACAAGCATCCTGGGACCGGTTTCGGGGCATCACCCCTCTTCAGCCAGGCTAGCTTGAATCCAGTGGTGCAGTGAGCACGGGACCCATGTCTGGGCATACCCTTCCCACTTATGGTGATAAATGGAAAAGGAACAAATGATGGACGGAATGCTGAAAAATGCAAACATTTACCCCCAGTCACAAAGATCCGGGTTTTATCCAAATTGGCATTTTCCTGCCTAAGCCAAATGTTCCTTTTTACCGGTGTCCATGGCCACCTCTCCAGTGCTGTGATGTATGTTCCTCTCAGACAGTGGAGAAAGGGCCTGGGTGTGAAGAGGTGAGGGTCTTTCTGATCGGATAGCTAAAGAGGAGCTGTGCCACTGCCCTGACTGCACATCAAAAAAGTAGCCTGGGGCTGTACCCAGCCCTTCTTGAATTCAGAAGAAGCCCACCCTCTCACTGGCAGATGTAACATACACCTGGGCGTGCCTGCCCTTTACTTCACTAGCCGGGCTGGAACCAAACCCATGGAAATGGGAAGAACTGACCAGAACCAGCTTCAGGGTTAGACAAAGGGATGTCCCCCACCCAGAGGTTGGAACTTGGCATAAAAGTGGCATCTCAAGAACATGAAATCCTCCTGGACCTATGGAGTCTCATGTGGGGGTCAGTCCTGTTGTCTGAAGCCTGAAGGCAGACTAGAGCTGCTTGCCTTGAACCGAGGACCCCAGAAGTGACTCTAATGGACAGTTGGCTGACCTTCTGTTTGAGCTACTGGTACAAATCAAGAGTCCAGATCAAATCAATAGTTTAACAAGCCCTCCAGTGGGCCTCAGAATTTTGTGCCAGTTTGCAATGTTAAACTATTGTAATTGAACCTGGAAGTACACGGAACCCACATGGGTAAAAATTATTGCTGCACTACATGAGGGACTACAAACCCCAGAAGGCAAGACTATCTTGCGAGGCCCAATAGAGGGCATGGTGATATTAATTAGCGCAATGTGTGCAGCACAATTCCGTGACTTTTCTGGTTTCCCTCGGATGAAGGAGCAGGAGCTCTGAAACGCGTAAGGGATTCAATAATCAGAATGGAAAAGCCGGGTGGAAATAAAAAGTTTCGGATGAACCTACCTTTGTGGAGTGGCGTCTTCAATGCTTCAGGGCACATGTTTGGAAGAATATATATATATATATATATATATATATATATATATATATATATATATATATATATATATATATATATATATATATATATATATATATATATATATATATATATATATATATATATATATATAAATCTATAAATTATTATGGTTGTGGGTTTATCTTTTTTTAATTAAGTTTATTTGTTATATTTTGTTAAAATGTATATTACATTTAATTTATTTTGTTAAAATTAATATTAATATTTAATATATTCATTATATATTATTTTAAGTTATATATATTTACATCGATAATTTTTACATCAATATTTTTGAAGTCTGTATTTTCGTTTGTTGATATTTTGATCAATGTTTTTGTCATCGATATTCTATCAGTGAACCACTGGATCTGATGCAGAGGGACCCAGAACCCTGTAGAGCCACACTGCGTAGCTCCTAGCTTAAGGGTTCAGCGCAACGCAGAGCCACACAGTATCACACCACACAGCTCCTCACTGAAGGATTCGCTGGATCAGGCACTGAGTGACACAGAGCTCCTCAGAGTCGTACAGGTGCCAAATGAAAGCTCCACCTGATCCAGCTTGGAGCATCACAGGATGAGACAGAGCCTCACAAAGCCATGCCGCAACATTCTCGCATCAAAGTCAGAAGGTAATACCTCCAGTGGAACAATCATGGTCCTGTATCCGGCTAGTTCTCCATCACAGTCGGCCTGAACTTGTGATTTTGTCCTGGACCTGCGTGACCAGATACCCACAGTTGGTTCTTCGTACCCTTTGCCACTATTTGTTGAATAAGAATTTAAAAGCTTATAACTCTGGTTTTATTGATTTTTTGGGGTTTTTTTTGGTGTCATTATATTTATTAAAGCATTAACTATTTTCCTAAATTGGTTTGGGATTTTTCTAGTGGTGTGTTTCACATTATTACTGTTTGAGTGTTGCAAAAGTGCTTTATTATATACAAATATTATATTATATTTATTATATTGCCTTTAAGGTAAGCCTGACTGACAGTTTTTGTGCCAAGCTACCAGAGGGTTAAGCACAGGTTTATTTTGTGACTTCTGTTGTTCCCTCTGACAAGGACTGTGATTATTCTTTAAGTGGGTTCTCACCCCTTCAAAAAAAATCCATATCTTACAGGATCTAAAATAGATGATTGATAATATTTAATTATAAATTGCTGACTAGAGCAATGACATAAACGGCTTAATGCAGGGGTGCCTGCTTGCAACTCTCCTTTTTTCTCTTGAAACCCATGATTTGCCTAGTAGAGTTGGCTCAGTAAAGGGTGACTCTCCTTAACTTTGTCCAATGTGTTTTGGTTGTCTTCTTTATGCAGATGATGTTATTTTGAAGGATTTAACCTCCAGTAGGCCTTCAAAGACGCCTTCATGCTTTGAAAAAATATGCAGAGGAGCACTTTTTAAAGATAAATATTGTAAAGAGCAAAGTTATGATTTTCAGAACAAAGGGGGCTAGATAAAAAAAAAAAAACTTTAGATTGGACTTTGGAAAATTCTGAAATGAAAATAGTACAGGCTTACTCTTATCTTGACATAATTTTTTCGGGCAATTGCTTAAATGTTGATCACATAAATCACTGTACAAGTAAAGCACAGTCTCAGGCCTCTGCTATTTGTAGACTGTATAAATGTTGTGGGCAGAGGTATTTCACTCATGTGTTATCTGTCTATAAGACAAAAAAACACCTACCTTGAGTAATGCTTGCAAAGTGATATATGTCTGGTGCTGGGCTTTTTGGAGAAAATTAAGGGGCGCATATGACAACAGATTTGCAATTTCAATTTGATGATTCTCCCCCTGCTCTTTGGTTGGAATTCGGCCTACCTTCCACATTTGTACATGCATTAGCTGTGGCTCTGAGGTGGGTGAATAGTAAACTGGGTGACAAATTGGGATCTATTAGAGCTGCACTAAGAATTGACATTTTCCAAATTTTGAAAGAAAGTAGTTGCCTTAAACTCCACTTATTTAAAAGCATTGGATATGTTTGAAACTGTACAGACTGGAGATCTCCAGTTCCCAAAGGATTTATTAAAAAGCTTGAAAAAATCGCTGTACACAGTGAGTAGGAATAGGGCCATCTCATTCCGTCTACAGTTTATGAGGAATTAAATCATAGATGGAAGTAGTATGTACAAACAACCACAACCCTACCTTTTATGGAACCTTCCTCACAGTGTCCGTAGAATCATTTTGCTAATCAGGCTAAATCTATTACCACTATGGGGCCGATTCCGATCTCGGTCGGAAGGGCACTGAATCGGGTTCGGCCGGAAAAACTACGAGCCGTACGCGTGTTTTCCGGCCGACTCGTACAGCTGTACGAGGGAGCAAGTACGATGCGAGCTACATGAAATTCACCGACCAAGTCGTTTCCGGGTCCGAACCGCTCCGTACGTCCCGGTCGGAAGCTAACCGTGGCGTGCAATGGATGCGATTTACAACCGAGCCAGTACAATGCACACGTCGGACAGCCTGTGCGAGCCAAAGTGTCCGGCTCGCAAAAGCTCCCGGAGTTGGACTTTGGGGGTCTGCGTCGGACCCCCTGACACCCGCAGCCCTACGACTTGGACACAGGGGGAGACCTATGGGTCTCCCCAACACAGGCATGTACGGTGCGGGTGGCAGCAACGCATACCCACTGTAGGGGCGCATTTGTTCGAGATGTACCCATTCAGTCAATGGGAGCCCATGTACGACCAGCTCCCATTGACTTCTATGGGAGTCCGACTGAACCGAGTCCGACAGCATACGTGCGCATCGTACTCGCTCGGTCGGACTGTAGGGGTCCGGCTCAGTCGGAAAACACTCCGGATATGATTCGGTCGGAGTGCTTTCTGACCCGGATCGGAATTGACCCCTATGTGTTATTACTGATGCGTTGGAAGGTATTCCAAAGGATGAGAGGTATTTTGAGCTCTGCCTCACCCATGTCCAAAACTTGAACCATATAATTTTTGTATGCCCATATTTCGAAAACTTAGGGCCGGCTTTAGTGCTGGAGGAGCCTGGTGTGAAAACTAAGTTTGCTGCCCCCCACGCCCAATGACCTTTGGATTCTCTCACTATCACAGGGCAAAAGTGCTCCTCATCTCTCCAATTATAAGATATTACTAAATACAGCACCCCCCTGAGGTTAGCACCCTCCTCCACAGCTGAGCGTCCAGTACGACCGCACCGGTCGCATTGCCCTAAAGCAGGCCCTGTACATCTGCACGTCGCCACTTTCAGGGGCCAATTTTCTTGACGCACAATATAACATCGGCTGGTGAGGCTAGGCTTTGCTTGTTTGAACCTCCCTCGGAAAGGGCTAGTGGGAATTTTTTTTAACTTTTTTTGATACTTTTTAATTGTGTTTTAATAGTTTTTCTTTTCTTAGGTATTGTGCAAATATTTTTTGTACCCGATTGAATTGGTGGGAATTGCAAATTGCATCTGCAAATTGCCGGTAATATGATCTTTCGTATTTTATGAGCCAATGTGTGTGCTCACAATTTGATTCCTTTATACTATATTTCTTTTTGGTCTGAATGGACAGACCTGTGCATTTTTTATTCTAGTGAATTTTCTTTCTTACACTTTACCTGTACATTTACATTTAGTTTTTATTATGTAAAAGTGGAGTGTAATGACTTGTTAATACTCTAGCGCTTTTAGCTCATGATTTGTTTTAATTACTTTCTCTTGCGCATTTGCATTATTTTAGCTTCTCCACTTTCTATTGGGGTACTGTATTTTATAATTGCACATTGGTAAAACAAAATGTTAATTTTTTAAATGGAGTTTTACATTTTGTATGCCGCTTAAAAAACAATATTTGGTTTTGTGTATGAATTGTTGTTGTAATGCTGTCACATGGATGGGTTTCATGTGGATCTAGGTTGAGTTCCAAAACATAAATAAAATAAATGATATGAGTAAATTTGAAGGTCCTAATCCATATGCCAATTTGTGAGAATTAAACATAACTGCAGCACTTAAGCCCTGTACAAACCATAAGCAAACAGTGCATAGATAATGGGTTTTAAGCAAGGAGCTGCTTCAAGGAAGCGGTTCACACAGCCTAATCAAAAGCAGTCACAAAAACAAGAAACTCAACTTATTTTTCTTTAAACAGAGAGGAACATAATATAGGAAACATTTTTAAAAAATCACTGGAGTGTTCTCATGGTAGATAAAAACATTGGTAGCTGCCTAGGCAGAGTTCATGTTTCATTACTTCCAGGTCCCTTCAGTCCTCATCCCATTCCTTACTTATGGAGATGATAATCTCCCTGACAAACAAAGAAGAGAGCAATGCTGGGACCCCACCCCCTCCCACCAGGAGTACTTAATCAATAACTCCCATGCCAAGAGAGATAGAGGTTGTTTGCCATCCTCCATCCAAAGTAAAACTCAAAACCATCATTCTTCATCCCGTCTCAAGTGCTTTAGTATGGCAAACAAATAATCACTATTTTTTTCCACAGCCACAGAGGGGTCTTTGGGTTCATGTTCTGCCACTGAGGTACTATTTAGAAGGGATAATTTCTTGACATTGTTTAAAGAATCTATATGTCTAGAACATAAGCAACTGCAGAGGATGGAGTAAGTGAGAAGTAGGTAATTGTGATTTCAGTTGAGCTTCAAACAGATACATCATGTAATAGTGGCATTGATGTATTGTTTTTGAGCATCCTGCTAATAAGCAACAATGGCTGTCAATGGCTAAACTTGTCTTTTGATCTACCAATTGAATGAGTGCCTGTCCTTGGGGTAGGGTTATCTGAATACGACTGGACTCTTTTAAGAGAGGACGTCAGGTTTTAAAGCACTGGAATTACCTTTGGTATGAAGAAGCCATTGACCTCTGTGTCTCTTGATGTCTTGTGAGGTACGCCGAGGGGGACAATATCACTAAAGCGTTGAATTTCATGGACTACAGCATTGGTGTAAGGCATGTTGGCCCGGTCGTCCATCGTAGGCTGCCTCTCTCTTCCGACCACCTGATCAATTTCTTCTTGCACTTTGGCTAGACACAGAGGAAGTAGCAATTGAAATAGGTATTACTTTTAGTTGTTACATATTAGGCATTTTAGGTGAAGAAAGAGTTTTTAAACAAAATTCTGGACATCATTCAATTGGATACAATGTGAAAGATATTATCTGGTGAATTTTTTTCCCCTCAATATTTTAGGTTTTGTACATATTCTAAAGAAACCCTGCTTTGGCCTTTGCCATACCTGTGACTAGAAATTTCCCTTTACAATCCTGGTACAGATCAGAATGTGTTAGTGCAGAAATGTCACAAGAGATGTTTTAAGGCATGGGCAAAGTGGGCTCTGACCCAGGGCCCCAGCCTTCTAGGGGGGTCCTGATAGAGCCAGCTCTGTTCTGCAGAGAGTCGTGCCCTGATGACCTTGAATCCTTTTAAACAGATTTTTGTAAATAGTGTTTTTATATCATTTATTTTTAATGTGTGAGAGTCTATTATAGAAATACAGGACATCCTATGTGAGAAATGGGAGGGTGTCACAGAGATTACTTGAAGAAATTGTCCTTCAATATAATACTTCCAAGCAGGATAGATATGAATATGGGGAAGCTACGGTTCAATGTCTTGCACAGAGATTAAGAGTAAGGCAGTCCCTACAGCGAATATTGGCTATGACCGACCCAGCTGGTAATAGGGTCGAAACAGAAGACGGTATATTGTTTTTTTTTTTATGATTCTAATCAAGAATGATATACTCAGAATGATTTTGAAGAACAAGGCATAGAGAAATGTTGTCAAGAATTCGATCTGAATAGGTTAAACTCAGCAGAGCAGGGGTTATTAGATGAAGTAATAACAATGAATGAATTGGTGGAGGCATGAGGATTGCTTGCAAATGGGAAAGCTGCAGGGCCAGATAAATTACCGCTCAAGATATATCGCCTGCTATATCATGTATTGAAAATTGACATGCTGAATGTCTTTCAAGAAGCTCAGGTTGGGAACCCTCCCCCATCTTGTGATGAGGCCAATATAGTTGTGTTAAAAAAAATAGATAAGCCTCCGGATACAACGGGATCATATAGACCAATATCCTTGTTAAATGCGAATGGGAAAGTTTATGCTAAGATATTAGCTAATAGGTTGGCGAGAGTTATTACGCCTCTGGTTTCTATTTCTCAGCATGGATTTATACCTGGTAGAAGTACGATCAATCACATTCACAGAGTTATCACTGTTATAGACTATGCTAATGTATATCATAGAAGGTTTGGGCTGATATTTCTCGACGCAGAAAAATCGTTTGATCGCGTTTTTTTGGCTTTTTTAGGGGTTATTATGCGGAAGATAGGGTTTGGACAGGGCTATATTAGGGCAATTCAAAGCATGTATAAGTCACCTCGAGCAAGGATTTGTGTGATGGGCAGGGAATCACAGCAAGTTTACATTAGCAGGGGAACAAGGTAGGGATGTCCCTGTTCTCTGTTACTGTTCGTGTTATATATTAATCCATTTGTGATCATGCTAGAACAAAGCGAGCGTATTAGATCTATGAATTGTGGGCAATTTCAGGTGTGTGTCCTAGCTTATGCAGATGATATCGCATTAGCCTCGGCAGACCCTGCACAAGCAACAATAGAGATTGAAAGGCTAGCTGAGGAATTTGGTGTGGTTTCGGGGTATACATTAAATTCGTCTAAAACTCAGGTTGTATGCACTAATCAGTCCTGCCCGGGAGAGATTTGTGTAACTGATGTAGCTAGATATTTAGGCATTAAAATTAGAATGTCTCTCCCGGGCAGATTGATAGAGGTTAATTGGGGCAGTATAGTTTCAGTGGTTAAACAGCAGCTGGATCGTTTGGAGTGTCTCCATTTTACATTGGTGGGGAGACGCAATGTGCTCAAGATGACTGTCTTCCCCAAAATACTTTATTATTTTAGGGCGGTACCGCTAGAATTAACAAAAAAACATTTACAGAGGCTGCAATCCATTTGTCCCTAATTAATTTTTTTATTATTATGTTGGAGAGGTGTGGCTCACTGGTTAGAGGCGGCAGATCTGTAAGCAGAGAATCGGCCAGGGACCAGGGTTCAATTCCCGACGCGGCAGGGTCGTGGACCAGGGTCAAAACGGACTCGGCAATTCTCGCCTCGGTACCTACTCTAACCAGGAACACACTCGGCAACTCTGGGCATTAGCTTGCCTCATCTCCACAACGGCCCCCCACATTCGCCGGGGATGCCTGGTTTCACCTTGGAGATACCCTGGAGGGACCATCTCACAGGGATAGCCAGGACGGGTTCCCCAGCGGTCTACAGCGCCAGGACGCCTCAGGGCAGCAGTGCGCTTTACAAGACACATACATTTACATTTACATTTACATTTGTTTATTGCAAATATGTGGATTTTCTTGACAAGGGAGGATGTGCCTGTTGCAGAAGCTCTATATATCAGTTGCTATTAAGGGAAAGAAGCTAGAAATGTATTAGTAACATTTTGTGAGCCAAGCTACTATAAAAAAAAACACGGTTCAAGGTAATGACTGCAGCATATAAGATATGGAAGGTGGTATGTAAAAAGCTAGTTATCCCACAGATTAACTATTATACACCGCTTAATTCAACCATTAAGTTTCCTGCTATATTTTGGGATTATAAGATGTTGGGTTGGAGGCTTAAGGGGATTAGACAGCTAGGTGATCTATTTGAGGAGGGAGTATTATTTTCATTTGCAGGGCAAGTTGATAGTTATGGACTTCAACAGCATGAATTTTTTTAATATTTGCAAATTCGTGATTTTTTTGTAAAACATCATTTGAACAAGGGTATTATTGTGTCACCGATAGTTTAGGCAATCAGAAAGAGGGCAAGGATAGGGGCAATATATATTATATTAGTTGAGATGCAATCAGACGACCTGGCTGCTCAAGACCTTAAATGGTGAGAACGATTAGGGCAGGTAGGCGAGTTTATGCAGAGTTCGATCGATACTGCAGAGAGGATACTGTTGTCAGCAAACTTGAAAACACAACACTTCAAAACCATATTTGATTTATATCATACACCAGGAAAGATGATGAAGTGGGGTGGAAATAATGATGGGAAGTGTTTTAGATGCAGTATCGACAGAGCTGATATTGTGCATGTGTTTTATGATTGTATTGCGATCTCGCAATTAAAACAGCAAATAGACTTGTTCTTGTCAGAAGTTACAGGGACTTGGAAAAATGTTTTAAATGATCAACCAGCATATATATTTAGATATATGAGGCTCCCTCCTTTGAGATGTGGAGGGCCACATTTTATAATATCTTTAATCTTGAATATAGCCTTTATCAATTGAAGTCACCTAATCGCCAAAAGTTGGGTAGACAGATATGGGATTCAATGATACAACATATGAAATAACTGTCTGATCTTGGCTTTAACATTTGATGATGATGGATTCATGTTTCGCCTATGATTTTTACTGTTGTTCTATTAAGTGTAATTGAAGGAATATCTATGTATTGACTAAAGCATAATTATATGTGTGCTATGGATTGAATAAAAAAAAGAAAAAAAAAGAGATTACTTGAAGTAATATTAGTGAGCTCTTGCTGTGTTACAATACTGAAAACACACATCACTATCCCTGAATATCAGATGCACACGCATTTAGAATTTGATCAAAGAGGATATGAAAGAGGTGAAACTGGATCATAAAATCAAAGCAGTTCTGAACAGGGGCTCCCAAAATACATTTGGCCCATGGCCCCCAAAATCCTTAAAATATCCCTGAATGTCACCCGGAGATGGTATGTTTTTTTAGAGACGATGACTGTAAGGAAGCATACTAAGGAGCGTCAAGATGCTTGAACTCACAGCTACACCCATGCTCCAGCACTAAACCCATGATTCCTCTGCATGTGGAAAGCAGTGTTGTCTGGTGGGATTTGACTCTACACCGTTGCTGCAATTCATTTTCATGCACCTTTTTGGCATTCGAATATCGGTGAGTGAGATTCTTTCTTGACTTTTGACTGTGAACTGAGCTAATGCATCAGGGCCACTGTAATAGAGAGTTGGGTATCTGAAGCTGAAAATGTCAGAGTGCAGTAAAAAATAAAAAAGATCTCTGGAACAGAGGAAATCTCATGAAGAACATGTTTTTTTAACATCATTGCGGACACACTGTTAATTGAAATGCACTTTTCATATATCTGTAAGCCACAGATCTAATCAGTTACACCCTGCTGGATACCAATTTAAAAATAACAGCACTCTTAGGTTAGGTACATCTATAACTCTGCTATTCCAAGTCATGCAGCAATGACTGACAACTCTTGCTGGCAAGTGTACAGAGTGATAGAGAGAACAGTTGAGGTAAAACGGGGGATATTCCACAGAGAGTGCTGAATTCTAATTATGGCATTTTTCTGATTGAGGACTGGCTTTCCTGGTGGAATTCAGCAGTAAAAAATGATGTAAATGTAGGAGGAGTGCGTGTACCCAGAAACAAATCCATTGCACGATGGAGCTGGGATCAGAATGCTTCAAATCTCCATCTTAAAGAGAGAAGGTATGATTGTGTTAAATCTATTGAGGTTGTAAAACATATTGGGGCATACTTATGTGCCTTTCACACAGTACAGCAAGCCACCTTGCTGTGCTGCATGAAAGGGTTGGAATGCACTGTTTTTAACATTATACAACATATTCCTGTCTTTTCCTTGAGCTGGCACCCTTTTGGCTGCCTAGCACCAACACAGGCACCCTTGCGCCATGGTGCAAGGGTGCCTGCTTTGTAAGCAGGATTATTTTTGTGCAGAAAGGGGCACCTTCCTGCACAAAAACAATCCCTTGAGCCATATTCCTCTTTCTGTGTGCTGCAGTGCAGCACGCATAGAAAGAGGTAGAAACAAGGAGAAGTAAAAATATTTCTCCTGGTTATGCCCCACTTGGGAAGTGGTAGCATTTTTTGACGCATTCGCAGGTTTACCAATGATGGCAAATTTGGAAAGCACCAAAATCCATGAGTAAATGCATGGGAACACCCACGCTCCACCCATGGAACACCACCCTTGGGCAGAGTAGCGCATGGCGGCAATTGCACTGCATTGCGCTACTGTGAATTTTTCAAGCCATGCAAGGTGGCCTTGCGTCGCTTGATAAATCAAACTTAGGAGTTGTGTCGCTCTTGCGCTCCATTGCGTTGTGCAAAGGTGACCCAACTCCAACATAAATATACCCCACTGGCTTTAATTGTGTGCATGCTGCGGGTTCCCCTGAGGTGGAATTTAACCTACAGGTGGATGAAAGAGGATACTCCTCATTTAAGAGGTGAAATGTCCCTTGGCAATGCAAAGTACCTCCAAAACAAGCAGAAAATGGACCATTAAAGAGAAGCTAAGAACTGGTTTGTTTTCCTGTGGAGAAGTGGAAAAGGTATGGGCCCTATTTTGCAAGTAAGCGAAAAAGTGAGAAAAAAGTACAATTACTCAAAAAGGTCAAAACTTTGGTCTGATTTATAGGCATTAAAAAGTAAGACATTTTAATTGATTCTACAATTCAGTTCAGACCAAATGATTTGCCTACCTTTTTGCCATCAGATTGGTAATGAATGCAGCATTTTCTTCAACATTTTCTACAAACGATCTTTCTTCTGGAGAGAAGAATCTAGGGCAAAGGTACACAGGTGGCTCAGGAGTTAACAATTTGGCCTAAACATAGCTATTCCAGAAAATAAAGTGTGGGGGGTTATTAGGACTTAAAAGTCAGATCTATTGGCTTTGCCACTGCTTGTTTTAAATAATGTTGAGGTTTCTACACCAAAATGTTAAATTTTAACATTTTGGAAAGGTTGTGTTAAGCTCAGTGTGAGAAACCAGGGCCTGTTTGCAGTGTCCCCCACTTTTTGCCACCATTTTGACTACTAGATGCTGGTTTTCTGACTCTGACTGGGCCCTGGGCTCTGCTAACCCGACAAAGGGTATGTGCTCTAATTCAAAGTACATGGTAATTAGGTATAATTACAATTGGTACAACCTACCTTTAAGTCCGTAGTATATGGAAGGGCATGTAGGTTTAGAGGCCCAGTATATTTAATGCACTTAAGTGTGCAGTACTTGGTGCCTGCTGTAAATGCAACACTGCTTTTCAGGCTCCCGCAGCACAATCTCCTATTGTAAAATTTACGTTTTTAAACATCCCTGCACCATTGGGTACATATCATGGTGCCTGCCACACTGTGCAAGGATGTCTAGGGAGCCAAATACAGAGGGCTAGGGTGAAAGTGGGGCCTGCCAAGGGCCCCCAAATTCAGTTTACGACAGCCACAGGCTCATGGCCGACATGAATTCCAACATGGTTTGGCTGTCAGAAACCAAAATCATAATCCCGACATCAGAAACGCTGTCCTTAAGCAATTATGAGGGCTCTCCAATTGGCAGAGGACTCCTTGAGCCTGTCAGAACTGCGCCAGATTCCCCAGCCGTTTTAAACTCCGACCGCCGTCATAATATGGCTGTTGGACTTTAAACCTACTAATGTTTGTTGAAGGCTTTTCGACCGACATTATAATTAGATCCAATGTCTTTTATAAGCCCTGGTGACAGAAAAGACTGCCAATTTTGTTTTTCCCCATTATAGAAAACTAACGCTATAGGCTAACATGGGAATATTTTAATTAGGTACATATATTGATAGGAGCAGACTAGAAATGCCATTCAAAGACTCTAAATGATAGTTATGATAAATTCAACAACTTACCAGTGTTAGATTTATAATGAGTATTACAGAAAATAAGTTATAGAACATGCTTTTCTGTCAGTCAAAATCCAGCCTTCCAGTTGCCCTCTTCTGATTGGCCAGCCTCTGCTAGCCTGAGACAAGCTACCCTAATGAGGTGGTGTAGCTAGACTGGTCTTCACAGGTGGAATGACACATTAGGACAGCACAGGCTCACCCCCACATCCTGCACCCCTAGCCAAACAGGAGCCCCTGTAAATTGATTAGTAAAGGGGCGGGAAGGGGCGAGTTATAGAATCTTAGCCACACAAGTGGGTTGACTTAGCCAGATCTAATCCTCCATGAGAGAATTTCTCCATCTTGGATTTTAGAAGAATAGTGCTTTCTGGAACAAGTATATGCCACACTTTGGAGCAAGTGGTCATACAGCAGGGTGGTACCCTGCAGCCCATTGGTCAGGAATGTTCCTGCTTGATGTTCAGGAATGCTGAATAAATATTGGAGAGTAGCCGAGCAACTCAGATCTAGAACCTGAAGCAACAAGGAGAAGAAGGACTGCCCTGCTGGAACCCTGATCTGCACCTAAATGACTGTACTCAGGACTGAACTCTGGAGGACTGTACCTGCTACACAATCTGATACTACAGCCCTAAGGACTTTGCCTGGCTTTCACAAGGATTAAGGACTGGACCCCTGAAAGCTGCAGGTTAAAAGAGGCGCCTGCATCATCTCCATCAAACCAAAAATTCCCCATCATGGAGTGTGTCCAATGGACTTTTAAGGATTTGACCTGGTGCACCGCAGTCATTTTAGTCACAACGTTCCAAGGACCATCTCAGAGCTTCTAGACCAGGGGTCTCCAACCTTTTCTGTAGTGAGAGCTACTTCTGCTCAAGGAAAGTCTTCCTGAGCTACTAGCAAATTTTATAACTGTAAAATAGGGACTACACTAGGATCACCCAATGCAAGATTTTCAGTAGTTACCACCCATGTATACCAAATACGGTTACCAGCAGAAATGGTGGGGAAAAGTTAATCAATATTAAATGCCTCCCCTTGACATATGAAGTAACATTCAAATCTTGACATGCCCAGTGGCACAAAGGATATAAGCACAGCAGTACGTCTCCCCAGCTCAGTTTGAATTATCATTCACCAGTTTCTGTAAATGCACATTTTTTTATCAAATACCACTTTCCACTGTGGGCAAACAAACTCAATTTTCCATAAGAAAACCCATTTTTGAAAACTAAAACCGCTTTTAAAATATCAGTTTTCAGTTTTCGAGAAATGCACAGTGCAAACATTAGCTTGTCATTTTCATCATGTACTCCCATTTACAAATGCCTCATATGGACAGACTACTTTGAATTACCAGGTATTACAGTCATATGCCATGGATGCTCACCATAGCACCATGGATGCCTGGATTATGCCAGTAATGCCCACCATTATACTAGGGCCACAGTTGTGCCAAGGCTGGAAACCATACGGATCAGGGGTAAGACCATATATTACTCATGACCATTAATATGCCAGGAATAGGTACATAAAGACCAGTCATGCTCTTAGTAGGTCTATGATGACTGCCAGTATACCACAACTAGACCACAAATACTAAAATAGTCAAGGATGACCATTATTTTGCCATTGGTACTTTTATGCCAGGAATGGACACAATTATGCCAACACACGGCCCAATCGTGCAAGGGGATGTTGGTCATACTCGTGAGATTTGCATGGAGTGACCGCGAGGCAGCTTTGCTCAAAATAAAGGAATTGGAGGAAGAACTACTCAAAGAACCAGACCAAAGCAAACTGGAGGAAAAGAGAGAAGCAATGAAAAAACGTTTGAAAACTTATGAGCAGAAAATAAAAAAACGCAAGGAGGAGAAGTTTGAACGCGATGAACGCGACTATAACCTTGGACGTATACTAACTTTCGCCCAAAAATATGACAATCCAAGAAAGGAGTTAAAGAAGAAACCGACACAGATACCAGTGGATAACCAGGACACCACCGAATCAGATGTCACAGGTGGTGAAACATCGGGTGAGGAGTGGACACGGATAGAAGTCATGGCGCCGAGGCCACCCCTTTTCACGAAGAATTCAAACTGATTCGGAAACAACAGCAACAGGGAGGCAAAGGCAAACCCCCGGAATCCTCGGCAAGAGGAAGAGGAAGACGAGGCGGGGTGGCGGGGGCCGCAAGAAACGACCATTCACCACCAGTCACTCGCAGCAGGAAGGGTTTCAACAAGCGGAGGTAGATGATAACAATCTAACAATCATCAACCTGACACCTAAAATCCTCACCGAAACTGAAATATCGGTGTTGAAACTTGGACTTTCATTCTGTCCACAACGAAAAATGGAATTCGCACAAACACGGATAGACTTATTTAAGTTTACTCGAAAGCTGAAATTATTTAAATATTTCAAATTGAAACCTATTACAAAGAAGAGCCAATCAATAGGTACGAGCGAATCTGAGAGACCTCTGAGAAATTTAACAGGAACTGATCTTGGAACACTACGCACTATGGATAGCCTACTGGAAGTCAATGTGGAGGCTGGCGAGACAACCATCGGTCAAACCCAACTTTTGGCTGATTTGGATGTACCGCAGCAAGGTGGCAAAAGCTCGTTTAAACCGAAATCTGTGTTTCTTCCACAAATGCCCACAGATGCGGTGGACACATTCTCGGATTCAGTCATAAAAGTCATAAAAGACCTACTTCGTTTTCGTAGCGAAGGGAAATATCGGAAAAAAGCCAACAACTTCTCAAGGCAACAACAATTGGCACTAGAAAACCTGTGCAATGACGACACTCTTGTCTGTAAACCTTCAGACAAAGGAGGAAATATTGTCCTATTAACTCAAGAACAATACCATCAGGAAGTGTATCGGCAACTCAATGATCCTTTACACTATGAAAAAAACACCATGCTATTGTACAATCAGGGCATCACGGACTTTCATCTCATGTTGTCTTCCTGGTATAAGAAAAACCTACTGGAGGCAGATGAACATTTGTTCCTGAGATGTTTGAACCCTATCATTCCCACCTTTTACTATCTACCTAAAGTTCATAAGGACATAATAAATCCCCCAGGCAGGCCCATTGTGGCCTCCTTGGGAAGTTTGACCGAACATTTGTCCGTGTACATTGATCATTTTTTGTTCCAACAGGTGGTACTATTGAAATCGTATCTCAGAGATACTAAAGATTTTCTGGTACAAATTGAACGAGTGAAATGGGAACAGGGTTTCTGCTTAATGGTGTTAGACATTGCTAGTCTTTACACATGTATAGCACACAGTGATGGACTGAGAGCAGTCAAGCATTTTCTTGCCAATCGCCCACTATGTTTGATGGATCATAGTGCTATGATCATTGAGTTCATTGAATTTTGCCTTACTCATAATGTTTTCATCTATCAGAAACAGCTATACAGACAAGTCTCGGGGACGGCCATGGGCACCTGCTTCGCCCCCAGCTATGCGAATCTTTTCGTAGGCTGGTGGGAGGAGCAGGTGGCATGGGCCGAAACCAACAAAACTTGGACAGATAGAGTTGTGGTCTGGCATCGTTATATCGATGACCTTTTCATAATTTTTAGGGGCTCCCCAGCATTGGCATCTGAATATATACAAATTTTAAACATTAACAATGTTAATTTGAAATTCACAGGGGAGGTGAGCACAGAGGCTGTCAATTACCTGGATCTTAGTGTATTTGTTTCGGAAGGGAAATTACACACTAAATTGTATCGTAAACCCACGGCAGGGAATGCTATTTTACATTCTTCTAGCAGTCACCCTAAAAAACTGATCGTCAGTATCCCCTATGGGGAACTGTTACGTTTAAGGAGAAACAATACCAGGGAGACAGATTTCGATTCTTCAGCTAAAGAAAGCCTTGCACGCTTCAGACAGAGAGGGTATAGTGAGAATATACTTAATAGAGCCCTCAACAAGGCCAAGTGTGCAAATAGAACGGACCTCTTAAGCAACCAATACAAACAGAGGGAGGAAGAAAACACTGGAACATTCAGACTGATCACTACATTTTCTAAGGATGCAGGTCATCTGAGACGCATCCTAAAAAAGAATTGGGCCATTCTTTTTATCAGATACCATCATTGGTAGTGACCTACCTCCTAATCCCCTGGTAACGTTCAAGAAGGCCAGATCCCTTAGGGACACCCTGGTACACAGCTATCAACCTACTGCAGATCCGAAATCACCATTTGGGGCTCTTAATGGTTTTTTCCCCTGTGGTAAGTGTAAGGCCTGCAAGAAAAGTAAAAGGACCTTATCTTACACTGTCCCAGGTTTAGCAACACCGAAGAAAATTACCAAATTTCTCACATGCACCACTCCTTACACCATATACTGTTTGACCTGTCCTTGTGGACTCCGTTATATTGGCAGCACTATTCATCCTGCCAAGATACGGATCCTAGAGCACATGAGGGCTATTGCCAATTTTGACGAGTCCTATCCAGTTGCTCGGCATTTTAATCAATGCCACAAGAGAGATCGTGATTTACTAACATATTTCTGCTTGGATCAAGTACCCATCAACCCTAGGGGAGGTGATAGGATACAAAGACTTAGACGTCTTGAATCACGGTACATAATTGATCTGCAAAGTAAAAATCCGTCTGGTCTGAACAGTAGTGAGGAGTTAGCTGTGCATCTAGGAGAATGATATATTAAACATTAAATTATTTTACTGTATATCTATTATCTGTTACTGTATAGGACGTTTGCATTCGTTGAGTCCTCTCTCTCTCTATATTCTTCTTTCCTATTTTGTCACTACAGGCACTGTTTTAACCATTATGTGTGGAGGATTGAAAGCCGCTGACCACTGTTTTATTTCTTTGAAATATTAGGCTTGTTTTCGCATAGAACGTACGCCCATCCAGGGCTTTATTATTATGATTGTTGATGAAGTGCATTTATTTTGATGCTTCTAGTCACCATTTGATACGTTCTAGCGGAATAATGAGATATCATGCTTGCTTTCGCGTTATAAGAATGTATGCCCATCCCGGGCTTTATCACTGTTGGTGAATTGCATTTATTGTGATGCTTGATGGTACGTTCAAAGATGGCGGAATATTAACATCCTGATTTCAGGATTCTGTTAGTCTTTCTACCATGTTGATTGTTAACATGAGCGCGAAACATGAATTTAAAACAGGGGCGATGCTGGCGTTCCGAGCTTAACATCGAGAAAGGCGAGTTGCCGAAACGCGTCTGTTATGAACGCCAAGGGTTCCTAATAAATCATCTTTTGGAACTCTCCCCCCGTGAGTGCTGTCGTCTGTGTTCCGGTATGATTACCGATTGGCAGTGTGGAGCTGTAATATATATATATATTATATTTATCATTGGGACTTTCCTTTTGTTCAGTTACCAATTTCGACTACACTCAAACCAGAATAGACTTGTTCCAATATATTCGTAAATTGAAACTATGTAAATATTTTTACAATGTCAACAAAAAGTCAAATATCACGACAACAACAGACAATCTGAGTGCCACTGCCAGCGATCTACAAGTAGCAGATATGCCACTTTTACAGAATCTACAAGAATTACAACAAGAAATGAGCCAGATATCTCCGGGTGATGCGGCAATCAGCTTAGATGTTAACATTTTCAAACGGATGCAAAGTCCCTTCAGACCTAAATCCATCTTTTCTCCAGTTATGCCCAGGGATGGCATTGACATATTTTCGGACAATGTCATCAAAGATCTTAAAGAATTAGCTTTAATTAGTAATAAGAACTTTACTACGAATTACAACAATAGATCTTTTGAGTACAACGCACTAATCCGAAAAATTAAATCGAGAAAAGATATAATGGTCAGGTGGTCTGATAAGGGCGGCAACATTGTCCTATGGCCCACAGATATGTACCATAGAGAGGCAATGTCACAATTACAGGATGCAGATTGCTACAGCCGCATCAGCTCCACATACTCCACAGGGGTGAAAGAACGTTTTCACAGAGCCCTGTACGAATGGAAGGGAATGGGACTGTTATCTAAAGAAGAGATGGATTTTCTTAAAAATGATTACCCAGTAACCCCAGAATTGTATCTTATTCCTAAGATTCATAAAAACCCTATGTGTCCCCCGGGAAGACCTATTATTTCAGCTATAGGGGGTCTCTTCGAGAATACCAGCAGATACATTGATTATTTTCTCCAACCCTTTGTTCGTAGTTTACCTTCCTACATTGGAGATACTGGGGACTTTTTGACTAAAATAGAAAATCAACAGTGGAATGATAATTGTATTTTCTTGACACTTGATGTACAGAGCCTGTATACAAGCATTAGGCATGATGATGGTCTGAATGCTATGAAATTTTTCTTGAACAAAAGGCCATTAGAGTTGTACCAACATACAGCCATGCTACTAGACATGGCCAAGTGGTGTTTAAACAACAATGTTTTTTTGTATGACAGGCTACACTATCAACAAATTCAAGGTACGGCCATGGGTACTTGCTTCGCCCCCAGCTATGCTAATTTGCATATGGGCTGGTGGGAGGAGCGAGTACTCATGGTCGAGTACCCATCAGAGATACAGGAGAATGTGAAATTGTACACCAGGTATATAGATGACATCTTTATCCTGTGGGAAGGCACAGAACAAAGTGCCTTAAAGTTTTCTGAAGATCTTAACAATAATCAGTTAAATTTAAAATTCACTAGTACTGCCAGCAAAGAGTCAATTCATTTTTTAGATTTGGAACTGTTTATACAAGAAGGCAACATAGAAACACGATCTTATAGAAAGAGCACATCAGGGAATTCTATCCTACATGCCAGCAGTTTCCATCCCAGCAAATTGATTGAGAGTATTCCCTATGGGGAGTGTCTGAGGATGAAAAGAAACTGCAGTTCTTCTAACAGTTTTAACCAAGCTAAAGAAGAACTCTTTGACAGGCTTAACAACAGGGGGTACAAACCAGAGATCCTCTATAAAGCAGAAAACAAATGTGCCACAGTGGAAAGATCAAAACTACTTAAAAGAGATAAAACTATTTACATTCCACCAGGCGACCCTCCAGCAAGCACACCACCTAGACTCATCACTGGTTTCAATATCTATCACACAAATATTCGCAGAATACTCACTAAACATTGGCAAGCGGTAAGAAGTGATCCAACAATAGGAGAAATATGCAGCAAACCACCACAAATCACATTTAGACGAGCAAAATCAATGAGGCAGGAGCTAGTTTGTAATTCACCTAGACTAGACACCAAAACAGATTGGCTCAAAGCAAGAAATGGATTTTACAAATGTGCGAAATGTAAGGCGTGCAAGTTTGGGGTCAACACCCGCAGCCTTATTTTACCTTTTAAACACACTCCTTTTGAAATCCGCAGCAATTTCACCTGCAAAACAGAATTTGCAGTGTATGTTCTCAAGTGTACCTGCAATAAATTATACGTAGGTAGTACTATCCATCAAGTACACGTACGAATCCTGCAACACCTACGTGCTATCAATACTGATGATCCATCTTACCCTGTAGCACGTCACATAAACACTACACATAGTGGTAGAAGTGAGGATCTCACATATTTTGTGATAGATAGTGTTCCAAAAAACATTCGGGGAGGAAACAGATTACTGTCTCTGCGCAAACTCGAATCTAGATACATTGTGCTACTGAATAGCAAGATTCCAAATGGACTCAATGCGGACGAAGCTCTAAGTGTACATCTGCAATAATAAAAGTGAAACTAATGTAACACAGTTTATTTAGCATTTAGATAATACAATACTGTGTGTTCACCTGTTTATTTTGAAAGACTACTTCTTTTGTGTTTTTTGCTCACTCTTCTACAGCACAGGTTTAAACTTTTGGCACAAGCCTAGATGAATATTAGCTTGTTTTTCCTTAAGGCGGTATAAAGTTTCATTTTGTAGTCACAAGAAGCCACTACCCACTTGGGTTCAATTGATTGGTTAGCGAGTTAATGCAACTATACTAAAACACATATTTTAAATGTTTACATTTTATGTTCGACAATGAAATTAAATGCTTGCGCAAACAGTATTACTCTGTACATACATTTGGTGATTTAAAGTAACACTCACAGTGACTCTTTCTATGTTTATGATTAACCGCCAAAAGTTAACTAGCCAAAGGTGTATTTAAGCACTGTAATAATGTCTTACCTGTGTTCAGTGACCAAGGCGGCAAGTCCGTCGAAACGCGTTTGGCTTTGGTGTGAAGAATAAAAACTTTTCTTGATGGATTTCCCACGGTGTCAGCGCCTCTTCAGTATCGCTTGAATTGGGTTGTACAATATATATATATATATATATATATATATATATTTGGCAGTTCTTGGCACCAGGCATAGTTTCAGGAAGCAGTAGTGTTTATTATGGACACACATAAATGTTGATGAATCTCTTAATTTTTTCTCGTCTGGATCATACCCTGTTCTCCTCGGGTTTTGAGCTGATCATGCATCTAACAGACACATTTTCACTCTGACTCCTGCAGTCACGCACTTTGGTAAGTAAGCACTGATTACAGCTCAGGCTACTGCTGCCATAGTTTTTTGATTGTGCACTGTTCACACACATGTTGTGACTGATAAAGGAGGGACCACAACATGGTCAATCTCCCTCTGGCTTAATTATATCGAGATTGGATACAGACTATCATGTAGCAGGTCCTATAAGCCGACATAGTGTGTGTTTGTGTGTTAGTATTAGTTACTGTTATACGTTTGGCTGGCTGTCACTCTAAGGGTCTTGAGATGATCGGTGCTGCCTTCTTTAATAGGCACCTACTCTCTGAATTTGATACTGGGCTTGACTCACCTCAGAGAGCTACTTTGAAGGTACTAGCGAGCTACCAGTAGCTCCCGAGCTACTCGTTGGAGACCCCTGTTCTAGACTCTTGGGACCACATTCATCAAAGTTAGGAATGGCGATTCCTAAATTGCGATTCTTAAGAAACCGCAATTTAGGAATAGCAATTCCTTATGCATGTGGGAATCGCAAAAGAAATTGCGATTTCTACACATTCCTTATTTGCGACTCGCAAATTGCGAATCGCAAATATGGAATTGCTTCCCATTCAGAATCAATAGAAATTGCATGCGCAATTTGCAATTGCGCATGCAATTTCAAGGGTGCAAGGGTGTCAAAAGGACACCCTGATGCACCCCTGAAATTGCAATTTAAAAACATATTGCACACACACATGCCCCAAGGGCATGTATGTGTATAACACAGAACTTTGAAAAATGCATTTCTGTGCATTTTTCAAAGTTCTCGTAAATTATCATCAACTTTGAGTTGATGGTAATTTGCGTTTCTTAAATGCGAAATCACAATTTGTTGGGTTGCAATGCATTTAGAGAATCCCAATTTGCGATTCCCTAAATACAATTGCAATTTAAGTAATTGCAAATTTAGAAATTACTTAAATAGTGATTTTTGCATTTGGGAAGATGCATCTCAAATGCAAAAATTGCGGAAGCAAAGGGGCAGATTCTGCGAATCTGCCCCTTTGCGACCACAATTTCCAATCATGTATGTGCCCCTTGGATTGGTGATCTGGACACCCTGAACCCACAAAAGGAACTTCAGGAAGAGTTTCCAGAAGTGTGAAGAAGTTTTGGTAAAAAGATCCAGAAGTTGACAAGGTGCATTGTGGTCAAAGATCCCAGAGGCAAATCAGAGAATCTGACCTCTTGGCTGGTGCATTGGACCACCTTCCTGCAACAAGAAATACTTCTGGAAGTAAAAGTAAAAATGTTACATCATAGGTGGCCTGAACTCTGGACTTTGTCCCGATTCAGCGTGACCGTTTTTAACCCGTTAAGCGCAATTTGCTTCTAAGCGCTAGTTTTTCTTTTGTTATAAAAAAAATTCATATCTCTGGTCCCTTACACTGGATTTTTGTCATTTTGGTGTCCATTTGTTCATAAAAATATAACCTAGTTTTATACATTGGTGTTGGATTGCTAGATTGTATTGTGTCTTACTTATTTAATTTATTGGTGGTTTTGCAATGCTTTACACTCCTGCCTAGTAAGTTAAGCCTGCCTGCTTGTTGCCAGCTACCAAGGGTTCAGCAAGGGAATAACTTATGGAGACCATGGCTGAACCTTTTATTGTGTGTGTGGCCTTATTACAAATGGTAGGGCCCTTCTTATCACTACTAATAAACCACTTTCCAACAGTCTGGAATTTGAAAGGAATGAGCAAGTGGTCTGACCAATCCAATTTGAAAAGATTGTGGAGATTGTATGTGATGTTTCTTCTTTAGGTGATTCAGCTTCAAGCTAAGGGTTTAACCCTGACGATCACACAGCATCACTCATGGCTGTTCTTATATTGCACCAGCACTTTATTAGGTTACTCATTGGTTGGTAATGAGGACCAATCTATCTTCCACCTTCTCTGTAAAAATGATTGTCTTTAGGCATTTGCACTTTATCTAACCTTTTTGCTGCTATAAATGAGGAATGACTAGTTAGTAGTCATCTTGCTGACTAGCGTGGCAACCTCAGTATGTTTCAAATTGCCAATAATATAGTTTTAACATGTACAAATGCAATCTTTTTTTAAATAATTGAATCTGTTTTCAAAATGTAAAGGTTTTCAATGACCATAAACAATAACGATTATTAATATAAGCACACAGTTTTTAATAAAGATATCAAGCAATTGATTTTGTGGAATAGATATGAGGTTTTAGATCTGCCCTGTAGAAACTGTCTGTAATGTAACCTGCGGTGAGTGATTATAATTTTCACGTGAATCATGCCTATGAAGGGTCTTGCATTTTTGTATAGTGTCAATTTGCAAGCTGCTGATTTGGTATTACTAAACTGGACAAGGAGTTATGTTGACAACATGAGATGGTATTGTGGGACAGGGAGATTGGTGACTACTGGGAGGGCTGTGGGCATGGTACTCGGCATGATTAAATTTGGGTAGGAGTAGCTTTATTCCTCGTTTTGGTCCAGACTTTCTTGATTGAAGTTGCCATTATGCTGACTGGTTTCATATCCCAAGAGGTGTGTGAATGATAATGGGGCATTGGGGGCAATTGAGGAAGACAGTTAATGGTGTAGTCACCACAGATGGTTAGCGTGGTATTAGTCTAGCCATTAACCTTTATGATGTCAAACTGGAATGAAGATATGAAGGATGATATTCAAAGATTGAATATTGCCCTTCTCATGTAATTCAGGATGATGTGATGTGTCACTTTTCTGGGTATGGCAACCTGAAATTGTACATTTCATCCGATAACTGATTGTTGGGGGTCTTTGAAACCTAAAGAAACCATAATGTATCATTTCAAGAGGGTGTGAGTAAGTTAGTTTTAATAGAGTGCATCCTGAGAGGTTTCTGTGTTGATTACCAAGGACTGGTGTTTGTGGTATTGGAGGAGTACTTCAGATACACCTAAGGGAATAGGAGCTCTTTGGTGTTGTTAAATGTGTCCATGCTGGTGTCTGGTGTGATATTAAGCCCTCATTGTTTTAGGGCTGTTAGTCATAATATGGTCAGAGAAAACATAAATACTATGGATCATGAAAAGCAGATTCAATATTAAAAAGACACAATATGCAGCCTTTGGAGATCATTAAGTACAAACAAAAAGTATGGAACAAAGATGTCACATTAGGTGCAAAAGGTATACATAAATATGACAACATATTTTTGATAACACATTAAGGTGCATTGGGGTACACAATCATCCTTGGAGGCAAATCACCATGAGCCTGGAATCCTTTAAGTAGTACAGATCACATTTATTCAACAGATCCTGCCTTAAATGTTGTCCATTTCTGAGCCTACGCTACCCCTTAGTGTAACTTTATCACTTTAAATACAAATTTAAAAGCCTAGGAAATCTATTATCCTTTTCCTCTTAAACCTGTAATCTAATTCCCTGCTTGAACTGAGCTCTTTTTTCCTGCCACCAGAAAAACCCACCCTAGAGGTGTTCTTTCTGTCCTCTTTCTCTGAAATGCCCTTCTTTGCCTTCCATCATTCATTCAGCCCTTCTATAACTGTAATTAAATAAGTCCTGCTTCCCAATACCAAGAAGTACATCCCATCTGGCCAAAATAATATAGGTATCATGTACACTATGTCTACATTATGTAGCACACTAATATTTCTTGATTTCCAAAAGGCTCCTTCCTTGCCTTGTTCATGACCTCTGGCTTCCTTGCTACCCTCCACACGCGCCTCAGTAACAAAATTGTCCACATCAAATCTTTCACCCTCACCCTTCCTGCACATCAACAAGCCTTTTTTCATCACTTTTAAACGTTCCAGTCACAACAGCTGCTCCAGGTCGATCTGTCGTAAATGTATCACTACCAAGCCTGGCCTTTGCCAACTCTCTTTCAAATACCATCACATACACAGTAAATCCCCCTAATTTAATTCCATACTCCAGTTACCTTGCTATCTACTAATCCCAACTGCTGGCCATAGCATTGCCTCTTTGCATGCTCCTCTTGCCACTACATAATAGAATAGCCACAGATTCATAGATTTATATTTCTCTTTTCTTTCCTTCTGGTGGTGTCCCCCCTATGAAGACTATATCTATAGAGACAATGGTTCACTGAGGTTTCAATCTCATATCAGGAACCTTTATTCTGCTTATAGCGGATTATATTACTCACCTATGGATATATAAATCCCACATACGTGTAAACTTAACGATAATATACAAAGTTGCACAAACAAAATATTTGAAAATAGGATAGCAAAAGTATTAACAATAATTGACGACAATTGATGTAAACACAAAAGTTATAAATAAAATAACATATTATGAAATGTACGACAAAACATTCAAAAGTTATGTACATGATGGATGTTTGCCCAGGTGTATCAACAATATAGGAACAGATTGAACATAGAGATATTTACACTACTGTATTTATACAATCTAACAATAGATTACATACTAATATGATGACAAAATGAAAGAATAGTAAAGTATAGATACATATAATAACATACATAAGAAATTACGTCAAGAAGAGGTAATGTAATTAAACATTAAATGACCCAAAACAATATACAGAAAAGCTGAAAGATATTATAGTAACAACAAAAACCAGTCATAAATTATGTATATTAAGGATTATTTACAAACGTATATGTACATAAAGGATTATTTACAAAAATCAATGTACAGTATAGGAATAAACCACACACAATGTTTTGTGTCAAGTCTTAGAAAGGGATGCAGAGTTACATGATGTAAACAGTTATAATATTGCATTCATTCCTCTACTGAGTTGGTTGTTGATTTACTTCTAAAGATCCACTTGCATTCCAGTCTGTTCAGCAAGGATTGAATATCTCCCCCCCTAGGCTGGGGTCTGATAGTGTCAATAACTTGTCAGTGAAACTCATTCTCAGTGTGTGTGGCACTGAAGAAATGTTCCACCCAACATCAAAACACCATCGAACATAGACACATATAGACCCCAACTTTTGACTCCAAATTTAAGAAACAATGGAAGGAGTCAACATCTTTGTATCTACGCCACACTTCGTTTCACTAGTCACCCACCACTGAACTTTCATTCGTATTTGTGAGCACTGGATCTTATACAAAAATTACAATTTATTGAAAAATGTCAGGAAAAAAATTCTTGTGTAATAATGGTTATTTTTTAATATATTTTTTGTATTTGTGTGAAACCTGTTTGTTGGAAACCGTTAATTGCTATATATTGGATGTGTACACATTTATGGGATTTGTATATTCACAGTTGAGAAACATTGTCCTCTATATGAAGTGCAGAGGTTGTGATATGAGAATGAAACCTCAGTAAACCACTGTCTCTCTGTTATATTGTAGTGCCCCAGATTCCTGAAACACTTGGGCTTGTCCTTGTTTCCGCTACTTCCAACTCTATGAAGATGTCACAAATAATAACCTGCTGTTCTACCACATTTTTGTTTGGGTGCAAGGTAAATAACAAAACAGGGAAACTGATTCTGATAAAAAACAATGGAATCCATTACATACTAACCATGTAATCATCATTGCCATCATTACAAAACAGTATTAGGATCAAATAAACACTGACTTCCCAGAAAATCATTAGCAGCACTACCAACTAAAAAAGTGCCATGCCAAATAGCAGCAATAACTGGTAGCAAAGTGAAAAAGAGCAAAAAGTGCAAAACGTGCAGTAGCAGCAATACCTAGTAAAAAGTGAGAAAGTACAAGCAGTGCAAATCAAATTAAATGCATTTCCCAATACATATGAAGATTCAATTAGCCATATATCACTTTTAAATACGCATAATACAGTTTACTGTCTTCTCCATAGCTCAATAACATTAGCAGCAAAGCCTAGTACAAAAGTGCAAAAATGCAAAAAGTATGATTACCATATACAATGACAGCAATACCTGGCATACAAATGCGGGAGCACAATCATGAAAATCCAAGCAAGATGAAATACATTTCCTAATTTACATATATAGAAAAATCAAATATTTTATGACCCCCATGGAATGGATTCCATACTTACTGGAAAAATTCAATTTACCATATTCCATTGTTAAACAAAAAATAATACAGTTTTACCAGAAATGGTACACCATTCCAAAAAGTACATCACTATTAAATAGGGCCCCACATTGCTTTTCTTTTTGGGATATGACTATTAGTACTGCAAAACCTGGGAACCATTCCTAAGGACCAATGCTGCATTCTTGAATAAAAACACTGTTGCCCATTGTTGCCTTAAATCTACGCTGAAGAGCCCCTGCCGGATTGACATAGGCTTCTTTAAAAGTTTGAGTCTGAATCATTTTGCTTTATCATTGATAGGACGATGGAATCATAGCTGTTTTCCAAGACTACAAGATCAGTGAATAAACCACCGGCATCACTATTAATATGAAATATCACTGATATTTACGCAAGTGGTTTACTTCTTGCAATGAACCAAGCAACACCAGCATTGGCATCCTGGAAATTCTAGTTTGGGTACTGCAACTAATTTCCTGAAAGACCTCACTCCAGAATTGCTGTAAGCTAGGCCAGTCAAAAAACCCAGCCACACCTACCAGTGCATTACACCTGAAGCACTGATCAAGAAGAGATGGAAACATCTTATTCAGCCTATATAGTATATAATAGGCTATCCATCATGACAAAATTTACATTCTTTTATATTTCGCAGCTCTTAATGATCTGTGTCCTGCCTCACAAAGAAACTGCCATTCTTTTCGATTTTGAATGTGCAATTAGTTTCCAGGAAAAACCTTTGCAGCAATTCAGATAGTAATTTCTGATTGGTGTGCTGGTGCAGCTAGTGATACCAGTTCCCCACTCCCTATAACTTGGTTACATTTATACGATGGCCTCACTCATAATCACAGAACTGGTTTTAAGAAAACTTCTAATTTGATCAAAACTAAAACTGAGTTGTCACTGGGACAAAATCAGATGAGAGAGGGGTGCTGTGAGCACCCCACTCCACCCAAATCTATCTATTTGACTTGACCCACCCAGGGGGCAGGAAAAAAAATAGAAGCTGATCATCTGTGAATTTGCTGTGAATAGTGTTTTCAAAAACTATTTTGAACCCAGGCCCTGTGGGACCCCACTCCCAGGTTTTCCTACCCTGCCCGCATATGCATTTTATCCACGTTTTTCTTAGGATTTGTCCGAGTCCGACTTCCATGATGAATGCCACCACTTTCTCTTTGAAGTGGTGTCAGCCAATCAGATCTCACCATGAGATCTGTCGGATCCAAGGAGCATGTGTGTCCCTAGATGTACATACATCTTTCTTTTTTAATAACGCCAAAACTACTGAATGGATTGACACCAAATTAAAAAAGGGGCTCTTTCTGGATTAAGATCTAGCTTTCTGCTAACTTTGGTATCATTTCATCAAAGAGTCACCTTGAACCCATATATTTTCAATGAAAAAAACAAAGGTTACAGAGTTGTCATAATTAGGTTCAGGATTCACTCGCACTAAACCAGAGAAATTCAGCAGTTAAAGTTAACTGAGCTAACTATAACTCGTGTAATTTGAGATGTTATCCGTGATGTCATTAGTGATGTCACCGATCATTTCATGAGTGATGTAATATGTGAGATCATAAGCAATGTATTTTGGTGGCATGAGTTATAGCTATCTTAGCTCACTATCACTGCTGAATTTCTCTAGTTTCATACAAGTGAAACATTAGCCTAACTATAACGTCTCGTTAACCTTTGGGTTTTTTTCAGTGAATTTCTAAGGTTTTTTTAAATTCCATTTCTGAACTATAACATCACTGTAACCTTTGTTTTTTTCAGCAAATGTCTAAGGTTTTTTAAATTTTAATTCCTAACTATAATGTCCCTGTAATTTTTTTTTTTTCAATGAATTACTGTTTTTTGAGTGGTGGAGAAAGTGGGTGTAGCCTCCAAAGACCACTTAACAATCCCTCTGTGTGTGACTAATTGGAGATAACAGAAAGGGTAGATGGCCCCAAAGAACGTCCTTGTGGGCCAACTGTCCCTCCTATAACCTCAAGTAAGTCCCACAGAACAGGATTGCTAGGACTTGATAGGAAGCCAAGCCCCCTTTTGCCACCACTCTGCAAATGCGCACAAGTTGGGTGATTAAGTCCCCTTGGCTATTGAAGGTCCTTGGGGGCCAACAACCACCTCCTGTTACCTCCAGCATGTGCCACACAATGGGTTTGCTAAGAGCCTTTCGGTGGCCATTCCCTCTTTCTCCACCACTTTGCAGACACGCCTCCTGGCGCACTACTCATTGGGGAAGAAGTCCACTTTAGTCCTGAGGCCTTCAGGAGGCAAGGGGACCTCATCCCTCTCGCCAACAGTATGCTGAGAGGCGTGTTTGCAGAGTGGTGGGACAAGGGGGCATGGCCTCTGACCACCTCTCAGCAATCCCACTGTGTGGGGCTTACTGGAGGTAACAGGAGGGCTAGCTGGCCCCTAAGGACCCTCATGAGCCAAGGGGCGTCATCCTCTAACTAGTAATGCACCAGGAGGCACATTTGCAGAGTAGTGGAGAAGGGGGCATGGGCCCCAAAAATGGCTTAGCAACCCCACTGTGTGGGACTTGCTGGAGGTAACAGGTGGAGTTGTTGGCCCCCAAGGACCCTCAAAAGCCAAGGGGACTTCATCCCCCTACTAGTAGTGCACCGGGTGGTGATTTTGCAGAGTGTTGGAGAAAGGGGAGTGGCCTTCTACCAGGTCTCAGCAATCTGGCTTTTTGGGACTTACTGGAGGTAATAGGAGGGGTAGTTGGCACCAAGGATGTCTTTGGGGGCCAAGTACCCCTCCTGTTATCTCCAAAAAGGCCCACGTGGTGAGACTGCTAAGAGGTCTTTGGAGGCCATGTCTCCTTTCTCCAGCTTTCTGCAAATTTGGCTCATGGTGCACTGCTGCTTAGGGGATGGCATCTCAAATCAGATCACTGATGACATCTTCCACAGACCCACACACACTCACACCCCCAGACAACCTCTAACATGCCAACTCACACACCCCGGGACATACAGGAGCCGGCCCTGGGGGGTGGTGTTCCCCAGGGCAATCCACAGCTCCATGAGGGGAACTCTATGGACCCCTTCCAACATACAAGTTAGCCAGGGGGAGATAGTGGTCCCCGGGCCAGGGGTCCAAGATCGACCCACTACATTAATGCATTTCTGCCCGTGTCATTTTTGAGAAATCGCCCTTAGGCGTGGTGGTCCCTGAGTCTGTTGGGAGCTGCATGAGCCCTCCACATTCACCCCGGTGAGATGGAGGTCCGTGGGGCTGCAGGGGTGGCCGTATGGCCCCAGAATTAATTTTAAATTCAGCCCCAGGGAAGTGGTGGTCCACCCGACTTTGGGGAGTGTGCCCTCTGCAATATTTCACAGTTTCCCAGGGAGGTGGTGGTCTGGGAGATCACACAGCCCCCACATTCATTTACATCTGCACCAGGGAGGTCGCAGCCCCCAGGGCTGGGAGCAACCTAGTGGGCCCACCCACATACATAATAAGAAGAGCCCTGTGGAAGTGGCAGTCACTGGGGCTTTCATAAGCCCAATAGGTATATTAATGATATGCCAAGAGGATCTGGACCACTAGGGGGTTACTGAAAAGCAAGCGCAGAAGGCCACGTTTACCTTTTGAAAAAGGTTTTGCCACAAATTCATGTATTTTGTGATTTCACTGCAATTCTTTTTATTTAAAATAATTATTTTCTAGCCTTTCGGGGCCCCTCTGGAAGCCCTGGACCAACTTTATGGGGTCAGGGTATTCCTACCCTGCCCCCTTTTCTTTATTTTATTTGTGGGTCTCATCTCAAGCTGTGTCCCAAGATGGCCACCAACACTTCCTGGTTGAAATGTTGGCAACCAATCCGAGCTCTGAATTCCCTGCACGAGGTCATCTTTTTTCTCGACATATCCTCATCCATATAATCACAAATTTTATTTTTACATTTCTAAACAATTATTGAACGGATTGCCATAAAATAACAAAAAGTGCAATCTGCATAACCAAATCTACCTTTCTAACAAATTTGTGAATGTGTGTTTATATATATATTTTTATCTTGTATTATTAAATTTACATTATATTTATGTTATATATTAAAATATTTAAGATTTAGTATTTTAAATTATGTATATATATATATATATATATATATATATATATATATATATATATATATATATATATATATATATATATATATATATATATATTCAATGAAAAAACCATAGGTTTCACACATGTTATAGTTAGCGGAAATTTTACTGATAAAAAACCAATGAAATTCCCCCGTTATAGTTAGTGCTGGCAACTATAACTCACGCGACCGCAATCCTCTGCTGATGCTAATACTGTATTTAGACACTTATTTGCCCATGTCTTCTTCCATACATTTTTAGCTATACATATATTACAAATATTTTTTTTTATAAAGACACATATGTCATCAGCAGAAGATTGCGGTCGCGTGAGTTATAGTTGCCAGCACTAACTATAACGGGGGAATTTCATTGGTTTTTTATCAGTAAAATTTCCGCTAACTATAACATGTGTGAAACCTATGGTTTTTTCATTGAATTTGTACGGTTTTTTAAATGCTAAGTTACTTTACGCCATTCGTGGCGTGCGCGCCCACTTAACGCAGTTCGTTCCGTGCGCGCACGGTGGGCACGCAGTGCGATGACAAAGCAAGAAAGCACGTCAACAAATCTGTTTCTGCTTTCCTCCGTGACTATGGTATGGGTGCCATTTACCACAACAACTTGCGTTATGACATGCAAGACATTTATAGAGGAGATGGTGTGCACTTCAATGATGAAGGGAACAGAGTCTTCCTCTTGAACCTTAGACTCTGCATCGGTACTTACTTGTAGGTACCACTAAAAAATCATTTCATAAACACAACGGCTCTTTTTAGAGCCCCCTAATATCTAAACACTTAAATCTGATTTTCATTTTTTTTTTTTTTTTTTTCTACCGTACGCTTACCGTAAGCTTACCGTACGCGTACCCCGTGATTTTTTTTAAAATCAATAAATGTTTTCTTTGTACTTTACAGTCCTTCTTTGACCCCCTCACAAATGTAAGGGGGTCTGTAACTCTCCTCATTGCCCCCTTTTCTTGTTTTCACTCTTTTTTTTCTGAGTGAAATACACAAAATGGCGGCCGCCGCTTCCTGGTTTCGGCCGATTCGAATGTTTACTAAGATCTAAGAGCCAATCAGAATCGCGCTCGCGCACGCCACCGTACGCTTACGGTAAGCGTACGGTAAGCGTACCGTAAGCGGGCTCAGATATATATATTGATTTAAAGGCTATTTTCTCAGAATCTACTGAACAGATTTACACCAAACCTACAAAAGGCACTTCCTTGACCTAGGGACTACCTCTCTGCCAAATTTCGAGTAATTCTGTTCAGCAGTTCGGGCTGTAGCTCGTTCTAAAGGTCCTATGGAAAAATGCATGGGGAAAACGCGTTTTGGGACCCCCCTTTTATCTCAGCCCCCGCTTGACGGATCCCCCCGAGACTTTCAGGGTAGGAGCGGAGCGTAGCGCCCCACCTATTTTGAGAAATTCGCGAGGATTCATCGACCGGCGCCAAAGTTATTCAAAATAGAATGTTGAGGTTTTCCTATGGAAAAGGGGTCCTAACTATAACTACCTACTGGCGACCGCCAGTAGGTAATATATATATATATATATATATATTATGTATATATATATATGCTTAAATGAACTGAATTAAACTTTGCCATTCAGCCCTACATGGAAATGCATCCACATGAAGCAAATGAAGGCCCTGTTCTTTCCGGAAAAATGAACTGAGCAAATAAGTACTTTGGGGGCATATTTTCAAGGATGGCATTAAAAATTATCACCGGTTTAGCGGCAGAAAACTGCCACTAAAGCGGCGATAAGGGACTTGATGACATGCCCTTGAGAATTCCAGTAGAAGTCCATGTTCTGGAGTGAACATGGGCTTCTATTGGAATTCTCCAGGGCATATTATCAAGCCCATTATCGCCGCTTTGACCGGCGATAATTTTAACGCCGTCCTTGATAATATGCCCCTTGGACTTTGTGGAAGGATGCAGTGCATTATGGATATTGGAGTCCTAGCAAACTCGAATTTTTGATCATGGACTGCCAACTCAAACATTACAATAAATTGTGCAATCGCAGTATATTGAAGAGAGTGTGGACTTGCATTAGTGTCTTTTGATTTCTTAAGCGTGAGAAACAATGGATTGCACGTACTGATTGCAAGCGTAATTTATAAAAAGGAGAAAGCACCCATACCTGAGTCCTTCCTTTCTGTCTGACTTTGCAATGTATTTAAGTTCCTCAAACACCGGCCCCTTGAATTTGCACATGATTAAGATCCATGGGGATTGAAATGCATAATGCAATGTAGGTTGTTGTGCTGCTGACTTACCTTCTGGAATAAAGAAGTTTGAAACTACTCTAGTTTGGAGGGCTTGACTCGCATGCAGGGAGTGTGCATGAGTTTTCGTTCCCAAATATATATATATATTAAGATCAATATTTTTGCATGTTTTTTAATGGCACTGGTGTGAAACGATATTTAATTGTATGGAGATACAATATTTTTTTTTATAATATTTTTGTCACACAATATTTTTGTTATCAATTTTGTGTCCGTGATCCACATGCGCACATCACAAACTGTTATGATAACATGATATAATTGTGCTGCTTTGAGTATACTAGGTCCTGAAGAAAGCCCCCCTGACCCATCTGGGCAAACCACAGGGCTGAATCATGTCGACCTTTTTATGGACACTCAGTGCGGTAGACCAATAGGAGGTCTTCCTACGCCCTACACTGTTTTTAAACAATCTCGGACCTAGACCGATTAAAAATACTATCAAGGTATACAAGTTTTTAGTACCACATTTAGAATTCACCTCACCAGAGCACGTTCATTTCCTTTTTCATTGATCACTACTAAAATAACCAGTGGTTCACCTCCGGATGGGGGTAGCATTTGACAAAAAACAAACCCAATGATGATGCTATCATGTTTTTAAACAAACAGGGCGGAGAATCAAGATATACCGCCTTACAACTTGAGCACATGAATGAGGGTTTTTTATTGAAATACATGAATGTTGCAAACCCTGGTTACTCAGGTCAAGTGATCCATTCCCTTTTGATATTAAGTATTAATGCAAGGAAGCTGAAAGGATCACAATTCCTTCCTTCTCCCTCCTTTTGATTTAATATAACCTTAGCAGCGGACAGCTGTGGGAGTGATTCCTAACCAAAATATCCTGTTTTTCACACTCCTAAGTAAGGGTTGGCAAATTAAAATAGATGGCTGATACCTTAGGTCTCAGTTACTTAACAGAAGAAATAAAAGCAATTCTTTCCCTACCCTCATTACTACAAGAAACGGACTTGACGCAAACCCTAGTAACAACCAAATGATTGGGATGAACTCTCTGAAACAAAAAAAGAACAAGTGAGGCCTGCCATCCATGGAATAATTATGACGAAGTATCTCTGGCCAATGCAGCACCCAAAGGACTTTGGGTCAACAACGCTCCACGCATTTTCCTCCAAGATATAGCCTTCCGGAAAGATTGGTCGGCGATATCATGGAAGTGCACGGGAGACTACCTGGTACTCATAATAAAAACAGCTACAAGACTGACAGAAGCACTCACTATCAAAACACAAGTAAGTGAGGCCAAACTGAAGAATATGGAACATATCACAGTATACAAAAAAAGAGTTGAAGAAATCAACCAAGAAATGACTGAGACAGAAGAATACATCACACAAAACAAGATACAAAAACTAGGAAAAGATCTGAAAAGATTCTCAGTGGAGAAAATGCACCCCTATATCGCTGAAGACTATAGGGCTCCCGACAATCTGTCCAATAATAACTCCAGCGGAGGGACTTCCAAAGATGGCTCTGACTGGAGTGGCGATGAAACCACCACGTCAAGAAGATACAGAGGACAGAACAGACGTCAACATCGTCGAAGGCCAAATACCTGGCATACACCATATTACGGAAATCAACCACCACCAGGGGCTTTTCAACTAATTAACCCACATTTCACGGGTGGATGAACCCGTACTTCCAAGAACCACCACCAATGGGACCACCTTTGGCACCACTGACCAGAACTACGCACAGAAACCGCCTTTTTTAGGGAGAGGTCAGACCAACCAGAGGACCAAGAGGAAAGGAGTAACATGGACGGACCAGGAGCTTGACAAGCACAAAACTTGGAACAATCACGACATGCTTATAATCAACCAAACAGACACAGTCCTATCCAGTGAACAAGAAAATGTCCTCAACAAAGGACTTGGTTACGTACCAACTCCCCCCTTAGATACATTCAAATTGCAATGTGAAATGGCAGTATTTAATTCATTTATTTAATTCAGTTTATGCTGAATGCTGAATTGTATGAATTTGACCCTAATGTTCCTAGATATTTCCAAATAGAAAGTCCGGATTTTTTCTCTCTCCTTATCATGGAATCCCTATCTCCCATCTATTCTGTACAGTTGTGAGAGGACTGTATGTGTATTCACATATAGCCTTGGCAAGCCAACTAACTAGTCTTTGCCTGAATCCCATTGTATGGATATATTTATGATGGCCTATGTTTGTGGTTCTGTAGCCACCATGTACCAGTGAACACTAAGGGAACTAGCTAGCACTGCAAGCTAAAAATGTACTTCTATGTATAATAAATTGATTTTTAAGTTATCAAAGGGTAGGAGATGTCTCACGCAAAAAGGATTACCTAATGTCAGGACACCAGCTGTACCTGGATATCTGGTGCATATGGAACAACCTTAACAATTAGACGCAAAGTTTTTGATAAACCGATGTGGCATATGCAATAGTCATGAGTTAGTAGCGGATACCTTTGTCAATGGTGAGAAAAGACATTATTTGTAACAGTTGTTAGGGTGACTGTCCTGGCTGTAGCAAGCTATACAATATACCTATTGTCACTGAGTTGCCTAGTAATGATGTTCAAAGTGTCTGGTTCTCAAACCCATTTTATCTATTGGGAACATGAACTTTCCCTGGGTCACTCTACAGCATTGAGTGTGCCAAATCATCTCCCCTCACATAGTGTATAAGGTGTGAAAGAATTTTCCCAGGAGATTGGCAAAGTAGCACCATAGCCAGGGCTACACTGCCCTTTTGGAAAGAGCAACACTACCTGACACTGATAGCTGCAATCTTGACTAGAAGGTCATCTGTCAGTGGAGTGCTGTTACCACCGTGGTGACATTGCAGTCTGGTAAATCATATTACGAATGGTGGATGTTTATTTCCAAATAATTAAATGTATCCCCCCGCCCTTGCAGCAACTCGTTACTAATGCTCATCTGCACCTTTGGAGTTTGAGGAAGAAGAGGAAACAGGCATAATTTGCATCAATTTACCGTGAGATCAGATATACTAGCAAATAAATTTAGGGTGGAGGTAATAATGGCAGGTATCTCAGTCACCTTCGTCAGACACACCAACATATTTTCAGTGCATATAGACACTGAGTTGAATCGTCTCCCAGCAGGATGCCCCATTCCTCATCATCATGCTGCAACCTAATAGCCAAAAGCTACACCGCCAGAGCAAAATGGAGGGGAAAGAGTGAACAACCCTGTCTGACTCCCCGCAGAATCGTGTCAGGGCCCAATATGAGTTTCCCCATCATAACTCTTGCCGATGGTGCTGTTTAAAACAATTTAATCATGGCATCATACTCCAACCTTTTCCATTTCTCTTTAGCAAAAAAAGAATCCTACTCCAGTGAATCTAATGTTTTTTTCAAGGTCCAATACCATACATGCAGTACGCAACCCGAAATGGGGGTGCAAACTTTTTATTTCAATAAAATCTTCTAAGGTGTAGGGAAGTGCTGATCCCTGGCACAAAGCCAACCTGGTAAGCAGGAATCAGCAACGGGATCAGTGGCAAAAGGCAAACATTTTTCTGAAAATTTTGTAGCCAAGAGTTTAGAATAGCCAGGGGTCGATATAAGTCTAGTCACCCGTGTTTTTGCCAGGCTTAGGGATTCAGATAAGGAGGGCATCTCTAGGCGAGTGGGGGGAGGCTCACATCCTCAATTCCTGCCTGATAATGACTCGCCAAATGTGGAATAAGCAGATCAGAGTATTTCCTTTGAAAATCTATCAGTAGCTCATCAGGGCCGGGAGTTTTGTATGGGGTGAGTGAGGCCACTGCCCCACTAATCTCCAAATGTCTTATAGGCTTGTCCAGTTTGTGATGTTGTTAATGTGTGATTTGCAGGATTATATATTTGATAACAATTCTTCTATATCAATAGGTGGGCAGGTGTGTGTGGATTGCCACTTGAGTACAGGCTGTATTATTCAGGCCTACACAGATGTATGCAATAGGGTATTGTGCCTGTTCTTGCCTTATTAGCCAAGCTAACAGCGCACCCAACTTATTGCCCTCAGCATGTGTTATTGCCCCATAGTCAGCATAATTAGTTCGTCATAGGCATTTGAGGAAAACTGCATGTTTGGAGTGTGCTTTCACTGGTTTATCCATATGCTGTGTACTAGTAATCACCTGAAATTCCAGGTATGGAATTGAGTTTTCCAACGTGTAAATCGCCAGATCCAAGGCTTTCCTAGCCCCTAGTACTATATGCATTCAATGTCCTCTGATGTTAATGCCTTCCCTTTATAGACCTTGAAGAAGAGAAGAAGATTATGTTGAAAGCATGTCTCTAGGATTTTATGAAGAGTGACATGAAAACCCAGGTCTGCCAGCTCCGTAGGTTGCAAATGCAATGTCGGTAGAGGCGAAGCCCAGAACCCACCTGCAGGCCTAGTCTCAGGAGGCTATGGTCGGATAGCACCGTAACCAGGTATTCTGTGCATGTCATTCTGGCGCTGAGAAAAGTCAAGCATATTATCCTGTCAAGCCTAACATGTAAGCTATGATGGGAGGATACAAGGAATTAATGCGAGCCCTAGTCATTTTGGTGGCAAAAATCAATCAAGGCTCAGTGGTCTAATCAGCAGGCAAAGTGCTTAGCATTATGCATAGTGGGTGCCTGAAATAGTGGGGAATATGATCTGTCCAGTGCCACATTTAATACACAGTTAATGTTCTGCTCATCAACCAAAGGATTACAGCCATTGTGCTCACTTAGTTGATGAATTCTCTAGAAAGGCTGCTTGATTCATGTTGGGTGCAAAAAGGATGGCCAGTACCAACTGACTGCAATCCAGGCTACCCTTTATAGAACATACCGGTCCTCCTTATCAATGATTGTAGTGTGTGAATGAAATGAGACATCAACTTATTCCAGATAAGAGGGCTTTGGGAAAAAACAGAGAAATTGTGTTATGATACCCAGTCCTCTCTAGCATTTCTGTAAGCACATCACCACAAGGTTAGAAATGTGTGATTTCTGTAGGAATGCCAAATGCATTCCTTGCCTTTTCAAGTAAGAGAAAATAGCTTAGCGCTTGCTGGCATTGCGCATTTCCGGTACGTTTCAGGTTATAAGGTTTAAGTCACCCAACAATTACAATGTAAATTAATGAGCTGTTATGAAGTTTTTTGGTGTTAGTGTGGTGCGGTCCTAAAAATATTTTTCCCTATGTCTTCCGCTACTTCGAAAAGAAACTGAAGTAAACCAAACCATATAAATCAATGGGCAAGAGACAATTGGTCTCTTGTCTAAACACAGAAATGTGGTAATACATTGTGTAACAGGGGCAGGCAGACATTTCAGTGGCTTCCAGAGCCCTTGTACTATATCACTGTATGTACAAGTCTACTACATTTAGAGCACAGCAAGCCCGGAACCATCCCCACTACCCTTATCGGGAGCATATAATCAGTGGGACTCGCCTGGGGTGGCTACTCTGTTGGTGTAGAGGTGTATTGCCCCACTTAAAATCCCCCCACACCCATGAAAAATAAAATGGTAATTTATTACCATTTGATTTTTCATCCCTGTCCCGAGCCAAGCATCAGGATGGGGGTGGGGTAGCTGCTCAGTGACAGCAGCAGGGAGGAGGGTGGGCTGTCCATGCACTTATGTTTAAAGTGCGCATGTCTTTTTGGCCGGCCGTCTTGGGACGGCCAGCCACACATGCACACTTTAAACATCTCTAAGACAGCTGGGTTATAGTCAGTGCAGGACTCCAGTGTGCTGTGGAGCACATAGTGAGGCCGCTCCCTCCAATCAGGGCGCTGCTCTCACAGCATGAAAGCAGTGCCCTGGTCAGCATTACAATATAGGCATTGTACATTATTTTCTCGCTTCACATTGGAGCAGTAACGTTTACTGGCTCAATGATAGCTAATTAGACATTTTAGAGGGTGACAAAATATCATCAGCTGTCTGTGGAGGTCACATCTGGCAGTGCTGCCAACTCCGCCAGGAAGAGGGCGATAATGTAATCTGCTCCTCACTAGATGAATCATACTGGCCTTGGTCTGAGGTCATACCTACATCCCAGAAGGATGCTACCATTTCCAGCACAGAGTGTTTTGCCTTTTGCTACTTGCTCCGTAGCGGGTAGTGAATCTTTAAGCAGCAGTGTTTTAGACTTATAGTTATTGCAATGGCTTGAACCCTGCAACCAGTCCCCAGCAGGATTCAATGACGCATTAGTTGGTTGTTACTCAATCCAATCCCAAGAGTCAGTTGTTTGTGCTGTTACAATTCTGAATTTTGCCACAAATAGGCCAAAACTATTGTATCTAGCCAAGATAAAAACTTACCATAGGGCGGTCTGTAAAGCCCGTGCCGCCTATTTTTCTCGTGAAATTAATTCGAGCACCAATCCCACTAAATTAATATTTAAGGTGCTTAAGGATCTTACAGCCAGTAGAGCTCCAGTTGCCGATATTTGTTCGGCCTCTCACTGTGAGGGCTTGGCAGCCTTTTTCGTGAAAAAGGTGGAGGCCATTTTTCGTTCTTTCCCTGGTTCATCTGTTCCTTTGGGGAAACTGGATTCCGGCTCAAAAACTATCATGTCTCTGCGCTCCTTCCCTGAGCTCTCGATGTAGGAATTCAATAAAATCGCAGCAAAAGTTAAATCAGGTTCTCCTATGGACCCTCTTCGTCCTGCCCAATTTAGAGAATCTGCAACTTTATGCTTTCCTCCGCTCTGCGATCTCGTAAATTTATCTTTGAAGTCTGGTTCTGTTCCTGACAGTTGGAAACAAGTGCAGCTGATGCCTATTTTGAAAAAACCTGCTCTAGATCCTCTAAAATTTGAGAATTACCGTCCCATTTCCCTTCTTCCTTGGGTGGCAAAATTGACTGAGGCCCATGTTAATACTACTCTATGTAACTATATCCATTCTGCCAATATTTTGGATCCTTCTCAGAACGGTTTTCGACCGGGCCATAGTACTGAGACTGCGCTTCTCTCTATGGTTGAGTACTTGCGCACTTTGGTGGACTCTGGTCAAACGGCGGCTCTTGTGCTTTTGGATCTCTGTCTCCCACGCAATTCTACTACAGCGTTTGGTTGAGGCTGGTGTCGATCACGTGGCACTTGAATGGTTTCGATCGTTCCTATCTGGTCGCACTTTCAGGGCCCTTAGCCCTCCTTACCAGTCTAAATCCCATTTCATCACACAGGGTGTCCCACAGGGGTCAGCTCTTAGCCCCACACTCTTTAATATCTATGTTCAGCCGCTGGCTGCTGTCGTCAAGCAATGTAATCTGACCATGGTGTCTTATGCTGACGACACGCAGCTGGCGGTTGCAATAAGTGGGGCGTCTGACCTAGAGGCCACCAAATTTTGTGAGGGAATCAGGTCGGTGGCCTGTTGGTTGACAGACAATTGTTTGCAACTGAACGCAAAAAAAACTGAGGCGCTGATTGTTGGCAACCAGAGCCAACTATGGGGTGATCGTTGGTGGCCATCTGAGCTTGGCCCTACCCCTCTTCCTGCCACCGAGGTAAAAAATCTTGGCATATGGCTAGATTCCAAACTTAGTTTTGTTCCTCATACTAAGAAAATCGCTGCCATGTGCTTCGGGACTCTTCGTAGGCTCAGACCCACTTTCAAATTCTTTGACGCTCCAACCAGACAGCTTATTGTACAAGCTACCATTCTGTCTCGGTTGGACTAGGCGAGTTCCCTCTTGCTTGGAGCTAATCAGGCCGAACTCTGTAGACTCCAACGAGTTCAAAACGCAGCCGCCAGGGCTTTGATCGGCTTGCCGAGATTTTGCTCGGCCAAAAAATCTATTCATGGACTTCATTGGCTCCCTGTTTGTCAGAGGATTAAGTTTAAGGCTCTCTGCCTCTCGTTTAAAATTCTGAAGCATTCTTCCCCCCAGATTCTGGAACATCTTATCTCGCCGTATGTACCATCGCGGTCCTTAAGATCTTCAGGGGCCTATTTGGTTACAGTTCCACGTTTTAAAAGGGTTAGGGCCGGGGGGCGTTCTTTCAGTGTGCTTGCTGCCAAGCTTTGGTACTCACTTCCTCTCCATATTCGCGCCATTGATGAACTTTTGACTTTCAGAAAGGCTGTTAAGACCTTCCTGTTTTCTTTGGATGCCTAGTACTATCATGGCCTGTTCATTGGCTGCTTGTGTGCTGGTCCCTTGTTTAGAAGCGCCGGGACGCCCCTTTGCTGGGGCAGCTGTGCGCTATATAAATTTGGTTAACATAACATAACATAACATAACATAACATAACAATGGCTCCCACGTGGACTTGAACCCTGCAACCAGTCCCCAGCAGGATTCAATGACGCATTAGTTGGTTGTTACTTAATCCAATCCCAAGAGTCAGTTGTTTGTGCTGTTACAATTCTGAATTTTGCCACAAATAGAAGTGTGTATATGAAGCCCAACTCCTGCTGTTTGAGTTAGATGCCTGTGAGTGAGGAGCAGCAGCGCTGCACCACAACAGTATAGTCTGGAAACAGCATAAATCGATGATTGTCAATTGTTAAGGAGTACAACCTGACTAGGGCTCGCATTAATCCCTTTTAAGATTTCTTCGTGGTCTTTTTAGAGTAGCAATTTCACCGGTACAGTCCATGCAGTGAAGTAACAGCCTTAGGCAATCTCACTGCGATACATTTCCATTTGCAATAGACACTGCAATGGGACTGCTGCACTGCCTGCCTGACAGACAAGGAGGAAACTTGTAATCTGGCTGGCGGGCTGCAGTTGAGTTTGGCAGTCTGGGAGCAGGGTGCTGGCATGATGGCCCATCCCAGGCCACCAAAGTTCTAATCAGGCCCTTAGGGTCTGATTAATAGTTTGTCCCAAGACTGCCGCACCCATGATGGTGGTCTGACTGCCGCCTGCTCGTTGGTTCGACAACCTGAGTATGAGGTTGGCGGTCAACCCGCAGCAAGCCCGATGCAAGACAGCCGCCACTGCCAGGATCCTGGTTACCGATGAGGAGGCAGGGGGGAAAGCGACAGGGTATGGAGGCAGTGCTTCTGCCAGCAGCACCCCACCTATTCTGACCTGCCTTTCCATCCACCATTTTATGGCGGGGACGCTGCCATGAAAAAAACATACAGAAAGGCAGGTTTTGGGGGTGAAAACATGTCTCCAAAGCGAGTGTGCCCTGGAGACATGTTCATGTTGATGTGTGACCCCATGCCATCTGTATGGTTGCACACACTGTTGCTCCTGCAGCTAGGTAGCAGTGTGCCCGACTGCTCAGATGCACTTCAACAGGGCTGGCATTGGATGTGGCTCTTTCTTAGAGCCGCAGCATGCCGCCACCATACCTACACCGCAGCAAGACCGCCAGCCCCGTGGTTAAGTTGCAATGCAGAGTTCTTCTTGCCAGAGTCGTAAAATGGCCCTTAATCATCAAAATATTGATAACATCACATAATGTAACATAAAACATTCAGTTCAAAATAAAACATTTTACCCAAGTATGATAAAAGAAATTTATATATTACAAAATGAATACTAGAAATTCTAAAATTTCAGTAAGTTACAAAATTACCAAAAATATTATATTAAACAAAATAACTTAAACTACTAACTTTTATAAACGTTTAAATTAAAAACGTAAATATTTATATTATACATTTTAATAAAAATCTGGATATTTAATAAATACTTCCAACCATTCATAAACTTTAAAAAAAATACAATTGCATAGATTGAAAATAACAAAAGTATCGATAAAAATGTACTTAATAATTCTTATACATATAAAAAAAAATTACCTTGATAAATATAAACATTTAAAATGTTTGACATTTGTTTACATTTTACATTTTTTTACCGGTATGACATTTTACATAAAAATAATGTAATATTTGTAATGTGAATCATCCAAACAATACCAACTACACTATTTAATATGCATTTTTTTTAAATTAATGGCCTCATAATGATGTCAGTTAGAGACCTCTGGTCGGCGGTCCCGAAACTGCAATTATGATGTGACTGCACATGGTGCGGTTGCAAACTCCCATTCTCTATGGGAGTTTGCGTGGTGGTCAGTAACCGGCAGCAAGCACAAGCTCCCATAGAGAAATGGGAGCTTCTGTAAATCCCTGCACAATACAGCATGGATTTACTGAGTGGCAAGTGCCCCTCAGGCCCAAAACTATTGGCTCAGACGAGAAGGGGGTCCTGCTAGGGGCCCCCAAAGCCACTTTCCAACAGGCTTTCCATGTCGTAAAACCCAACATGGAAAGCCAGTCGGAAACCAACATCGCAATCCAGATTGCTAGAAATGCCGTCCTGAAGGGATTATGTGAGGTTTCCAACTGGCTGATGGGCTCCTTGAGCTTATTGGAAGCCAGTCGGTTTGACCGTCTGGTGTGGACTATGACCCCCATCATTGAAATATGGCAGTCAGAGTTCAAATCATGGATGTCAGTCGGTAATCCTCCGAAGAGCAGTCAGAGGCTTACCATCCGACATCGAAATCAGGCCCTTTATGTCTATTTTTAAAACATTTAAATATATCAAATAAAATATATCATATATAATATTTAATATAACATTAAAGGTATTGAAAATTTATTAGAATAAAATAAATTTTAAAATTCAAAACAAGTACTTTGCATAGCTTTCAAATAATTAATAAATCTTTTTTAAATGTATTTAAAAAATATGAACTTCCCTCCCTTCTCCTCTAATAACGCAACATCTCACTGCTAAAGAAATAATTCAATAACAATTTTAAAATGTGAATACAATTTAAAATCCAAGTTTAAAAAATTCAAAAAATTATCATAAATGAAAAAATAAAAAAATTACAATCAGAATAAAAAAATTAAATTCATTACATACTAATTAACACAAAAAAATCATATTTTTTACAATGATATTTACTGCAGTAATATTTTTAACAATTATATTGAAAACAACACTAAAAATTATATTTTTCACTTCGATATGCATGTCAATTATATATTTGAAGTCCCAATATTCTTGACACAATATTTCCAAACCATGATATTTTTCATCTGATATGTTGTCCAAGCACCCACCCACCAGTGAAGCACAGCAACCTTGCTGATTGAACACAGCACATGCATTTTAGGCTTGAGGCTTGTGCTTCCTCAGACTGTGTGTCAATCAGTGAGGGTGCACCTTGCCAAACTTGTCACTGGGTTGTGTAGTATCAGCCGTCACTGAACACACTTCATCCCGTGATAAGCTGCGAAGGAGGTGGGGCACTCCTGCAATCATCCAGACACTAGAGTTGCACTAATTTAAACATCCAACCACTATCTATGCATATATTGAATTATTGAGGCATTAGTCATGCACGTCTCTAATCATTCAGTCACTACTCATGAACTCATTTAAACACCCAGATAGTAGTGATATACTCATGCAAACACACAGGCAGTAACTATGCAGATATGGAATGACCCATGGAGTTCTCACATACTCAGGGAATCACCTAGGTACTACCTATGCACTCACCCAGAGAGTATTGATGTATTCAACCACAAACACATGTATTTACAAATTTTAGTGAGGAATAGGTAGTCTTCTAGAACCATCTGTTGAATAATATATGCAACCTGCCACACACTCTTTACATGCACTCGGAAGAATTAGTGTGCTATATGCTCTGATAGAGATTAATGTGCAGATTTTTATATGCACCATTTCCCAAAATTTTAATCTGACACATCTAAGTAGAAAAGTCCTGATATACAAAACACACCTGTGACACAGTGGTAGAGAGGCACAAAATAGTTCTTACGTTGTGTTTTCGGATTTACAGTGTTGAGACACTCTATGCACTTCTACACTTTCGTTGATATTCATTTTAAAATTTACTACAGAAGGGATAAACCGGACTTTCACCATGTATAAGTGAGAACTGAGATATGGTGCAGCTGTGTTGTAGGAGGGAGTGCTATAATGTTAAAAGGTAACTAATAAATTATGTTTTGTGCTTTGCTTTGGGTTTGATATACTGAAGTAAGTGTATATAGTTATATAGCTAGGTTCATCTGTATATTTTAAATGGCAACCTCACATAAAAACTGTTTATATTATGTATAAGTGAGTAGTAAAGTAGTTGGTATGTTGGCTAGAGTAACAATTAAATTATACTTTTTATTACAGAACAATATCTACATAACTTCAGAATGCCTACAAAAACTCAGAATAAAAAGCATCGGAAGCAACTACAGTAGTTATACAGAACTGAGACACAAATAGGGCAAAATGCAGAAAAAGTGGTGAAAGAAAAAAGAGCTAATGGTGAGAGGATAGCATCATTTCTTAAAAGCATATGTGGACACCTGCAAAGATTACAACATAATGAAATTAAGAAACAGACTATGAGAAAGAATAAGAGTGGGCATTATCTATATTACAAAAACAGGAAGGAATATAACAAAGATGGACAGGCCTTAACCAGGATACAGAAACAGTTCAAGGAAATCAGAGCCATAATGTTTCGTAGTAGAGTGGTTGTAAATCTACTGAGAAATATGAAGAAGTATAGAAGAAGGAGAGAGGCACTGAAACAGAAAGAACAAGTTGTGGGAGTAGTTGATAAGTCCTTTGCTTTGAAGAGGAAGGTTTTCATTTTGATTATAAATTAAATGAAGACTCTTGACAAAATGGTGTTGTGGAAGAGGAGACAAAACCAGAAGAAAAGATTAGTGAATAGTAGTAACTTTTGTACAGTTTTTAGGGGAGAATGGATACATACTTTTAGTACAGAGACTTTCTTTAATGAAGAAAGCTATCTCTAGGACAACACATTAGTTCACGCTATTGATGAAAGAGGACAATGTTATAAAATTAAGAATGTCACTCCTATAGCAAAAGAGGTGATGGTACCTAGAAATGTAGAACAAGTTATTCCAGAAGACGTACAGGGAAGGCATAGTCAGGCCCGTGTATACAAATGGAATTGTAGTGGTGTTTGTAGTATTTAACAGCAATCTATTGATATATTAAGAAACTTTCTACCTTTCTATCTTTTCAAGGCGAAGTTTAAAGCACTAAATAAGTACTTTACAAGAATAGTATCCTTGCAAAGTTAGAAAGCATACAAATTTACAGGGACACTTGCTAGCTTGTTTATCAAAGAAAGTGTGCCAAATCGCCTTTCATCATTTCAGGATGTTATCTGTACACCACTCAAGAATGCAAACTTGCTTTAGTTAGGAGGCATTACTATGTGAAAACTTCTGCTTTATGTCTTGGAGAAATAAATAGAGCACTTATGCATGGTATTGTGGCAGAGGTAGAAAAGGTTTGTGATGATGTGCAGTTTCGTTTCTTTGGTCCAGAACTGGAATCTAGCGAAAATGAAAAGTTGATAACAGGAGGAATTGCAGAACAGGACACAGGAATTACAGTCGATAATTTTGAAGAAGAGATTACAAAATTTACCAAAGTGTGCTCATAAAAAACTGAGTATGTTATTATATGTTGTCGAAGTACTCACTTCAAGATTCAAACACAGACTGTTGAATTGTATTTAAAAAGTGAAAAAGAAAATAGTGATAATTGGCGAAAGTTTGCTGTGTACTTATTTTTAGAGGAATGCTTTGACTTGTTCACACAGCTAATTATATGTATGTACTGTTACAATAAATTAGAGGATGATAAAATGCTTGCTAGATCTGTGCATAACAAGTTAGAATTGGTTCCCATTCCAGAGTTTATTACAGACAACTCAATTGCTGATGTGCAGTACGTCACCTCATATAACAAAGTCAGAGAAAACTGAGATGAAGGACTGTGGAAGGAGATTTCAGCAGAAAAGAGTTTTAAAAACAAATTTTACAGTCTTAGTTTGAAAATGCTTCCTCACAGAGAGGTAGGCTGTTATGAATGCGTAGACCGGTTAAGCTCAGCTAGTTTGTTTTCTAAATCTAGAGGAGTTTAGGGCTTGCTAACTCTCATAACAGAGTACTGACGTCTTTTCATGAAATCAAATATTTTGTAGAATTTGAGCAAAACAGTACAGATGTTGTGAAGACTGACATGCTGGATACGTACTATCCAAGAAGGAATCCTCATCTGGAAAGGATGTGTCTGTATGAAATACTTCAACATTATACATTCAGAAATAATGTCAGTGAAAACATAGAAGAAGGAAAATTTGCTATTGTTGGATGTGAAGGATGTTTGGTCAGACATAGCCAAGGAAATGTAATCAACCATCGAAAACTAAGTTGCCAAACTCCACACAAAATAGAGTTTTTCGATTTAGCCTTGTTGAAGTTGTTCAAGCCATGGCGAACTGACAGCGAGCTACCTGAAGAATTTGATTGTTATGAAGACTAATTCAAGACAGTGAAATACAACGTTCGGAGCTCTGTATTTCCAGTGTATCTTTAAAATGTTGAGAGATGAGATTGAACAAGAAGAAACAATTATTGCTAAGATAGCAAGAGAGAGCTGTCAGAGCAGTAAAAGTTCAGCACCTGGAAGTCAAGATCCTCTTGGACAGCCAATCAATTCAAAATGAAGCTGCAATAGCCATGAATGAGTTGGAAAATGCAATGCAGCAAGCAATATAGGAAACTGTGGATCTATAGCAACTAATACAGCAATTGAATACAGATCAGAAAGATATTTTTGAAGAAGTAAAAGGTAAAGTAGAACGTGGATTTCTGCATGAGAAAAAGAGTGTGCATGTTTTGCATATAAACCAGTTTTATTGTACATGAGTTGTCAAGCTGAACCTGAATAAAGCTTCTTGATTAAAGTACTGCCAAGGTATCTACAGAAGACAACAGATTCCAATTTGTCAGGTGTAGTTACTGCGCCAACAGGCTTAGTTGCACATAACATTAAAGAAATTGCCCTTCATCAATTATTAATGCTGCCTATTGAATATGACAACAAATTAGGATACAACAAATTATCTGGTGATGCTTGTCACGAGGTAGCAAGAGTATTAGAAATTAAAGCTACTAATTATTGATGAAGTTATCATGGTGTCTAACCTACTACTAACTTTTATATATTTAAGAATGCACCAGATATTAAAAACTGACTGAGACATGCTTTTTGGAGGAAAACATTAAATAGTCTTTGGAGACCTGCTACAACTAACTCCAGTAAAAGGGCAACCTGTATTCAAGAAACTACTTCATACTGAAACAAGAAATCCACTAGGATTTATTGGAAATGTAAACATTTGAGTAAACTTTCAATACAAAGAGTTAATAAAAAATATGAGCCAAGCATCAAATATGCAATACGGAGATATACTAAAAGAGATAAGAGTGGGAGTCCTCACAAAGGAAGCAAAGAGAGCTTTACAATCCTGTCTCATCAAAAATCTGTTTCCAACTAATATTTCAGCTGCAGAAGTAATGTATGATTTTGTTAAGTACAAGAAGTATATTGTTTGTTTGAAGCCAACCTTTAAGGAGTATAGTAAATTTAATGAACAATCAATGCAACTGGGAAAAGAAGAGATCATCAAAATTAGAGCAAAAAATAATATGGAACATCAAGGAGTTACCGTGCTACTAACAGAAAAGCTGCAATCAAAATTGGATAGTTTAGAAGAGTCTGTGTCGAAAACTGCAGGATTAGAAAAACAGTTACATATCTGTAAAAATTGGCGTGTATTCTTACGTCGCAATTTAAATGTTGAAGAAGGGCTAGTGAATAGTGCTATGGGTAAAGTTATGAGAAGTATTAATTATCAAACAGGAATGATGTGGAATACTTAGCCATAAAATGTGATGATGTTGGTGAAGTTAAGCAGATTAGTAGATGTGTTGTATATTTTCTAATTGTAAAAGATTTGTACGTCCAGTAATAGCAGTTTCTAGTCCCTTTAGCGTATGCAGTAACTATCCAAAAATCACAAGGTTTAAGTGTAGATACAGGTCTTGTTAATATTGGTAGTGGTGTATTAAAAGAAGGAATGTCATATGTAGCTTTGTTGTAAAAGAGAACATTGTCTGGTTTATTTCTAATTGATTTTGATGAGAAAAAAAAGTGAGTGCTGACGTGAGCTGCGTAAGGGAGTATAATCGGTGAAAAGGTCGGTATGCTCCTCATTCAGACCAGTATCTTGTATTTGAAATACTGATTGAGTCCAAAGCATAAAATATCACAGCAGTCTAGCATAGCTGAAGAAAAAGAAAAACAACAAAGTCCTAAGAGAAGAAAACTGCAACTTAATGAGGTAATGGAAGGCTATCACTTTGATAATAAATCTGGAGGGAACTGTTATGCAAATGTAGTGGTAAATGGACTGTACGATTTGCCTCATTTTACAAATTCTATTAAAGAAAAAGTATATAATAAAATGTCTTCACTACTATGTAGTTTACTTAAAGAATTAAGAAGTGAGAGAACTATTATACATTCTGCTTTTGGAAAAAGAAAACTTACAAATGAGTGTACTGGATCAGCAGTGTTTTCTCAAAATCTTCAGCAGGATGTTCAAGAATTTTTAATGCTAATGCTAGGATTATTAGAGGAAGAAGATGTGAATATCAATGAATCATTTGGTTAACTTATAGCTGGAACCATAACTGTGAAGATTGTGAATTCACATCTAGCACTGAAACCAATTCAGAATGATTCCTCTACTTTACCATATTGTAAAGCTGTACCCTTTGAAAATGTATCTAAAACGCCCACCAAGATATGATCTGTCCAAACGGCAAATCAGAACTTAGGTCTACACTGTTACTATAGAGGTATGGAAAATATGTCATAGTCATGCTACACTGTTGCAGAGTCGATGGTGCTAAATTAGTAACTGAAATTACAAACTCTATAGCTGGCCAAATTTCCATTTCAAAAATAACTTTCACAACTATAGCAATCATATTTCAGGAAGGAGTTAATATAACCTCTGGGTACAACACATTATATTTACGATATCAAACAAAATGGACAGAGTGCAATGACATACAAATGGCATTCAAATCAAGACTACCTAAAATATTACCAAACTCACATCTGCTATTTCAGGGCAATTTAGGATAACAAAATGTGGTATTGTGTTGACATGTATATTAATTATTTGTTTCTGAGATATTATTCAGCATATTAGGGGTATTGTCTACAGTAAGGTGTTAGAAATGAAAGACTGTAACTGTGGGAAAGCAATTTATAAAACTTTACAGGACTACATTCTGTTACTACAGATAAATGCAAAATGGAAGTATTATATTACCAGCAACCTTAAGTTTCACGTAAGAAGTCTCTTCACCACTAAAAAAACCCTTTTTGATTCTGCTACACCGATTTTTTTGTACTACTGGGTGGTATGCTTTTCGTACATGGACTAAGAACATTTTAGACATCATTTGGCCTAACATGGATGATGTTTACAAAAGGATATCCAAAACTGAAAACTGCTTCATAATTTTGGGATATTTTATACTAGATATAAAAATATCAGAAACAGTTGTAACATAGTTGCTTTCATTAAGGTAGTAACCAATCAGCATGCCACTATTAAAAACTTGTAGTGAGTTAAATCCACAGTATCCCATATTTGTAATGATGTACTATGCACATTTGGGTTTATTTTACAATCCATTGATTGTGTTTTCCCCACTGTTGGAAGATGATGCTTCACACAGACCACTGTTGAAATTGAAGAAGTATGAAAGCTAAAAACAGTAAAAAACAGTAAAACATTTTGCGGGACATTTTCATCTCTGTAACGACTTGGAGTTTTACACTTAAGAGGGGCTGACACCTATCACAGTGTTGGACACAGAGTGACTCTCTCCCCCCCTCTTTCAGACATCAATAAAAAATAAGGATCAATTTGAATATGCTGATCCATTATATATGGTGTTCATGAGATTACATTTATTAGACAGTGACATTCAGGACACTCACGATTGTTCCTTTAAGCCCCAGACTCATTTGACGGATTTTTCTACGGATGAATATTATACCTACACTGACTGCAGAGGAATGGATATGCAATATCCTCTTGATTAAACAAGGATAGATATCTCTCAATTTTTGGTGCCTTGAAGAAGTCCAAATGTATATGGAAGAAATGTGTTGGCTGACTTTTTAATATACAATAATGATACAACAATAAAAAAGAAGAGGTTCAACAACCTCGGGAACACTGTGGATATATTTGAAACTATTGGGACTGTGGAAGTGGTACACTGCTGTTTGCTTTGTTTATTTGTTTTCACCTAATGTAGGTTGGCACTTGTTGGACAGAGGGTACCTACAATGAGTGAACACATTGCTATATTGAAATTACCTGATTGAACAAATTAATTGTTGAGAGATATCAGTTGTGTGTGCGGCATTTACTCATCCAATCACTGAGGGATTTCCAATAAATTCATGTGCTTACTAGGCATGGGCAAAATTTCCGTTCCGCTCGCGGAAAATGCGATAATTTGACATTTTGGCGTTCCGCGGAGAGCTCGAAAATGTCAAAATTTTCGCATTCCACAGCTTAGCGATAATTTGTTTCTTGCTCGCGCTGTAAAATAATACATTCTTGCGCGCGCGCGATCGCCTTACCTGAATCCCCGCGTTCGCCGACAAGTTTTCCCGATCCGGTCGTGTTCTCCACGAGATGTTGGATTGTTGGTAGCCATTTGCGCTGTCTCGCGACAGTTCGCGCCCGCAGTAATGTCATTGGTCGCGCGATCACGTCTTTCTTCTCGCGATCATGCACCGCGAGAAGAGTGAAAACAAGATGGCCGTGCCCGCGAGCAACCGCATGGGTAAGTTGGCAAGCCGCGACCACGCAGAAAATACCGCGAACGGGTGGGAAAAAACTTCCGCATCTTCGCAATATCTCCGCGTGTTTGCGGAGATTTTTAACATTTTCGCGATAATTTGCGAAAGTCACTTTCGCAGATTCCACCCACCCCTAGTGCTTACTCAGGCACTATCCATACATTTATCCAATGAACCAGACACTATCCATGCAGTCATCCAATTCCCCAGACACTATTGAGGCACTCACCCAGTCACTCAGGCGGTACCCATGGAGTCATCCCTCCATTCAGGAACTGCCCATGCAGTCATGGAATCACCAAGGCACTACACTTGCACTCTTTCATTCATTCAGACACTGCACTTGCACTCATCCATTAACCCAGGCACTACACTAGCAGTCCTCTAGTCACCCAGGTGGTGGTCAGGAAGTGATCCATTCACTCAGGTACTACCCATGCATTCATGCAATCGCACTGGCACTGCACTTGCACTCATCTATTAACCCAGGCATCCCTCTTGCACTTATCCATTTACCCAGGCACTGCACTTGCACTTATCCAATATCCAGGCAGAACACTTGTATCCATGCAATTACCCAGGCACTGCACTTGTACTCGTTTATTCACCAAGCACTGCACTTGCACTCATCCATTCACCCAGGCACTACATTTGCTCTTATCTATTCACCCAGGCCCTACACTTGAACTTATCTATTCAACCAGACACTGCACTTGCACTCATATAATCGATCAGACACTACACTTGCATCCATACAATCACCCAGGCACTACCCATGCACTAATCCATTCACCAAAGAACTTCACTTGTAGTCATCTATTCACCCACAGAGTACACTTGCACTCAATAAGTCGTCCAAGCAATAATGAAACACTCATCCAATCACCCATGCATTTATCTAATCACCCAGGCACTGCACTTGCACTCATCCAATCACCCAGACTTTACTTGTGCACTCATCCAATCACCCAGGCATTGCAGTTGCACTCATCCATTCACCTCAGCACTACACTTGCATTCATCCAATCACCCAGACTCTACTTATGCACTCATTCATTCCCCCTACACTTCAGTTGCACTCATCCTTTCACTCAGGTACTACATCTGCACTCATCCATTTATCCCAGCACCACACTTGCACTCATCCAATCACCCAGACTCTACTTATTCACTCATCATTTTACGCAGGCACTGCAGTTGCACTAATCCATTCACCTAGCCACTACACTTGCTCTCATCCAATCACCCAGACTGTACTCATGCACACATCCAATCATCAGTGGTCAACTCATGCACGCATTCAGTCATCCATGCACCACTCATGCAGGCACTTAATCATCCGTGCACCATTCATGCAGTAATTCAATCATCCATGCACCACTCAAGCAGTCATTCAATCATCCATGCACCACTCATACACTCATTCCAACATGCATACATACCTTATCTTTTTTAACTGTAAAAGGCGGTTCCAAAATTAACCTTTCTTTGTTTTTTAAATAGTTTTTTTCCTTTTTATAATTTCTCATTTCTTTTGTTCTTTTTATACAATCAAAAATGGGAACTTGGGCAGGAGAACTTATGAAAGTCTGCACTGAATAATGTGCAAAAACTATAAAAGGGGCAAAAACGAGCACTTGTGATTTTTCGCAGCTTTGCGAATAGCAGCAAAAGACTGCTCACCAGCAGTTATAACAACCCTACAGTCCATACAATATGCGCCCATTCTAGATAACTCTGGAGACATATCAGTGGTAGTAGACTAGACATCTGATGGCACTTTATGTCCAGGAATTGTTGGTGCTGCAATTGATGTTGATGGTCCTCCGCTTTCTCTTTGCTTTATTGCAAGTTGGAGACGTTTCCCATGGTAGGTCATGAGGTGGTATAACATGGACGATATACCAAATGAACACTTTTTGTTTGTCCATCTAGAGAGAGTCTTGTCACAGATGGTGCATTGTACTATCTTTGCCACTGTTTTAGATTCCCCAGATGGGATTTTGAAAAAGTCCCATGCTACACTTGCTCTCTTTTGTGGGGCGGCCCCTCTTCTTCCAAATCTTCAGTCTCCCCCTCCACCACATCCTGATCTTGCTGTTGTTCCTGCTAACCTCATCTCCTTCCTGTGTTGCCATGTTTGTAAGCAAAAAAAGGCCAAAAACTCTGTGCACCAAGATAGATCCACCTGCTCAGAATAAAGTTCTATGTAAGAACATTCAAGAATGAGGGGCGTGTACCTCCTATGAATTTTGCTCAAACTTATATTTTTTAATGATAATCCTTGCTTTCCCGATCATGTGCTATTCGCAATGACAAACATGTTCGTGATTACCATGCAGAAGCACTAATTCAAAATAGAAGTTAAAGTCATTTTCTTTAAAAGTAGAAACAAAATCACAACTTATATTTCACAACTTTTATTAGTATGATAGTGAACAGCTACACTAAAACTTGCTTACAATATCTCTATATTGGTGTTTCTGAGTTTATGACCAATACACAGTATACGCGATTAAAGACATCACCGAGATTTCTGATGTGGCTGCGAAAACAGGAAGCGCTAAGCAAAAGTGGTTTGTACAAAAATTATTATAAAAAGAGAACTTTAAAGAGAACATCACTAAACAACTAGTGCAAACAACAATTAAAATATGTGTAAATCCGCGAATGATGGGAATGTTAAGTAAAAGTGATTTTGTTAAAAAAATTACTATAGACAGACACCTTTAAAGAAGAGAGCAGTAAACAACCAGTGTCAAACATTAATTATAATAGGTGTAGATATGTGTTTTAGAGTATCTATAAAACATGCAGTATCCACAAATAGCAATGTCACCGTGGTCACCGGAATCGCGGCGAATACAGAGAAACAATAAGTAAAAGTGGTTTTGTACAGAAAACATTATAGACAAACAATTTTAAACAGAAGATCACTAAACAACTACTCTCAATGATGAAAATAGTTAGAATTGAATCAAGCTAAGTTACAACTAATCAGATGTTATAGTGAACAAATATATTTGACAAAATGTTGGAAATTCACTGAAAAAAATGAAATGATACAGGTACATTATAGTTAGCAAATAGAATTAGAAAAACCTAATAATTTCACTGAAAAAAACAAACTTTACAGGGACGTTAGAGTTAGAAAATAGCATTTAAAAAACATTACAGGTTCACTAAAATAACAAAACTTTACAGGGATGTTATAGTTAAGAATAGAATTAAAAAACCTTAAAGATTCACTAAAAAAAGAGACATTATAGTTAGGAATTAGCATTTAAAAAAACCTTAGAAATCCACAGAAAAAACAAAGGTTACAGGGATGTTATAGTTAGGGTCAGGTTTCACTCATACAAAACCAGTGAAATTCAGCAGTTATAACTCGCCCTCCTACAATGCACTGCTTATGACCTCACATATTACATCACTCATGACATGGTCAGTGGTATCAATGATGGTTTCTCAAATGACATGACTGATGACATCATCCACAGAACCTCTGACATACCCACACACACCCCAATATAACCTTTCATACACCCACCCCAACTTCCACACTAACATTTTCAAATCATTGGCACACCCATACCAGTACTTACATACCCACTCACTGATTTATAGGTCTACACATATCCACTCAGTCACCCATACAGCAACTAATAAGCCAACTCACTCACTAATACACCTACTGATATATCTACTCATATACCCATACAGCAACTCACACATGTCAGTCACCCATAGAGCTACTCACACACCTAATCACTCACCCATAGAGTCAATCACACATGCACCCACTCACTTATTCATACAGATACTAACACATACTCACCTATACAGTCACTGGCACAAGCACACACTCACCCATACAGCCACTCTCACAATCACTCGCTCACACATACAGTCACTCATATACCTATGATGCCTTTCACATATGCTGTTACTCACCCATATACCACTGACATATCCATTTACTCACTGACACAGCCATAGACAAACTCAGTCACCCATACAGCCCCTCACAGAAGTACTCACTAAGCCATACAGCCACTGACTCACCCACTCACTTATCAATGAAAGCAGTCACACACACCCTCCACCCACAACAGACACTTATACCCCCTAAAGGTACTCAGACATCTGATCAATTACCTGCACAGCCACTCACATACCCACTCACCAACACAAGCAGCCACTTAGACACCAGCTGACATTCACACAACCTAGTCACTCACCCATACATTCACTGGGACACCTAATCACTAATTTCTACAGCCAGTCACGTACCCACTGAATCATATGCAGAGGCACTCATACACCCACTGATTCACCAATTCACCTTGGTATATATATTTAACATTAATAACTTTTTAAAAACACTCACAGTCGCTGAAGGCTGTGATCAGTGATGTCATTTGAGATGTTATCAGTGATGTTGCTGACCATGTCGTGAGTGATGTAATATGTGAGGTCATAAGCAGTGCATTGCGGGCACATGAGCTATAGTTAGTTTAGCAAACTGTGACTGCTGAATTTCACTGGTTTTGTACGAGTGAAACCTGAGTCTACTATAATGTCACTGTAACCTTTTTTTTCAGTGAATATATATATGTATTCACTGAAAAAACCCACAGGTTTCGGGGTCTTTATAGTTAGTGTGACTTTTCACTCGTACAAAACCAGAGAAATTCAGCCATTAAAACTCATGCCCGCGCAATGCACTGCTGATGACATCACATATTACATCACTCATGACATGGTCAGTGACATCACTGATGACATCACTGATAACATCTCAAATGAATGAATGTTATTCATTTAAATGCTTTCAATTTCCTAATAAAGAATTATGACAAAAAAATAATGTGATATATATGATGATTCAGTCAGTGTGTGACTGACTGTATAAGTGAGTGATTATACATGTCTCAGGGAATGTATGGGTGAGTGACTAATCTGTGTGAATGTCTGTCAGTTGGTTGTAAGTGGATGTATGGGTTGGTGAATAGGTACATGAGTGTCTATAAGGGTTATTGATTGGTTGTCTGAGTACCTGTATGGGTGCCTGAGTATCTGTGTGTTGTGTGACTACCTGCATGGATGTGTGAGTGGGTGATTTACTGGGTGCATGGGTTCATGAGTGCTTCTGCGAGAGGCTGTATGGGTGAGTGAGTGCGCATATGGCTATGTTGGTGAGTGAATGGATGTCTCAGTGGTATATGTGTGAGTAACTTCATATGTGAATGGCAGTATATGTGAGTGTTGGAGTATATAAGTGACTGTATGTGAGAGTGAGTGATTGTGAGAATAGATGTATGTATGAGCGTGTGCTTGTGTCAGTGATTGTATAAGAGAGTAAGCATGTGTTAGGATCTGTATGAATAAGTGAGGTGGCATGTGTAAAACTGTATAGGTTAGTAAATGACAGTGTGATTGACTCTTTGTGTGACTGACTAGGTATGTGAGTAACTCTATGGGTGAGTGGCAGTGTGCGAGAGTCTGTATGGGTGTATGAGTGCATATACTAGTGGCTGTATTGATGAGTGACTGCATGTATGAGAGACTGTATGAGAGAGTGAGTGGATATGTTTATAGACTTATGAATCAGTGAGTGGGTATGTGCTAGCTGGTATTGGTGTGTCTATGGTTTTAAGAATGGTAGTCTGTAGTTTAGAGTGGGTGTATAAAAGGTTATATTAGGGTGTGAGCAGGTGCATCAGAGATTAAGTGGATGATGTCATCAGTGATGTAATTTGAGATGTCATCAGTGATGTCATCAGTGATGTCACTGACCATGTCATGAGTGATGTAATATGTGATGTCATCAGCAGTGCATTATGAGGGCGTGAGTTATAGCTAGCTCAGCTAACTATAACGGCTGAATTTCTCTGGTTTTGTACAAGTGAAATGTTAGACTAACTATAAAGTCCCTGAAACCTGTGGTTTTTTCAGTGAATATCTGAGGTTTTTTAAATGCAAATTTCTAACTATACCGTCCCTGAACCCTGTGTTTTTTTAGTGAATTTCGAAGGTTTTTTAAATGCTAATTTCTATCTATGACATCCCTTAAACTGGTGTTATTTAGTGAATTTCTAAGGTTTTTTAAATGCTAATTTCTAACTACATCTAGATAGGTAAGACATTTGCAGAAAGAGAAAGAAAGGCGCAGAAAGAAACAAGAGAAGTGCAGAAAGAAGCAAGGAAAGTGCAGAAAGAGGCAAGAAAAGTTCAGAAAAAAGCAAGACAGGTGCAAAAATAGGAAGAAAGGTGCAGATAGAAGCAGGAGAAGGGATGAAAGAGGCAAGAGAGGTGCAGAAAGAAGCAAGAGAAGTGTGGAAAGAAGCAAGAGAGGTACAGATAAAAGCAAGAGAGTTGCAAATAGAAGAGAGTGAGGTGCAGAAAGAAGGAGAAAGTACAGAAAGAGGCAAGTGGGTGCAGAAAGAGGCAAAAGAGATGCAGAAAGAAACAAGAGAGGTCCAGAAAGAGGCAAGAGAGGTGTAGAAAGAAGCAAGAGAGGTGCAGAAAGAGGAAGAAAGGTCCAGAAAGAGGCAAGAGAAGTGCAGAAAGAAGCAAGAGAGGTGCAGAAAGAGGCAAGAGAGGTACAGAAACAGAAGTGCAGAAAGAGGCAAGAGAGGTACAGAAAGAGGCAAGAGTGGAGCAGTAAGGCAAGAGAGGTGCAGATAGAGGCAAGATAGGTGCAGAAAGAGTCAAGAAGGGTGCAGAAAGAGGCAAGAGAGGTGCAGAAAGAAGAGAGTGAGGTGTAGGAAGAGGCAAGAGGTGGTGAAAAAGGCAATGTAGGTGCAGAAAGAGGCAAGCGAGGTATAGCAAGAGGCTAGAGTGCTGCAGAAAGAGGCAAGAAAGGTGCAGAAAGAGGCAAGAAAGTTACAAAAAGAAGAGAGTGAACTGCAGGAAGAGGCATGAAAAGTGCAGAAAGAGACAAGAGAGGTACAGAAAGAGGCAAGAGAGGTGCACAAAGAGGCAAAAGAGGTGCACAAAGAGGCAAGAGAGGTGTATAAAGAGGCAAGAGAGGTGAAGAAAGAGGAAGAAAGGCACAGAAAGAGGCAGGTGAGGTACAGAAAGAGGCATGAGGAGTGCAGAAAGAAGCAAGAGAGGGGCCGAAAGAGGAAAGAGAGTTGCAGAAAGAGACAAGAGAGGTGCAGAAAGAGGCAAAAGAGGTGCAGAAAGGCAAGAGAGGTACAGAAAGAAGAGAGTGAGCTGCAGAAAGAGGCAAGAGGGATATATATGTATATATTCAATGTCCTCTCACTCTTACGAGGAAGGAATCAGCACTCAGGTTGTAGTTTAGAAGTATTTAATCTGCAATGGACATGATCCACGCGTTTTGGCTCCTCCAAACCCTGATCACGATACAAGACATCATTGTAGCTTCCTTATTTAAATCATTAACAAAGGACTACATATTACATTAAACCAAAAAACTGTCTCTCATATTGACCTGGGGCGAGAAAGCAAAAGACACACAATTGATGGACGGCATGCAGAACAAATCAAAACAATCACCCCCAGTCAAGAGATCTGGGTTAAATCCATCATTCTTTTGTTCACCATGCCACCCCGATTTAGTCCTGGCTATATGCAAATCAGTCCTGACCCTGTGCTCATGGGAACAGTCCAGCCCGAACTGCCAAGCCAGATCCTCCCTGGACCGGTAACAAGCATCCTAGGACCGGTTTCGGGGTTTCACCCCTCTTCAGGCAGGATAGCTTGATTCCAGTGGCACAGTGAGCCCAGGACTCACGTCTGAGCATACCTGGCGCACTTAGGGCGAGAAAGCAAAAGACACACAATTGATGGACGGAATGCAGAACAAATCAAAACATCTTTTGCTAGGATGCTTGTTTCCAGTCCAGGGAGGACCTGGCTTGGCAGTTCGGGCTGGACTGTTCCCATGAGGCACAGGGTGAAGACTGATTTGCATATGGCTGGGTTCAAACTGGAATGGCATGGTGAGCAAAAAAACGATAGATTTAGGCCCAGATCTCTGTACTGGGGTGAATGTAGGACATTGTTCTGCATTCTGTCCATCAACTGTTGTTAGTGCATTTGTCACCCCGAGTGGGACGGGTATGCTCAGACGTGAGTCCTGTGCTTTCCATGCCACTGGAATCAATCTATCCTGGCTGAAGAGGGGTGAAACCCCGAAACCGGTCCTAGGATGCTTATTTCCAGTCCAGGGAGGACCTGGCTTGGCAGTTCGGGCTGGACTGTTCTGTGGTACTTTGAAATTTGGGACCGCGTGGGAGACAGGGCCCTACCCCAGCCTCTTACGGTATTAGCGAACCGCGAATAGTCAATGCGGTATGTACAAGTGCTTTGTATAACGTTTTAGCGATAAATGCACTGTGTATACGATATTATACATTGACTTCGTGGGTTCCATCTTAGAGCGGTGGCCATCTTATAGTTGCCTTCACATAGGCTACACATCACGAACAAATACGGGCCCTTAGAATACATGTACTTTCTGTTTGACTTCTCTGTGACCTGTGCAGCTTGGCTCCGCTGCCCCAGGTCAGTCCGGTCTCACGAGCTCCCCGTCCTACGGCCACCTGTGATTAGCATCAGGGTTTGACACACCATAAAGCCTTTTCATCCCACACAAGCCTCCGGCTGACTCTTCCTGTTTTATGGCTTGTTTTCCAAACGAGAGATGCCCGTGTTTATTGGAGCCTGTTGATATCTGATGTGGGATCTGAGCCTCGCTGGGTAAATAATTGTGGGCTGGCCTAACTGGAATGTGGGATGGTCATCATGACTCTGCCTTTTCGTTTGTAATGTATACACGTGAATGACCATATCGTAAAACAAGGAATGTGTGCCTGAAGCATGATATTTTGTATTTAAGGAGAAGCCCGTTTCTGTACTTTTAAGCAGTCTCCTGAGAACATACTATGGGGCAGATTTATGACGTCTGGCGCATCTCTGCTAATCAGCAGAGATGCGCCAGAAGAGTTGCGATGCATCTGCCCACCCGTGCGCCACCATTGATGCGCTGCATTTACAATGCAGCGCACCGTGGCACTCGGATGGGCAGATGCGTGACGCATCTCCTGTCGGAAAGGCGGTGCACTGCTGGAGTTGCGTCGCAAGCACGACGCAGCTCCAGCAAGGCTCGGGGGTGCCCTATCCCTTACATGCTGCGTCAATCCTTACGCCTGCTTCAAGCAGGCGCAGGGTTTTGACGCAGCAAGGCCTTAAAAGTGACTGAGTGAAATCTTGTAGATTTCACTCAGCCACTTTTAGGAGGCGTTCCTGCGCCGGAACGTCCCCCCCCTGTGCAGGAACGCCTATATGTGGCGCAGGGCTTTACAACGTGACGCATCTGCCAGATGCGTCACGTTGTAAATACCCCGCAGCATGGCGCAGGATTTGCGCCGCCGCTGCGTCACAAAAGTGACGCAACGGCGGCGTAAATGAGGCGCAAGGGGCTCATAAATCTGCCCCATTGTGTTGTACTTCTCGGATACCTGTAATTGGTCTGCAGCCAATAAATCGATCTTTGACTTCACCCAGAAGACTCTGTGTTTCTGTAGGTCTGAAACAGGAAGAACCCGAAGTCTTAGGGTGTGTTCCCCTGCACCGCTGGGCTTAAAATTCCCAGTACTTCAGTTGGCGCCCAACGTAAGGCTCGATTTCAGCGGTACCAGTCCAAGCCAGAGGTTCGTGAGGAGCGTCGTGTGAAAATTCCGCAGGAAGGCCGCCACTTCATCGACCCCTGCATGTCGACGTGGTCCGAAAGTCTTTTCTGCGAGGTTCTCCGCGTCCCGACGGCTACGAAGGACTGCTGCCCTGATTAATCACCCTGTTTTGGACCCTTGACGATTTTGGTAGAGCGAAACAATCGAGAAAGTCTTCTGGTGACGCCATCGATCATCAATATTCAGTTAAGTATAAGTGGAGCGTCTCCCAGTTTGTTTGGTATCCTTCGGGAATTTGGTATCCTTCGGGATCATTTTGATTTGGAGCTTGCAAGTCCCAAAGCCAGAGGACTCGTGTATTCACGAGACTATCGTAATCGATAATCCTTTGAAGTTTGAAACTAGACTAGTGAGCGAAGATGCCAGGTTCTAGTGTATTTGGTAGATTGTTTTGTTTGGGTTGTGGAAGGGATTTCCAGTTAGAGGATTCATGCCCGGTTCCTCCAATTGGAACTCCAACCTATGAGCTTTATGTAAAACATGGCGTGGGCCCCATTGCATATAATGAAGTATGGATCCGATACACCAGAAAGGACGGTGTTTTAAAATGGCCCCAAAATGGTAGTTTCGATACAGATATCTTAGATAATTTGGAAGTTAAATTGTTTAAAAAGTAAGCCCGGCCGGCGATGTTTGATTCTTTCCGCCTATGGTGAAAGGAAGCCAAACAGAAGGAAATTAAGCTAGCGAAAAGGAATAAGAGAGAAAGAGGTATGTCAATGATGCAAGCAGCTGTGCAATTTAAAGATAATGAGGAGGAACAAATGAATGAACAGCTACATAGACAGCGCAAACTAGGGATCGATAAATGTTACCCTGTTTTATCACCCCTTGTGCAAGATGAGACAAAAGAGATAGAAAAGGATTCCCTAATGTCCCATTTGCTAAGTTCGCCACCCCCATATGCGCAAAATGCCACAGTGCCTCCACAGCTTGTAAATGCGCAGCCTCCAGTAAATATGCCGCAAGCCTTCCCACAGCCGCCAGCTCCTCCTCAGCTGGCTCCTATCCCTGCAGTGCAGCCTTCTCAAGGGCCGCCAGTTTTGTTACCTGTTGCCCCTGCGCTTCCTGCGACTTTGCCCGGTACGTCAGCTGCCTCCCCTGGCGCTCTTTCTCACACTACCCAGGCACCTGTATCTGAATCCGCTTTTCTTCCCTCTGTCTATCCCCCCGTTTTCGCCTCAACTTCTCCTTCAGCACGACAAAGACTGGCTAATGTAGTCACTAGTTTAATGTCGCCTCTCTTTTTAGATCATCTAGTGTGACTCCTAGTTTACAACGCAAGCAATTGCGCAGTCTGCTGCCTGGTCCTGAAGAGAAGGAGGTGTTAGATCATCTGGCGCGTAGGTGGATTGGTTTCCCTTCACTCTATAATGTGGAATCTGTTGTTAACGTTTTTCACCAATGGGATGCCCCAAAACAGAGATATGTCTTTGACAAAATGTGTGAATGCCTCTGTGAGGAATTGGAGGATCATTGTTCAAGCACAATCCCGCAGGAATTGTGTCGCGTGCAATTTGATTTTGGAACAGGTATAATTGTGGGTCCCGATGTAGATAAAGCGGTTGCGACTATACTGTCCTTTAGAAATGGCGATTGTCAACAATCATTGTTTGAACCAGAATTCCCTGGGGAGAAAAAGGGAAAAGTGCGACAATACCCTATGAGGGAAGTCCCTCCGGTATGGAAGGAAGCCGTTGCGGCTGATGCCGCTCGAGGTATTGCTGCTGCTCCAGCACATTTTCAGCGTGTTTGGGTACATGTCCCATGGAAGCGTTCGGAGGTGTTAGCGCTTAAGCAGACATTGCCTGACCCCCGTAAAAACCCTGCAGGATATTATAAGGAGTTATCACAAAGTGCAGAATCGTGTGTCATGAATCTGGCTGACATAGATATGTTGTTTTGGAATGTTGTTCCACAGCCTTTATGGGGATCCATTCGTAATACGGATCATGCTGCAGAACTAGGAGACACATGGGCTAATATCATTGCCGCAGACACTAGACAAATTGGTGGTGCAAAACCTGAGCCCCTCGTAGCAGAACTCCCTGGTAGAATTATCACTTACATGAAAACTACAATGCCTGTGATGCGCGTGAATTGGGATAAACTATCCGCATGTAAGCAAAAGAAAGATGAAACAGTGTCCGATTTCTTTACAAGGTTTGAAGAAATGTTTATCGACCACAGTGGTCAAGACATGAGTACTGAAGGTGGCCAACGGTTATTTGTGGATAAATTTGTGCAGAATCTACTTCCCGAGCTATGTAAGAAATTAAAAGACTCAGAGAGTTCTTGGGCTGTTTCCTCTTCAGCGCAAAAACTGGCTACTGCACAGTATTACGAAAATAGAGATAAAGACGAGAAAGATAGAACAGACAAGAAAACGAAAGAACTGAAAACGAAGGTCCTTTTGCAGCAGGCTTACCCGCCACGTGGAGGACAGAATAATTATAGGCAAACCCAAGGTAACTATCAGCAACCCCAACAGTTTCAGAATAATCAGCAAATGAATGGGTATTATCAACCACGTATCCCTGTAGGTCCCAATCAATGTTCATATTGCAGAGAGGAAGGTCATTTCAAATACAGTTGTCCTAAATTAATGCAGCGTACTAGTAATGCGTATGGCGCAAGAGGTAGAGGTGGTCAGCAAGCTCCTAGAGGTAGAGGGCGTGGAAATGTTCCCCAGAACGCGCGTCCTCTTCCGCCTCAAAATACGATAAATAGCTTTGATCAGCAAGCCAATGCTACTGGTAATACAGCTCAGTACTATAATAATGATTATTATGCAGAAGACGACAATGTGGAAGGTAATGATTACTAGGACAGCCATAGACAGAGAGAGGGAGTTGTTTCAGTACCAGTGGATCAGAGTGGACCATATGTTAAAGTGACTACAGCGGGTGTAACAGAGCCCTTTCTGCTGGACACTGGTGCTGCAAAGAGTTCAATTATGCATTCAAAACTCCCTGGCGCGCCTTTGTCTGGTGAAATTAATGTTTCAGTAGGTTTTTCTGGCGCCCCAGTTAGGAACCCGATTTCTAGTCCTATGCCACTTTCCGATGGACCTTGTGAGCTAAAAGCACCCCTGATCCTAACAACAGGTTGTGGTGAAAATCTATTAGGATTAGATTTGCTAAAAAGATTGCATGCAACACTATATTGTTCTCCCTCAGGAGTGCAACTTACATTAGGTAAGGAAGTGATTTCCCCTATGTATTTGTCTAAGAATGCAATGCCGCCTGAATTATCATCCCTTCCGGATGTCCTTTGGGCTACTGGTCCCAATGATGTGGGACTCTTGGAAATACCGCCATATGTGGTCACTTTGAAAGCCAATTTCAGATTTCCATGCATTCCCCAGTACAAAATCTCCAATGAAGGTCAGAAAGCGTTGTTAGCAGTTGTCAGTGATTTGATTAAAAAGGGTGTAATTGAAGAGACAAGAGGCAACGTTTGCAATAGTCCTGTTTTACCTGTCTTAAAACGAACGGACCCTTCACAGCCACCTGTTTACAGATTTGTGATTGATCTTAGAGAGGTTAATAAGATTGTTGTGCCACAGTTTCCAGTTGTCCCTGATATAACTGCCTTGTTAACTATGATTCCAGCCTCCGCTGCATGGTTCTCAGTGATCGATTTAAAGAATGCTTTCTTTAGCATCCCAATTGCAGAAGAGAGCAGAGACATTTTTGGCTTCAATTTAGGAGGTTGAAGCTTCCGCTTTAAACACGCTCCCCAGGGCTACTGTGAAAGTCCATCAATATACAGTCAAGCTTTAAAAACACAGCTTGATGCACTGGTTTTACCTAGCAGCGCTATCCTTATTCAGTATTTTGACGATTTACTAATCGCTGCGGATACTGAAAAGATTTGCAAAGAAGCTACATTGTCATTGTTGCGTCATTTGTCTGCCTTCCATCACAAAGTGTCTCTCTCAAAATTGCAATATTGTCGACAAGAAGTGACCTACTTAGGTCATCTCTTATCGAAGGAGGGAAGGAAACTGACCCCAGAACGAATTCAAGACATTGCACAATTAAGTGTGCCAAGAACACAGAGAGAAGTGCGTGCTTTCTTGGGCATTACTTCGTATTGTAGGCACTGGATACCAAATGTTTCTTTGCTGGCAAAACCTTTGTTAGCATTAACATGTAAAGACACACCAAATCCCATTCCATGGTCTGAAGAGTGTCAGAAAAGTTTTTTGGAATTGCGTGATGCATTATGTTCAGCTCCTGTATTGGGTACCCCTGACTACAGCAAGCCTTTTACATTGTATGTTCATGAAAAGGACGGTTGTGCATTATCAGTGTTGACACAGCCTTTTGGCGACAGACCGCGTCCATGTGCGTATTTTTCGTCAACCTTGGACCCGGTAGCGAGGGCATTGCCAAGTTGTTTGAGAGCTACAGCTGCAGCAGCTGCATATGCTATCACGACTTTGTACACGATTGTTGAGACTGCACGAGTGCCACATAATTCGGCTCAAGCAGCAGAATTGATTGCCCTTACAAGAGCATGTGTGTTGTCTGAAGGAATGAAAGTGAACATATATACTGACAGCCAGTACGCCTTTGGTGTGGCCCATAGTTTTTGGGGACTGTGGAAGGAACGTGGGTTCCTGACTTCGCATGGAGCTAAAATTCAGAATGGCAAGTTGGTGAATGATCTCCTTGAGTCACTGACCCTACCGTTACAAGTTGCGATTATGAAATGCAGTGCGCACAAGAAAATCACTGATGATGTTGGTCGTGGTAATGTGTTTGCTGATGAAATCACGAAAGAAACAGCAAAAGATGTAAAGACTCGAATGTATGTTGCAGGCCCTGCAAGATGGGTTGGTGATGTTGGAATGTGTGAAAACACGATAGAGAGTGTGAAGTCCCTTCAAGCTGAAGCCACAGAGAAAGAGTTGAGCAAGTGGAGAGAAAGTACGGGTAAATTGGATGAGAATGGTTGTTGGGTTGATTTGTCAGAACATCGGCGATGGTTGTTACCTGATGCATATGTGCTTCCAGTGGTTACTATGGCACATGGAATGGCACATATCAGTATGAAAGGAATCTGTAAGTTGTTGGCTCCAGTATGGCAGAATGCTGGAATTCCTAAGTGTGCAGAGAATGTGGTCAAGAATTGTATGGTATGTTTGAAACACAACCCTGGTAGGGGAACCCCAACTCCAGCTGGTCATTTTGCGCCCCCATCATATCCATTTGAAGTTTCGCAGCTAGATTTTATCCACATGGAAAGATGCAACAACCTGAAATATGTATTGGTTGTTGTTTGCGCTTTTTCAAAATGGATAGAAGCATATCCCCTAAAAGACAACACTGCTTTGTCCACAGCCAAAGCCCTTGTGAAAGAATTTTTTTCCTAGGTTTGGAATGCCAACAATGGTGTGGAGTGATAATGGGAGTGAGTTTGTGGGTCGAGTGATGAAGAATGTGTGTGAGGGGCTAGGGATAAAACAGAAGTTTCACGCTGCAAATCACCCCCAATCAGCTGGATTAGTAGAGTGCTACAATGGCACTCTAAAACTCAAGCTGGCCAAAATCTAGGCGAGCTCCGGTCTTAAATGGCCTGACGCTCTGCCTCTAGCACTCCTATCCACCAGAATGACTGTGCACTCACGAGTGGGACTCAGTCCATACGAAGTGGTTTTTGGCCGTCCGGCCAATGTATGGGGTGTGCCAAGACCGACAAAATTCAGCAAAATCGACCATCCAGTACTGCTTGATTATTTGTACGAATTGATGGCTAAATTGCGTGTTTTACACCAACAGGTGCATGATACTCTCCCCCAGGCCTCTGAAGCTCCAGGACACCCTATCGACCCTGGCACGTGGGTTCTCATCAAGAACTTCCAGCGAAAGAGCAACGATGAGCCCCGTTGGATTGGCCCTCACCTCGTACTTCTGTCTACAAGATCAGCTGTTCGAGTAAAGGGGAAAAAGAATTGGATTCACGGCGCCCACATCAAGAGGATCCCTTTGCCTCTACCATAGGACCAGTGGGTCCAGGAGGGTATCGGCGATTCTGAAACTGACACCGTACCTCATTTTGTACCATTCAGTGATGCACGCGTAAGAGGCACAACTTCAGCACAAGAAAGTGACGATATTTTGCAAGAAGCTGTACCACCGTCAATTTGATTGGACACCACAGAGCCTGAACTCTTGTTTCAAGACCAGACAGTAGCTGGTAGAAACTGCTACAACCTGAGACCAAGGCCTATGGACAAATAAAGATTCCCTTCCCTTACTATTTTTTGATATTATAGCTCTCCCATCTGAAGGACTTTCTTGATTTTTGTTTTTCGAACCACCATCCGGGTTCAGCCGCAGGGTCGCGGTGCCAAGACTTTGGGGTACAGGCCGAAGATGTTAGGTCAACGGTTCTGGTTGGTCTAGGGCGTTACCTGGACCGACAGGCGTACTCCTCACCAGAAGATACTCACCCGCCGCGAGCGGCCCGATTAGAGTATAGAGTCTTTCAAGATGGAGAAACTCGCTGAGGAAATGAACTTTAAAACGAAAATATGTAAAATAATGAAGAGCAAACGTTTTGTATTTTTATGTTTGTTTATACTATGTAGTATGATAGTGTTTACTGTAGGATTTGTATTTTTCTCCTCTCAAGAGCCCATTGCACCCACTGTACAGCCTATACCCCCTCCTACTGTCTCCTCACACTCTTTCCACCCTCTGCCTGAACACGAACAAGCTAGACGGTCCGAGTTTGTAAACAACTCGTTTATTCAGCTCCTGCACCAGCACCAACTAGTCATGAATACAACCAATTGTTGGGTGTGTGGTCTAATGCCACATACCATTAACAAGGGTATTCCTTATCTAGTGCTGCCGTTTAGTTACAATGGATCGTCATGGGCATTCCAGACCATGTTTCTTTTTGCATTAGATGCCTACTCCCCGCGACAACCGCGTTCCATCAGACCTAGCACAAATAATAAAGCTTTAATGAAAGGAGTAGCCGATATGAGCAGAGATATTGACGCATACTCATCTATTCCCAAGGATGAATTGCGAGCTTATGTAGGGTGGAACGTGACGGGGTATAGCATCAGTCTGGGTGAAAGGCAGCGGAAAATTTCATCCCCAATTTGGGTCGTACCCCACATAGGTCGGTTCTGTTTACAAGGTAATGGTCAGAATCCAAGAGCTCAACTGGGGAAAAGTGACTGTACTGAAACGTACACTTTCCCATCACAGTTTTCCCCTGCGTTTTTGGCTGCCAAGGGTACATATTTTGTCTGCAATGACCGAGCATATACATGGTTGCCCCCTGATTTCTCGGGCACATGTTATATTGCAAATCTGCTACCGCCAACATTTACTGCTGCCTCTGACTATCACAAAACCAGAGTTGTGAGAGGCGTGATTAGTAAGGAGGATACTGCCGGTCAGGAAGCGGGAGACTTCTTTTTGGGTTTCCTGCCGTTTTGGGGACCGATGGTCAATAGTAGGAACCTGAGACAACTGACTCGTGTGGTTGAATCCACTGTTAATGTTACGGCTGGTGCCCTCGGTAATTTGACAGCTGAGCTCCAAGCGGATCGCCTCATGACTTTGCAGAACCGTATGGTTCTAGACGTCATACTTGCAGACCGCGGTGGGGTATGTAAGGTCATCCAATCTTGTTGTTGCATTTTCATACCAGATAACGCTCCAACAGTGTATCAAGCCATCTCCAAACTGCATAAAATATCTGAATCTATTCACGTGGATAAAGGAGATTGGTCACTGGTGGGGTGGTTCTGGGAACTGATATCTGCCTGAGGTTGGAAGATTCTGATGGTCATTGGAATGATCTTAGCCATTCTTTTCCTGTTCTGTCTGTGTATACAGTGTGCTCCTGCGATATGTGGCCTTTTTGCTACATTATGTGTAAGGAAACATGTATCGAGGGACGAGCTAAGTAATAGGATGATGCTACAGCAACATCTCCATGACTTTGTGAATATTGACCTAGACTCGGATTGATGTGAGCACAAATATTGCCTATGTAAGGACAAAAGGAGGGTCTGTGGTACTTTGAAATTTGGGACCGCGTGGGAGACAGGGCCCTACCCCTGCCTCTTACGGTATTAGCGAACCGCGAATAGTCAATGCGGTATGTACAAGTGCTTTGTATAACGTTTTAGCGATAAATGCACTGTGTATACGATATTATACATTGACTTCGTGGGTTCCATCTTAGAGCGGTGGCCATCTTATAGTTGCCCTCACATAGGCTACACATCACGAACAAATACGGGCCCTTAGAATACATGTACTTTCTGTTTGACTTCTCTGTGACCTGTGCAGCTTGGCTCCGCTGCCCCAGGTCAGTCCGGTCTCACGAGCTCCCTGTCCTACGGCCACCTGTGATTAGCATCAGGGTTTGACACACCATAAAGCCTTTTCATCCCACACAAGCCTCCGGCTAATCTCTTTCACACCTGACTCTTCCTGTTTTATGGCTTGTTTTCCAAACGAGAGATGCCCGTGTTTATTGGGGCCTGTTGATATCTGATGTGGGATCTGAGCCTCGCTGGGTAAATAATGGTGGGCTGGCCTAACTGGAATGTGGGATGGTCATCATGACTCTGCCTTTTCGTTTGTAATGTATACACGTGAATGACCATATCATAAAACAAGGAATGTGTGCCTGAAGCATGATATTTTGTATTTAAGGAGAAGCCCGTTTCTGTACTTTTAAGCAGTCTCCTGAGAACATACATTGTGTTGTACTTCTCGGATACCTGTAATTGGTCTGCAGCCAATAAATCGATCTTTGACTTCACCCAGAAGACTCTGTGATTCTGTAGGTCTGAAACAGGAAGAACCCGAAGTCTTAGGGTGTGTTCCCCTGCACCGCTGGGCTTAAAATTCCCAGTACTTCAGTTCCCATGAGGCACAGGGTCAAGACTGATTTGCATATGGCTGGGTTCAAACTGGAATGGCATGGTGAGCAAAAAAACAATGGATTTAGGCCCAGATCTCTGTACTGGGGTGAATGTATGACATTGTTCTGCATTCTGTCCATCAACTGTTGTTTTTGCATTTGTTACCCCGAGTGGGACGGGTATGCTCAGACGTGAGTCCTGTGCTCTCCATGCCACTGGAATCAAGCTATCCTGGCTGAAGAGGGGTGAAACCCCGAAACCAGTCCTAGGATACTTGTTTCCCGTCCAGGGAGGACCTGGCTTGGCAGTTCGGGCTGGACTGTTCCCATGAGGCACAGGGTCAAGACTGATTTGCATATGGCTGGGTTCAAACTGGAATGGCATGGTGAGCAAAAAAACGATGGATTTAGGCCCAGATCTCTGTAGTGGGGTGAATGTATAACATTGTTCTGCTTTCTGTCCATCAACTGTTGTTTTTGCATTTGTCACCCCGAGTGGGACGGGTATGCTCAGACGTGAGTGCTGTGCTCTCCATGCCACTGGAATCAAGCTATCTTGGCTGAAGAGGGGTGAAACCCCGAAACCGGTCCTAGGATGCTTGTTTCCAGTTCAGGGAGGACCTGGCTTGGCAGTTCGGGCTGGACTATTCCCATGAGGCACAGGGTCAAGACTGATTTGCATATGGCTGGGTTCAAACTGGAATGGCATGGTGAGCAAAAAAACGATGGATTTAGGCCCAGATCTCTGTACTGGGGTGAATGTATGACATTGTTCTGCATTCTGTCCATCAACTGTTGTTAGTGCATTTGTCACCCCGAGTGGGACGGGTATGCTCAGACGCGAGTCCTGTGCTTTCCATGCCACTGGAATCAAGCTATCCTGGCTGAAGAGGGGTGAAACCCCGAAACCGGTCCTAGGATGCTTATTTCCAGTCCAGGGAGGACCTGGCTTGGCAGTTCGGGCTGGACTGTTCCCATGAGGCACAGGGTCAAGACTGATTTGCATATGGCTGGGTTCAAACTGGAATGGCATGTGAGCAAAAAAACGATGGATTTAGGCCTAGATCTCTGTACTGGGGTGAATGTATGACATTGTTCTGCATTCTGTCCATCAACTGTTGTTTTTGCATTTGTCACCCCGAGAGGGACGGGTATGCTCAGACGTAAGTCCTGTGCTCTCCGTGCCACTGGAATCAAGCTATCCTGGCTGAAGAGGGGTGAAACCCCGAAACCAGTCCTAGGATACTTGTTTCCAGTCCAGGGAGGACCTGGCTTGGCAGTTCGGGCTGGACTGTTCCCATGAGGCACAGGGTCAAGACTGATTTGCATATGGCTGGGTTCAAACTGGAATGGCATGGTGAGCAAAAAAACGATGGATTTAGGCCCAGATCTCTGTAGTGGGGTGAATGTATGACATTGTTCTGCTTTCTGTCCATCAACTGTTGTTTTTGCATTTGTCACCCCGAGTGGGACGGGTATGCTCAGACGTGAGTGCTGTGCTCTCCATGCCACTGGAATCAAGCTATCCTGGCTGAAGAGGGGTGAAACCCCGAAACCGGTCCTAGGAAGATTGTTTCCAGTTCAGGGAGGACCTGGCTTGGCAGTTCGGGCTGGACTGTTCCCATGAGGCACAGGGTCAAGACTGATTTGCATATGGCTGGGTTCAAACTGGAATGGCATGGTGAGCAAAAAAACAATGGATTTAGGCCCAGATCTCAGTACTGGGGTGAATGTATGACATTGTTCTGCATTCTGTCCATCAACTGTTGTTTTTGCATTTGTCACCCCGAGTGGGACGGGTATGCTCAGACGTGAGTGCTGTGCTCTCCATGCCACTGGAATCAAGCTATCCTGGCTGAAGAGGGGTGAAACCCCGAAACCGGTCCTAGGATGCTTGTTTCCAGTTCAGGGAGGACATGGCTTGGCAGTTTGGGCTGGACTGTTCCCATGAGGCACAGGGTCAAGACTGATTTGCATATAGCTATGTTCAAACTGGAATGGCATGGTGAGCAAAAAAACAATGGATTTAGGCCCAGATCTCTGTACTGGGGTTAAATTATGACATTGTTCTGCATTCTGTCCATCAACTGTTGTTTTTTGCATTTGTCACCCAGAGTGGGACGGGTATGCTCAGACATGAGTCCTGTGCTCTCCATGCCACTGGAATCAAGCTATCCTGGCTGAAGAGGGGTGAAACCCCGAAACCGGTCCTAGGATGCTTGTTTCCAGTCCAGGGAGGACTTGGCTTGGCAGTTTGGGCTGGACTGTTCCCATGAGGCACAGGGTCAAGACTGATTTGCATATGGCTGGGTTCAAACTGGAATGGCATGGTGAGCAAAAAAACGATGGATTTAGGCCCAGATCTCTGTACTGGGGTGAATGTATGATATTGTTCTGCATTCTGTCCATCAACTGTTGTTTTTGCATTTGTCACCCCGAGTGGGACGGGTATGCTCAGACTTGAGTCCTGTGCTCTCCATGCCACTGGAATGAAGCTATCCTGGCTGAAGAGGGGTGAAACCCTGAAACCAGTCCTAGGATGCTTGTTTCCAGTCCAGGGAGGACCTGGCTTGGCAGTTCGGGCTGGACTGTACCCATGAGGCACAGGGTCAAAACTGATTTGCATATGGCTGGGTTCAAACTGGAATGGCATGGTGAGCAAAAAAACAATGGATTTAGGCCCAGATCTCTGTACTGGGGTGAATGTATGACATTGTTCTGCATTCTGTCCATCAACTGTTGTTTTTTGCATTTGTCACCCCGAGTGGGACGGGTATGCTCAGACATGAGTCCTGTGCTCTCCATGCCACTGGAATCAAGCTATCCTGGCTGAAGAGGGGTGAAACCCCGAAACCAGTCCTAGGATACTTGTTTCCAGTCCATGGAGGACCTGGCTTGGCAGTTTGGGCTGGACTGTTCCCATGAGGCACAGGGTCAAGACTGATTTGCATATGGCTGGGTTCAAACTGGAATGGCATGTTGAGCAAAAAAACGATGGATTTAGGCCCAGATCTCTGTAGTGGGGTGAATGTGAGACATTGTTCTGCTTTCTGTCCATCAACTGTTGTTTTTGCATTTGTCACCCCGAGTGGGACGGGTATGCTCAGACGTGAGTGCTGTGCTCTCCATGCCACTGGAATCAAGCTATCCTGGCTGAAGAGGGGTGAAACCCCGAAACCGGTCCTAGGATGCTTGTTTCCAGTTCAGGGAGGACCTGGCTTGGCAGTTTGGGCTGGACTGTTCCCATGAGGCACAGGGTCAAGACTGATTTGCATATGGCTGGGTTCAAACTGGAATGGCATGGTGAGCAAAAAAACGATGGATTTAGGCCCAGATCTCTGTACTGGGGTGAATGTATGACATTGTTCTGCATTCTGTCCATCAACTGTTGTTTTTGCATTTGTCACCCCGAGTGCGACGGGTATGCTCAGACGTGAGTCCTGTGCTCTCCATGCCACTGTAATCATGCTATCCTGGCTGAAGAGGGGTGAAACCCCGAAACCACTCCTAGGATGCCTGTTTCCAGTCCAGGGAGGACCTGGCTTGGCAGTTCGGGCTTGTCTGTTCCCATGAGGCACAGGGTCAAGACTGATTTGCATATGGCTGGGTTCAAACTGGAATGGCATGGTGAGCAAAAAAACGATGGATTTCGGCCCAGATCTCTGTACTGGGGTGAATGTATGACATTGTTCTGCATTCTGTCCATCAACTGTTGTTTTTGCATTTGTCACCCCGAGTGGGACGGGTATGCTCAGACGTGAGTCCTGTGCTCTCCATGCCACTGGAATCAAGCTATCCTGGCTGAAGAGGGGTGAAACTCCGAAACCAGTCCTAGGATGCTTGTTTCCAGTCCAGGGAGGACCTGGCTTGGCAGTTCGGGCTGGACTGTTCCCATGAGGCACAGGGTCAAGACTGATTTGCATATGGCTGGGTTCAAACTGGAATGGCATGGTGAGCAAAAAAACAATGGATTTAGGCCCAGATCTCTGTACTGGGGTTAATGTATGACATTGTTCTGCATTCTGTCCATCAACTGTTGCTTTTTGCATTTGTCACCCCGAGTGGGACGGGATGCTCAGACATGAGTCCTGTGCTCTCCATGCCATTGGAATCAAGCTATCCTGGCTGAAGAGGGGTGAAACCCCGAAACCGGTCCTAGGATGCTTGTTTCCAGTCCAGGGAGGACTTGGCTTGGCAGTTTAGGCTGGACTGTTCCCATGAGGCACAGGGTCAAGACTGATTTGCATATGGCTGGGTTCAAACTGGAATGGCATGGTGAGCAAAAAAACGATGGATTTAGGCCCAGATCTCTGTACTGGGGTGAATGTATGACATTGTTCTGCATTCTGTCCATCAACTGTTGTTTTTGCATTTGTCACCCCGAGTGGGACGGGTATGCTCAGACGTGGGTCCTGTGCTCTCCATGCCACTGGAATCAAGCTATCCTGGCTGGAAGAGGGGTGAAACCCCGAAACCGGTCCTAGGATGCTTGTTTCCAGTCCAGGGAGGACCTGGCTTGGCAGTTCGGGTTGGACTGTTCCCATGAGGCACAGGGTCAAGACTGATTTGCACATGGCTGGGTTCAAACTAGGCCTGGGCCAAAAATCCGTTCCGTTCGCGGAAATTGCGATATTTTGGCATTTTCGCGTTCCGCGGAAAGCGCGAAAATGTCAAAATTTCCGCATTCCGCAGCTTAGCGATAATTTTTTTCTTGCTCGCGCTGTAAAACAATACATTCTCTCGCGCGCGCGATCGCCTTACCTGAATCCCTGCGTTCTCCGACAAGTTTTCTTGACCCGGTCGCGTTCTCCACGAGATGTTGAATTTTGGTAGCCATTTTGCGCTGTCTCGCGAGAGTTCGCGGCCGCATTCAAGTCATTTTTCACGCGATCACGTCATTTGTCGCGCGATTACGTCTTTCTTCTCGCGATCATGCACCGCGCGAGTATGAGAAGATTGAGATCTCGAACATATCATTCTACATCGCGAGCCAGAGAATGAGGACGCGGGCACATGAAATCGAACGCGAACAGGAGAAAGAGACAGCGAACACGTCATATCCAACGCGACAGGGACAAAGAAGAGAACGCGATCATATCGTTTTCGACACGCCGGCGGAAGTAATGTGAAGCTGGAGAACTCAACAACGTAAAATTTACAATTTGGAGAGGAATATCGGCTCTAGCAGCATGAAACCATCTGCAAATACTGATTTTGGATGAAAAGAACTCCTTACATTCACATTTGGCTTTCCTTTTTTGTGCAAGGAGTCATTTTTTTTTTACAAGGTGGAGAGAGGGAGGAAGTGACACAGATTCTCCAACTTCCTGTTCCTGTCCAGCAGGCTCCTCCCAGTGCTTTGTCCATCTCCTGCTCATTCTGCCTTTGGATTTGGAGCTGGAAAGATCACTCTTTTTGTCTGCTGCATCATTGCAATTGGATTTCAGGATTTTTGGAATAGGATATTTTACAAGTAAGTGGTTGTTGTGTTTGATTGTGGGCATTGCAGTTGTTGTGTAACTACAATTTATTTTTGATAATTAATTATCATCATTCCTTTTTTTTTTTTAATTTTTTTTAATTTTGTGGGTTGTAGTAGTAGGCCCGAGCTAGCCATGGGCATGGCCTCATGGGTGTGTGTGTGCATGATGAAGCAACTGTTCCTTTTGTTTTTTGAATATATTACATTTTCAATCACATTTAGGGCATGGATGGCATTGGATTGAGTTGGGGAAGTGTGTTTTTTGGGGTGGCCTTGCTGATGTTGTTGGGCCTGGCCATGTGGCTGGTGGCCATTTTGAGGCCTAGGCCTGCAAGCTTGCCTGGCCTTGTCTGCCAACAGGCCTGCTTTCATCCACTGCTACCAGAGCAGGTAGCCACAGCTTTAGTAATCTACTGTTTTCTGTTTGCTCTGTTGAATTTAGACATCATTTAGGGCATGGATGGCATTGGATTGAGTTGGGGAAGTGTGTTTTTTGGGGTGGCCTTGCTGATGTTGTTGGGCCTGGCCATGTGGCTGGTGGCCATTTTGAGGCCTAGGCCTGCAAGCTTGCCTGGCCTTGTCTGCCAACAGGCCTGCTTTCATCCACTGCTACCAGAGCAGGTAGCCACAGCTTTAGTAATCTACTGTTTTCTGTGTGCTCTGTTGAATTTAGGCATCATTTTGGGCATGGATGGCATTGGATTGAGTTGGGGAAGTGTGTTTTTTGGGGTGGCCTTGCTGATGTTGTTGGGCCTGGCCATGTGGCTGGTGGCCATTTTGAGGCCTAGGCCTGCAAGCTTGCCTGGCCTTGTCTGCCAACAGGCCTGATTTCATCCACTGCTACCAGAGCAGGTAGCCACAGCTTTAGTAATCTACTGTTTTCTGTTTGCTCTGTTGAATTTAGACATCATTTAGGGCATGGATGGCATTGGATTGAGTTGGGAAAGTGTGTTTTTTGGGGTGGCCTTGCTGATGTTGTTGGGCCTGGCCATGTGGCTGGTGGCCATTTTGAGGCCTAGGCCTGCAAGCTTGCCTGGCCTTGTCTGCCAACAGGCCTGCTTTCATCCACTGCTACCAGAGCAGGTAGCCACAGCTTTAGTAATCTACTGTTTTCTGTGTGCTCTGTTGAATTTAGGCATCATTTTGGGCATGGATGGCATTGGATTGAGTTGGGGAAGTGTGTTTTTTGGGGTGGCCTTGCTGATGTTGTTGGGCCTGGCCATGTGGCTGGTGGCCATTTTGAGGCCTAGGCCTGCAAGCTTGCCTGGCCTTGTCTGCCAACAGGCCTGCTTTCATCCACTGCTACCAGAGCAGGTAGCCACAGCTTTAGTAATCTACTGTTTTCTGTGTGCTCTGTTGAATTTAGGCATCATTTTGGGCATGGATGGCATTGGATTGAGTTGGGGAAGTGTGTTTTTTGGGGTGGCCTTGCTGATGTTGTTGGGCCTGGCCATGTGGCTGGTGGCCATTTTGAGGCCTAGGCCTGCAAGCTTGCCTGGCCTTGTCTGCCAGCAGGCCTGCTTTCATCCACTGCTACCAGAGCAGGTAGCCACAGCTTTAGTAATCTACTGTTTTCTGTGTGCTCTGTTGAATTTAGGCATCATTTTGGGCATGGATGGCATTGGATTGAGTTGGGGAAGTGTGTTTTTTGGGGTGGCCTTGCTGATGTTGTTGGGCCTGGCCATGTGGCTGGTGGCCATTTTGAGGCCTAGGCCTGCAAGCTTGCCTGGCCTTGTCTGCCAGCAGGCCTGCTTTCATCCACTGCTACCAGAGCAGGTAGCCACAGCTTTAGTAATCTACTGTTTTCTGTGTGCTCTGTTGAATTTAGGCATCATTTTGGGCATGGATGGCATTGGATTGAGTTGGGGAAGTGTGTTTTTTGGGGTGGCCTTGCTGATGTTGTTGGGCCTGGCCATGTGGCTGGTGGCCATTTTGAGGCCTAGGCCTGCAAGCTTGCCTGGCCTTGTCTGCCAGCAGGCCTGCTTTCATCCACTGCTACCAGAGCAGGTAGCCACAGCTTTATTGATCAAGTGTTTTCTATGTGATCTGTTGAATTTTTAGACATCACCTTCCTGAGAGTGTAGTGTGTCTGTACACAGTACTAGTAGTATAACATAGCTCTAGTTAAAAAAAATTCATAAATGGCTAGACTATCTTTTGTTTGCACTAGTACAGTACTAAGTAACTGAACCACAAAAACAAATGCAACATTTCACTGATGTTCTTCTCCTGTCTTCTTTGCTTTTAGGTGCACAAAAGACAGAGTAGGAGGTGTCATCGGCATCACCTGGCTACCCGTTGTACTGCCAGCCAGACAGAAGTCCTGCTGCGCATCACGCCCACGTGTGACCAGAACTTGTTGTGCATCTGCCTCCTGCCTGACGTCGGAATAAGATGGCCCCAAAGAAAGGTACCAGGTCCAGTACCAAGAAAGTTGCTGGTGAGAAGAAGGAACAGAAAAAGGAAGTGCCATTAACCACGACTGGTGGTGTGCCGGCCAAGGTTTTTTTTGGCACCAAAGCGTTGTCCGGGAACCAAGCTGGGAGCAGCACAGCGGTCCAGCAACCCCACCAACCTAGGCCCAAGGGCTTTACTGTCGCAGAGGTAGCCAGTCTACTAACGGGCAGCGATGTTGAAGAAATGTCATTACCGCAAAGTAGTACACAATCAAGTTCAACGCAGGCGCAAACTCAGCAGATCAGTGTGCAGCCGCCGCAACAAGAACAGCAGCAGCAGCCGCCGCAACAAGAACAGCAGCAGCAGCCGCCGCAACAAGAACAGCAGCAGCAGCCGCCGCAACAAGAACAGCAGCAGCAGCCGCCGCAACAAGAACAGCAGCAGCAGCCGCCACAACAAGAACAGCAGCAGCAGCCGCCGCAACCAGAACAGCAGCAGCAGCCGCCGCAACCAGAACAGCAGCAGCCGCCGCAACCAGAACAGCAGCAGCCGCCGCAACCAGAACAGCAGCAGCCGCCACAACAGCCCACCATAGTAGTTGTTGCTCCTGACGTAGGGGCATTTCAGGAAATCGAGCTTCCTGCAGACAAAGCGGAGCGAAGTCAAACCACTGTTTCAGAACATCTATTGTCTTCCAGACCACCAGCAAGGAAAAGGAGGCTTAGTCCATCATCTTCTTCTTCAAGCCCCGCTTCTGATGATCGTGATGACACTTGGGTCCCACCAGCTCGGTCTGAGAGTGAAGTACGCCACAAGACATTGCTTCTGAAAAGGAAGGTCCCAGAAAAACTTAGAGTTATGGAGGTAGATGTAGAAGAGGGGGGTGATGAGGTTGATGAAGACGAGCCAGTCATCACGCACATTACTCCCGCCCCAAAGGGATTGGAGACCGACATTCTAACCCTATCCAGAAAGGCTGCTACTGAGCGGGATGTAGCACGGATCTCACCAACACAGGTTACACCACCACTACCTCCAGCTGCCATATTTTCCAAGGCCCGGCAGGGACCTACATCCAGCTCAACCACCTCAGTAGGAAGTGGTAGTAAAAGTCACAGTGTAGGTGGACAGGGTCACATATTTTCAAGCACCCCCTCAAGTTCATCTGGTGTTGAAAGTGGCACATCCAGCAGTGCCAGAAAGTTCTCCTCCCCAGTTTGGGACTTCTTTTCTGTTAGCGCCAAGGAGGAGAACGTTGCTATATGCGCAATTTGTTGGCAAGGTGTTCGGCGTGGTAAGCTTGGTACAAACTATGGTACCGGAGGACAAGCAAGTCATCTCAGAATACACCACACTATTGTGTGGGATGATCACCTACTTAAGTTAAAAGAAAGTAGGAAAACGAAACCCTTTGAAGTTGGTCAGGAATCAGGGAGCGATATTATTGTGGTGGCAGGTGAAGAACAGGGAGGCATTTCGAGCCCTGTCTCCAGTAGTGCAGTCACTGCAGTGGTAACGCCCACATCCTCCTCAGTAACATCAGAGTGGCACCGCAGTAAGAGCCATACTCAGAGTGTGGGTGAGACACCAAGGCGACCGGCGAGTACCTCAATGAGACAATCTGTGTCGTTGAGCCTTAGTGGGTTAATGGCACCACTAAGGAAAGTAAGCCAGCCTACCATTGACAGCATGTTTAGGTTGGAGGGGCAGTTCCAACGCAACCACCCAACGGCACGATTGTACAATGCAAAGCTGGCTAAAATGTTAGCGCTGGACCTTCTTCCTTTTTCATTTGTGGAAGGGGTGGGTTTCCTTGAATTTGTGTCTGCCATCTGCCCGAAATGGAAAGTTCCAAGCCGGTCCTATTTCGCAAGAATTGCTGTTCCGGCACTACATCATGATGTGCTGGAATTGGTTGGACAAGCTTTGCAGAAGAGTGCTGTGCACAGTATCCACCTGACAACAGACATGTGGACCAGTTGCCAAGCCACAGATTACATGTGTATCACTGCACACTGGATCTCTTTTGTGGGGGTTAAAGATCAACTATCTGCACGAGGTGTTGTTGACACAGCTGCGATTTTTGAAGGTACTCGGAAACATGCAACTGTAGCCATGTTCGCCATGGAGAAATCTCATACGGCTGAAAACATTTTAGAAGAGTTTCGCACCAAGGTTTTGGAATGGCTGCAGCCCAGAGGGCTTGGTATTGGTTTTGTTGCCACAGACAATGGCAGTAATGTACTTAAGGCCATGGAACTTGGTTCCTATTTCAGGGTTCCGTGTTTGGCACACTGCATAAACATTATAGTGCAAGACTTTCTGAAAAAAGAACCCATAGTAAGCAATTTACTGTCCATCTGCCGAAGAATATGCACTCATTTCAGCCATTCTTTTAAAGCTCGGAAGCTGCTGAGGATCCTCCAACGTGAGCGTAGGGTGCCAGTCAAGGCACTCATCCAGGAGGTGGCAACACGTTGGAACTCAACGTATTACATGCTTGATCGTCTGTATGAACAGCACAGGTCACTCAATGATTATGTCTGGTACAGAAGCAGTGATGCTAGTGTTAAAGGCATGACCCTTCAGAGGGAGCAATGGACCCTAATTCAATGCCTGACTGAGATGCTGTCTCCTTTTGAGGTCTTCACACGTGAAGTCAGCAAGGAGGACTGTACAATGGGCCAAGCTATCCCATTGTTGCAAATGCTAGAGCATGAGCTGAATAATGTGTCTGAATCCTACAAAGGTGTAGAGGACAGAAGGCAAGCCCATGACTTGGTGGAGAGCTTATCCAGGCGCTTATCAGAAAATGTAAGGATACAAAATAAAATTTTGTCACAAGAACATTACATTTGTGCCACAATTCTGGATCCACGTGCAAAATTAGGACTATTCCGTTCTTTTTCCGACACTGATGTTGCCCGCTACAAAAGTTGTATAGCTGAAGCAGCCATCAAGTTTGAAAACGAAGGGCTGCTAATTAAAAGCCCGCCACATCAACCCACAACAAGTACTGATACTGAAGCAGGCCATGCAGAATCAAGTGCAACTTCGTCGGCTGAGGGCAGTGCGGTTGGCTCACAATCGCAACACTCACCATCACCATTGACTACAAAAACAATAACTGGATCATTCGGACGAGTACAATCATTATCAGATTGGTATGTAAAGATGGGCCTTAAGCACAGTGCTGATGCACAGAAAAAACAGCACAAAAGCTTACCAGCAGCAACCCTGAACATTGAGCGGATGGTCCAGGCCTATCTGGACGACCCAACAGAGGTGTACGTTGATCAAAACCCAGTGCAGTATTGGCATAGGAAAAGGTCTGAATGGCCACAGCTCAGCAGGCTGGCGATAAGCTATCTGGCTTGCCCTGTCGCAAGTGTCTCTTCCGAACGTGTTTTCAGTGCTGCAAGTTCCATTGTAACCTTGAGAAGGACCAGTCTATCTCCCAAAAACGTGGAGAGGTTAACAATGATCAAAATGAATCAGCACTTCATACCACCGAATTACACAATGCATGAATCAACAGAGGAAGATGAGGACAGCGGCTCAGGTGACGGAAGTATTGTGTCAGATGATTACCTACTACTGGAAGATCCCCCAGAGTTTGAGGACGAGCTATACTTCCCTGACAATTAGGCTCGCACTTACTGTCTTCCTCCCTTTTTTCCCCCTTTGTTTGTGTCTGTTGTTCCGGTTATAAACTTGTGAATCGCAACCAATGCATTATCACCTTCTTCTAATCTTCTAATTTAAGATACAAGTTTCAGGTGTCTGCCATTTGACACTACAGTCCTCAGAATCCAGCTCCTCCGCTCAATCATACTGCATCTCCTGGTCAATTCCATTTCCCTCATGAATGATGATTGGATGATGGTAACAACAAATTCAAACTTTCCTCGTCCTTCCAAAACAAGTGGACCATGAATCTGATGACTTCTATAGCTAACCTCCTTCAGAGCCGAGAGAGACTGGCCATTAACTGAAAATAAGATGCAACAGGTAATGATTGATGCCATGCATTGTCCGCAGAAAAGCAGACTGAGTGATGTAGATTTTGTTGTGTGTGTTGCGCATGAACGAATTGATGTAATTGTGCACTGCCACTAATCAACATTCTACAGAACACACTAATTTTCCTCTTCTGGCAAACAAGAAATGTGTACTTCTCCTGCATCTTGGTGATACATTGCTTTTAATTCAATACAGGAAGGGGACTCACTCAATCTGCGCAATGCAAATGACTGTGACTTAACAGCACCGTCCATCATGATGATGGCGAAAGAGACGGCCTGCAGCGTTAACGAGATGAGATGCAACAGGTAATGATTGATGCCATGCATTGGCCGCAGAATAGCAGACTGAATGATGTAGATTTTGTGGTGTGTTGCGCATGAATTGATGTAATTGTGCACTGCCACTAATCAACTTTCTACAGAACACACTAGTAATTACTAATTTTCCCCTTCTGGCAAACAAGAAATGTGTACTTCTCTCCTGCATCTTGGTGATACATTGCTTTTAATTCAATACAGGAAGGGGACTCACTCAATCTGCGCAATGCAAATGACTGTGACTCAACAGCACCGTCCATCATGATGATGGCGAAAGAGACGGCCTGCAGCGTTAACGAGATGAGATGCAACAGGTAATGATTGATGCCATGCATTGGCCGCAGAATAGCAGACTGAATGATGTAGATTTTGTGGTGTGTTGCGCATGAATTGATGTACTTGTGCACTGCCACTAATCAACTTTCTACAGAACACACTAGTAATTACTAATTTTCCTCTTCTGGCAAACAAGAAATGTGTACTTCTCCTGCATCTTGGTGATACATTGCTTTTAATTCAATACAGGGAGGGGACTCACTCAATCTGCGCAATGCAAATGACTGTGACTTAACAGCACCGTCCGTCATGATGATGGCGAAAGAGACGGCCCGTTAACTTAAGATGAGAAGGAACAGGTAATAAATGATGATAATTATTGGCATGCATTGGACACCTGACTCTGAGCTATTGGTCTTTGTGTTTGCGTTGTTTGTTGTGCACAAAGTGATGTCAAAGTGTACTAGTGGTAATCTATCTTTCTGTACACAATAAAGAATGACTCAAGTCAGTAATATTTATATTTCTACTCTTGTTGTGTTATAAAAATTACACTTGTACTGCAGGCCGATCTTCAGTCAGTAGAAGTATCAGAGCTGATGATGAAGTCAGGAGGATGTTTCATGAGTGGCATAAAACGGAAAAGCCTAAAGGTAAACACGTGAACAACAACCACAGCACACCCAAATGTCTGTGTACAAGTTGAATAGAGTGTAGCGGTGGGATGACTGCAGTGCATTGATTTTACTAACTTTAACTGTAAAATGCTATGTCTGGAATGGATAATGTGCTTTGCGTTTGTCCAACTCTTTGAGAGAAAAAAAAAAGGACTCTAAAGTGTTAACGTAGGATGTGCTAATGGTAAGCACTGTGGGCCTGATCTCTCCTGTTACTGTTGAAGGTCTATGCTGGAAACAGACTACAGTAGAGATGATGCATATGCATACATGCCACCTCGGAAAGTGTTCTTGTTGCACTACACCATCACTTGTGCATTTGTTTTCACTTTCTTTCTGAATATCCCCTTTGGTTTTCAATCTAAAATTACAGGCCGGGCCTTGTCCAAAACTTTGTAAAACATTACAATGCATATTAATTACCTTACCAATCAATCACCTTTTTATTCCAGCCGGGCAGTGGCGAGTGGTGAGGCGACACACCCAAGATTGATGGACGAGAGGAGCAAGAGGAATGCCGAGATGCAAAAAACCAGTCCACATTTTTGACCAGGATAAGACAGTAACAGTATCCACTTTTCACTTCTTTTAAATAATTTGATTAATATCTTGTATACATTCTTTACAACAGTGTGTTCTTGGAGTTGTTATTATCAATAATCATTACGTTTGCTCTGTGTTTACGATTCTTCACTACCAATATTTAAAATTTCTATTTGCTATCTGTTAAAGTATTAAGGCCGGAACAGAACAAGAAATAGAAGTGTATGTAATCCGGGTCTCATCATGCATGCATTTCCTTTTTTATACCTTAACATATGGAATGGATATGGTATGGTAGTCTTCAATGATTGTCGTTTGTTTGTCTATGTATGCATACTGTTTTTCTATGTCAAACCTTTCCCAAAATCCCCCTTCCCATCCAATCAACGGACCCTAACCCTCTTCCCCCGGGCTGTGTGACTTATTGTCGAGGTGTAACTAAATTAAATGTACACCAATACTTAATCACACACTTGCTGGGGCGGATGTGGTGAAAGCAACACTACTTCAATTTCAATGCAGAGCGATGATCTTCTTCTGCTTGCCCACCCATGAGTAGGATATTTCACAGGTTATTTTATTTAACAAAGGAACATATACCTCAGCATGAATTGCCGGCATTGATTGGATTTGTTTGTTGTCATTCCTCATATACAGCACTAACTGTTAGACTGTAGGCATAGCCAAGTCGACAAAACTATAGTTTGTAACTCTGTCTAGTAGGCTATCCTCATAATAACCAGCATTCAGTTTTTTTGTCAAATATTTGAGCATATAATTGTTGCTCGGTAAATTCTGTGATGTACTTCATTCAACTACTCCTCTAACAGTCTCTCAAAGGCGATTGACTATCTCCTTTTCTTTTTTTGGAAATGCTGCCACCCTGCCAGTGTATACTACTACTACTATACTACCACCACCACCCCAATCATGGCATGTATGAAAAAGGAAACCATCTTCACCATGCAGCCAGTGCTGTGCCACAGTTGGACATAAACATCAAGCACCGGTAAGAGAGAAGTTTGGGGGAGGCAGAATCAATAATGGACATGTAGTCAATGATGTCAGTTTCAAACACCACTCCAAGGAATGCATAGTAGGACCAGTCAATGAGTGAGGTGTGTCGCATCTATCTGTTTGTGTCTTATACAGTCAGCAAATTATTGAAATCAAACACACGCTATGGGCGGCCATGCACCAGCAAAGAAACAGTGTGATGTAAAACAGTTACCCCACCTACAAAACATTAACAACATTGCATGTAACATAGAAAAATATATTTAATTGACCCTAACAAATAAACTAAACCCACAAAAGCTAACCCACCCGCCTCCCTAACCCCAACGACTGTCCATAGAAATAGAGAACGCCCAAACGAGAAGAACGAACAGGAATTAAAAAAGGGGCAGTGACAGGGACTAACTGGTGGGGCGGGACTGGAGGAGGACACGAATCTGGTCCTCTAAATGGGCGACGCGGCGTCTAAGGCCGCGGCAGTTGCAGCCACAGTGGGGGGGGGCACCGGAGATGGCACGGTGGCGGCGGGCAGCCGCCCGGCGGTGGCGCCATACCGCTGGAGGGCGGTGGCTGGGGCCCGGGGCAATGGAGGAGCCTTCAGTAGCTGCAGCAGCCTCCTCCTCCTCCTCGGCTAGGACCACCAGCCGCCGGTATTCCTGCTGGATTGCCTCCAGCTTCCGGCGCCGTGCCTTGGCAGCCAACTCCTTACGGTTGACTTTCTGAGTTGCTGTGTATCAAAAAGAAAAAAACAAGACAATTGTAAAATATAGTCTTAATAAAACAGTACGACAAGGTAATTATTTATACACATAGTGGCATGGTAGAGTAGCACTATAAAATAAAGCACAGTAGTACATAACATTTTAAATGTCGCCCGTCCTTCTTCCTTCCACCTGTCTTACACTTTTTAGTTGAACAGTGCACCAGGTGCTCTTCTCCATAAAACTTTCAAAGCGGAGTTGAAATCAGATAGATGAGGACATTGGTTACTCAATACTCCGGCTCCTAGTCCTATACCAATTAAAGGGAATTCTAGTCTTCTAGTTCACTCTTCAAACGTCCCCAAGAACTCATACTTACTTACGACATCGGATAGCGGGCGGACTTTGTCCGCCCGCCATCCGACTGCTAAAAAGGGTGGGGGTCCAGTGGGGACAATTAATTAGGATGATGCGCCCGGCACAGTGGCGGGCGCACCCTGTTATTTTAAATTTAAATTCTGGTTGGCTTTGCTGAAAGCAATGCTAAAATGTTGTGCTGCTTTTCCAAGCACAACATGACGGGCCTCGCACGGAGCCTGTCACGTTTTGCTTTGAAAGTCGGGGGGGTACCATAGCATCGGTAGGTACCCTCCATGGGGGCCCCCAAGCATACTCTGCAATGTGTGCATGCCTTTCCGTGGCGGACGGTAATGCCGCCACGCAAAGGCATTCCAAAATGCAGATTATATGGCTGCCGGTGTGGTGAGAGAGACACCACCGCCATATTGAACCCTTTTACGCCTAGACATGTCTGAATATTTTCTACAGGGATGGCGGGAGGTTGGCCCCTGCTGTGACGGCAGTGAATTCCAGCCAGCCCGGCGGGGGCAATACGCCCACCATCCTAATGGGGCCCTAATTCACAACTGTACAGTATACATATACATACAGTACACCTTTGCAGTGAGTGTGCTGTCAAGTTCAACAATAGTTAAAGATTATGAATCTAACTTACCACCGCCTGCCACTGGTGCTGCCACTCCCCCTCCGTTGCTATCTGCAACTGCCGCATCCTCGCCCTCTGCGTCGCCTTCGCTGGCCCCAGCAATGGTGGTCGGTAGTGCGCCTAGAAAACATTACACATTTATTAGGCAACATATACACCTCCCCCCTATTGATCAGTAGCAAGGTTGAAAAATGAGTTAATACTAACATAAATCACTAGTACAAATCAGGTAGTAGTAGAGTAGACACTAAGTTATATGATCATTGTAGCATTTGCTTGATTAGCCCTAGCCATGCACATGTGACGTTACCTTTACCTTGCAGCTTCTTAAGACACCTTTGAACCCACATGACCTGCCTCACACTGCTACTGTCTAGTCTACGCGCTGCGTACAGGCGGTCAACAAACATTAACAAGCCACTTTTTTAGGAAGAACTGGTGTACTACTGTTACTGTTAGTCCATATTGCTTATCCATAGATGCTACACTTTTTGGCACGGCTGAGAAATGCTTGCAAGTTGCAATATACTAACGCACACCATTTCTTTTTTCGCATTACAGACGCAAGATTCGCTTCTACGAACCAGAGCTTCTGAACGATGCACCAACTACCAGTACTAGGTTCTTCTGAGGTGAGGGGTCCCTTCACTCACATCTTCATTTATAAATGTATATAAACTAAATTGCTATGGGATGGTGGTGCTGCCTTCCACCACTTCAGTTATCATGATTTAATTCCCAACTGTATAAGTGTAACAATGTATATTGTTTTAATGTTATTGATTTGCCGGTTGGTGCTGCTAAGAAAACAGTGTACAGACCTTCTCAAATTGAAATAAAAATTTTAAACTTACATATACTTTGTGGTATTTGGTGTGGAGTGGACTAACTTACACGAGTGAGCAAATTAAAGTAAGGGTGTGCATGTGAATTGCTTCCACGACAGAGGTTGGGTGTGTTAATGTGCTGGGTTGTCTACTTGTTGGTTATCTTGGGGGGAGGGTTCCGAGACCTAATAGGTATGACAAGACAGTACTATAGTCAAGCAGTGGAATTGTGGTGGGTGCGGAATTTCTGATTGAGGTGTGCAAGGAAGGTCCAACCTACCATCACCAACATCCTATTTTCTGGTGCAAATGTATGTGCAAGATCCCTACAACAGTTGTATGTCCTATAGGGTATCATATCAAAATATTAAGAAATCTGGTAGGGCTGTTGCTGTGAATTTTCAAAGCCTAAACATCAACAAGAGTAAAAAGTAGTACAAGACAACGACCCAACGGATTGTATGAGCTACTGGTGAATATGAGTTTTATATTACAACCTTTCACAAAGAGTGGCACTGGCCAACTGGGCAAGACTAGCTACTACAGTACAGACAGACAGACTGATAGTATGTAGTAGTACTCAGTCATCATAGCGGAGGCAGGGATAAGCTTTTTGAAACCGTACAGATCGAAGGATAATTGGTGGTAAAAAAATAGCATTTGGAAACACACTATAGTTCGGGAGAAATGGGGCAGTAAAAGTTATGGAATAAGAAATATTATTAAAAACAAGAAGACTTACTGGGGCCAGCAGAGGAGCCCTCAGCGGTGTCCTCCTGGTGGTGTTCCTGTCCCGCCGACTGCCCAGTCCCTGCCCGTCTGCCCCTGGGTGCTGATGAACAGGAAAGATATAAGAAAGAGACAAACATTGATGGATGGTGTCAACTTAAGCAAATACAATATTTTTCAACAACGGTCAAAAAACACATATGTAAACAATTGCAATAACTACATTGACCGATCTCATCTGGTCAACATGTAATATCGGGGGATTCGCAGTTCGACTACTTAAGTTACTATTTATCAACAGTAATCCATTCTTCCATTCTGATTCCAGAAAACTAAGTTACAAGTAAGCCTAAGTATTAGTACAACGTACCACCCAACCTAGCCCACCTATTCCAGGCATGCCAATTGTACATTAAGTATGCATTTCCACTGTATTCCTCAACAATGTGTATGATCCAATCATGGAGGACACATGAACATGACTACATTTTTTGTATACACCAAATTTTGGTTTGATTGATGCTGATCTGCTACTGCTGAGTAACTGCAAAGCCTACCTCAACTCATTGAACAAACTAGAAAGGTTCTAAAGACTGGCGTACTAGCAGCACGTAACTGAGTGAGGGGGGCATCACGCATACCACTAACCAATTAGAAGCTCATACAAAGTACCTAAACCTATGTATCAATCCGCCCCTATCTATTAGTGACAGGACAAAGTAAGGAGTGGACGTGAGTCACTGTAGCATTACGTAACTTAATTTCTCTAAAATAAACTCGTAAAGAATCACGCTAAGCAAGCGCAAACGCAAAGCTGCAAACAAGTAAGATTAGTAGTAGCGCAGAAGAGCACCTGTGTCATAATCACAGAAGACTTTTAAACGTTATTAACCTGGAATGTATTGCAAGCAGCAACATTCTAGCTGGTTGGAAGCAAAAAAAGATATTCGCAATATATAACATAGAGCAGAAGAACAGACACAAAGTTGTAATAATTAAATAGGTACTCACCAAGCCCCGGGACCTCCACTCCTAGCAGGTCCAGCAGGTCCTGCTCACGGTCCAGGATGTCGGACCACCGGTGCGTCAGCTGTGCCTGGGTGCGCCGGACCCCAGAGATGCGCGACACTGCCCGGCGCACCTTCCCCCACCGCTGCCGACGCTCCCGGAGGCCGTACCCGGACCCAGGCCTGCCACCTGCTGCCAGGGTTGAGGGGAGGTGGCGCTGCACAAAGAAAATTAGTGCAGCCAACTCCGCCTCCCCAAATAAGGCCCGTGCATGCACCCCTTGTGGGCGTCGCCTTCCGCAAGGAAGGCGGTCGCGGCTCTGGCTGCGCCGGCGAACAGCCCTGCCCTTGGACATGGTTCTGGGGACGGGGCGGGAAAGAAAAGGTAAAATAAATAAAGGAGTAAAGGAAATAAATAGCGGGCAATACAAAGAGAAAAAGTAGCTAAAAAACAAAAAAAAAGTACACAAAAACAAAAAATATAGAGGCAGGAAAATAGTTAGAGAAATAATAAGTAATAAAGATCCAAAAAAAGTGGCTATAAACAAAGGATTGAAAAGATTTAGGGAGGATTGAAAATCAGGCCCCAGAACCATGCAATAGAGTAGGAAACAAGATGGCCGCGCACGTTGCGACCACGTGCGCAAGTTCGCGCGATATTTTCTCCCTGAGCAAGCAAAAAGCAACGCGATCAAGTAAAAGCGATCGCGAACAGGAAATATCGACCGCGAACATGCATTGCGCGACCCGGAACAGGAAGTAAACAACGCCAGAGGGCGGGACAAGTGAAAACAAGATGGCCGCGCCCGTGAGCGACCGCATGGGTAAGTTGGCGACCCGCGAACACGCAAAAAATACCGCGAACAGGCGGCAAAAAAACTTCCGCATCTTCGCGATATTTCCGGCGTGTTTGCGGAGATTTTCTGCATTCTCGCGATAATTTGCGGAAGTTAATTCCGCAAATTCCGCCCACCCCTAGTTCAAACTGGAATGGCATGGTGAGCAAAAAAACGATGGATTAAGGCCCAGATCTCTGTATTGGGGTGAATGTATGACATTGTTCTGCATTCTGTCCATCAACTGTTGTTTTTGCATTTGTCACCCCGAGTGGGACGGGTATGCTCAGACGTGAGTCCTGTTCTCTCCATGCCACTGGAATCAAGCTATCCTGGCTGAAGAGGGGTGAAACCCCGAAACCGGTCCTAGGATGCTTGTTTCCAGTCCAGGGAGGACCTGGCTTGGCAGTTCGGGCTGGACTGTTTCCATGAGGCACAGGGTCAAGACTGATTTGCATATGGCTGGGTTCAAACTGGAATGGCATGGTGAGCAAAAAAACAATGGATTTAGGCCCAGATCTCTGTATTGGGGTGAATGTATGACATTGTTCTGCATTCTGTCCATCAACTGTTGTTTTTGCATTTGTCACCCCGAGTGGGACGGGTATGCTCAGACATGAGTTCTGTGCTCTCCATGCCAATGGAATCAAGCTATCCTGGCTGAAGAGGGGTGAAACACCGAAACCGATCCTAGGATGCTTGTTTCCAGTCCAGGGAGGACTTGGCTTGGCAGTTTGGGCTGGACTGTTCCCACGAGACACAGGGTCAAGACTGATTTGCATATGGCTGGGTTCAAACTGGAATGGCATGGTGAGCAAAAAACGATGGATTTAGGCCCAGATCTCTGTACTGGGGTGAATGTATGACATTGTTCTGCATTCTGTCCATCAACTGTTGTTTTTGCATTTGTCACCCCGAGTGGGACGGGTATGCTCAGACGTGAGTCCTGTTCTCTCCATGCCACTGGAATGAAGCTATTCTGGCTGAAGAGGGGTGAAACCCCGAAACCAGTCCTAGGATGCTTGTTTCCAGTCCAGGGAGGACCTGGCTTGGCAGTTCGGGCTGGACTGTACCCATGAGGCACAGGGTCAAAACTGATTTGCATATGGCTGGGTTCAAACTGGAATGGCATGGTGAGCAAAAAAACAATGGATTTAGGCCCAGATCTCTGTACTGGGGTGAATGTATGACATTGTTCTGCATTCTGTCCATCAACTGTTGTTTTTGCATTTGTCACCCTGAGTGGGACGGGTATGCTCAGACGTGAGTCCTGTGCTCTCCATGCCACTGGAATCAAGCTATCCTGGCTGGAAGAGGGGTGAAACCCCGAAACCGGTCCTAGGATGCTTGTTTCCAGTCCAGGGAGGACCTGGCTTGGCAGTTCGGGCTGGACTGTTTCCATGAGGCACAGGGTCAAGACTGATTTGCATATGGCTGGGTTCAAACTGGAATGGCATGGTGAGCAAAGAAACAATGGATTTAGGCCCAGATCTCTGTACTGGGGTGAATGTATGACATTGTTCTGCATTCTGTCCATCAACTGTTGTTTTTGCATTTGTCACCCCGAGAGGGACGGGTATGCTCAGACGTGAGTCCTGTGCTCTCCATGCCACTGGAATCAAGCTATCCTGGCTGAAGAGGGGAAACCCCAAAACCGGTCTTAGGATGCTTGTTTCCAGTCCAGGGAGGACCTGGCTTGGCAGTTCGGGCTGGACTGTACCCATGAGGCACAGGGTCAAGACTGATTTGCATATGGCTGGGTTCAAACTGGAATGGCATGGTGAGCAAAAAAACGATGGATTTAGGCCCAGATCTCTGTACTGGGGTGAATGTATGACATTGTTCTGCATTCTGTCCATCAACTGTTGTTTTTACATTTGTTACCCCGAGTGGGAATGGCATGCTCTGACGTGAGTCCTGTGCTCTCCATGCCACTGGAATCAAGCTATCCTGGCTTAAGAGGGGTGAAACCCCGAAACCGGTGCTAGGATGCTTGTTTCCAGTACAGGGAGAACCTGGCTTGGCAGTTCGGGCTTGTCACCCCGAGTGGGACGGGTATGCTCAGACGTGAGTCCTGTGCTCTCCATGCCACTGGAATCAAGCTATCCTGGCTGAAGAGGGGTGAAACCCCGAAACCAGTCCTAGGATGCTTGTTTCCAGTCCAGGGAGGACCTGGCTTGGCAGTTCGGGCTTGACTGTTCCCATGAGGCACAGGGTCAAGACTGATTTGCATATGGCTGGGTTCAAACTGGAATGGCATGGTGAGCAAAAAAACGATGGATTTAGGCCCAGATCTCTGTACTGGGGTGAATGTATGACATTGATCTGCATTCTGTCCATCAACTGTTGGTTTTGCATTTGTCACCCCGAGTGGGACGGGTATGCTCAGATGTGAGTCCTGTGCTCTCCATGCCACTGGAATCAAGATATCCTGGCTGAAGAGGGGTGAAACTCCGAAACCAGTCCTAGGATGCTTGTTTCCAGTCCAGGGAGGACCTGGCTTGGCAGTTCAGGCTGGACTGTTCCCACGAGGCACAGGGTCAAGACTGATTTGCATATGGCTGGGTTCAAACTGGAATGGCATGGTGAGCAAAAAAACAATGGATTTAGGCCCAGATCTCTGTACTGGGGTTAAATTATGACATTGTTCTGCATTCTGTCCATCAACTGTTGTTTTTTGCACTTGTCACCCCGAGTGGGACGGGTATGCTCAGACATGAGTCCTGTGCTCTCCATGCCACTGGAATCAAGCTATCCTGGCTGAAGAGGGGTGAAACCCCGAAACCGGTCCTAGGATGCTTGTTTCCAGTCCAGGGAGGACTTGGCTTGGCAGTTTGGGCTGGACTGTTCCCATGAGGCACAGGGTCAAGACTGATTTGCATATGGCTGGGTTCAAACTGGAATGGCATGGTGAGCAAAAAAACGATGGATTTAGGCCCAGATCTCTGTACTGGGGTGAATGTATGATATTGTTCTGCATTCTGTCCATCAACTGTTGTTTTTGCATTTGTCACCCCGAGTGGGACGGGTATGCTCAGACTTGAGTCCTGTGCTCTCCATGCCACTGGAATGAAGCTATCCTGGCTGAAGAGGGGTGAAACCCCGAAACCAGTCCTAGGATGCTTGTTTCCAGTCCAGGGAGGACCTGGCTTGGCAGTTCGGGCTGGACTTTTCCCTTGAGGCACAGGGTCAAGACTGATTTGCATATGGCTGGGTTCAAACTGGAATGGCATGGTGAGCAAAAAAACGATGGATTTAGGCCCAGATCTCTGTGGTGGGGTGAATGTGTAACATTGTTCTGCTTTCTGTCCATCAACTGTTGTTTTTGCATTTGTCACCCGGAGTGGGACGCGTATGCTCAGACGTGAGTGCTGTGCTCTCCATGCCACTGGAATCAAGCTATCCTGGCTGAAGAGGGGTGAAACCCTGAAACCGGTCCTAGGATGCTTGTTTCCAGTTCAGGGAGGACATGGCTTGGCAGTTTGGGCTGGACTGTTCCCATGAGGCACAGGGTCAAGACTGATTTGCATATAACTGGGTTCAAACTGGAATTGCATGGTGAGCAAAAAAACAATGGATTTAGGCCCAGATCTCTGTACTGGGGTGAATGTATGACATTGTTCTGCATTCTGTCCATCAACTGTTGTTTTTGCATTTGTCACCCCGAGTGGGACGGGTATTCTCAGACGTGAGTCCTGTGCTCTCCATGCCACTGGAATCAAGCTATCCTGGCTGAAGAGGGGTGAAACCCCGAAACCAGTCCTAGGATGCTTGTTTCCAGTCCAGGGAGGACCTGGCTTGGCAGTTCGGGCTTGACTGTTCCCATGAGGCACAGGGTCAAGACTGATTTGCATATGGCTGGGTTCAAACTGGAATGGCATGGTGAGCAAAAAAACGATGGATTTAGGCCCAGATCTCTGTACTGGGGTGAATGTATGAAATTGATCTGCATTCTGTCCATCAACTGTTGGTTTTGCATTTGTCACCCCGAGTGGGACGGGTATGCTCAGATGTGAGTCCTGTGCTCTCCATGCCACTGGAATCAAGCTATCCTGGCTGAAGAGGGGTGAAACTCCGAAACCAGTCCTAGGATGCTTGTTTCCAGTCCAGGGAGGACCTGGCTTGGCAGTTCGGGCTGGACTGTTCCCATGAGGCACAGGGTCAAGACTGATTTGCATATGGCTGGGTTCAAACTGGAATGGCATGGTGAGCAAAAAAACAATGGATTTAGGCCCAGATCTCTGTACTGGGGTTAAATTATGACATTGTTCTGCATTCTGTCCATCAACTGTTGTTTTTTGCATTTGTCACCCCGAGTGGGACGGGTATGCTCAGACATGAGTCCTGTGCTCTCCATGCCACTGGAATCAAGCTATCCTGGCTGAAGAGGGTTGAAACCCCGAAACCGGTCCTAGGATGCTTGTTTCCAGTCCAGGGAGGACTTGGCTTGGCAGTTTGGGCTGGACTGTTCCCATGAGGCACAGGGTCAAGACTGATTTGCATATGGCTGGGTTCAAACTGGAATGGCATGGTGAGCAAAAAAACGATGGATTTAGGCCCAGATCTCTGTACTGGGGTGAATGTATGATATTGTTCTGCATTCTGTCCATCAACTGTTGTTTTTGCATTTGTCACCCCGAGTGGGACGGGTATGCTCAGACTTGAGTCCTGTGCTCTCCATGCCACTGGAATGAAGCTATCCTGGCTGAAGAGGGGTGAAACTCTGAAACCAGTCCTAGGATGCTTGTTTCCAGTCCAGGGAGGACCTGGCTTGGCAGTTCGGGCTGGACTGTACCCATGAGGTTCAGGGTCAAAACTGATTTGCATATGGCTGGGTTCAAACTGGAATGGCATGGTGAGCAAAAAAACAATGGATTTAGGCCCAGATCTCTGTACTGGGGTGAATGTATGACATTGTTCTGCATTCTGTCCATCAACTGTTGTTTTTGCATTTGTCACCCCGAGTGGGACGGGTATGCTCAGACGTGAGTCCTGTGCTCTCCATGCCACGGGAATCAAGCTATCCTGGCTGAAGAGGGGTGAAACCCCGAAACCAGTCCTAGGATACTTGTTTCCAGTCCATGGAGGACCTGGCTTGGCAGTTCGGGCTGGACTGTTCCCATGAGGCACAGGGTCAAGACTGATTTGCATATGGCTGGGTTCAAACTGGAATGGCATGGTGAGCAAAAAAACAATGGATTTAGGCCCAGATCTCTGTACTGGGGTGAATGTATGACATTGTTCTGCATTCTGTCCATCAACTGTTGTTTTTGCATTTGTCACCCCGAGTGGGACGGGTATGCTCAGACGTGAGTCCTGTGCTCTCCATGCCACTGTAATCATGCTATCCTGGCTGAAGAGGGGTAAGACCCCGAAACCACTCCTAGGATGCTTGTTTCCAGTCCAGGGAGGACCTGGCTTGGCAGTTCGGGCTTGCCTGTTCCCATGAGGCACAGGGTCAAGACTGATTTGCATATGGCTGGGTTCAAACTGGAATGGCATGGTGAGCAAAAAAACGATGGATTTAGGCCCAGATCTCTGTACTGGGGTGAATGTATGACATTGTTCTGCATTCTGTCCATCAACTGTTGTTTTTGCATTTGTCACCCCGAGTGGGACGGGTATGCTCAGACGTGAGTCCTGTGCTCTCCATGCCATTGGAATCAAGCTATCCTGGCTGAAGAGGGGTGAAACTCCTAAACCAGTCCTAGGATGCTTGTTTCCAGTCCAGGGAGGACCTGGCTTGGCAGTTCGGGCTGGACTGTTCCCATGAGGCAGATGGTCAAGACTGATTTGCATATGGCTGGGTTCAAACTGGAATGGCATGGTGAGCAAAAAAACAATGGATTTAGGCCCAGATCTCTGTACTGGGGTTAATGTATGACATTGTTCTGCATTCTGTCCATCAACTGTTGTTTTTTGCATTTGTCACCCCGAGTGGGACGGGATGCTCAGACATGTGTCCTGTGCTCTCCATGCCATTGGAATCAAGCTATCCTGGCTGAAGAGGGGTGAAACCCTGAAACCAGTCCTAGGATGCTTGTTTCCAGTCCAGGGAAGACCTGGCTTGGCCGTTCGGGCTGGACTGTACCCATGAGGCACAGGGTCAAAACTGATTTGCATATGGCTGGGTTCAAACTGGAATGGCATGGTGAGCAAAAAAACGATGGATTTAGGCCCAGATCTCTGTACTGGGGTGAATGTATGACATTGTTCTGCATTCTGTCCATCAACTGTTGTTTTTGCATTTGTCACCCCGAGTGGGACGGGTATGCTCAGACGTGAGTCCTGTGCTCTCCATGCCACTGGAATCAAGCTATCCTGGCTGGAAGAGGGGTGAAACCCCGAAACCGGTCCTAGGATGCTTGTTTCCAGTCCAGGGAGGGCCTGGCTTGGGAGTTCGGGTTGGTCTGTTCCCATGAGGCACAGGGTCAAGACTGATTTGCATATGGCTGGGTTCAAACTGGAATGGCATGGTGAGCAAAAAAACGATGGATTAAGGCCCAGATCTCTGTACTAGGGTGAATGTATGACATTGTTCTGCATTCTGTCCATCAACTGTTGTTTTTGCATTTGTCACCCCGAGTGGGACGGGTATGCTCAGACGTGAGTCCTGTTCTCTCCATGCCACTGGAATCAAGCTATCCTGGCTGAAGAGGGGTGAAACCCCGAAACCGGTCCTAGGATGCTTGTTTTCAGTCCAGGGAGGACCTGGCTTGGCAGTTCGGGCTGGACTGTTTCCATGAGGCACAGGGTCAAGACTGATTTGCATATGGCTGGGTTCAAACTGGAATGGCATGGTGAGCAAAAAAACAATGGATTTAGGCCCAGATCTCTGTATTGGGGTGAATGTATGACATTGTTCTGCATTCTGTCCATCAACTGTTGTTTTTTGCATTTGTCACCCCGAGTGGGACGGGTATGCTCAGACATGAGTTCTGTGCTCTCCATGCAACTGGAGTCAAGCTATCCTGGCTGAAGAGGGGTGAAACACCGAAACCGATCCTAGGATGCTTGTTTCCAGTCCAGGGAGGACTTGGCTTGGCAGTTTGGGCTGGACTGTTCCCATAAGACACAGGGTCAAGACGGATTTGCATATGGCTGGGTTCAAACTGGAATGGCATGGTGAGCAAAAAACGATGGATTTAGGCCCAGATCTCTGTACTGGGGTGAATGTATGACATTGTTCTGCATTCTGTCCATCAACTGTTGTTTTTGCATTTGTCACCCCGAGTGGGACGGGTATGCTCAGACGTGAGTCCTGTTCTCTCCATGCCACTGGAATAAAGCTATCCTGGCTGAAGAGGGGTGAAAGCCCGAAACCAGTCCTAGGATGCTTGTTTCCAGTCCAGGGAGGACCTGGCTTGGCAGTTCGGGCTGGACTGTATCCATGAGGCACAGGGTCAAAACTGATTTGCATATGGCTGGGTTCAAACTGGAATGGCATGGTGAGCAAAAAAACGATGGATTTAGGCCCAGATCTCTGTACTGGGGTGAATGTATGACATTGTTCTGCATTCTGTCCATCAACTGTTGTTTTTGCATTTGTCACCCTGAGTGGGACGGGTATGCTCAGACGTGAGTCCTGTGCTCTCCATGCCACTGGAATCAAGCTATCCTGGCTGGAAGAGGGGTGAAACACCGAAACCGGTCCTAGGATGCTTGTTTCCAGTCCAGGGAGGACCTGGCTTGGCAGTTCGGGCTGGACTGTTTCCATGAGGCACAGGGTCAAGACTGATTTGCATATGGCTGGGTTCAAACTGGAATGGCATGGTGAGCAAAGAAACAATGGATTTAGGCCCAGATCTCTGTACTGGGGTGAATGTATGACATTGTTCTGCATTCTGTCCATCAACTGTTGTTTATTGCATTTGTCACCCCGAGAGGGACGGGTATGCTCAGACGTGAGTCCTGTGCTCTCCATGCCACTGGAATCAAGCTATCCTGGCTGAAGAGGGGAAACCCCAAAACCGGTCTTAGGATGCTTGTTTCCAGTCCAGGGAGGACCTGGCTTGGCAGTTCGGGCTGGACTGTACCCATGAGGCACAGGGTCAAGACTGATTTGCATATGGCTGGGTTCAAACTGGAATGGCATGGTGAGCAAAAAAACGATGGCTTTAGGCCCAGATCTCTGTACTGGGGTGAATGTATGACATTGTTCTGCATTCTGTCCATCAACTGTTGTTTTTACATTTGTCACCCCGAGTGGGAATGGCATGCTTTGACGTGAGTCCTGTGCTCTCCATGCCACTGGAATCAAGCTATCCTGGCTTAAGAGGGGTGAAACCCCGAAACCGGTGCTGGGATGCTTGTTTCCAGTACAGGGAGAACCTGGCTTGGCAGTTCGGGCTTGTCACCCCGAGTGGGACGGGTATGCTCAGACGTGAGTCCTGTGCTCTCCATGCCACTGGAATCAAGCTATCCTGGCTGAAGAGGGGTGAAACCCCGAAACCAGTCCTAGGATGCTTGTTTCCAGTCCAGGGAGGACGTGGCTTGGCAGTTCGGGCTTGACTGTTCCCATGAGGCACAGGGTCAAGACTAATTTGCATATGGCTGGGTTCAAACTGGAATGGCATGGTGAGCAAAAAAACGATGGATTTAGGCCCAGATCTCTGTACTGGGGTGAATGTATGACATTGATCTGCATTCTGTCCATCAACTGTTGGTTTTCCATTTGTCACCCCGAGTGGGACGGGTATGCTCAGATGTGAGTCCTGTGCTCTCCATGCCACTGGAATCAAGCTATCCTGGCTGAAGAGGGGTGAAACTCCGAAACCAGTCCTAGGATGCTTGTTTCCAGTCCAGGGAGGTCCTGGCTTGGCAGTTCGGGCTGGACTGTTCCCATGAGGCACAGGGTCAAGACTGATTTGCATATGGCTGGGTTCAAACTGGAATGGCATGGTGAGCAAAAAAACAATGGATTTAGGCCCAGATCTCTGTACTGGGGTTAAATGATGACATTGTTCTGCATTCTGTCCATCAACTGTTGTTTTTTGCATTTGTCACCCCGAGTGGGACGGGTATGCTCAGACATGAGTCCTGTGCTCTCCATGCCACTGGAATCAAGCTATCCTGGCTGAAGAGGGGTGAAACCCCGAAACCGGTCCTAGGATGCTTGTTTCCAGTCCAGGGAGGACTTGGCTTGGCAGTTCGGGCTGGACTGTTCCCATGAGGCACAGGGTCAAGACTGATTTGCATATGGCTGGGTACAAACTGGAATGGCATGGTGAGCAAAAAAACAATGGATTTAGGCCCAGATCTCTGTACTGGGGTGAATGTATGACATTGTTCTGCATTCTGTCCATCAACTGTTGTTTTTTGCATTTGTCACCCCGAGTGGGACGGGATGCTCAGACATGAGTCCTGTGCTCTCCATGCCATTGGAATCAAGCTATCCTGGCTGAAGAGGGGTGAAACCCCGAAACCGGTCCTAGGATGCTTGTTTCCAGTCCAGGGAGGACTTGGCTTGGCAGTTTAGGCTGGACTGTTCCCATGAGGCACAGGGTCAAGACTGATTTGCATATAACTGGGTTCAAACTGGAATTGCATGGTGAGCAAAAAAACAATGGATTTAGGCCCAGATCTCTGTACTGGGGTGAATGTATGACATTGTTCTGCATTCTGTCCATCAACTGTTGTTTTTGCATTTGTCACCCCGAGTGGGACGGGTATGCTCAGACGTGAGTCCTGTGCTCTCCATGCCACTGGAATCAAGCTATCCTGGCTGAAGAGGGGTGAAACCCCGAAACCAGTCCTAGGATGCTTGTTTCCAGTCCAGGGAGGACCTGGCTTGGCAGTTCAGGCTTGACTGTTCCCATGAGGCACAGGGTCAAGACTGATTTGCATATGGCTGGGTTCAAACTGGAATGGCATGGTGAGCAAAAAAACGATGGATTTAGGCCCAGATCTCTGTACTGGGGTGAATGTATGACATTGATCTGCATTCTGTCCATCAACTGTTGGTTTTGCATTTGTCACCCCGAGTGGGACGGGTATGCTCAGATGTGAGTCCTGTGCTCTCCATGCCACTGGAATCAAGCTATCCTGGCTGAAGAGGGGTGGAACTCCGAAACCAGGCCTAGGATGCTTGTTTCCAGTCCAGGGAGGACCTGGCTTGGCAGTTCGGGCTTGCCTGTTCCCATGAGGCACAGGGTCAAGACTGATTTGCATATGGCTGGGTTCAAACTGGAATGGCATGGTGAGCAAAAAAACGATGGATTTAGGCCCAGATCTCTGTACTGGGGTGAATGTATGACATTGTTCTGCATTCTGTCCATCAACTGTTGTTTTTGCATTTGTCACCCCGAGTGGGAGGGGTATGCTCAGACGTGAGTCCTGTGCTCTCCATGCCACTGGAATCAAGCTATCCTGGCTGAAGAGGGGTGAAACTCCTAAACCAGTCCTAGGATGCTTGTTTCCAGTCCAGGGAGGACCTGGCTTGGCAGTTCGGGCTGGACTGTTCCCATGAGGCACAGGGTCAAGACTGATTTGCATATGGCTGGGTTCAAACTGGAATGGCATGGTGAGCAAAAAAACAATGGATTTAGGCCCAGATCTCTGTACTGGGGTTAATGTATGACATTGTTCTGCATTCTGTCCATCAACTGTTGTTTTTTGCATTTGTCACCCCGAGTGGGACGGGATGCTCAGACATGTGTCCTGTGCTCTCCATGCCATTGGAATCAAGCTATCCTGGCTGAAGAGGGGTGAAACCCCGAAACCGGTCCTAGGATGCTTGTTTCCAGTCCAGGGAGGACTTGGCTTGGCAGTTTAGGCTGGACTGTTCCCATGAGGCACAGGGTCAAGACTGATTTGCATATGGCTGGGTTCAAACTGGAATGGCATGGTGAGCAAAAAAACGATGAATTTAGGCCCAGATCTCTGTACTGGGGTGAATGTATGACATTGTTCTGCATTCTGTCCATCAACTGTTGTTTTTGCATTTGTCACCCCGAGTGGGACGGGTATGCTCAGACGTGAGTCCTGTGCTCTCCATGCCACTGGAATGAAGCTATCCTGGCTGAAGAGGGGTGAAACCCTGAAACCAGTCCTAGGATGCTTGTTTCCAGTCCAGGGAGGACGTGGCTTGGCAGTTCGGGCTTGACTGTTCCCATGAGGCACAGGGTCAAGACTAATTTGCATATGGCTGGGTTCAAACTGGAATGGCATGGTGAGCAAAAAAACGATGGATTTAGGCCCAGATCTCTGTACTGGGGTGAATGTATGACATTGATCTGCATTCTGTCCATCAACTGTTGTTTTTGCATTTGTCACCCCGAGTGGGACGGGTATGCTCAGACGTGAGTCCTGTGCTCTCCATGCCACTGGAATCAAGCTATCCTGGCTGGAAGAGGGGTGAAACCCCGAAACCGGTCCTAGGATGCTTGTTTCCAGTCCAGGGAGGGCCTGGCTTGGGAGTTCGGGTTGGTCTGTTCCCATGAGGCACAGGGTCAAGACTGATTTGCATATGGCTGGGTTCAAATTGGAATGGCATGGTGAGCAAAAAAACGATGGATTAAGGCCCAGATCTCTGTATTGGGGTGAATGTATGACATTGTTCTGCATTCTGTCCATCAACTGTTGTTTTTGCATTTGTCACCCCGAGTGGGACGGGTATGCTCAGACGTGAGTCCTGTTCTCTCCATGCCACTGGAATCAAGCTATCCTGGCTGAAGAGGGGTGAAACCCTGAAACCGGTCCTAGGATGCTTGTTTCCAGTCCAGGGAGGACCTGGCTTGGCAGTTCGGGCTGGACTGTTTCCATGAGGCACAGGGTCAAGACTGATTTGCATATGGCTGGGTTCAAACTGGAATGGCATGGTGAGCAAAAAAACAATGGATTTAGGCCCAGATCTCTGTACTGGGGTGAATGTATGACATTGTTCTGCATTCTGTCCATCAACTGTTGTTTTTGCATTTGTCACCCCGAGTGGGACGGGTATGCTCAGACATGAGTTCTGTGCTCTCCATGCAACTGGAATCAAGCTATCCTGGCTGAAGAGGGGTGAAACACCGAAACCGATCCTAGGATGCTTGTTTCCAGTCCAGGGAGGACTTGGCTTGGCAGTTTGGGCTGGACTGTTCCCATAAGACACAGGGTCAAGACGGATTTGCATATGGCTGGGTTCAAACTGGAATGGCATGGTGAGCAAAAAACGATGGATTTAGGCCCAGATCTCTGTACTGGGGTGAATGTATGACATTGTTCTGCATTCTGTCCATCAACTGTTGTTTTTGCATTTGTCACCCCGAGTGGGACGGGTATGCTCAGACGTGAGTCCTGTTCTCTCCATGCCACTGGAATGAAGCTATCCTGGCTGAAGAGGGGTGAAACCCCGAAACCAGTCCTAGGATGCTTGTTTCCAGTCCAGGGAGGACCTGGCTTGGCAGTTCGGGCTGGACTGTATCCATGAGGCACAGGGTCAAAACTGATTTGCATATAGCTGGGTTCAAACTGGAATGGCATGGTGAGCAAAAAAACGATGGATTTAGGCCCAGATATCTGTACTGGGGTGAATGTATGACATTGTTCTGCATTCTGTCCATCAACTGTTGTTTTTGCATTTGTCACCCTGAGTGGGACGGGTATGCTCAGACGTGAGTCCTGTGCTCTCCATGCCACTGGAATCAAGCTATCCTGGCTGGAAGAGGGGTGAAACACCGAAACCGGTCCTAGGATGCTTGTTTCCAGTCCAGGGAGGACCTGGCTTGGCAGTTCGGGCTGGACTGTTTCCATGAGGCACAGGGTCAAGACTGATTTGCATATGGCTGGGTTCAAACTGGAATGGCATGGTGAGCAAAGAAACAATGGATTTAGGCCCAGATCTCTGTACTGGGGTGAATGTATGACATTGTTCTGCATTCTGTCCATCAACTGTTGTTTATTGCATTTGTCACCCCGAGAGGGACGGGTATGCTCAGACGTGAGTCCTGTGCTCTCCATGCCACTGGAATCAAGCTATCCTGGCTGAAGAGGGGAAACCCCAAAACCGGTCTTAGGATGCTTGTTTCCAGTCCAGGGAGGACCTGGCTTGGCAGTTCGGGCTGGACTGTACCCATGAGGCACAGGGTCAAGACTGATTTGCATATGGCTGGGTTCAAACTGGAATGGCATGGTGAGCAAAAAAACGATGGATTTAGGCCCAGATCTCTGTACTGGGGTGAATGTATGACATTGTTCTGCATTCTGTCCATCAACTGTTGTTTTTACATTTGTCACCCCGAGTGGGAATGGCATGCTCTGACGTGAGTCCTGTGCTCTCCATGCCACTGGAATCAAGCTATCCTGGCTTAAGAGGGGTGAAACCCCGAAACCGGTGCTAGGATGCTTGTTTCCAGTACAGGGAGAACCTGGCTTGGCAGTTCGGGCTTGTCACCCCGAGTGGGACGGGTATGCTCAGACGTGAGTCCTGTGCTCTCCATGCCACTGGAATCAAGCTATCCTGGCTGAAGAGGGGTGAAACCCCGAAACCAGTCCTAGGATGCTTGTTTCCAGTCCAGGGAGGACGTGGCTTGGCAGTTCGGGCTTGACTGTTCCCATGAGGCACAGGGTCAAGACTAATTTGCATATGGCTGGGTTCAAACTGGAATGGCATGGTGAGCAAAAAAACGATGGATTTAGGCCCAGATCTCTGTACTGGGGTGAATGTATGACATTGATCTGCATTCTGTCCATCAACTGTTGGTTTTGCATTTGTCACCCCGAGTGGGACGGGTATGCTCAGATGTGAGTCCTGTGCTCTCCATGCCACTGGAATCAAGCTATCCTGGCTGAAGAGGGATGAAACTCCGAAACCAGTCCTAGGATGCTTGTTTCCAGTCCAGGGAGGTCCTGGCTTGGCAGTTCGGGCTGGACTGTTCCCATGAGGCACAGGGTCAAGACTGATTTGCATATGGCTGGGTTCAAACTGGAATGGCATGGTGAGCAAAAAAACAATGGATTTAGGCCCAGATCTCTGTACTGGGGTTAAATTATGACATTGTTCTGCATTCTGTCCATCAACTGTTGTTTTTTGCATTTGTCACCCCGAGTGGGACGGGTATGCTCAGACATGAGTCCTGTGCTCTCCATGCCACTGGAATCAAGCTATCCTGGCTGAAGAGGGGTGAAACCCCGAAACCGGTCCTAGGATGCTTGTTTCCAGTCCAGGGAGGACTTGGCTTGGCAGTTCGGGCTGGACTGTTCCCATGAGGCACAGGGTCAAGACTGATTTGCATATGGCTGGGTACAAACTGGAATGGCATGGTGAGCAAAAAAACAATGGATTTAGGCCCAGATCTCTGTACTGGGGTGAATGTATGACATTGTTCTGCATTCTGTCCATCAACTGTTGTTTTTTGCATTTGTCACCCCGAGTGGGACGGGATGCTCAGACATGAGTCCTGTGCTCTCCATGCCATTGGAATCAAGCTATCCTGGCTGAAGAGGGGTGAAACCCCGAAACCGGTCCTAGGATGCTTGTTTCCAGTCCAGGGAGGACTTGGCTTGGCAGTTTAGGCTGGACTGTTCCCATGAGGCACAGGGTCAAGACTGATTTGCATATGGCTGGGTTCAAACTGGAATGGCATGGTGAGCAAAAAAACGATGGATTTAGGCCCAGATCTCTGTACTGGGGTGAATGTATGACATTGTTCTGCATTCTGTCCATCAACTGTTGTTTTTGCATTTGTCACCCCGAGTGGGACGGGTATGCTCAGACGTGAGTCCTGTGCTCTCCATGCCACTGGAATGAAGCTATCCTGGCTGAAGAGGGGTGAAACCCTGAAACCAGTCCTAGGATGCTTGTTTCCAGTCCAGGGAAGACCCGGCTTGGCAGTTCGGGCTGGACTGTACCCATGAGGCACAGGGTCAAAACTGATTTGCATATGGCTGGGTTCAAACTGGAATGGCATGGTGAGCAAAAAAACGATGGATTTAGGCCCAGATCTCTGTACTGGGGTGAATGTATGACATTGTTCTGCATTCTGTCCATCAACTGTTGTTTTTGCATTTGTCACCCTGAGTGGGACGGGTATGCTCAGACGTGAGTCCTGTGCTCTCCATGCCACTGGAATCAAGCTATCCTGGCTGGAAGAGGGGTGAAACCCCGAAACCGGTCCTAGGATGCTTGTTTCCAGTCCAGGGAGGACCTGGCTTGGCAGTTCGGGCTGGACTGTTTCCATGAGGCACAGGGTCAAGACTGATTTGCATATGGCTGGGTTCAAACTGGAATGGCATGGTGAGCAAAAAAACAATGGATTCAGGCCCAGATCTCTGTACTGGGGTTAATGTATGACATTGTTCTGCATTCTGTCCATCAACTGTTGTTTTTGCATTTGTCACCCAGAGTGGGACGGGTATGCTCAGACATGAGTTCTGTGATCTCCATGCCACTGGAATCAAGCTATCCTGGCTGAAGAGGGGTGAAACACCGAAACCGATCCTAGGATGCTTGTTTCCAGTCCAGGGAGGACTTGGCTTGGCAGTTTGGGCTGGACTGTTCCCATGAGGCACAGGGTCAAGACTGATTTGCATATGGCTGGGTTCAAACTGGAATGGCATGGTGAGCAAAAAAACTATGGATTTAGGCCCAGATCTCTGTACTGGGGTGAATGTATGACATTGTTCTGCATTCTGTCCATCAACTGTTGTTTTTGCATTTGTCACCCCGAGTGGGACGGGTATGCTCAGACATGAGTTCTGTGCTCTCCATGCAACTGGAATCAAGCTATCCTGGCTGAAGAGGGGTGAAACACCGAAACCGATCCTAGGATGCTTGTTTCCAGTCCATGGAGGACTTGGCTTGGCAGTTTGGGCTGGACTGTTCCCATGAGACACAGGGTCAAGACTGATTTGCATATGGCTGGGTTCAAACTGGAATGGCATGGTGAGCAAAAAATGATGGATTTAGGCCCAGATCTCTGTAGTGGGGTGAATGTATGACATTGTTCTGCATTCTGTCCATCAACTGTTGTTTTTGCATTTGTCACCCCGAGTGGGACGGGTATGCTCAGACGTGAGTCCTGTTCTCTCCATGCCACTGGAATGAAGCTATCCAGGCTGAAGAGGGGTGAAACCCCGAAACCAGTCCTAGGATGCTTGTTTCCAGTCCAGGGAGGACCTGGCTTGGCAGTTCGGGCTGGACTGTATCCATGAGGCACAGGCTCAAAACTGATTTGCATATGGCTGGGTTCAAACTGGAATGGCATGGTGAGCAAAAAAACAATGGATTTAGGCCCAGATCTCTGTACTGGGGTGAATGTATGACATTGTTCTGCATTCTGTCCATCAACTGTTGTTTTTGCATTTGTCACCCTGAGTGGGACGGGTATGCTCAGACGTGAGTCCTGTGCTCTCCATGCCACTGGAATCAAGCTATCCTGGCTGGAAGAGGGGTGAAACCCCGAAACCGGTCCTAGGATGCATGTTTCCAGTCCAGGGAGGACCTGGCTTGGCAGTTCGGGCTGGACTGTTTCCATGAGGCACAGGGTCAAGACTGATTTGCATATGGCTGGGTTCAAACTGGAATGGCATGGTGAGCAAAGAAACAATGGATTTAGGCCCAGATCTCTGTACTGGGGTGAATGTATGACATTGTTCTGCATTCTGTCCATCAACTGTTGTTTATTGCATTTGTCACCCCGAGAGGGACGGGTATGCTCAGACGTGAGTCCTGTGCTCTCCATGCCACTGGAATCAAGCTATCCTGGCTGAAGAGGGGAAACCCCAAAACCGGTCTTAGGATGCTTGTTTCCAGTCCAGGGAGGACCTGGCTTGGCAGTTCGGGCTGGACCGTACCCATGAGGCACAGGGTCAAGACTGATTTGCATATGGCTGGGTTCAAACTGGAATGGCATGGTGAGCAAAAAAACGATGGATTTAGGCCCAGATCTCTGTACTGGGGTGAATGTATGACATTGTTCTGCATTCTGTCCATCAACTGTTGTTTTTACATTTGTCACCCCGAGTGGGAATGGCATGCTCTGACGTGAGTCCTGTGCTCTCCATGCCACTGGAATCAAGCTATCCTGGCTTAAGAGGGATGAAACCCCGAAACCGGTGCTAGGATGCTTGTTTAAAGTACAGGGAGAACCTGGCTTGGCAGTTCGGGCTTGTCACCCCGAGTGGGACGGGTATGCTCAGACGTGAGTCCTGTGCTCTCCATGCCACTGGAATCAAGCTATCCTGGCTGAAGAGGGGTGAAACCCCGAAACCAGTCCTAGGATGCTTGTTTCCAGTCCAGGGACGACGTGGCTTGGCAGTTTGGGCTTGACTGTTCCCATGAGGCACAGGGTCAAGACTAATCTGCATATGGATGGGTTCAAACTGGAATGGCATGGTGAGCAAAAAAACGATGGATTTAGGCCCAGATCTCTGTACTGGGGTGAATGTATGACATTGATCTGCATTCTGTCCATCAACTGTTGGTTTTGCATTTGTCACCCCGAGTGGGACGGGTATGCTCAGATGTGAGTCCTGTGCTCTCCATGCCACTGGAATCAAGCTATCCTGGCTGAAGAGGGGTGAAACTCCGAAACCAGTCCTAGGATGCTTGTTTCCAGTCCAGGGAGGTCCTGGCTTGGCAGTTCGGGCTGGACTGTTCCCATGAGGCACAGGGTCAAGACTGATTTGCATATGGCTGGGTTCAAACTGGAATGGCATGGTGAGCAAAAAAACGATGGATTTAGGCCCAGATCTCTGTACTGGGGTGAATGTATGATATTGTTCTGCATTCTGTCCATCAACTGTTGTTTTTGCATTTGTCACCCCGAGTGGGACGGGTATGCTCAGACTTGAGTCCTGTGCTCTCCATGCCACTGGAATGAAGCTATCCTGGCTGAAGAGGGGTGAAACCCTGAAACCAGTCCTAGGATGCTTGTTTCCAGTCCAGGGAGGACCTGGCTTGGCAGTTCGGGCTGGACTGTACCCATGAGGCACAGGGTCAAAACTGATTTGCATTTGGCTGGGTTCAAACTGGAATGGCATGGTGAGCAAAAAAACAATGGATTTAGGCCCAGATCTCTGTACTGGGGTGAATGTATGACATTGTTCTGCATTCTGTCCATCAACTGTTGTTTTTGCATTTGTCACCCCGAGTGGGACGGGTATGCTCAGACGTGAGTCCTGTGCTCTCCATGCCACTGGAATCAAGCTATCCTGGCTGAAGAGGGGGGAAACCCCGAAACCAGTCCTAGGATACTTGTTTCCAGTCCATGGAGGACCTGGCTTGGCAGTTCGGGCTGGACTGTTCCCATGAGGCACAGGGTCAAGACTGATTTGCATATGGCTGGGTTCAAACTGGAATGGCATGGTGAGCAAAAAAACGATGGATTTAGGCCCAGATCTCTGTAGTGGGGTGAATGTGTGACATTGTTCTGCTTTCTGTCCATCAACTGTTGTTTTTGCATTTGTCACCCCGAGTGGGACGGGTATGCTCAGACGTGAGTGCTGTGCTCTCCATGCCACTGGAATCAAGCTATCCTGGCTGAAGAGGGGTGAAACCCAGAAACCGGTCCTAGGATGCTTGTTTCCAGTTCAGGGAGGACCTGGCTTGGCAGTTTGGGCTGGACTGTTCCCATGAGGCACAGGGTCAAGACTGATTTGCATATGGCTGGGTTCAAACTGGAATGGCATGGTGAGCAAAAAAACAATGGATTTAGGCCCAGATCTCTGTACTGGGGTGAATGTATGACATTGTTCTGCATTCTGTCCATCAACTGTTGTTTTTGCATTTGTCACCCTGAGTGGGACGGGTATGCTCAGACGTGAGTCCTGTGCTCTCCATGCCACTGTAATCATGCTATCCTGGCTGAAGAGGGCTGAAACCCCGAAACCACTCCTAGGATGCTTGTTTCCAGTCCAGGGAGGACCTGGCTTGGCAGTTCGGGCTTGACTGTTCCCATGAGGCACAGGGTCAAGACTGATTTGCATATGGCTGGGTTCAAACTGGAATGGCATGGTGAGCAAAAAAACGATGGATTTAGGCCCAGATCTCTGTACTAGGGTGAATGTATGACATTGTTCTGCATTCTGTCCATCAACTGTTGTTTTTGCATTTGTCACCCCGAGTGGGACGGGTATGCTCAGACGTGAGTCCTGTGCTCTCCATGCCACTGGAATCAAGCTATCCTGGCTGAAGAGGGGTGAAACTCCGAAACCAGTCCTAGGATGCTTGTTTCCAGTCCAGGGAGGACCTGGCTTGGCAGTTCGGGCTGGACTGTTCCCATGAGGCACAGGGTCAAGACTGATTTGCATATGGCTGGGTTCAAACTGGAATGGCATGGTGAGCAAAAAAACAATGGATTTAGGCCCAGATCTCTGTACTGGGGTGAATGTATGACATTGTTCTGCATTCTGTCCATCAACTGTTGTTTTTTGCATTTGTCACCCCGAGTGGGACGGGATGCTCAGACATGAGTCCTGTGCTCTCCATGCCATTGGAATCAAGCTATCCTGGCTGAAGAGGGGTGAAACCCCGAAACCGGTCCTAGGATGCTTGTTTCCAGTCCAGGGAGGACTTGGCTTAGCAGTTTAGGCTGGACTGTTCCCATGAGGCACAGGGTCAAGACTGATTTGCATATGGCTGGGTTCAAACTGGAATGGCATGGTGAGCAAAAAAACAATGGATTTAGGCCCAGATCTCTGTACTGGGGTGAATGTATGACATTGTTCTGCATTCTGTCCATCAACTGTTGTTTTTGCATTTGTCACCCCGAGTGGGACGGGTATGCTCAGACGTGAGTCCTGTGCTCTCCATGCCACTGGAATGAAGCTATCCTGGCTGAAGAGGGGTGAAACCCTGAAACCAGTCCTAGGATGCTTGTTTCCAGTCCAGGGAAGACCTGGCTTGGCAGTTCGGGGTGGACTGTACCCATGAGGCACAGGGTCAAAACTGATTTGCATATGGCTGGGTTCAAACTGGAATGGCATGGTGAGCAAAAAAACGATGGATTTAGGCCCAGATCTCTGTACTGGGGTGAATGTATGACATTGTTCTGCATTCTGTCCATCAACTGTTGTTTTTGCATTTGTCACCCTGAGTGGGACGGGTATGCTCAGACGTGAGTCCTGTGCTCTCCATGCCACTGGAATCAAGCTATCCTGGCTGGAAGAGGGGTGAAACCCCGAAACCGGTCCTAGGATACTTGTTTCCAGTCCAGGGAGGACCTGGCTTGGCAGTTCGGGCTGGACTTTTTCCATGAGGCACAGGGTCAAGACTGATTTGCATATGGCTGGGTTCAAACTGGAATGGCATGGTGAGCAAAAAAACGATGGATTTAGGCCCAGATCTCTGTACTGGGGTGAATGTATGACATTGTTCTGCATTCTGTCCATCAACTGTTGTTTTTGCATTTGTCACCCAGAGTGGGACGGGTATGCTCAGACATGAGTTCTGTGATCTCCATGCAACTGGAATCAAGCTATCCTGGCTGAAGAGGGGTGAAACACCGAAACCGATCCTAGGATGCTTGTTTCCAGTCCAGGGAGGACCTGGCTTGGCAGTTCGGGCTGGACTGTTTCCATGAGGCACAGGGTCAAGACTGATTTGCATATGGCTGGGTTCAAACTGGAATGGCATGGTGAGCAAAGAAACAATGGATTTAGGCCCAGATCTCTGTACTGGGGTGAATGTATGACATTGTTCTGCATTCTGTCCATCAACTGTTGTTTATTGCATTTGTCACCCCGAGAGGGACGGGTATGCTCAGACGTGAGTCCTGTGCTCTCCATGCCACTGGAATCAAGCTATCCTGGCTGAAGAGGGGAAACCCCAAAACCGGTCTTAGGATGCTTGTTTCCAGTCCAGGGAGGACCTGGCTTGGCAGTTCGGGCTGGACTGTACCCATGAGGCACAGGGTCAAGACTGATTTGCATATGGCTGGGTTCAAACTGGAATGGCATGGTGAGCAAAAAAAACGATGGATTTAGGCCCAGATCTCTGTACTGGGGTGAATGTATGACGTTGTTCTGCATTCTGTCCATCAACTGTTGTTTTTACATTTGTCACCCCGAGTGGGAATGGCATGCTCTGACGTGAGTCCTGTGCTCTCCATGCCACTGGAATCAAGCTATCCTGGCTTAAGAGGGGTGAAACCCCGAAACCGGTGCTAGGATGCTTGTTTCCAGTACAGGGAGAACCTGGCTTGGCAGTTCGGGCTTGTCACCCCGAGTGGGACGGGTATGCTCAGACGTGAGTCCTGTGCTCTCCATGCCACTGGAATCAAGCTATCCTGGCTGAAGAGGGGTGAAACCCCGAAACCAGTCCTAGGATGCTTGTTTCCAGTCCAGGGAGGACGTGGCTTGGCAGTTCGGGCTTGACTGTTCCCATGAGGCACAGGGTCAAGACTAATTTGCATATGGCTGGGTTCAAACTGGAATGGCATGGTGAGCAAAAAAACGATGGATTTAGGCCCATATCTCTGTACTGGGGTGAATGTATGACATTGATCTGCATTCTGTCCATCAACTGTTGGTTTTGCATTTGTCACCCCGAGTGGGACGGGTATGCTCAGATGTGAGTCCTGTGCTCTCCATGCCACTGGAATCAAGCTATCCTGGCTGAAGAGGGATGAAACTCCGAAACCAGTCCTAGGATGCTTGTTTCCAGTCCAGGGAGGTCCTGGCTTGGCAGTTCGGCCTGGACTGTTCCCATGAGGCACAGGGTCAAGACTGATTTGCATATGGCTGGGTTCAAACTGGAATGGCATGGTGAGCAAAAAAACGATGGATTTAGGCCCAGATCTCTGTACTGGGGTGAATGTATGACATTGTTCTGCATTCTGTCCATCAACTGTTGTTTTTGCATTTGTCACCCCGAGTGGGACGGGTATGCTCAGACGTGAGTCCTGTGCTCTCCATGCCACTGGAATCAAGCTATCCTGGCTGAAGAGGGGTGAAACCCCGAAACCGGTCCTAGGATGCTTGTTTCCAGTCCAGGGAGGACTTGGCTTGGCAGTTCGGGCTGGACTGTTCCCATGAGGCACAGGGTCAAGACTGATTTGCATATGGCTGGGTACAAACTGGAATGGCATGGTGAGCAAAAAAACAATGGATTTAGGCCCAGATCTCTGTACTGGGGTGAATGTATGACATTGTTCTGCATTCTGTCCATCAACTGTTGTTTTTTGCATTTGTCACCCCGAGTGGGACGGGATGCTCAGACATGAGTCCTGTGCTCTCCATGCCATTGGAATCAAGCTATCCTGGCTGAAGAGGGGTGAAACCCCGAAACCGGTCCTAGGATGCTTGTTTCCAGTCCAGGGAGGACTTGGCTTGGCAGTTTAGGCTGGACTGTTCCCATGAGGCACAGGGTCAAGACTGATTTGCATATGGCTGGGTTCAAACTGGAATGGCATGGTGAGGAAAAAAACGATGGATTTAGGCCCAGATCTCTGTACTGGGGTGAATGTATGACATTGTTCTGCATTCTGTCCATCAACTGTTGTTTTTGCATTTGTCACCCCGAGTGGGACGGGTATGCTCAGACGTGAGTCCTGTGCTCTCCATGCCACTGGAATGAAGCTATCCTGGCTGAAGAGGGGTGAAACCCTGAAACCAGTCCTAGGATGCTTGTTTCCAGTCCAGGGAAGACCCGGCTTGGCAGTTCGGGCTGGACTGTACCCATGAGGCACAGGGTCAAAACTGATTTGCATATGGCTGGGTTCAAACTGGAATGGCATGGTGAGCAAAAAAACGATGGATTTAGGCCCAGATCTCTGTACTGGGGTGAATGTATGACATTGTTCTGCATTCTGTCCATCAACTGTTGTTTTTGCATTTGTCACCCTGAGTGGGACGGGTATGCTCAGACGTGAGTCCTGTGCTCTCCATGCCACTGGAATCAACCTATCCTGGCTGGAAGAGGGGTGAAACACCGAAACCGGTCCTAGGATGCTTGTTTCCAGTCCAGGGAGGACCTGGCTTGGCAGTTCGGGCTGGACTGTTTCCATGAGGCACAGGGTCAAGACTGATTTGCATATGGCTGGGTTCAAACTGGAATGGCATGGTGAGCAAAGAAACAATGGATTTAGGCCCAGATCTCTGTACTGGGGTGAATGTATGACATTGTTCTGCATTCTGTCCATCAACTGTTGTTTATTGCATTTGTCACCCCGAGAGGGACGGGTATGCTCAGACGTGAGTCCTGTGCTCTCCATGCCACTGGAATCAAGCTATCCTGGCTGAAGAGGGGAAACCCCAAAACCGGTCTTAGGATGCTTGTTTCCAGTCCAGGGAGGACCTGGCTTGGCAGTTCGGGCTGGACTGTACCCATGAGGCACAGGGTCAAGACTGATTTGCATATGGCTGGGTTCAAACTGGAATGGCATGGTGAGCAAAAAAACGATGGATTTAGGCCCAGATCTCTGTACTGGGGTGAATGTATGACATTGTTCTGCATTCTGTCCATCAACTGTTGTTTTTACATTTGTCACCCCGAGTGGGAATGGCATGCTCTGACGTGAGTCCTGTGCTCTCCATGCCACTGGAATCAAGCTATCCTGGCTTAAGAGGGGTGAAACCCCGAAACCGGTGCTAGGATGCTTGTTTCCAGTACAGGGAGAACCTGGCTTGGCAGTTCGGGCTTGTCACCCCGAGTGGGACGGGTATGCTCAGACGTGAGTCCTGTGCTCTCCATGCCACTGGAATCAAGCTATCCTGGCTGAAGAGGGGTGAAACCCCGAAACCAGTCCTAGGATGCTTGTTTCCAGTCCAGGGAGGACGTGGCTTGGCAGTTCGGGCTTGACTGTTCCCATGAGGCACAGGGTCAAGACTAATTTGCATATGGCTGGGTTCAAACTGGAATGGCATGGTGAGCAAAAAAACGATGGATTTAGGCCCAGATCTCTGTACTGGGGTGAATGTATGACATTGATCTGCATTCTGTCCATCAACTGTTGGTTTTGCATTTGTCACCCCGAGTGGGACGGGTATGCTCAGATGTGAGTCCTGTGCTCTCCATGCCACTGGAATCAAGCTATCCTGGCTGAAGAGGGATGAAACTCCGAAACCAGTCCTAGGATGCTTGTTTCCAGTCCAGGGAGGTCCTGGCTTGGCAGTTCGGGCTGGACTGTTCCCATGAGGCACAGGGTCAAGACTGATTTGCATATGGCTGGGTTCAAACTGGAATGGCATGGTGAGCAAAAAAACAATGGATTTAGGCCCAGATCTCTGTACTGGGGTTAAATTATGACATTGTTCTGCATTCTGTCCATCAACTGTTGTTTTTTGCATTTGTCACCCCGAGTGGGACGGGTATGCTCAGACATGAGTCCTGTGCTCTCCATGCCACTGGAATCAAGCTATCCTGGCTGAAGAGGGGTGAAACCCCGAAACCGGTCCTAGGATGCTTGTTTCCAGTCCAGGGAGGACTTGGCTTGGCAGTTCGGGCTGGACTGTTCCCATGAGGCACAGGGTCAAGACTGATTTGCATATGGCTGGGTACAAACTGGAATGGCATGGTGAGCAAAAAAACAATGGATTTAGGCCCAGATCTCTGTACTGGGGTGAATGTATGACATTGTTCTGCATTCTGTCCATCAACTGTTGTTTTTTGCATTTGTCACCCCGAGTGGGACGGGATGCTCAGACATGAGTCCTGTGCTCTCCATGCCATTGGAATCAAGCTATCCTGGCTGAAGAGGGGTGAAACCCCGAAACCGGTCCTAGGATGCTTGTTTCCAGTCCAGGGAGGACTTGGCTTGGCAGTTTAGGCTGGACTGTTCCCATGAGGCACAGGGTCAAGACTGATTTGCATATGGCTGGGTTCAAACTGGAATGGCATGGTGAGCAAAAAAACGATGGATTTAGGCCCAGATCTCTGTACTGGGGTGAATGTATGACATTGTTCTGCATTCTGTCCATCAACTGTTGTTTTTGCATTTGTCACCCCGAGTGGGACGGGTATGCTCAGACGTGAGTCCTGTGCTCTCCATGCCACTGGAATGAAGCTATCCTGGCTGAAGAGGGGTGAAACCCTGAAACCAGTCCTAGGATGCTTGTTTCCAGTCCAGGGAAGACCCGGCTTGGCAGTTCGGGCTGGACTGTACCCATGAGGCACAGGGTCAAAACTGATTTGCATATGGCTGGGTTCAAACTGGAATGGCATGGTGAGCAAAAAAACGATGGATTTAGGCCCAGATCTCTGTACTGGGGTGAATGTATGACATTGTTCTGCATTCTGTCCATCAACTGTTGTTTTTGCATTTGTCACCCTGAGTGGGACGGGTATGCTCAGACGTGAGTCCTGTGCTCTCCATGCCACTGGAATCAAGCTATCCTGGCTGAAGAGGGGAAACCCCAAAACCGGTCTTAGGATGCTTGTTTCCAGTCCAGGGAGGACCTGGCTTGGCAGTTCGGGCTGGACTGTTCCCATGAGGCACAGGGTCAAGACTGATTTGCATATGGCTGGGTACAAACTGGAATGGCATGGTGAGCAAAAAAACAATGGATTTAGGCCCAGATCTCTGTACTGGGGTGAATGTATGACATTGTTCTGCATTCTGTCCATCAACTGTTGTTTTTTGCATTTGTCACCCCGAGTGGGACGGGATGCTCAGACATGAGTCCTGTGCTCTCCATGCCATTGGAATCAAGCTATCCTGGCTGAAGAGGGGTGAAACCCAGAAACCGGTCCTAGGATGCTTGTTTCCAGTCCAGGGAGGACTTGGCTTGGCAGTTTAGGCTGGACTGTTCCCATGAGGCACAGGGTCAAGACTGATTTGCATATGGCTGGGTTCAAACTGGAATGGCATGGTGAGCAAAAAAACGATGGATTTAGGCCCAGATCTCTGTACTGGGGTGAATGTATGACATTGTTCTGCATTCTGTCCATCAACTGTTGTTTTTGCATTTGTCACCCCGAGTGGGACGGGTATGCTCAGACGTGAGTCCTGTGCTCTCCATGCCACTGGAATGAAGCTATCCTGGCTGAAGAGGGGTGAAACCCTGAAACCAGTCCTAGGATGCTTGTTTCCAGTCCAGGGAAGACCCGGCTTGGCAGTTCGGGCTGGACTGTACCCATGAGGCACAGGGTCAAAACTGATTTGCATATGGCTGGGTTCAAACTGGAATGGCATGGTGAGCAAAAAAACGATGGATTTAGGCCCAGATCTCTGTACTGGGGTGAATGTATGACATTGTTCCGCATTCTGTCCATCAACTGTTGTTTTTGCATTTGTCACCCTGAGTGGGACGGGTATGCTCAGACGTGAGTCCTGTGCTCTCCATGCCACTGGAATCAAGCTATCCTGGCTGGAAGAGGGGTGAAACACCGAAACCGGTCCTAGGATGCTTGTTTCCAGTCCAGGGAGGACCTGGCTTGGCAGTTCGGGCTGGACTGTTTCCATGAGGCACAGGGTCAAGACTGATTTGCATATGGCTGGGTTCAAACTGGAATGGCATGGTGAGAAAAGAAACAATGGATTTAGGCCCAGATCTCTGTACTGGGGTGAATGTATGACATTGTTCTGCATTCTGTCCATCAACTGTTGTTTATTGCATTTGTCACCCCGAGAGGGACGGGTATGCTCAGACGTGAGTCCTGTGCTCTCCATGCCACTGGAATCAAGCTATCCTGGCTGAAGAGGGGAAACCCCAAAACCGGTCTTAGGATGCTTGTTTCCAGTCCAGGGAGGACCTGGCTTGGCAGTTCGGGCTGGACTGTACCCATGAGGCACAGGGTCAAGACTGATTTGCATATGGCTGGGTTCAAACTGGAATGGCATGGTGAGCAAAAAAACGATGGATTTAGGCCCAGATCTCTGTACTGGGGTGAATGTATGACATTGTTCTGCATTCTGTCCATCAACTGTTGTTTTTACATTTGTCACCCCGAGTGGGAATGGCATGCTCTGACGTGAGTCCTGTGCTCTCCATGCCACTGGAATCAAGCTATCCTGGCTTAAGAGGGGTGAAACCCCGAAACCGGTGCTAGGATGCTTGTTTCCAGTACAGGGAGAACCTGGCTTGGCAGTTCGGGCTTGTCACCCCGAGTGGGACGGGTATGCTCAGACGTGAGTCCTGTGCTCTCCATGCCACTGGAATCAAGCTATCCTGGCTGAAGAGGGGTGAAACCCCGAAACCAGTCCTAGGATGCTTGTTTCCAGTCCAGGGAGGACGTGGCTTGGCAGTTCGGGCTTGACTGTTCCCATGAGGCACAGGGTCAAGACTAATTTGCATATGGCTGGGTTCAAACTGGAATGGCATGGTGAGCAAAAAAACGATGGATTTAGGCCCAGATCTCTGTACTGGGGTGAATGTATGACATTGATCTGCATTCTGTCCATCAACTGTTGGTTTTGCATTTGTCACCCCGAGTGGGACGGGTATGCTCAGATGTGAGTCCTGTGCTCTCCATGCCACTGGAATCAAGCTATCCTGGCTGAAGAGGGATGAAACTCCGAAACCAGTCCTAGGATGCTTGTTTCCAGTCCAGGGAGGTCCTGGCTTGGCAGTTCGGGCTGGACTGTTCCCATGAGGCACAGGGTCAAGACTGATTTGCATATGGCTGGGTTCAAACTGGAATGGCATGGTGAGCAAAAAAACAATGGATTTAGGCCCAGATCTCTGTACTGGGGTTAAATTATGACATTGTTCTGCATTCTGTCCATCAACTGTTGTTTTTTGCATTTGTCACCCCGAGTGGGACGGGTATGCTCAGACATGAGTCCTGTGCTCTCCATGCCACTGGAATCAAGCTATCCTGGCTGAAGAGGGGTGAAACCCCGAAACCGGTCCTAGGATGCTTGTTTCCAGTCCAGGGAGGACTTGGCTTGGCAGTTCGGGCTGGACTGTTCCCATGAGGCACAGGGTCAAGACTGATTTGCATATGGCTGGGTACAAACTGGAATGGCATGGTGAGCAAAAAAACAATGGATTTAGGCCCAGATCTCTGTACTGGGGTGAATGTATGACATTGTTCTGCATTCTGTCCATCAACTGTTGTTTTTTGCATTTGTCACCCCGAGTGGGACGGGATGCTCAGACATGAGTCCTGTGCTCTCCATGCCATTGGAATCAAGCTATCCTGGCTGAAGAGGGGTAAAACCCCGAAACCGGTCCTAGGATGCTTGTTTCCAGTCCAGGGAGGACTTGGCTTGGCAGTTTAGGCTGGACTGTTCCCATGAGGCACAGGGTCAAGACTGATTTGCATATGGCTGGGTTCAAACTGGAATGGCATGGTGAGCAAAAAAACGATGGATTTAGGCCCAGATCTCTGTACTGGGGTGAATGTATGACATTGTTCTGCATTCTGTCCATCAACTGTTGTTTTTGCATTTGTCACCCCGAGTGGGACGGGTATGCTCAGACGTGAGTCCTGTGCTCTCCATGCCACTGGAATGAAGCTATCCTGGCTGAAGAGGGGTGAAACCCTGAAACCAGTCCTAGGATGCTTGTTTCCAGTCCAGGGAAGACCCGGCTTGGCAGTTCGGGCTGGACTGTACCCATGAGGCACAGGGTCAAAACTGATTTGCATATGGCTGGGTTCAAACTGGAATGGCATGGTGAGCAAAAAAACGATGGATTTAGGCCCAGATCTCTGTACTGGGGTGAATGTATGACATTGTTCTGCATTCTGTCCATCAACTGTTGTTTTTGCATTTGTCACCCTGAGTGGGACGGGTATGCTCAGACGTGAGTCCTGTGCTCTCCATGCCACTGGAATCAAGCTATCCTGGCTGGAAGAGGGGTGAAACCCCGAAACCGGTCCTAGGATGCTTGTTTCCAGTCCAGGGAGGACCTGGCTTGGCAGTTCGGGCTGGACTGTTTCCATGAGGCACAGGGTCAAGACTGATTTGCATATGGCTGGGTTCAAACTGGAATGGCATGGTGAGCAAAAAAACAATGGATTCAGGCCCAGATCTCTGTACTGGGGTTATTTTTGACATTGTTCTGCATTCTGTCCATCAACTGTTGTTTTTGCATTTGTCACCCAGAGTGGGACGGGTATGCTCAGACATGAGTTCTGTGATCTCCATGCCACTGGAATCAAGCTATCCTGGCTGAAGAGGGGTGAAACACCGAAACCGATCCTAGGATGCTTGTTTCCAGTCCAGGGAGGACTTGGCTTGGCAGTTTGGGCTGGACTGTTCCCATGAGGCACAGGGTCAAGACTGATTTGCATATGGCTGGGTTCAAACTGGAATGGCATGGTGAGCAAAAAAACTATGGATTTAGGCCCAGATCTCTGTACTGGGGTGAATGTATGACATTGTTCTGCATTCTGTCCATCAACTGTTGTTTTTGCATTTGTCACCCCGAGTGGGACGGGTATGCTCAGACATGAGTTCTGTGCTCTCCATGCAACTGGAATCAAGCTATCCTGGCTGAAGAGGGGTGAAACACCGAAACCGATCCTAGGATGCTTGTTTCCAGTCCATGGAGGACTTGGCTTGGCAGTTTGGGCTGGACTGTTCCCATGAGACACAGGGTCAAGACTGATTTGCATATGGCTGGGTTCAAACTGGAATGGCATGGTGAGCAAAAAATGATGGATTTAGGCCCAGATCTCTGTAGTGGGGTGAATGTATGACATTGTTCTGCATTCTGTCCATCAACTGTTGTTTTTGCATTTGTCACCCCGAGTGGGACGGGTATGCTCAGACGTGAGTCCTGTTCTCTCCATGCCACTGGAATGAAGCTATCCAGGCTGAAGAGGGGTGAAACCCCGAAACCAGTCCTAGGATGCTTGTTTCCAGTCCAGGGAGGACCTGGCTTGGCAGTTCGGGCTGGACTGTATCCATGAGGCACAGGCTCAAAACTGATTTGCATATGGCTGGGTTCAAACTGGAATGGCATGGTGAGCAAAAAAACAATGGATTTAGGCCCAGATCTCTGTACTGGGGTGAATGTATGACATTGTTCTGCATTCTGTCCATCAACTGTTGTTTTTGCATTTGTCACCCTGAGTGGGACGGGTATGCTCAGACGTGAGTCCTGTGCTCTCCATGCCACTGGAATCAAGCTATCCTGGCTGGAAGAGGGGTGAAACCCCGAAACCGGTCCTAGGATGCATGTTTCCAGTCCAGGGAGGACCTGGCTTGGCAGTTCGGGCTGGACTGTTTCCATGAGGCACAGGGTCAAGACTGATTTGCATATGGCTGGGTTCAAACTGGAATGGCATGGTGAGCAAAGAAACAATGGATTTAGGCCCAGATCTCTGTACTGGGGTGAATGTATGACATTGTTCTGCATTCTGTCCATCAACTGTTGTTTATTGCATTTGTCACCCCGAGAGGGACGGGTATGCTCAGACGTGAGTCCTGTGCTCTCCATGCCACTGGAATCAAGCTATCCTGGCTGAAGAGGGGAAACCCCAAAACCGGTCTTAGGATGCTTGTTTCCAGTCCAGGGAGGACCTGGCTTGGCAGTTCGGGCTGGACCGTACCCATGAGGCACAGGGTCAAGACTGATTTGCATATGGCTGGGTTCAAACTGGAATGGCATGGTGAGCAAAAAAACGATGGATTTAGGCCCAGATCTCTGTACTGGGGTGAATGTATGACATTGTTCTGCATTCTGTCCATCAACTGTTGTTTTTACATTTGTCACCCCGAGTGGGAATGGCATGCTCTGACGTGAGTCCTGTGCTCTCCATGCCACTGGAATCAAGCTATCCTGGCTTAAGAGGGATGAAACCCCGAAACCGGTGCTAGGATGCTTGTTTAAAGTACAGGGAGAACCTGGCTTGGCAGTTCGGGCTTGTCACCCCGAGTGGGACGGGTATGCTCAGACGTGAGTCCTGTGCTCTCCATGCCACTGGAATCAAGCTATCCTGGCTGAAGAGGGGTGAAACCCCGAAACCAGTCCTAGGATGCTTGTTTCCAGTCCAGGGACGACGTGGCTTGGCAGTTTGGGCTTGACTGTTCCCATGAGGCACAGGGTCAAGACTAATCTGCATATGGATGGGTTCAAACTGGAATGGCATGGTGAGCAAAAAAACGATGGATTTAGGCCCAGATCTCTGTACTGGGGTGAATGTATGACATTGATCTGCATTCTGTCCATCAACTGTTGGTTTTGCATTTGTCACCCCGAGTGGGACGGGTATGCTCAGATGTGAGTCCTGTGCTCTCCATGCCACTGGAATCAAGCTATCCTGGCTGAAGAGGGGTGAAACTCCGAAACCAGTCCTAGGATGCTTGTTTCCAGTCCAGGGAGGTCCTGGCTTGGCAGTTCGGGCTGGACTGTTCCCATGAGGCACAGGGTCAAGACTGATTTGCATATGGCTGGGTTCAAACTGGAATGGCATGGTGAGCAAAAAAACGATGGATTTAGGCCCAGATCTCTGTACTGGGGTGAATGTATGATATTGTTCTGCATTCTGTCCATCAACTGTTGTTTTTGCATTTGTCACCCCGAGTGGGACGGGTATGCTCAGACTTGAGTCCTGTGCTCTCCATGCCACTGGAATGAAGCTATCCTGGCTGAAGAGGGGTGAAACCCTGAAACCAGTCCTAGGATGCTTGTTTCCAGTCCAGGGAGGACCTGGCTTGGCAGTTCGGGCTGGACTGTACCCATGAGGCACAGGGTCAAAACTGATTTGCATTTGGCTGGGTTCAAACTGGAATGGCATGGTGAGCAAAAAAACAATGGATTTAGGCCCAGATCTCTGTACTGGGGTGAATGTATGACATTGTTCTGCATTCTGTCCATCAACTGTTGTTTTTGCATTTGTCACCCCGAGTGGGACGGGTATGCTCAGACGTGAGTCCTGTGCTCTCCATGCCACTGGAATCAAGCTATCCTGGCTGAAGAGGGGGGAAACCCCGAAACCAGTCCTAGGATACTTGTTTCCAGTCCATGGAGGACCTGGCTTGGCAGTTCGGGCTGGACTGTTCCCATGAGGCACAGGGTCAAGACTGATTTGCATATGGCTGGGTTCAAACTGGAATGGCATGGTGAGCAAAAAAACGATGGATTTAGGCCCAGATCTCTGTAGTGGGGTGAATGTGTGACATTGTTCTGCTTTCTGTCCATCAACTGTTGTTTTTGCATTTGTCACCCCGAGTGGGACGGGTATGCTCAGACGTGAGTGCTGTGCTCTCCATGCCACTGGAATCAAGCTATCCTGGCTGAAGAGGGGTGAAACCCAGAAACCGGTCCTAGGATGCTTGTTTCCAGTTCAGGGAGGACCTGGCTTGGCAGTTTGGGCTGGACTGTTCCCATGAGGCACAGGGTCAAGACTGATTTGCATATGGCTGGGTTCAAACTGGAATGGCATGGTGAGCAAAAAAACAATGGATTTAGGCCCAGATCTCTGTACTGGGGTGAATGTATGACATTGTTCTGCATTCTGTCCATCAACTGTTGTTTTTGCATTTGTCACCCTGAGTGGGACGGGTATGCTCAGACGTGAGTCCTGTGCTCTCCATGCCACTGTAATCATGCTATCCTGGCTGAAGAGGGCTGAAACCCCGAAACCACTCCTAGGATGCTTGTTTCCAGTCCAGGGAGGACCTGGCTTGGCAGTTCGGGCTTGACTGTTCCCATGAGGCACAGGGTCAAGACTGATTTGCATATGGCTGGGTTCAAACTGGAATGGCATGGTGAGCAAAAAAACGATGGATTTAGGCCCAGATCTCTGTACTAGGGTGAATGTATGACATTGTTCTGCATTCTGTCCATCAACTGTTGTTTTTGCATTTGTCACCCCGAGTGGGACGGGTATGCTCAGACGTGAGTCCTGTGCTCTCCATGCCACTGGAATCAAGCTATCCTGGCTGAAGAGGGGTGAAACTCCGAAACCAGTCCTAGGATGCTTGTTTCCAGTCCAGGGAGGACCTGGCTTGGCAGTTCGGGCTGGACTGTTCCCATGAGGCACAGGGTCAAGACTGATTTGCATATGGCTGGGTTCAAACTGGAATGGCATGGTGAGCAAAAAAACAATGGATTTAGGCCCAGATCTCTGTACTGGGGTGAATGTATGACATTGTTCTGCATTCTGTCCATCAACTGTTGTTTTTTGCATTTGTCACCCCGAGTGGGACGGGATGCTCAGACATGAGTCCTGTGCTCTCCATGCCATTGGAATCAAGCTATCCTGGCTGAAGAGGGGTGAAACCCCGAAACCGGTCCTAGGATGCTTGTTTCCAGTCCAGGGAGGACTTGGCTTAGCAGTTTAGGCTGGACTGTTCCCATGAGGCACAGGGTCAAGACTGATTTGCATATGGCTGGGTTCAAACTGGAATGGCATGGTGAGCAAAAAAACAATGGATTTAGGCCCAGATCTCTGTACTGGGGTGAAAGTATGACATTGTTCTGCATTCTGTCCATCAACTGTTGTTTTTGCATTTGTCACCCCGAGTGGGACGGGTATGCTCAGACGTGAGTCCTGTGCTCTCCATGCCACTGGAATGAAGCTATCCTGGCTGAAGAGGGGTGAAACCCTGAAACCAGTCCTAGGATGCTTGTTTCCAGTCCAGGGAAGACCTGGCTTGGCAGTTCGGGGTGGACTGTACCCATGAGGCACAGGGTCAAAACTGATTTGCATATGGCTGGGTTCAAACTGGAATGGCATGGTGAGCAAAAAAACGATGGATTTAGGCCCAGATCTCTGTACTGGGGTGAATGTATGACATTGTTCTGCATTCTGTCCATCAACTGTTGTTTTTGCATTTGTCACCCTGAGTGGGACGGGTATGCTCAGACGTGAGTCCTGTGCTCTCCATGCCACTGGAATCAAGCTATCCTGGCTGGAAGAGGGGTGAAACCCCGAAACCGGTCCTAGGATACTTGTTTCCAGTCCAGGGAGGACCTGGCTTGGCAGTTCGGGCTGGACTGTTTCCATGAGGCACAGGGTCAAGACTGATTTGCATATGGCTGGGTTCAAACTGGAATGGCATGGTGAGCAAAAAAACGATGGATTTAGGCCCAGATCTCTGTACTGGGGTGAATGTATGACATTGTTCTGCATTCTGTCCATCAACTGTTGTTTTTGCATTTGTCACCCAGAGTGGGACGGGTATGCTCAGACATGAGTTCTGTGATCTCCATGCAACTGGAATCAAGCTATCCTGGCTGAAGAGGGGTGAAACACCGAAACCGATCCTAGGATGCTTGTTTCCAGTCCAGGGAGGACCTGGCTTGGCAGTTCGGGCTGGACTGTTTCCATGAGGCACAGGGTCAAGACTGATTTGCATATGGCTGGGTTCAAACTGGAATGGCATGGTGAGCAAAGAAACAATGGATTTAGGCCCAGATCTCTGTACTGGGGTGAATGTATGACATTGTTCTGCATTCTGTCCATCAACTGTTGTTTATTGCATTTGTCACCCCGAGAGGGACGGGTATGCTCAGACGTGAGTCCTGTGCTCTCCATGCCACTGGAATCAAGCTATCCTGGCTGAAGAGGGGAAACCCCAAAACCGGTCTTAGGATGCTTGTTTCCAGTCCAGGGAGGACCTGGCTTGGCAGTTCGGGCTGGACTGTACCCATGAGGCACAGGGTCAAGACTGATTTGCATATGGCTGGGTTCAAACTGGAATGGCATGGTGAGCAAAAAAAACGATGGATTTAGGCCCAGATCTCTGTACTGGGGTGAATGTATGACGTTGTTCTGCATTCTGTCCATCAACTGTTGTTTTTACATTTGTCACCCCGAGTGGGAATGGCATGCTCTGACGTGAGTCCTGTGCTCTCCATGCCACTGGAATCAAGCTATCCTGGCTTAAGAGGGGTGAAACCCCGAAACCGGTGCTAGGATGCTTGTTTCCAGTACAGGGAGAACCTGGCTTGGCAGTTCGGGCTTGTCACCCCGAGTGGGACGGGTATGCTCAGACGTGAGTCCTGTGCTCTCCATGCCACTGGAATCAAGCTATCCTGGCTGAAGAGGGGTGAAACCCCGAAACCAGTCCTAGGATGCTTGTTTCCAGTCCAGGGAGGACGTGGCTTGGCAGTTCGGGCTTGACTGTTCCCATGAGGCACAGGGTCAAGACTAATTTGCATATGGCTGGGTTCAAACTGGAATGGCATGGTGAGCAAAAAAACGATGGATTTAGGCCCATATCTCTGTACTGGGGTGAATGTATGACATTGATCTGCATTCTGTCCATCAACTGTTGGTTTTGCATTTGTCACCCCGAGTGGGACGGGTATGCTCAGATGTGAGTCCTGTGCTCTCCATGCCACTGGAATCAAGCTATCCTGGCTGAAGAGGGATGAAACTCCGAAACCAGTCCTAGGATGCTTGTTTCCAGTCCAGGGAGGTCCTGGCTTGGCAGTTCGGGCTGGACTGTTCCCATGAGGCACAGGGTCAAGACTGATTTGCATATGGCTGGGTTCAAACTGGAATGGCATGGTGAGCAAAAAAACAATGGATTTAGGCCCAGATCTCTGTACTGGGGTTAAATTATGACATTGTTCTGCATTCTGTCCATCAACTGTTGTTTTTTGCATTTGTCACCCCGAGTGGGACGGGTATGCTCAGACATGAGTCCTGTGCTCTCCATGCCACTGGAATCAAGCTATCCTGGCTGAAGAGGGGTGAAACCCCGAAACCGGTCCTAGGATGCTTGTTTCCAGTCCAGGGAGGACTTGGCTTGGCAGTTCGGGCTGGACTGTTCCCATGAGGCACAGGGTCAAGACTGATTTGCATATGGCTGGGTACAAACTGGAATGGCATGGTGAGCAAAAAAACAATGGATTTAGGCCCAGATCTCTGTACTGGGGTGAATGTATGACATTGTTCTGCATTCTGTCCATCAACTGTTGTTTTTTGCATTTGTCACCCCGAGTGGGACGGGATGCTCAGACATGAGTCCTGTGCTCTCCATGCCATTGGAATCAAGCTATCCTGGCTGAAGAGGGGTGAAACCCCGAAACCGGTCCTAGGATGCTTGTTTCCAGTCCAGGGAGGACTTGGCTTGGCAGTTTAGGCTGGACTGTTCCCATGAGGCACAGGGTCAAGACTGATTTGCATATGGCTGGGTTCAAACTGGAATGGCATGGTGAGCAAAAAAACGATGGATTTAGGCCCAGATCTCTGTACTGGGGTGAATGTATGACATTGTTCTGCATTCTGTCCATCAACTGTTGTTTTTGCATTTGTCACCCCGAGTGGGACGGGTATGCTCAGACGTGAGTCCTGTGCTCTCCATGCCACTGGAATGAAGCTATCCTGGCTGAAGAGGGGTGAAACCCTGAAACCAGTCCTAGGATGCTTGTTTCCAGTCCAGGGAAGACCCGGCTTGGCAGTTCGGGCTGGACTGTACCCATGAGGCACAGGGTCAAAACTGATTTGCATATGGCTGGGTTCAAACTGGAATGGCATGGTGAGCAAAAAAACGATGGATTTAGGCCCAGATCTCTGTACTGGGGTGAATGTATGACATTGTTCTGCATTCTGTCCATCAACTGTTGTTTTTGCATTTGTCACCCTGAGTGGGACGGGTATGCTCAGACGTGAGTCCTGTGCTCTCCATGCCACTGGAATCAAGCTATCCTGGCTGGAAGAGGGGTGAAACCCCGAAACCGGTCCTAGGATGCTTGTTTCCAGTCCAGGGAGGACCTGGCTTGGCAGTTCGGGCTGGACTGTTTCCATGAGGCACAGGGTCAAGACTGATTTGCATATGGCTGGGTTCAAACTGGAATGGCATGGTGAGCAAAAAAACAATGGATTCAGGCCCAGATCTCTGTACTGGGGTTAATGTATGACATTGTTCTGCATTCTGTCCATCAACTGTTGTTTTTGCATTTGTCACCCAGAGTGGGACGGGTATGCTCAGACATGAGTTCTGTGATCTCCATGCCACTGGAATCAAGCTATCCTGGCTGAAGAGGGGTGAAACACCGAAACCGATCCTAGGATGCTTGTTTCCAGTCCATGGAGGACTTGGCTTGGCAGTTTGGGCTGGACTGTTCCCATGAGACACAGGGTCAAGACTGATTTGCATATGGCTGGGTTCAAACTGGAATGGCATGGTGAGCAAAAAATGATGGATTTAGGCCCAGATCTCTGTAGTGGGGTGAATGTATGACATTGTTCTGCATTCTGTCCATCAACTGTTGTTTTTGCATTTGTCACCCCGAGTGGGACGGGTATGCTCAGACGTGAGTCCTGTTCTCTCCATGCCACTGGAATGAAGCTATCCAGGCTGAAGAGGGGTGAAACCCCGAAACCAGTCCTAGGATGCTTGTTTCCAGTCCAGGGAGGACCTGGCTTGGCAGTTCGGGCTGGACTGTATCCATGAGGCACAGGCTCAAAACTGATTTGCATATGGCTGGGTTCAAACTGGAATGGCATGGTGAGCAAAAAAACAATGGATTTAGGCCCAGATCTCTGTACTGGGGTGAATGTATGACATTGTTCTGCATTCTGTCCATCAACTGTTGTTTTTGCATTTGTCACCCTGAGTGGGACGGGTATGCTCAGACGTGAGTCCTGTGCTCTCCATGCCACTGGAATCAAGCTATCCTGGCTGGAAGAGGGGTGAAACCCCGAAACCGGTCCTAGGATGCATGTTTCCAGTCCAGGGAGGACCTGGCTTGGCAGTTCGGGCTGGACTGTTTCCATGAGGCACAGGGTCAAGACTGATTTGCATATGGCTGGGTTCAAACTGGAATGGCATGGTGAGCAAAGAAACAATGGATTTAGGCCCAGATCTCTGTACTGGGGTGAATGTATGACATTGTTCTGCATTCTGTCCATCAACTGTTGTTTATTGCATTTGTCACCCCGAGAGGGACGGGTATGCTCAGACGTGAGTCCTGTGCTCTCCATGCCACTGGAATCAAGCTATCCTGGCTGAAGAGGGGAAACCCCAAAACCGGTCTTAGGATGCTTGCTTCCAGTCCAGGGAGGACCTGGCTTGGCAGTTCGGGCTGGACCGTACCCATGAGGCACAGGGTCAAGACTGATTTGCATATGGCTGGGTTCAAACTGGAATGGCATGGTGAGCAAAAAAACGATGGATTTAGGCCCAGATCTCTGTACTGGGGTGAATGTATGACATTGTTCTGCATTCTGTCCATCAACTGTTGTTTTTACATTTGTCACCCCGAGTGGGAATGGCATGCTCTGACGTGAGTCCTGTGCTCTCCATGCCACTGGAATCAAGCTATCCTGGCTTAAGAGGGATGAAACCCCGAAACCGGTGCTAGGATGCTTGTTTAAAGTACAGGGAGAACCTGGCTTGGCAGTTCGGGCTTGTCACCCCGAGTGGGACGGGTATGCTCAGACGTGAGTCCTGTGCTCTCCATGCCACTGGAATCAAGCTATCCTGGCTGAAGAGGGGTGAAACCCCGAAACCAGTCCTAGGATGCTTGTTTCCAGTCCAGGGACGACGTGGCTTGGCAGTTTGGGCTTGACTGTTCCCATGAGGCACAGGGTCAAGACTAATCTGCATATGGATGGGTTCAAACTGGAATGGCATGGTGAGCAAAAAAACGATGGATTTAGGCCCAGATCTCTGTACTGGGGTGAATGTATGACATTGATCTGCATTCTGTCCATCAACTGTTGGTTTTGCATTTGTCACCCCGAGTGGGACGGGTATGCTCAGATGTGAGTCCTGTGCTCTCCATGCCACTGGAATCAAGCTATCCTGGCTGAAGAGGGGTGAAACTCCGAAACCAGTCCTAGGATGCTTGTTTCCAGTCCAGGGAGGTCCTGGCTTGGCAGTTCGGGCTGGACTGTTCCCATGAGGCACAGGGTCAAGACTGATTTGCATATGGCTGGGTTCAAACTGGAATGGCATGGTGAGCAAAAAAACGATGGATTTAGGCCCAGATCTCTGTACTGGGGTGAATGTATGATATTGTTCTGCATTCTGTCCATCAACTGTTGTTTTTGCATTTGTCACCCCGAGTGGGACGGGTATGCTCAGACTTGAGTCCTGTGCTCTCCATGCCACTGGAATGATTCTATCCTGGCTGAAGAGGGGTGAAACCCTGAAACCAGTCCTAGGATGCTTGTTTCCAGTCCAGGGAGGACCTGGCTTGGCAGTTCGGGCTGGACTGTACCCATGAGGCACAGGGTCAAAACTGATTTGCATTTGGCTGGGTTCAAACTGGAATGGCATGGTGAGCAAAAAAACAATGGATTTAGGCCCAGATCTCTGTACTGGGGTGAATGTATGACATTGTTCTGCATTCGGTCCATCAACTGTTGTTTTTGCATTTGTCACCCCGAGTGGGACGGGTATGCTCAGACGTGAGTCCTGTGCTCTCCATGCCACTGGAATCAAGCTATCCTGGCTGAAGAGGGGGGAAACCCCGAAACCAGTCCTAGGATACTTGTTTCCAGTCCATGGAGGACCTGGCTTGGCAGTTCGGGCTGGACTGTTCCCATGAGGCACAGGGTCAAGACTGATTTGCATATGGCTGGGTTCAAACTGGAATGGCATGGTGAGCAAAAAAACGATGGATTTAGGCCCAGATCTCTGTAGTGGGGTGAATGTGTGACATTGTTCTGCTTTCTGTCCATCAACTGTTGTTTTTGCATTTGTCACCCCGAGTGGGACGGGTATGCTCAGACGTGAGTGCTGTGCTCTCCATGCCACTGGAATCAAGCTATCCTGGCTGAAGAGGGGTGAAACCCAGAAACCGGTCCTAGGATGCTTGTTTCCAGTTCAGGGAGGACCTGGCTTGGCAGTTTGGGCTGGACTGTTCCCATGAGGCACAGGGTCAAGACTGATTTGCATATGGCTGGGTTCAAACTGGAATGGCATGGTGAGCAAAAAAACAATGGATTTAGGCCCAGATCTCTGTACTGGGGTGAATGTATGACATTGTTCTGCATTCTGTCCATCAACTGTTGTTTTTGCATTTGTCACCCTGAGTGGGACGGTATGCTCAGACGTGAGTCCTGTGCTCTCCATGCCACTGTAATCATGCTATCCTGGCTGAAGAGGGCTGAAACCCCGAAACCACTCCTAGGATGCTTGTTTCCAGTCCAGGGAGGACCTGGCTTGGCAGTTCGGGCTTGACTGTTCCCATGAGGCACAGGGTCAAGACTGATTTGCATATGGCTGGGTTCAAACTGGAATGGCATGGTGAGCAAAAAAACGATGGATTTAGGCCCAGATCTCTGTACTAGGGTGAATGTATGACATTGTTCTGCATTCTGTCCATCAACTGTTGTTTTTGCATTTGTCACCCCGAGTGGGACGGGTATGCTCAGACGTGAGTCCTGTGCTCTCCATGCCACTGGAATCAAGCTATCCTGGCTGAAGAGGGGTGAAACTCCGAAACCAGTCCTAGGATGCTTGTTTCCAGTCCAGGGAGGACCTGGCTTGGCAGTTCGGGCTGGACTGTTCCCATGAGGCACAGGGTCAAGACTGATTTGCATATGGCTGGGTTCAAACTGGAATGGCATGGTGAGCAAAAAAACAATGGATTTAGGCCCAGATCTCTGTACTGGGGTGAATGTATGACATTGTTCTGCATTCTGTCCATCAACTGTTGTTTTTTGCATTTGTCACCCCGAGTGGGACGGGATGCTCAGACATGAGTCCTGTGCTCTCCATGCCATTGGAATCAAGCTATCCTGGCTGAAGAGGGGTGAAACCCTGAAACCAGTCCTAGGATGCTTGTTTCCAGTCCAGGGAAGACCTGGCTTGGCAGTTCGGGGTGGACTGTACCCATGAGGCACAGGGTCAAAACTGATTTGCATATGGCTGGGTTCAAACTGGAATGGCATGGTGAGCAAAAAAACGATGGATTTAGGCCCAGATCTCTGTACTGGGGTGAATGTATGACATTGTTCTGCATTCTGTCCATCAACTGTTGTTTTTGCATTTGTCACCCTGAGTGGGACGGGTATGCTCAGACGTGAGTCCTGTGCTCTCCATGCCACTGGAATCAAGCTATCCTGGCTGGAAGAGGGGTGAAACCCCGAAACCGGTCCTAGGATACTTGTTTCCAGTCCAGGGAGGACCTGGCTTGGCAGTTCGGGCTGGACTGTTTCCATGAGGCACAGGGTCAAGACTGATTTGCATATGGCTGGGTTCAAACTGGAATGGCATGGTGAGCAAAAAAACGATGGATTTAGGCCCAGATCTCTGTACTGGGGTGAATGTATGACATTGTTCTGCATTCTGTCCATCAACTGTTGTTTTTGCATTTGTCACCCAGAGTGGGACGGGTATGCTCAGACATGAGTTCTGTGATCTCCATGCAACTGGAATCAAGCTATCCTGGCTGAAGAGGGGTGAAACACCGAAACCGATCCTAGGATGCTTGTTTCCAGTCCAGGGAGGACCTGGCTTGGCAGTTCGGGCTGGACTGTTTCCATGAGGCACAGGGTCAAGACTGATTTGCATATGGCTGGGTTCAAACTGGAATGGCATGGTGAGCAAAGAAACAATGGATTTAGGCCCAGATCTCTGTACTGGGGTGAATGTATGACATTGTTCTGCATTCTGTCCATCAACTGTTGTTTATTGCATTTGTCACCCCGAGAGGGACGGGTATGCTCAGACGTGAGTCCTGTGCTCTCCATGCCACTGGAATCAAGCTATCCTGGCTGAAGAGGGGAAACCCCAAAACCGGTCTTAGGATGCTTGTTTCCAGTCCAGGGAGGACCTGGCTTGGCAGTTCGGGCTGGACTGTACCCATGAGGCACAGGGTCAAGACTGATTTGCATATGGCTGGGTTCAAACTGGAATGGCATGGTGAGCAAAAAAAACGATGGATTTAGGCCCAGATCTCTGTACTGGGGTGAATGTATGACGTTGTTCTGCATTCTGTCCATCAACTGTTGTTTTTACATTTGTCACCCCGAGTGGGAATGGCATGCTCTGACGTGAGTCCTGTGCTCTCCATGCCACTGGAATCAAGCTATCCTGGCTTAAGAGGGGTGAAACCCCGAAACCGGTGCTAGGATGCTTGTTTCCAGTACAGGGAGAACCTGGCTTGGCAGTTCGGGCTTGTCACCCCGAGTGGGACGGGTATGCTCAGACGTGAGTCCTGTGCTCTCTATGCCACTGGAATCAAGCTATCCTGGCTGGAAGAGGGGTGAAACCCCAAAACCGGTCCTAGGATGCTTGTTTCCTGTCCAGGGAGGACCTGGCTTGGCAGTTCGGGCTGGACTGTTTCCATGAGGCACAGGGTCAAGACTGATTTGCATATGGCTGGGTTCAAACTGGAATGGCATGGTGAGCAAAAAAACGATGGATTTAGGCCCAGATCTCTGTACTGGGGTGAATGTATGACATTGTTCTGCATTCTGTCCATCAACTGTTGTTTTTGCATTTGTCACCCTGAGTGAGACGGGTATGCTCAGACGTGAGTCCTGTGCTCTCCATGCCACTGGAATCAAGCTATCCTGGCTGGAAGAGGGGTGAAACCCCGAAACCGGTCCTAGGATGCTTGTTTCCAGTCCAGGGAGGACCTGGCTTGGCAGTTCGGGCTGGACTGTTTCCATAAGGCACAGGGTCAAGACTGATTTGCATATGGCTGGGTTCAAACTGGAATGGCATGGTGAGCAAAGAAACAATGGATTTAGGCCCAGATCTCTGTACTGGGGTGAATGTATGACATTGTTCTGCATTCTGTCCATCAACTGTTGTTTATTGCATTTGTCACCCCGAGAGGGACGGGTATGCTCAGACGTGAGTCCTGTGCTCTCCATGCCACTGGAATCAAGCTATCCTGGCTGAAGAGGGGAAACCCCAAAACCGGTCTTAGGATGCTTGTTTCCAGTCCAGGGAGGACCTGGCTTGGCAGTTCGGGCTGGACTGTACCCATGAGGCACAGGGTCAAGACTGATTTGCATATGGCTGGGTTCAAACTGGAATGGCATGGTGAGCAAAAAAACGATGGATTTAGGCCCAGATCTCTGTACTGGGGTGAATGTATGACATTGTTCTGCATTCTGTCCATCAACTGTTGTTTTTACATTTGTCACCCTGAGTGGGAATGGCATGCTCTGACGTGAGTCCTGTGCTCTCCATGCCACTGGAATCAAGCTATCCTGGCTTAAGAGGGGTGAAACCCTGAAACCGGTGCTAGGATGCTTGTTTCCAGTACAGGGAGAACCTGGCTTGGCAGTTCGGGCTTGTCACCCCGAGTGGGACGGGTATGCTCAGACGTGAGTCCTGTGCTCTCCATGCCACTGGAATCAAGCTATCCTGGCTGAAGAGGGGTGAAACCCCGAAACCAGTCCTAGGATGCTTGTTTCCAGTCCAGGGAGGACGTGGCTTGGCAGTTCGGGCTTGACTGTTCCCATGAGGCACAGGGTCAAGACTAATTTGCATATGGCTGGGTTCAAACTGGAATGGCATGGTGAGCAAAAAAACGATGGATTTAGGCCCATATCTCTGTACTGGGGTGAATGTATGACATTGATCTGCATTCTGTCCATCAACTGTTGGTTTTGCATTTGTCACCCCGAGTGGGACGGGTATGCTCAGATGTGAGTCCTGTGCTCTCCATGCCACTGGAATCAAGCTATCCTGGCTGAAGAGGGATGAAACTCCGAAACCAGTCCTAGGATGCTTGTTTCCAGTCCAGGGAGGTCCTGGCTTGGCAGTTCGGGCTGGACTGTTCCCATGAGGCACAGGGTCAAGACTGATTTGCATATGGCTGGGTTCAAACTGGAATGGCATGGTGAGCAAAAAAACAATGGATTTAGGCCCAGATCTCTGTACTGGGGTTAAATTATGACATTGTTCTGCATTCTGTCCATCAACTGTTGTTTTTTGCATTTGTCACCCCGAGTGGGACAGGTATGCTCAGACATGAGTCCTGTGCTCTCCATGCCACTGGAATCAAGCTATCCTGGCTGAAGAGGGGTGAAACCCCGAAACCGGTCCTAGGATGCTTGTTTCCAGTCCAGGGAGGACTTGGCTTGGCAGTTCGGGCTGGACTGTTCCCATGAGGCACAGGGTCAAGACTGATTTGCATATGGCTGGGTACAAACTGGAATGGCATGGTGAGCAAAAAAACAATGGATTTAGGCCCAGATCTCTGTACTGGGGTGAATGTATGACATTGTTCTGCATTCTGTCCATCAACTGTTGTTTTTTGCATTTGTCACCCCGAGTGGGACGGGATGCTCAGACATGAGTCCTGTGCTCTCCATGCCATTGGAATCAAGCTATCCTGGCTGAAGAGGGGTGAAACCCCGAAACCGGTCCTAGGATGCTTGTTTCCAGTCCAGGGAGGACTTGGCTTGGCAGTTTAGGCTGGACTGTTCCCATGAGGCACAGGGTCAAGACTGATTTGCATATGGCTGGGTTCAAACTGGAACGGCATGGTGAGCAAAAAAACGATGGATTTAGGCCCAGATCTCTGTACTGGGGTGAATGTATGACATTGTTCTGCATTCTGTCCATCAACTGTTGTTTTTGCATTTGTCACCCCGAGTGGGACGGGTATGCTCAGACGTGAGTCCTGTGCTCTCCATGCCACTGGAATGAAGCTATCCTGGCTGAAGAGGGGTGAAACCCTGAAACCAGTCCTAGGATGCTTGTTTCCAGTCCAGGGAAGACCCGGCTTGGCAGTTCGGGCTGGACTGTACCCATGAGGCACAGGGTCAAAACTGATTTGCATATGGCTGGGTTCAAACTGGAATGGCATGGTGAGCAAAAAAACGATGGATTTAGGCCCAGATCTCTGTACTGGGGTGAATGTATGACATTGTTCTGCATTCTGTCCATCAACTGTTGTTTTTGCATTTGTCACCCTGAGTGGGACGGGTATGCTCAGACGTGAGTCCTGTGCTCTCCATGCCACTGGAATCAAGCTATCCTGGCTGGAAGAGGGGTGAAACCCCGAAACCGGTCCTAGGATGCTTGTTTCCAGTCCAGGGAGGACCTGGCTTGGCAGTTCGGGCTGGACTGTTTCCATGAGGCACAGGGTCAAGACTGATTTGCATATGGCTGGGTTCAAACTGGAATGGCATGGTGAGCAAAAAAACAATGGATTCAGGCCCAGATCTCTGTACTGGGGTTAATGTATGACATTGTTCTGCATTCTGTCCATCAACTGTTGTTTTTGCATTTGTCACCCAGAGTGGGACGGGTATGCTCAGACATGAGTTCTGTGATCTCCATGCCACTGGAATCAAGCTATCCTGGCTGAAGAGGGGTGAAACACCGAAACCGATCCTAGGATGCTTGTTTCCAGTCCAGGGAGGACTTGGCTTGGCAGTTTGGGCTGGACTGTTCCCATGAGGCACAGGGTCAAGACTGATTTGCATATGGCTGGGTTCAAACTGGAATGGCATGGTGAGCAAAAAAACGATGGATTTAGGCCCAGATCTCTGTACTGGGGTGAATGTATGACATTGTTCTGCATTCTGTCCATCAACTGTTGTTTTTGCATTTGTCACCCCGAGTGGGACGGGTATGCTCAGACATGAGTTCTGTGCTCTCCATGCAACTGGAATCAAGCTATCCTGGCTGAAGAGGGGTGAAACACCGAAACCGATCCTAGGATGCTTGTTTCCAGTCCATGGAGGACTTGGCTTGGCAGTTTGGGCTGGACTGTTCCCATGAGACACAGGGTCAAGACTGATTTGCATATGGCTGGGTTCAAACTGGAATGGCATGGTGAGCAAAAAACGATGGATTTAGGCCCAGATCTCTGTAGTGGGGTGAATGTATGACATTGTTCTGCATTCTGTCCATCAACTGTTGTTTTTGCATTTGTCACCCCGAGTGGGACGGGTATGCTCAGACGTGAGTCCTGTTCTCTCCATGCCACTGGAATGAAGCTATCCAGGCTGAAGAGGGGTGAAACCCCGAAACCAGTCCTAGGATGCTTGTTTCCAGTCCAGGGAGGACCTGGCTTGGCAGTTCGGGCTGGACTGTATCCATGAGGCACAGGGTCAAAACTGATTTGCATATGGCTGGGTTCAAACTGGAATGGCATGGTGAGCAAAAAAACAATGGATTTAGGCCCAGATCTCTGTACTGGGGTGAATGTATGACATTGTTCTGCATTCTGTCCATCAACTGTTGTTTTTGCATTTGTCACCCTGAGTGGGACGGGTATGCTCAGACGTGAGTCCTGTGCTCTCCATGCCACTGGAATCAAGCTATCCTGGCTGGAAGAGGGGTGAAACCCCGAAACCGGTCCTAGGATGCATGTTTCCAATCCAGGGAGGACCTGGCTTGGCAGTTCGGGCTGGACTGTTTCCATGAGGCACAGGGTCAAGACTGATTTGCATATGGCTGGGTTCAAACTGGAATGGCATGGTGAGCAAAGAAACAATGGATTTAGGCCCAGATCTCTGTACTGGGGTGAATGTATGACATTGTTCTGCATTCTGTCCATCAACTGTTGTTTATTGCATTTGTCACCCCGAGAGGGACGGGTATGCTCAGACGTGAGTCCTGTGCTCTCCATGCCACTGGAATCAAGCTATCCTGGCTGAAGAGGGGAAACCCCAAAACCGGTCTTAGGATGCTTGTTTCCAGTCCAGGGAGGACCTGGCTTGGCAGTTCGGGCTGGACCGTACCCATGAGGCACAGGGTCAAGACTGATTTGCATATGGCTGGGTTCAAACTGGAATGGCATGGTGAGCAAAAAAACGATGGATTTAGGCCCAGATCTCTGTACTGGGGTGAATGTATGACATTGTTCTGCATTCTGTCCATCAACTGTTGTATTTGCATTTGTCACCCCGAGTGGGACGGGTATGCTCTGACGTGAGTCCTGTGCTCTCCATGCCACTGGAATCAAGCTATCCTGGCTTAAGAGGGATGAAACCCCGAAACCGGTGCTAGGATGCTTGTTTAAAGTACAGGGAGAACCTGGCTTGGCAGTTCGGGCTTGTCACCCCGAGTGGGACGGGTATGCTCAGACGTGAGTCCTGTGCTCTCCATGCCACTGGAATCAAGCTATCCTGGCTGAAGAGGGGTGAAACCCCGAAACCAGTCCTAGGATGCTTGTTTCCAGTCCAGGGACGACGTGGCTTGGCAGTTTGGGCTTGACTGTTCCCATGAGGCACAGGGTCAAGACTAATCTGCATATGGATGGGTTCAAACTGGAATGGCATGGTGAGCAAAAAAACGATGGATTTAGGCCCAGATCTCTGTACTGGGGTGAATGTATGACATTGATCTGCATTCTGTCCATCAACTGTTGGTTTTGCATTTGTCACCCCGAGTGGGACGGGTATGCTCAGATGTGAGTCCTGTGCTCTCCATGCCACTGGAATCAAGCTATCCTGGCTGAAGAGGGGTGAAACTCCGAAACCAGTCCTAGGATTCTTGTTTCCAGTCCAGGGAGGTCCTGGCTTGGCAGTTCGGGCTGGACTGTTCCCATGAGGCACAGGGTCAAGACTGATTTGCATATGGCTGGGTTCAAACTGGAATGGCATGGTGAGCAAAAAATCGATGGATTTAGGCCCAGATCTCTGTACTGGGGTGAATGTATGATATTGTTCTGCATTCTGTCCATCAACTGTTGTTTTTGCATTTGTCACCCCGAGTGGGACGGGTATGCTCAGACTTGAGTCCTGTGCTCTCCATGCCACTGGAATGAAGCTATCCTGGCTGAAGAGGGGTGAAACCCTGAAACCAGTCCTAGGATGCTTGTTTCCAGTCCAGGGAGGACCTGGCTTGGCAGTTCGGGCTGGACTGTACCCATGAGGCACAGGGTCAAAACTGATTTGCATTTGGCTGGGTTCAAACTGGAATGGCATGGTGAGCAAAAAAACAATGGATTTAGGCCCAGATCTCTGTACTGGGGTGAATGTATGACATTGTTCTGCATTCTGTCCATCAACTGTTGTTTTTGCATTTGTCACCCCGAGTGGGACGGGTATGCTCAGACGTGAGTCCTGTGCTCTCCATGCCACTGGAATCAAGCTATCCTGGCTGAAGAGGGGGGAAACCCCGAAACCAGTCCTAGGATACTTGTTTCCAGTCCATGGAGGACCTGGCTTGGCAGTTCGGGCTGGACTGTTCCCATGAGGCACAGGGTCAAGACTGATTTGCATATGGCTGGGTTCAAACTGGAATGGCATGGTGAGCAAAAAAACGATGGATTTAGGCCCAGATCTCTGTAGTGGGGTGAATGTGTGACATTGTTCTGCTTTCTGTCCATCAACTGTTGTTTTTGCATTTGTCACCCCGAGTGGGACGGGTATGCTCAGACGTGAGTGCTGTGCTCTCCATGCCACTGGAATCAAGCTATCCTGGCTGAAGAGGGGTGAAACCCAGAAACCGGTCCTAGGATGCTTGTTTCCAGTTCAGGGAGGACCTGGCTTGGCAGTTTGGGCTGGACTGTTCCCATGAGGCACAGGGTCAAGACTGATTTGCATATGGCTGGGTTCAAACTGGAATGGCATGGTGAGCAAAAAAACAATGGATTTAGGCCCAGATCTCTGTACTGGGGTGAATGTATGACATTGTTCTGCATTCTGTCCATCAACTGTTGTTTTTGCATTTGTCACCCTGAGTGGGACGGGTATGCTCAGACGTGAGTCCTGTGCTCTCCATGCCACTGTAATCATGCTATCCTGGCTGAAGAGGGGTGAAACCCCGAAACCACTCCTAGGATGCTTGTTTCCAGTCCAGGGAGGACCTGGCTTGGCAGTTCGGGCTTGACTGTTCCCATGAGGCACAGGGTCAAGACTGATTTGCATATGGTTGGGTTCAAACTGGAATGGCATGGTGAGCAAAAAAACGATGGATTTAGGCCCAGATCTCTGTACTAGGGTGAATGTATGACATTGTTCTGCATTCTGTCCATCAACTGTTGTTTTTGCATTTGTCACCCCGAGTGGGACGGGTATGCTCAGACGTGAGTCCTGTGCTCTCCATGCCACTGGAATCAAGCTATCCTGGCTGAAGAGGGGTGAAACTCCGAAACCAGTCCTAGGATGCTTGTTTCCAGTCCAGGGAGGACCTGGCTTGGCAGTTCGGGCTGGACTGTTCCCATGAGGCACAGGGTCAAGACTGATTTGCATATGGCTGGGTTCAAACTGGAATGGCATGGTGAGCAAAAAAACAATGGATTTAGGCCCAGATCTCTGTACTGGGGTGAATGTATGACATTGTTCTGCATTCTGTCCATCAACTGTTGTTTTTTGCATTTGTCACCCCGAGTGGGACGGGATGCTCAGACATGAGTCCTGTGCTCTCCATGCCATTGGAATCAAGCTATCCTGGCTGAAGAGGGGTGAAACCCCGAAACCGGTCCTAGGATGCTTGTTTCCAGTCCAGGGAGGACTTGGCTTAGCAGTTTAGGCTGGACTGTTCCCATGAGGCACAGGGTCAAGACTGATTTGCATATGGCTGGGTTCAAACTGGAATGGCATGGTGAGCAAAAAAACAATGGATTTAGGCCCAGATCTCTGTACTGGGGTGAATGTATGACATTGTTCTGCATTCTGTCCATCAACTGTTGTTTTTGCATTTGTCACCCCGAGTGGGACGGGTATGCTCAGACGTGAGTCCTGTGCTCTCCATGCCACTGGAATGAAGCTATCCTGGCTGAAGAGGGGTGAAACCCTGAAACCAGTCCTAGGATGCTTGTTTCCAGTCCAGGGAAGACCTGGCTTGGCAGTTCGGGGTGGACTGTACCCATGAGGCACAGGGTCAAAACTGATTTGCATATGGCTGGGTTCAAACTGGAATGGCATGGTGAGCAAAAAAACGATGGATTTAGGCCCAGATCTCTGTACTGGGGTGAATGTATGACATTGTTCTGCATTCTGTCCATCAACTGTTGTTTTTGCATTTGTCACCCTGAGTGGGACGGGTATGCTCAGACGTGAGTCCTGTGCTCTCCATGCCACTGGAATCAAGCTATCCTGGCTGGAAGAGGGGTGAAACCCCGAAACCGGTCCTAGGATACTTGTTTCCAGTCCAGGGAGGACCTGGCTTGGCAGTTCGGGCTGGACTGTTTCCATGAGGCACAGGGTCAAGACTGATTTGCATATGGCTGGGTTCAAACTGGAATGGCATGGTGAGCAAAAAAACGATGGATTTAGGCCCAGATCTCTGTACTGGGGTGAATGTATGACATTGTTCTGCATTCTGTCCATCAACTGTTGTTTTTGCATTTGTCACCCAGAGTGGGACGGGTATGCTCAGACATGAGTTCTGTGATCTCCATGCCACTGGAATCAAGCTATCCTGGCTGAAGAGGGGTGAAACACCGAAACCGATCCTAGGATGCTTGTTTCCAGTCCAGGGAGGACTTGGCTTGGCAGTTTGGGCTGGACTGTTCCCATGAGGCACAGGGTCAAGACTGATTTGCATATGGCTGGGTTCAAACTGGAATGGCATGGTGAGCAAAAAAACGATGGATTTAGGCCCAGATCTCTGTACTGGGGTGAATGTATGACATTGTTCTGCATTCTGTCCATCAACTGTTGTTTTTGCATTTGTCACCCCGAGTGGGACGGGTATGCTCAGACATGAGTTATGTGCTCTCCATGCAACTGGAATCAAGCTATCCTGGCTGAAGAGGGGTGAAACACCGAAACCGATCCTAGGATGCTTGTTTCCAGTCCAGGGAGGACCTGGCTTGGCAGTTCGGGCTGGACTGTTTCCATGAGGCACAGGGTCAAGACTGATTTGCATATGGCTGGGTTCAAACTGGAATGGCATGGTGAGCAAAGAAACAATGGATTTAGGCCCAGATCTCTGTACTGGGGTGAATGTATGACATTGTTCTGCATTCTGTCCATCAACTGTTGTTTATTGCATTTGTCACCCCGAGAGGGACGGGTATGCTCAGACGTGAGTCCTGTGCTCTCCATGCCACTGGAATCAAGCTATCCTGGCTGAAGAGGGGAAACCCCAAAACCGGTCTTAGGATGCTTGTTTCTAGTCCAGGGAGGACCTGGCTTGGCAGTTCGGGCTGGACTGTACCCATGAGGCACAGGGTCAAGACTGATTTGCATATGGCTGGGTTCAAACTGGAATGGCATGGTGAGCAAAAAAAACGATGGATTTAGGCCCAGATCTCTGTACTGGGGTGAATGTATGACGTTGTTCTGCATTCTGTCCATCAACTGTTGTTTTTACATTTGTCACCCCGAGTGGGAATGGCATGCTCTGACGTGAGTCCTGTGCTCTCCATGCCACTGGAATCAAGCTATCCTGGCTTAAGAGGGGTGAAACCCCGAAACCGGTGCTAGGATGCTTGTTTCCAGTACAGGGAGAACCTGGCTTGGCAGTTCGGGCTTGTCACCCCGAGTGGGACGGGTATGCTCAGACGTGAGTCCTGTGCTCTCCATGCCACTGGAATCAAGCTATCCTGGCTGGAAGAGGGGTGAAACCCCAAAACCGGTCCTAGGATGCTTGTTTCCTGTCCAGGGAGGACCTGGCTTGGCAGTTCGGGCTGGACTGTTTCCATGAGGCACAGGGTCAAGACTGATTTGCATATGGCTGGGTTCAAACTGGAATGGCATGGTGAGCAAAAAAACGATGGATTTAGGCCCAGATCTCTGTACTGGGGTGAATGTATGACATTGTTCTGCATTCTGTCCATCAACTGTTGTTTTTGCATTTGTCACCCTGAGTGAGACGGGTATGCTCAGACGTGAGTCCTGTGCTCTCCATGCCACTGGAATCAAGCTATCCTGGCTGGAAGAGGGGTGAAACCCCGAAACCGGTCCTAGGATGCTTGTTTCCAGTCCAGGGAGGACCTGGCTTGGCAGTTCGGGCTGGACTGTTTCCATAAGGCACAGGGTCAAGACTGATTTGCATATGGCTGGGTTCAAACTGGAATGGCATGGTGAGCAAAAAAACGATGGATTTAGGCCCAGATCTCTGTACTGGGGTGAATGTATGACATTGTTCTGCATTCTGTCCATCAACTGTTGTTTTTACATTTGTCACCCTGAGTGGGAATGGCATGCTCTGACGTGAGTCCTGTGCTCTCCATGCCACTGGAATCAAGCTATCCTGGCTTAAGAGGGGTGAAACCCTGAAACCGGTGCTAGGATGCTTGTTTCCAGTACAGGGAGAACCTGGCTTGGCAGTTCGGGCTTGTCACCCCGAGTGGGACGGGTATGCTCAGACGTGAGTCCTGTGCTCTCCATGCCACTGGAATCAAGCTATCCTGGCTGAAGAGGGGTGAAACCCCGAAACCAGTCCTAGGATGCTTGTTTCCAGTCCAGGGAGGACGTGGCTTGGCAGTTCGGGCTTGACTGTTCCCATGAGGCACAGGGTCAAGACTAATTTGCACATGGCTGGGTTCAAACTGGAATGGCATGGTGAGCAAAAAAACGATGGATTTAGGCCCAGATCTCTGTACTGGGGTGAATGTATGACATTGATCTGCATTCTGTCCATCAACTGTTGGTTTTGCATTTGTCACCCCGAGTGGGACGGGTATGCTCAGATGTGAGTCCTGTGCTCTCCATGCCACTGGAATCAAGCTATCCTGGCTGAAGAGGGGTGAAACACCGAAACCGGTCCTAGGATGCTTGTTTCCAGTCCAGGGAGGACTTGGCTTGGCAGTTTGGGCTGGACTGTTCCCATGAGGCACAGGGTCAAGACTGATTTGCATATGGCTGGGTTCAAACTGGAATGGCATGGTGAGCAAAAAAACGGTGGATTTAGGCCCAGATCTCTGTACTGGGGTGAATGTATGATATTGTTCTGCATTCTGTCCATCAACTGTTGTTTTTGCATTTGTCACCCCGAGTGGGACGGGTAGGCTCAGACTTGAGTCCTGTGCTCTCCATGCCACTGGAATGAAGCTATCCTGGCTGAAGAGGGGTGAAACCCTGAAACCAGTCCTAGGATGCTTGTTTCCAGTCCAGGGAGGACCTGGCTTGGCAGTTCGGGCTGGACTGTACCCATGAGGCACAGGGTCAAAACTGATTTGCATATGGCTGGGTTCAAACTGGAATGGCATGGTGAGCAAAAAAACAATGGATTTAGGCCCAGATCTCTTTACTGGGGTGAATTTATGACATTGTTCTGCATTCTGTCCATCAACTGTTGTTTTTGCATTTGTCACCCCGAGTGGGACGGGTATGCTCAGACGTGAGTCCTGTGCTCTCCATGCCACTGGAATCAAGCTATCCTGGCTGAAGAGGGGTGAAACCCCGAAACCAGTCCTAGGATACTTGTTTCCAGTCCATGGAGGACCTGGCTTGGCAGTTCAGGCTGGACTGTTCCCATGAGGCACAGGGTCAAGACTGATTTGCATATGGCTGGGTTCAAACTGGAATGGCATGGTGAGCAAAAAAACGATGGATTTAGGCCCAGATCTCTGTAGTGGGGTGAATGTGTGACATTGTTCTGCTTTCTGTCCATCAACTGTTGTTTTTGCATTTGTCACCCCGAGTGGGACGGGTATGCTCAAACGTGAGTGCTGTGCTCTCCATGCCACTGGAATCAAGCTATCCTGGCTGAAGAGGGGTGAAACCCCGAAACCGGTCCTAGGATGCTTGTTTCCAGTTCAGGGAGGACCTGGCTTGGCAGTTTGGGCTGGACTGTTCCCATGAGGCACAGGGTCAAGACTGATTTGCATATGGCTGGGTTCAAACTGGAATGGCATGGTGAGCAAAAAAACAATGGATTTAGGCCCAGATCTCTGTACTGGGGTGAATGTATGACATTGTTCTGCATTCTGTCCATCAACTGTTGTATTTGCATTTGTCACCCCGAGTGGGGCGGGTATGCTCAGACGTGAGTCCTGTGCTCTCCATGCCACTGTAATCATGCTATCCTGGCTGAAGAGGGGTGAAACCCCGAAACCACTCCTAGGATGCTTGTTTCCAGTCCAGGGAGGACCTGGCTTGGCAGTTCGGGCTTGACTGTTCCCATGAGGCACAGGGTCAAGACTGATTTGCATATGGCTGGGTTCAAACTGGAATGGCATGGTGAGCAAAAAAACGATGGATTTAGGCCCAGATCTCTGTACTGGGGTGAATGTATGACATTGTTCTGCATTCTGTCCATCAACTGTTGTTTTTGCATTTGTCACCCCGAGTGGGACGGGTATGCTCAGACGTGAGTCCTGTGCTCTCCATGCCACTGGAATCAAGCTATCCTGGCTGAAGAGGGGTGAAACCCCGAAACCAGTCCTAGGATACTTGTTTCCAGTCCATGGAGGACCTGGCTTGGCAGTTCGGGCTGGACTGTTCCCATGAGGCACAGGGTCAAGACTGATTTGCATATGGCTGGGTTCAAACTGGAATGGCATGGTGAGCAAAAAAACGATGGATTTAGGCCCAGATCTCTGTACGGGGGTGAATGTATGACATTGTTCTGCATTCTGTCCATCAACTGTTGTTTTTGCATTTGTCACCCTGAGTGGGACGGGTATGCTCAGACGTGAGTCCTGTGCTCTCCATGCCACTGGAATTAAGCTATCCTGGCTGGAAGAGGGGTGAATCCCCGAAACCGGTCCTAGGATGCTTGTTTCCTGTCCAGGGAGGACCTGGCTTGGCAGTTCGGGCTGGACTGTTTCCATGAGGCACAGGGTCAAGACTGATTTGCATATGGCTGGGTTCAAACTGGAATGGCATGGTGAGCAAAAAAACAATGGATTTAGGCCCAGATCTCTGTACTGGGGTGAATGTATGACATTGTTCTGCATTCTGTCCATCAACTGTTGTTTTTGCATTTGTCACCCAGAGTGGGACGGGTATGCTCAGACATGAGTTCTGTGATCTCCATGCCACTGGAATCAAGCTATCCTGGCTGAAGAGGGGTGAAACACCGAAACCGATCCTAGGATGCTTGTTTCCAGTCCAGGGAGGACTTGGCTTGGCAGTTTGGGCTGGACTGTTCCCATGAGGCACAGGGTCAAGACTGATTTGCATATGGCTGGGTTCAAACTGGAATGGCATGGTGAGCAAAAAAACGATGGATTTAGGCCCAGATCTCTGTACTGGGGTGAATGTATGACATTGTTCTGCATTCTGTCCATCAACTGTTGTTTTTGCATTTGTCACCCCGAGTGGGACGGGTATGCTCAGACATGAGTTCTGTGCTCTCCATGCAACTGGAATCAAGCTATCCTGGCTGAAGAGGGGTGAAACACCGAAACCCATCCTAGGATGCCTGTTTCCAGTCCAGGGAGGACTTGGCTTGGCAGTTTGGGCTGGACTGTTCCCATGAGACACAGGGTCCAGACTGATTTGCATATGGCTGGGTTCAAACTGGAATGGCATGGTGAGCAAAAAACGATGGATTTAGGCACAGATCTCTGTACTGGGGTGAATAAATGACATTGTTCTGCATTCTGTCCATCAACTGTTGTTTTTGCATTTGTCACCCCGAGTGGGACGGGTATGCTCAGACGTGAATCCTGTTCTCTCCATGCCACTGGAATGAAGCTATCCTGGCTGAAGAGGGGTGAAACCCCGAAACCAGTCCTAGGATGCTTGTTTCCAGTCCAGGGAGGACCTGGCTTGGCAGTTCGGGCTGGACTGTACCCATGAGGCACAGGGTCAAGACTGATTTGCATATGGCTGGGTTCAAACTGGAATGGCATGGTGAGCAAAAAAACGATGGATTTAGGCCCAGATCTCTGTACTGGGGTGAATGTATGACATTGTTCTGCATTCTGTCCATCAACTGTTGTTTTTACATTTGTCACCCTGAGTGGGAATGGCATGCTCTGACGTGAGTCCTGTGCTCTCCATGCCACTGGAATCAAGCTATCCTGGCTTAAGAGGGGTGAAACCCTGAAACCGGTGCTAGGATGCTTGTTTCCAGTACAGGGAGAACCTGGCTTGGCAGTTCGGGCTTGTCACCCCGAGTGGGACGGGTATGCTCAGACGTGAGTCCTGTGCTCTCCATGCCACTGGAATCAAGCTATCCTGGCTGAAGAGGGGTGAAACCCCGAAACCAGTCCTAGGATGCTTGTTTCCAGTCCAGGGAGGACGTGGCTTGGCAGTTCGGGCTTGACTGTTCCCATGAGGCACAGGGTCAAGACTAATTTGCATATGACTGGGTTCAAACTGGAATGGCATGGTGAGCAAAAAAACGATGGATTTAGGCCCAGATCTCTGTACTGGGGTGAATGTATGACATTGATCTGCATTCTGTCCATCAACTGTTGGTTTTGCATTTGTCACCCCGAGTGGGACGGGTATGCTCAGATGTGAGTCCTGTGCTCTCCATGCCACTGGAATCAAGCTATCCTGGCTGAAGAGGGGTGAAACTCCGAAACCAGTCCTAGGATGCTTGTTTCCAGTCCAGGGAGGTCCTGGCTTGGCAGTTCGGGCTGGACTGTTCCCATGAGGCACAGGGTCAAGACTGATTTGCATATGGCTGGGTTCAAACTGGAATGGCATGGTGAGCAAAAAAAACAATGGATTTAGGCCCAGATCTCTGTACTGGGGTTAAATTATGACATTGTTCTGCATTCTGTCCATCAACTGTTGTTTTTTGCATTTGTCACCCCGAGTGGGACGGGTATGCTCAGACATGAGTCCTGTGCTCTCCATGCCACTGGAATCAAGCTATCCTGGCTGAAGAGGGGTGAAACACCGAAACCGGTCCTAGGATGCTTGTTTCCAGTCCAGGGAGGACTTGGCTTGGCAGTTTGGGCTGGACTGTTCCCATGAGGCACAGGGTCAAGACTGATTTGCATATGGCTGGGTTCAAACTGGAATGGCATGGTGAGCAAAAAAACGATGGATTTAGGCCCAGATCTCTGTAATGGGGTGAATGTATGATATTGTTCTGCATTCTGTCCATCAACTGTTGTTTTTGCATTTGTCACCCCGAGTGGGACGGGTAGGCTCAGACTTGAGTCCTGTGCTCTCCATGCCACTGGAATGAAGCTATCCTGGCTGAAGAGGGGTGAAACCCTGAAACCAGTCCTAGGATGATGCTTGTTTCCAGTCCAGGGAGGACCTGGCTTGGCAGTTCGGGCTGGACTGTACCCATGAGGCACAGGGTCAAAACTGATTTGCATATGGCTGGGTTCAAACTGGAATGGCATGGTGAGCAAAAAAACAATGGATTTAGGCCCAGATCTCTTTACTGGGGTGTATTTATGACATTGTTCTGCATTCTGTCCATCAACTGTTGTTTTTGCATTTGTCACCCCGAGTGGGACGGGTATGCTCAGACGTGAGTCCTGTGCTCTCCATGCCACTGGAATCAAGCTATCCTGGCTGAAGAGGGGTGAAACCCCGAAACCAGTCCTAGGATACTTGTTTCCAGTCCATGGAGGACCTGGCTTGGCAGTTCGGGCTGGACTGTTCCCATGAGGCACAGGGTCAAGACTGATTTGCATATGGCTGGGTTCAAACTGGAATGGCATGGTGAGCAAAAAAACGATGGATTTAGGCCCAGATCTCTGTAGTGGGGTGAATGTGTGACATTGTTCTGCTTTCTGTCCATCAACTGTTGTTTTTGCATTTGTCACCCCGAGTGGGACGGGTATGCTCAAACGTGAGTGCTGTGCTCTCCATGCCACTGGAATCAAGCTATCCTGGCTGAAGAGGGGTGAAACCCCGAAACCGGTCCTAGGATGCTTGTTTCCAGTTCAGGGAGGACCTGGCTTGGCAGTTTGGGCTGGACTGTTCCCATGAGGCACAGGGTCAAGACTGATTTGCATATGGCTGGGTTCAAACTGGAATGGCATGGTGAGCAAAAAAACAATGGATTTAGGCCCAGATCTCTGTACTGGGGTGAATGTATGACATTGTTCTGCATTCTGTCCATCAACTGTTGTATTTGCATTTGTCACCCCGAGTGGGGCGGGTATGCTCAGACGTGAGTCCTGTGCTCTCCATGCCACTGTAATCATGCTATCCTGGCTGAAGAGGGGTGAAACCCCGAAACCACTCCTAGGATGCTTGTTTCCAGTCCAGGGAGGACCTGGCTTGGCAGTTCGGGCTTGACTGTTCCCATGAGGCACAGGGTCAAGACTGATTTGCATATGGCTGGGTTCAAACTGGAATGGCATGGTGAGCAAAAAAACGATTGATTTAGGCCCAGATCTCTGTACTGGGGTGAATGTATGACATTGTTCTGCATTCTGTCCATCAACTGTTGTTTTTGCATTTGTCACCCCGAGTGGGACGGGTATGCTCAGACGTGAGTCCTGTGCTCTCCATGCCACTGGAATCAAGCTATCCTGGCTGAAGAGGGGTGAAACCCCGAAACCAGTCCTAGGATACTTGTTTCCAGTCCATGGAGGACCTGGCTTGGCAGTTCGGGCTGGACTGTTCCCATGAGGCACAGGGTCAAGACTGATTTGCATATGGCTGGGTTCAAACTGGAATGGCATGGTGAGCAAAAAAACGATGGATTTAGGCCCAGATCTCTGTACGGGGGTGAATGTATGACATTGTTCTGCATTCTGTCCATCAACTGTTGTTTTTGCATTTGTCACCCTGAGTGGGACGGGTATGCTCAGACGTGAGTCCTGTGCTCTCCATGCCACTGGAATTAAGCTATCCTGGCTGGAAGAGGGGTGAAACCCCGAAACCGGTCCTAGGATGCTTGTTTCCTGTCCAGGGAGGACCTGGCTTGGCAGTTCGGGCTGGACTGTTTCCATGAGGCACAGGGTCAAGACTGATTTGCATATGGCTGGGTTCAAACTGGAATGGCATGGTGAGCAAAAAAACAATGGATTTAGGCCCAGATCTCTGTACTGGGGTGAATGTATGACATTGTTCTGCATTCTGTCCATCAACTGTTGTTTTTGCATTTGTCACCCAGAGTGGGACGGGTATGCTCAGACATGAGTTCTGTGATCTCCATGCCACTGGAATCAAGCTATCCTGGCTGAAGAGGGGTGAAACACCGAAACCGATCCTAGGATGCTTGTTTCCAGTCCAGGGAGGACTTGGCTTGGCAGTTTGGGCTGGACTGTTCCCATGAGGCACAGGGTCAAGACTGATTTGCATATGGCTGGGTTCAAACTGGAATGGCATGGTGAGCAAAAAAACGATGGATTTAGGCCCAGATCTCTGTACTGGGGTGAATGTATGACATTGTTCTGCATTCTGTCCATCAACTGTTGTTTTTGCATTTGTCACCCCGAGTGGGACGGGTATGCTCAGACATGAGTTCTGTGCTCTCCATGCAACTGGAATCAAGCTATCCTGGCTGAAGAGGGGTGAAACACCGAAACCGATCCTAGGATGCCTGTTTCCAGTCCAGGGAGGACTTGGCTTGGCAGTTTGGGCTGGACTGTTCTCATGAGACACAGGGTCCAGACTGATTTGCATATGGCTGGGTTCAAACTGGAATGGCATGGTGAGCAAAAAACGATGGATTTAGGCACAGATCTCTGTACTGGGGTGAATGTATGACATTGTTCTGCATTCTGTCCATCAACTGTTGTTTTTGCATTTGTCACCCCGAGTGGGACGGGTATGCTCAGACGTGAATCCTGTTCTCTCCATGCCACTGGAATGAAGCTATCCTGGCTGAAGAGGGGTGAAACCCCGAAACCAGTCCTAGGATGCTTGTTTCCAGTCCAGGGAGGACCTGGCTTGGCAGTTCGGGCTGGACTGTATCCATGAGGCACAGGGTCAAAACTGATTTGCATATGGCTGGGTTCAAACTGGAATGGCATGGTGAGCAAAAAAACGATGGATTTAGGCCCAGATCTCTGTACTGGGGTGAATGTATGACATTGTTCTGCATTCTGTCCATCAACTGTTGTTTTTGCATTTGTCACCCTGAGTGAGACGGGTATGCTCAGACGTGAGTCCTGTGCTCTCCATGCCACTGGAATCAAGTTATCCTGGCTGGAAGGGGGGTGAAACCCCGAAACCGGTCCTAGGATGCTTGTTTCCAGTCCAGGGAGGACCTGGCTTGGCAGTTCGGGCTGGACTGTTTCCATAAGGCACAGGGTCAAGACTGATTTGCATATGGCTGGGTTCAAACTGGAATGGCATGGTGAGCAAAGAAACAATGGATTTAGGCCCAGATCTCTGTACTGGGGTGAATGTATGACATTGTTCTGCATTCTGTCCATCAACTGTTGTTTATTGCATTTGTCACCCCGAGAGGGACGGGTATGCTCAGACGTGAGTCCTGTGCTCTCCATGCCACTGGAATCAAGCTATCCTGGCTGAAGAGGGGAAACCCCAAAACCGGTCTTAGGATGCTTGTTTCCAGTCCAGGGAGGACCTGGCTTGGCAGTTCGGGCTGGACTGTACCCATGAGGCACAGGGTCAAGACTGATTTGCATATGGCTGGGTTCAAACTGGAATGGCATGGTGAGCAAAAAAACGATGGATTTAGGCCCAGATCTCTGTACTGGGGTGAATGTATGACATTGTTCTGCATTCTGTCCATCAACTGTTGTTTTTACATTTGTCACCCCGAGTGGGAATGGCATGCTCTGACGTGAGTCCTGTGCTCTCCATGCCACTGGAATCAAGCTATCCTGGCTTAAGAGGGGTGAAACCCCGAAACCGGTGCTAGGATGCTTGTTTCCAGTACAGGGAGAACCTGGCTTGGCAGTTCGGGCTTGTCACCCCGAGTGGGACGGGTATGCTCAGACGTGAGTCCTGTGCTCTCCATGCCACTGGAATCAAGCTATCCTGGCTGAAGAGGGGTGAAACCCCGAAACCAGTCCTAGGATGCTTGTTTCCAGTCCAGGGAGGACGTGGCTTGGCAGTTCGGGCTTGACTGTTCCCATGAGGCACAGGGTCAAGACTAATTTGCATATGGCTGGGTTCAGACTGGAATGGCATGGTGAGCAAAAAAACGATGGATTTAGGCCCAGATCTCTGTACTGGGGTGAATGTATGACATTGATCTGCATTCTGTCCATCAACTGTTGGTTTTGCATTTGTCACCCCGAGTGGGACGGGTATGCTCAGATGTGAGTCCTGTGCTCTCCATGCCACTGGAATCAAGCTATCCTGGCTGAAGAGGGGTGAAACTCCGAAACCAGTCCTAGGATGCTTGTTTCCAGTCCAGGGAGGTCCTGGCTTGGCAGTTCAGGCTGGACTGTTCCCATGAGGCACAGGGTCAAGCCTGATTTGCATATGGCTGGGTTCAAACTGGAATGGCATGGTGAGCAAAAAAACAATGGATTTAGGCCCAGATCTCTGTACTGGGGTTAAAATATGACATTGTTCTGCATTCTGTCCATCAACTGTTGTTTTTTGCATTTGTCACCCCGAGTGGGACGGGTATGCTCAGACATGAGTCCTGTGCTCTCCATGCCACTGGAATCAAGCTATCCTGGCTGAAGAGGGGTGAAACCCCGAAACCGGTCCTAGGATGCTTGTTTCCAGTCCAGGGAGGACTTGGCTTGGCAGTTTGGGCTGGACTGTTCCCATGAGGTACAGGGTCAAGACTGATTTGCATATGGCTGGGTTCAAACTGGAATGGCATGGTGAGCAAAAAAACGATGGATTTAGGCCCAGATCTCTGTACTGGGGTGAATGTATGATATTGTTCTGCATTCTGTCCATCAACTGTTGTTTTTGCATTTGTCACCCCGAGTGGGACGGGTATGCTCAGACTTGAGTCCTGTGCTCTCCATGCCACTGGAATGAAGCTATCCTGGCTGAAGAGGGGTGAAACCCTGAAACCAGTCCTAGGATGCTTGTTTCCAGTCCAGGGAGGACCTGGCTTGGCAGTTCGGGCTGGACTGTACCCATGAGGCACAGGGTCAAAACTGATTTGCATATGGCTGGGTTCAAACTGGAATGGCATGGTGAGCAAAAAAACAATGGATTTAGGCATAGATCTCTGTACTGGGGTGAATGTATAACATTGTTCTGCATTCTGTCCATCAACTGTTGTTTTTGCATTTGTCACCCCGAGTGGGACGGGTATGCTCAGACGTGAGTCCTGTGCTCTCCATGCCACTGGAATCAAGCTATCCTGGCTGAAGAGGGGTGAAACCCCGAAACCAGTCCTAGGATACTTGTTTCCAGTCCATGGAGGACCTGGCTTGGCAGTTCGGGCTGGACTGTTCCCATGAGGCACAGGGTCAAGACTGATTTGCATATGGCTGGGTTCAAACTGGAATGGCATGGTGAGCAAAAAAACGATGGATTTAGGCCCAGATCTCTGTAGTGGGGTGAATGTGTGACATTGTTCTGCTTTCTGTCCATCAACTGTTGTTTTTGCATTTGTCACCCCGAGTGGGACGGGTATGCTCAGACGTGAGTGCTGTGCTCTCCATGCCACTGGAATCAAGCTATCCTGGCTGAAGAGGGGTGAAACCCCGAAACCGGTCCTAGGATGCTTGTTTCCAGTTTAGGGAAGACCTGGCTTGGCAGTTTGGGCTGGACTGTTCCCATGAGGCACAGGGTCAAGACTGATTTGCATATGGCTGGGTTCAAACTGGAATGGCATGGTGAGCAAAAAAACAATGGATTTAGGCCCAGATCTCTGTACTGGGGTGAATGTATGACATTGTTCTGCATTCTGTCCATCAACTGTTGTATTTGCATTTGTCACCCCGAGTGGGACGGGTATGCTCAGACGTGAGTCCTGTGCTCTCCATGCCACTGTAATCATGCTATCCTGGCTGAAGAGGGGTGAAACCCCGAAACCACTCCTAGGATGCTTGTTTCCAGTCCAGGGAGGACCTGGCTTGGCAGTTCGGGCTTGACTGTTCCCATGAGGCACAGGGTCAAGACTGATTTGCATATGGCTGGGTTCAAACTGGAATGGCATGGTGAGCAAAAAAACGATGGATTTAGGCCCAGATCTCTGTACTGGGGTGAATGTATGACATTGTTCTGCATTCTGTCCATCAACTGTTGTTTTTGCATTTGTCACCCCGAGTGGGACGGGTATGCTCAGACGTGAGTCCTGTGCTCTCCATGCCACTGGAATCAAGCTATCCTGGCTGAAGAGGGGTGAAACTCCGAAACCAGTCCTAGGATGCTTGTTTCCAGTCCAGGGAGGTCCTGGCTTGGCAGTTCGGGCTGGACTGTTCCCATGAGGCACAGGGTCAAGACTGATTTGCATATGGCTGGGTTCAAACTGGAATGGCATGGTGAGCAGAAAACGATGGATTTAGGCCCAGATCTCTGTACTGGGGTGAATGTATGACATTGTTCTGCATTCTGTCCATCAACTGTTGTTTTTGCATTTGTCACCCTGAGTGGGACGGGTATGCTCAGACGTGAGTCCTGTGCTCTCCATGCCACTGGAATCAAGCTATCCTGGCTGGAAGAGGGGTGAAACCCCGAAACCGGTCCTAGGATGCTTGTTTCCAGTCCAGGGAGGACCTGGCTTGGCAGTTCGGGCTGGACTGTTTCCATGAGGCACAGGGTCAAGACTGATTTGCATATGGCTGGGTTCAAACTGGAATGGCATGGTGAGCAAAAAAACGATGGATTTAGGCCCAGATCTCTGTACTGGGGTGAATGTATGACATTGTTCTGCATTCTGTCCATCAACTGTTGTTTTTGCATTTATCACTCCGAGTGGGACGGGTATGCTCAGACGTGAGTCCTGTGCTCTCCATGCCACTGGAATCAAGCTATCCTGGCTGAAGAGGGGTGAAACTCCGAAACCAGTCCTAGGATGCTTGTTTCCAGTCCAGGGAGGTCCTGGCTTGGCAGTTCGGGCTGGACTGTTCCCATGAGGCACAGGGTCAAGACTGATTTGCATATGGCTGGGTTCAAACTGAAATGGCATGGTGAGCAAAAAACGATGGATTTAGGCCCAGATCTCTGTACTGGGGTGAATGTATGACATTGTTCTGCATTCTGTCCATCAACTGTTGTTTTTGCATTTGTCACCCCGAGTGGGACGGGTATGCTCAGACGTGAGTCCTGTGCTCTCCATGCCACTGGAATCAAGCTATCCTGGCTGAAGAGGGGAAACCCCAAAACCGGTCTTAGGATGCTTGTTTCTAGTCCAGGGAGGACCTGGCTTGGCAGTTCGGGCTGGACTGTACCCATAAGGCACAGGGTCAAGACTGATTTGCATATGGCTGGGTTCAAACTGGAATGGCATGGTGAGCAAAAAAACGATGGATTTAGGCCCAGATCTCTGTACTGGGGTGAATGTATGACATTGTTCTGCATTCTGTCCATCAACTGTTGTTTTTACATTTGTCACCCCGAGTGGGAATGGCATGCTCTGACGTGAGTCCTGTGCTCTCCATGCCACTGGAATCAAGCTATCCTGGCTTAAGAGGGGTGAAACCCCGAAACCGGTGCTAGGATGCTTGTTTCCAGTACAGGGAGAACCTGGCTTGGCGGTTCGGGCTGGACTGTTCCAATGAGGCACAGGGTAAGACTGATTTGCATATGGCTGGGTTCAAACTGGAATGGCATGGTGAGCAAAACAACGATGGATTTAGGCCCAGATCTCTGTAATGGGGTGAATGTATGACATTGTTCTGCATTCTGTCCATCAACTGTTGTTTTTGCATTTGTCACCTCGAGTGGGACGGGGATGCTCAGACGTGAGTCCTGTGCTCTCCATGCCACTGGAATCAAGCTATCCTGGCTGGAAGGGGGGTGAAACCCCGAAACCGGTCCTAGGATGCTTGTTTCCAGTCCAGGGAGGACCTGGCTTGGCAGTTCGGGCTGGACTGTTTCCATAAGGCACAGGGTCAAGACTGATTTGCATATGGCTGGGTTCAAACTGGAATGGCATGGTGAGCAAAGAAACAATGGATTTAGGCCCAGATCTCTGAACTGGGGTGAATGTATGACATTGTTCTGCATTCTGTCCATCAACTGTTGTTTATTGCATTTGTCACCCCGAGAGGGACGGGTATGCTCAGACGTGAGTCCTGTGCTCTCCATGCCACTGGAATCAAGCTATCCTGGCTGAAGAGGGGAAACCCCAAAACCGGTCTTAGGATGCTTGTTTCCAGTCCAGGGAGGACCTGGCTTGGCAGTTCGGGCTGGACTGTACCCATGAGGCACAGGGTCAAGACTGATTTGCATATGGCTGGGTTCAAACTGGAATGGCATGGTGAGCAAAAAAACGATGGATTTAGGCCCAGATCTCTGTACTGGGGTGAATGTATGACATTGTTCTGCATTCTGTCCATCAACTGTTGTTTTTACATTTGTCACCCCGAGTGGGAATGGCATGCTCTGACGTGAGTCCTGTGCTCTCCATGCCACTGGAATCAAGCTATCCTGGCTTAAGAGGGGTGAAACCCCGAAACCGGTGCTAGGATGCTTGTTTCCAGTACAGGGAGAACCTGGCTTGGCAGTTCGGGCTTGTCACCCCGAGTGGGACGGGTATGCTCAGACGTGAGTCCTGTGCTCTCCATGCCACTGGAATCAAGCTATCCTGGCTGAAGAGGGGTGAAACCCCGAAACCAGTCCTAGGATGCTTGTTTCCAGTCCAGGGAGGACGTGGCTTGGCAGTTCGGGCTTGACTGTTCCCATGAGGCACAGGGTCAAGACTAATTTGCATATGGCTGGGTTCAAACTGGAATGGCATGGTGAGCAAAAAAACGATGGATTTAGGCCCAGATCTCTGTACTGGGGTGAATGTATGACATTGATCTGCATTCTGTCCATCAACTGTTGGTTTTGCATTTGTCACCCCGAGTGGGACGGGTATGCTCAGATGTGAGTCCTGTGCTCTCCATGCCACTGGAATCAAGCTATCCTGGCTGAAGAGGGGTGAAACTCCGAAACCAGTCCTAGGATGCTTGTTTCCAGTCCAGGGAGGTCCTGGCTTGGCAGTTCGGGCTGGACTGTTCCCATGAGGCACAGGGTCAAGCCTGATTTGCATATGGCTGGGTTCAAACTGGAATGGCATGGTGAGCAAAAAAACAATGGATTTAGGCCCAGATCTCTGTACTGGGGTTAAAATATGACATTGTTCTGCATTCTGTCCATCAACTGTTGTTTTTTGCATTTGTCACCCCGAGTGGGACGGGTATGCTCAGACATGAGTCCTGTGCTCTCCATGCCACTGGAATCAAGCTATCCTGGCTGAAGAGGGGTGAAACCCCGAAACCGGTCCTAGGATGCTTGTTTCCAGTCCAGGGAGGACTTGGCTTGGCAGTTTGGGCTGGACTGTTCCCATGAGGTACAGGGTCAAGACTGATTTGCATATGGCTGGGTTCAAACTGGAATGGCATGGTGAGCAAAAAAACGATGGATTTAGGCCCAGATCTCTGTACTGGGGTGAATGTATGACATTGTTCTGCATTCTGTCCATCAACTGTTGTTTTTGCATTTGTCACCCCGAGTGGGACGGGTATGCTCAGACGTGAGTCCTGTGCTCTCCATGCCACTGGAATCAAGCTATCCTGGCTGAAGAGGGGAAACCCCAAAACCGGTCTTAGGATGCTTGTTTCTAGTCCAGGGAGGACCTGGCTTGGCAGTTCGGGCTGGACTGTACCCATAAGGCACAGGGTCAAGACTGATTTGCATATGGCTGGGTTCAAACTGGAATGGCATGGTGAGCAAAAAAACGATGGATTTAGGCCCAGATCTCTGTACTGGGGTGAATGTATGACATTGTTCTGCATTCTGTCCATCAACTGTTGTTTTTACATTTGTCACCCCGAGTGGGAATGGCATGCTCTGACGTGAGTCCTGTGCTCTCCATGCCACTGGAATCAAGCTATCCTGGCTTAAGAGGGGTGAAACCCCGAAACCGGTGCTAGGATGCTTGTTTCCAGTACAGGGAGAACCTGGCTTGGCGGTTCGGGCTGGACTGTTCCAATGAGGCACAGGGTAAGACTGATTTGCATATGGCTGGGTTCAAACTGGAATGGCATGGTGAGCAAAACAACGATGGATTTAGGCCCAGATCTCTGTAATGGGGTGAATGTATGACATTGTTCTGCATTCTGTCCATCAACTGTTGTTTTTGCATTTGTCACCTCGAGTGGGACGGGGATGCTCAGACGTGAGTCCTGTGCTCTCCATGCCACTGGAATCAAGCTATCCTGGCTGGAAGGGGGGTGAAACCCCGAAACCGGTCCTAGGATGCTTGTTTCCAGTCCAGGGAGGACCTGGCTTGGCAGTTCGGGCTGGACTGTTTCCATAAGGCACAGGGTCAAGACTGATTTGCATATGGCTGGGTTCAAACTGGAATGGCATGGTGAGCAAAGAAACAATGGATTTAGGCCCAGATCTCTGTACTGGGGTGAATGTATGACATTGTTCTGCATTCTGTCCATCAACTGTTGTTTATTGCATTTGTCACCCCGAGAGGGACGGGTATGCTCAGACGTGAGTCCTGTGCTCTCCATTCCACTGGAATCAAGCTTTCCTGGCTGAAGAGGGGAAACCCCAAAACCGGTCTTAGGATGCTTGTTTCCAGTCCAGGGAGGACCTGGCTTGGCAGTTCGGGCTGGACTGTACCCATGAGGCACAGGGTCAAGACTGATTTGCATATGGCTGGGTTCAAACTGGAATGGCATGGTGAGCAAAAAAACGATGGATTTAGGCCCAGATCTCTGTACTGGGGTGAATGTATGACATTGTTCTGCATTCTGTCCATCAACTGTTGTTTTTACATTTGTCACCCCGAGTGGGAATGGCATGCTCTGACGTGAGTCCTGTGCTCTCCATGCCACTGGAATCAAGCTATCCTGGCTTAAGAGGGGTGAAACCCCGAAACCGGTGCTAGGATGCTTGTTTCCAGTACAGGGAGAACCTGGCTTGGCAGTTCGGGCTTGTCACCCCGAGTGGGACGGGTATGCTCAGACGTGAGTCCTGTGCTCTCCATGCCACTGGAATCAAGCTATCCTGGCTGAAGAGGGGTGAAACCCCGAAACCAGTCCTAGGATGCTTGTTTCCAGTCCAGGGAGGACGTGGCTTGGCAGTTCGGGCTTGACTGTTCCCATGAGGCACAGGGTCAAGACTAATTTGCATATGGCTGGGTTCAAACTGGAATGGCATGGTGAGCAAAAAAACGATGGATTTAGGCCCAGATCTCTGTACTGGGGTGAATGTATGACATTGATCTGCATTCTGTCCATCAACTGTTGGTTTTGCATTTGTCACCCCGAGTGGGACGGGTATGCTCAGATGTGAGTCCTGTGCTCTCCATGCCACTGGAATCAAGCTATCCTGGCTGAAGAGGGGTGAAACTCCGAAACCAGTCCTAGGATGCTTGTTTCCAGTCCAGGGAGGTCCTGGCTTGGCAGTTCGGGCTGGACTGTTCCCATGAGGCACAGGGTCAAGCCTGATTTGCATATGGCTGGGTTCAAACTGGAATGGCATGGTGAGCAAAAAAACAATGGATTTAGGCCCAGATATCTGTACTGGGGTTAAAATATGACATTGTTCTGCATTCTGTCCATCAACTGTTGTTTTTTGCATTTGTCACCCCGAGTGGGACGGGTATGCTCAGACATGAGTCCTGTGCTCTCCATGCCACTGGAATCAAGCTATCCTGGCTGAAGAGGGGTGAAACCCCGAAACCGGTCCTAGGATGCTTGTTTCCAGTCCAGGGAGGACTTGGCTTGGCAGTTTGGGCTGGACTGTTCCCATGAGGTACAGGGTCAAGACTGATTTGCATATGGCTGGGTTCAAACTGGAATGGCATGGTGAGCAAAAAAACGATGGATTTAGGCCCAGATCTCTGTACTGGGGTGAATGTATGATATTGTTCTGCATTCTGTCCATCAACTGTTGTTTTTGCATTTGTCACCCCGAGTGGGACGGGTATGCTCAGACTTGAGTCCTGTGCTCTCCATGCCACTGGAATGAAGCTATCCTGGCTGAAGAGGGGTGAAACCCTGAAACCAGTCCTAGGATGCTTGTTTCCAGTCCAGGGAGGACCTGGCTTGGCAGTTCGGGCTGGACTGTTCCCATGAGGCACAGGGTCAAGACTGATTTGCATATGGCTGGGTTCAAACTGGAATGGCATGGTGAGCAAAAAAACAATGGATTTAGGCCCAGATCTCTGTACTGGGGTGAATGTATGACATTGTTCTGCATTCTGTCCATCAACTGTTGTATTTGCATTTGTCACCCCGAGTGGGGCGGGTATGCTCAGACGTGAGTCCTGTGCTCTCCATGCCACTGTAATCATGCTATCCTGGCTGAAGAGGGGTGAAACCCCGAAACCACTCCTAGGATGCTTGTTTCCAGTCCAGGGAGGACCTGGCTTGGCAGTTCGGGCTTGACTGTTCCCATGAGGCACAGGGTCAAGACTGATTTGCATATGGCTGGGTTCAAACTGGAATGGCATGGTGAGCAAAAAAACGATGGATTTAGGCCCAGATCTCTGTACTGGGGTGAATGTATGACATTGTTCTGCATTCTGTCCATCAACTGTTGTTTTTGCATTTGTCACCCCGAGTGGGACGGGTATGCTCAGACGTGAGTCCTGTGCTCTCCATGCCACTGGAATCAAGCTATCCTGGCTGAAGAGGGGTGAAACCCCGAAACCAGTCCTAGGATACTTGTTTCCAGTCCATGGAGGACCTGGCTTGGCAGTTCGGGCTGGACTGTTCCCATGAGGCACAGGGTCAAGACTGATTTGCATATGGCTGGGTTCAAACTGGAATGGCATGGTGAGCAAAAAAACGATGGATTTAGGCCCAGATCTCTGTACGGGGGTGAATGTATGACATTGTTCTGCATTCTGTCCATCAACTGTTGTTTTTGCATTTGTCACCCTGAGTGGGACGGGTATGCTCAGACGTGAGTCCTGTGCTCTCCATGCCACTGGAATTAAGCTATCCTGGCTGGAAGAGGGGTGAATCCCCGAAACCGGTCCTAGGATGCTTGTTTCCTGTCCAGGGAGGACCTGGCTTGGCAGTTCGGGCTGGACTGTTTCCATGAGGCACAGGGTCAAGACTGATTTGCATATGGCTGGGTTCAAACTGGAATGGCATGGTGAGCAAAAAAACAATGGATTTAGGCCCAGATCTCTGTACTGGGGTGAATGTATGACATTGTTCTGCATTCTGTCCATCAACTGTTGTTTTTGCATTTGTCACCCAGAGTGGGACGGGTATGCTCAGACATGAGTTCTGTGATCTCCATGCCACTGGAATCAAGCTATCCTGGCTGAAGAGGGGTGAAACACCGAAACCGATCCTAGGATGCTTGTTTCCAGTCCAGGGAGGACTTGGCTTGGCAGTTTGGGCTGGACTGTTCCCATGAGGCACAGGGTCAAGACTGATTTGCATATGGCTGGGTTCAAACTGGAATGGCATGGTGAGCAAAAAAACGATGGATTTAGGCCCAGATCTCTGTACTGGGGTGAATGTATGACATTGTTCTGCATTCTGTCCATCAACTGTTGTTTTTGCATTTGTCACCCCGAGTGGGACGGGTATGCTCAGACATGAGTTCTGTGCTCTCCATGCAACTGGAATCAAGCTATCCTGGCTGAAGAGGGGTGAAACACCGAAACCCATCCTAGGATGCCTGTTTCCAGTCCAGGGAGGACTTGGCTTGGCAGTTTGGGCTGGACTGTTCCCATGAGACACAGGGTCCAGACTGATTTGCATATGGCTGGGTTCAAACTGGAATGGCATGGTGAGCAAAAAACGATGGATTTAGGCACAGATCTCTGTACTGGGGTGAATAAATGACATTGTTCTGCATTCTGTCCATCAACTGTTGTTTTTGCATTTGTCACCCCGAGTGGGACGGGTATGCTCAGACGTGAATCCTGTTCTCTCCATGCCACTGGAATGAAGCTATCCTGGCTGAAGAGGGGTGAAACCCCGAAACCAGTCCTAGGATGCTTGTTTCCAGTCCAGGGAGGACCTGGCTTGGCAGTTCGGGCTGGACTGTACCCATGAGGCACAGGGTCAAGACTGATTTGCATATGGCTGGGTTCAAACTGGAATGGCATGGTGAGCAAAAAAACGATGGATTTAGGCCCAGATCTCTGTACTGGGGTGAATGTATGACATTGTTCTGCATTCTGTCCATCAACTGTTGTTTTTACATTTGTCACCCTGAGTGGGAATGGCATGCTCTGACGTGAGTCCTGTGCTCTCCATGCCACTGGAATCAAGCTATCCTGGCTTAAGAGGGGTGAAACCCTGAAACCGGTGCTAGGATGCTTGTTTCCAGTACAGGGAGAACCTGGCTTGGCAGTTCGGGCTTGTCACCCCGAGTGGGACGGGTATGCTCAGACGTGAGTCCTGTGCTCTCCATGCCACTGGAATCAAGCTATCCTGGCTGAAGAGGGGTGAAACCCCGAAACCAGTCCTAGGATGCTTGTTTCCAGTCCAGGGAGGACGTGGCTTGGCAGTTCGGGCTTGACTGTTCCCATGAGGCACAGGGTCAAGACTAATTTGCATATGACTGGGTTCAAACTGGAATGGCATGGTGAGCAAAAAAACGATGGATTTAGGCCCAGATCTCTGTACTGGGGTGAATGTATGACATTGATCTGCATTCTGTCCATCAACTGTTGGTTTTGCATTTGTCACCCCGAGTGGGACGGGTATGCTCAGATGTGAGTCCTGTGCTCTCCATGCCACTGGAATCAAGCTATCCTGGCTGAAGAGGGGTGAAACTCCGAAACCAGTCCTAGGATGCTTGTTTCCAGTCCAGGGAGGTCCTGGCTTGGCAGTTCGGGCTGGACTGTTCCCATGAGGCACAGGGTCAAGACTGATTTGCATATGGCTGGGTTCAAACTGGAATGGCATGGTGAGCAAAAAAAACAATGGATTTAGGCCCAGATCTCTGTACTGGGGTTAAATTATGACATTGTTCTGCATTCTGTCCATCAACTGTTGTTTTTTGCATTTGTCACCCCGAGTGGGACGGGTATGCTCAGACATGAGTCCTGTGCTCTCCATGCCACTGGAATCAAGCTATCCTGGCTGAAGAGGGGTGAAACACCGAAACCGGTCCTAGGATGCTTGTTTCCAGTCCAGGGAGGACTTGGCTTGGCAGTTTGGGCTGGACTGTTCCCATGAGGCACAGGGTCAAGACTGATTTGCATATGGCTGGGTTCAAACTGGAATGGCATGGTGAGCAAAAAAACGATGGATTTAGGCCCAGATCTCTGTAATGGGGTGAATGTATGATATTGTTCTGCATTCTGTCCATCAACTGTTGTTTTTGCATTTGTCACCCCGAGTGGGACGGGTAGGCTCAGACTTGAGTCCTGTGCTCTCCATGCCACTGGAATGAAGCTATCCTGGCTGAAGAGGGGTGAAACCCTGAAACCAGTCCTAGGATGATGCTTGTTTCCAGTCCAGGGAGGACCTGGCTTGGCAGTTCGGGCTGGACTGTACCCATGAGGCACAGGGTCAAAACTGATTTGCATATGGCTGGGTTCAAACTGGAATGGCATGGTGAGCAAAAAAACAATGGATTTAGGCCCAGATCTCTTTACTGGGGTGTATTTATGACATTGTTCTGCATTCTGTCCATCAACTGTTGTTTTTGCATTTGTCACCCCGAGTGGGACGGGTATGCTCAGACGTGAGTCCTGTGCTCTCCATGCCACTGGAATCAAGCTATCCTGGCTGAAGAGGGGTGAAACCCCGAAACCAGTCCTAGGATACTTGTTTCCAGTCCATGGAGGACCTGGCTTGGCAGTTCGGGCTGGACTGTTCCCATGAGGCACAGGGTCAAGACTGATTTGCATATGGCTGGGTTCAAACTGGAATGGCATGGTGAGCAAAAAAACGATGGATTTAGGCCCAGATCTCTGTAGTGGGGTGAATGTGTGACATTGTTCTGCTTTCTGTCCATCAACTGTTGTTTTTGCATTTGTCACCCCGAGTGGGACGGGTATGCTCAAACGTGAGTGCTGTGCTCTCCATGCCACTGGAATCAAGCTATCCTGGCTGAAGAGGGGTGAAACCCCGAAACCGGTCCTAGGATGCTTGTTTCCAGTTCAGGGAGGACCTGGCTTGGCAGTTTGGGCTGGACTGTTCCCATGAGGCACAGGGTCAAGACTGATTTGCATATGGCTGGGTTCAAACTGGAATGGCATGGTGAGCAAAAAAACAATGGATTTAGGCCCAGATCTCTGTACTGGGGTGAATGTATGACATTGTTCTGCATTCTGTCCATCAACTGTTGTATTTGCATTTGTCACCCCGAGTGGGGCGGGTATGCTCAGACGTGAGTCCTGTGCTCTCCATGCCACTGTAATCATGCTATCCTGGCTGAAGAGGGGTGAAACCCCGAAACCACTCCTAGGATGCTTGTTTCCAGTCCAGGGAGGACCTGGCTTGGCAGTTCGGGCTTGACTGTTCCCATGAGGCACAGGGTCAAGACTGATTTGCATATGGCTGGGTTCAAACTGGAATGGCATGGTGAGCAAAAAAACGATTGATTTAGGCCCAGATCTCTGTACTGGGGTGAATGTATGACATTGTTCTGCATTCTGTCCATCAACTGTTGTTTTTGCATTTGTCACCCCGAGTGGGACGGGTATGCTCAGACGTGAGTCCTGTGCTCTCCATGCCACTGGAATCAAGCTATCCTGGCTGAAGAGGGGTGAAACCCCGAAACCAGTCCTAGGATACTTGTTTCCAGTCCATGGAGGACCTGGCTTGGCAGTTCGGGCTGGACTGTTCCCATGAGGCACAGGGTCAAGACTGATTTGCATATGGCTGGGTTCAAACTGGAATGGCATGGTGAGCAAAAAAACGATGGATTTAGGCCCAGATCTCTGTACGGGGGTGAATGTATGACATTGTTCTGCATTCTGTCCATCAACTGTTGTTTTTGCATTTGTCACCCTGAGTGGGACGGGTATGCTCAGACGTGAGTCCTGTGCTCTCCATGCCACTGGAATTAAGCTATCCTGGCTGGAAGAGGGGTGAAACCCCGAAACCGGTCCTAGGATGCTTGTTTCCTGTCCAGGGAGGACCTGGCTTGGCAGTTCGGGCTGGACTGTTTCCATGAGGCACAGGGTCAAGACTGATTTGCATATGGCTGGGTTCAAACTGGAATGGCATGGTGAGCAAAAAAACAATGGATTTAGGCCCAGATCTCTGTACTGGGGTGAATGTATGACATTGTTCTGCATTCTGTCCATCAACTGTTGTTTTTGCATTTGTCACCCAGAGTGGGACGGGTATGCTCAGACATGAGTTCTGTGATCTCCATGCCACTGGAATCAAGCTATCCTGGCTGAAGAGGGGTGAAACACCGAAACCGATCCTAGGATGCTTGTTTCCAGTCCAGGGAGGACTTGGCTTGGCAGTTTGGGCTGGACTGTTCCCATGAGGCACAGGGTCAAGACTGATTTGCATATGGCTGGGTTCAAACTGGAATGGCATGGTGAGCAAAAAAACGATGGATTTAGGCCCAGATCTCTGTACTGGGGTGAATGTATGACATTGTTCTGCATTCTGTCCATCAACTGTTGTTTTTGCATTTGTCACCCCGAGTGGGACGGGTATGCTCAGACATGAGTTCTGTGCTCTCCATGCAACTGGAATCAAGCTATCCTGGCTGAAGAGGGGTGAAACACCGAAACCGATCCTAGGATGCCTGTTTCCAGTCCAGGGAGGACTTGGCTTGGCAGTTTGGGCTGGACTGTTCTCATGAGACACAGGGTCCAGACTGATTTGCATATGGCTGGGTTCAAACTGGAATGGCATGGTGAGCAAAAAACGATGGATTTAGGCACAGATCTCTGTACTGGGGTGAATGTATGACATTGTTCTGCATTCTGTCCATCAACTGTTGTTTTTGCATTTGTCACCCCGAGTGGGACGGGTATGCTCAGACGTGAATCCTGTTCTCTCCATGCCACTGGAATGAAGCTATCCTGGCTGAAGAGGGGTGAAACCCCGAAACCAGTCCTAGGATGCTTGTTTCCAGTCCAGGGAGGACCTGGCTTGGCAGTTCGGGCTGGACTGTATCCATGAGGCACAGGGTCAAAACTGATTTGCATATGGCTGGGTTCAAACTGGAATGGCATGGTGAGCAAAAAAACGATGGATTTAGGCCCAGATCTCTGTACTGGGGTGAATGTATGACATTGTTCTGCATTCTGTCCATCAACTGTTGTTTTTGCATTTGTCACCCTGAGTGAGACGGGTATGCTCAGACGTGAGTCCTGTGCTCTCCATGCCACTGGAATCAAGCTATCCTGGCTGGAAGGGGGGTGAAACCCCGAAACCGGTCCTAGGATGCTTGTTTCCAGTCCAGGGAGGACCTGGCTTGGCAGTTCGGGCTGGACTGTTTCCATAAGGCACAGGGTCAAGACTGATTTGCATATGGCTGGGTTCAAACTGGAATGGCATGGTGAGCAAAGAAACAATGGATTTAGGCCCAGATCTCTGTACTGGGGTGAATGTATGACATTGTTCTGCATTCTGTCCATCAACTGTTGTTTATTGCATTTGTCACCCCGAGAGGGACGGGTATGCTCAGACGTGAGTCCTGTGCTCTCCATGCCACTGGAATCAAGCTATCCTGGCTGAAGAGGGGAAACCCCAAAACCGGTCTTAGGATGCTTGTTTCCAGTCCAGGGAGGACCTGGCTTGGCAGTTCGGGCTGGACTGTACCCATGAGGCACAGGGTCAAGACTGATTTGCATATGGCTGGGTTCAAACTGGAATGGCATGGTGAGCAAAAAAACGATGGATTTAGGCCCAGATCTCTGTACTGGGGTGAATGTATGACATTGTTCTGCATTCTGTCCATCAACTGTTGTTTTTACATTTGTCACCCCGAGTGGGAATGGCATGCTCTGACGTGAGTCCTGTGCTCTCCATGCCACTGGAATCAAGCTATCCTGGCTTAAGAGGGGTGAAACCCCGAAACCGGTGCTAGGATGCTTGTTTCCAGTACAGGGAGAACCTGGCTTGGCAGTTCGGGCTTGTCACCCCGAGTGGGACGGGTATGCTCAGACGTGAGTCCTGTGCTCTCCATGCCACTGGAATCAAGCTATCCTGGCTGAAGAGGGGTGAAATCCCGAAACCAGTCCTAGGATGCTTGTTTCCAGTCCAGGGAGGACGTGGCTTGGCAGTTCGGGCTTGACTGTTCCCATGAGGCACAGGGTCAAGACTAATTTGCATATGGCTGGGTTCAGACTGGAATGGCATGGTGAGCAAAAAAACGATGGATTTAGGCCCAGATCTCTGTACTGGGGTGAATGTATGACATTGATCTGCATTCTGTCCATCAACTGTTGGTTTTGCATTTGTCACCCCGAGTGGGACGGGTATGCTCAGATGTGAGTCCTGTGCTCTCCATGCCACTGGAATCAAGCTATCCTGGCTGAAGAGGGGTGAAACCCTGAAACCAGTCCTAGGATGCTTGTTTCCAGTCCAGGGAGGACCTGGCTTGGCAGTTCGGGCTGGACTGTACCCATGAGGCACAGGGTCAAAACTGATTTGCATATGGCTGGGTTCAAACTGGAATGGCATGGTGAGCAAAAAAACAATGGATTTAGGCATAGATCTCTGTACTGGGGTGAATGTATAACATTGTTCTGCATTCTGTCCATCAACTGTTGTTTTTGCATTTGTCACCCCGAGTGGGACGGGTATGCTCAGACGTGAGTCCTGTGCTCTCCATGCCACTGGAATCAAGCTATCCTGGCTGAAGAGGGGTGAAACCCCGAAACCAGTCCTAGGATACTTGTTTCCAGTCCATGGAGGACCTGGCTTGGCAGTTCGGGCTGGACTGTTCCCATGAGGCACAGGGTCAAGACTGATTTGCATATGGCTGGGTTCAAACTGGAATGGCATGGTGAGCAAAAAAACGATGGATTTAGGCCCAGATCTCTGTAGTGGGGTGAATGTGTGACATTGTTCTGCTTTCTGTCCATCAACTGTTGTTTTTGCATTTGTCACCCCGAGTGGGACGGGTATGCTCAGACGTGAGTGCTGTGCTCTGCATGCCACTGGAATCAAGCTATCCTGGCTGAAGAGGGGTGAAACCCCGAAACCGGTCCTAGGATGCTTGTTTCCAGTTTAGGGAAGACCTGGCTTGGCAGTTTGGGCTGGACTGTTCCCATGAGGCACAGGGTCAAGACTGATTTGCATATGGCTGGGTTCAAACTGGAATGGCATGGTGAGCAAAAAAACAATGGATTTAGGCCCAGATCTCTGTACTGGGGTGAATGTATGACATTGTTCTGCATTCTGTCCATCAACTGTTGTATTTGCATTTGTCACCCCGAGTGGGACGGGTATGCTCAGACGTGAGTCCTGTGCTCTCCATGCCACTGTAATCATGCTATCCTGGCTGAAGAGGGGTGAAACCCCGAAACCACTCCTAGGATGCTTGTTTCCAGTCCAGGGAGGACCTGGCTTGGCAGTTCGGGCTTGACTGTTCCCATGAGGCACAGGGTCAAGACTGATTTGCATATGGCTGGGTTCAAACTGGAATGGCATGGTGAGCAAAAAAACGATGGATTTAGGCCCAGATCTCTGTACTGGGGTGAATGTATGACATTGTTCTGCATTCTGTCCATCAACTGTTGTTTTTGCATTTGTCACCCCGAGTGGGACGGGTATGCTCAGACGTGAGTCCTGTGCTCTCCATGCCACTGGAATCAAGCTATCCTGGCTGAAGAGGGGTGAAACTCCGAAACCAGTCCTAGGATGCTTGTTTCCAGTCCAGGGAGGTCCTGGCTTGGCAGTTCGGGCTGGACTGTTCCCATGAGGCACAGGGTCAAGACTGATTTGCATATGGCTGGGTTCAAACTGGAATGGCATGGTGAGCAGAAAACGATGGATTTAGGCCCAGATCTCTGTACTGGGGTGAATGTATGACATTGTTCTGCATTCTGTCCATCAACTGTTGTTTTTGCATTTGTCACCCTGAGTGGGACGGGTATGCTCAGACGTGAGTCCTGTGCTCTCCATGCCACTGGAATCAAGCTATCCTGGCTGGAAGAGGGGTGAAACCCCGAAACCGGTCCTAGGATGCTTGTTTCCAGTCCAGGGAGGACCTGGCTTGGCAGTTCGGGCTGGACTGTTTCCATGAGGCACAGGGTCAAGACTGATTTGCATATGGCTGGGTTCAAACTGGAATGGCATGGTGAGCAAAAAAACGATGGATTTAGGCCCAGATCTCTGTACTGGGGTGAATGTATGACATTGTTCTGCATTCTGTCCATCAACTGTTGTTTTTGCATTTATCACTCCGAGTGGGACGGGTATGCTCAGACGTGAGTCCTGTGCTCTCCATGCCACTGGAATCAAGCTATCCTGGCTGAAGAGGGGTGAAACTCCGAAACCAGTCCTAGGATGCTTGTTTCCAGTCCAGGGAGGTCCTGGCTTGGCAGTTCGGGCTGGACTGTTCCCATGAGGCACAGGGTCAAGACTGATTTGCATATGGCTGGGTTCAAACTGAAATGGCATGGTGAGCAAGAAACGATGGATTTAGGCCCAGATCTCTGTACTGGGGTGAATGTATGACATTGTTCTGCATTCTGTCCATCAACTGTTGTTTTTGCATTTGTCACCCCGAGTGGGACGGGTATGCTCAGACGTGAGTCCTGTGCTCTCCATGCCACTGGAATCAAGCTATCCTGGCTGAAGAGGGGAAACCCCAAAACCGGTCTTAGGATGCTTGTTTCTAGTCCAGGGAGGACCTGGCTTGGCAGTTCGGGCTGGACTGTACCCATAAGGCACAGGGTCAAGACTGATTTGCATATGGCTGGGTTCAAACTGGAATGGCATGGTGAGCAAAAAAACGATGGATTTAGGCCCAGATCTCTGTACTGGGGTGAATGTATGACATTGTTCTGCATTCTGTCCATCAACTGTTGTTTTTACATTTGTCACCCCGAGTGGGAATGGCATGCTCTGACGTGAGTCCTGTGCTCTCCATGCCACTGGAATCAAGCTATCCTGGCTTAAGAGGGGTGAAACCCCGAAACCGGTGCTAGGATGCTTGTTTCCAGTACAGGGAGAACCTGGCTTGGCGGTTCGGGCTGGACTGTTCCAATGAGGCACAGGGTAAGACTGATTTGCATATGGCTGGGTTCAAACTGGATTGGCATGGTGAGCAAAACAACGATGGATTTAGGCCCAGATCTCTGTAATGGGGTGAATGTATGACATTGTTCTGCATTCTGTCCATCAACTGTTGTTTTTGCATTTGTCACCTCGAGTGGGACGGGGATGCTCAGACGTGAGTCCTGTGCTCTCCATGCCACTGGAATCAAGCTATCCTGGCTGGAAGGGGGGTGAAACCCCGAAACCGGTCCTAGGATGCTTGTTTCCAGTCCAGGGAGGACCTGGCTTGGCAGTTCGGGCTGGACTGTTTCCATAAGGCACAGGGTCAAGACTGATTTGCATATGGCTGGGTTCAAACTGGAATGGCATGGTGAGCAAAGAAACAATGGATTTAGGCCCAGATCTCTGAACTGGGGTGAATGTATGACATTGTTCTGCATTCTGTCCATCAACTGTTGTTTATTGCATTTGTCACCCCGAGAGGGACGGGTATGCTCAGACGTGAGTCCTGTGCTCTCCATGCCACTGGAATCAAGCTATCCTGGCTGAAGAGGGGAAACCCCAAAACCGGTCTTAGGATGCTTGTTTCCAGTCCAGGGAGGACCTGGCTTGGCAGTTCGGGCTGGACTGTACCCATGAGGCACAGGGTCAAGACTGATTTGCATATGGCTGGGTTCAAACTGGAATGGCATGGTGAGCAAAAAAACGATGGATTTAGGCCCAGATCTCTGTACTGGGGTGAATGTATGACATTGTTCTGCATTCTGTCCATCAACTGTTGTTTTTACATTTGTCACCCCGAGTGGGAATGGCATGCTCTGACGTGAGTCCTGTGCTCTCCATGCCACTGGAATCAAGCTATCCTGGCTTAAGAGGGGTGAAACCCCGAAACCGGTGCTAGGATGCTTGTTTCCAGTACAGGGAGAACCTGGCTTGGCAGTTCGGGCTTGTCACCCCGAGTGGGACGGGTATGCTCAGACGTGAGTCCTGTGCTCTCCATGCCACTGGAATCAAGCTATCCTGGCTGAAGAGGGGTGAAACCCCGAAACCAGTCCTAGGATGCTTGTTTCCAGTCCAGGGAGGACGTGGCTTGGCAGTTCGGGCTTGACTGTTCCCATGAGGCACAGGGTCAAGACTAATTTGCATATGGCTGGGTTCAAACTGGAATGGCATGGTGAGCAAAAAAACGATGGATTTAGGCCCAGATCTCTGTACTGGGGTGAATGTATGACATTGATCTGCATTCTGTCCATCAACTGTTGGTTTTGCATTTGTCACCCCGAGTGGGACGGGTATGCTCAGATGTGAGTCCTGTGCTCTCCATGCCACTGGAATCAAGCTATCCTGGCTGAAGAGGGGTGAAACTCCGAAACCAGTCCTAGGATGCTTGTTTCCAGTCCAGGGAGGTCCTGGCTTGGCAGTTCGGGCTGGACTGTTCCCATGAGGCACAGGGTCAAGCCTGATTTGCATATGGCTGGGTTCAAACTGGAATGGCATGGTGAGCAAAAAAACAATGGATTTAGGCCCAGATCTCTGTACTGGGGTTAAAATATGACATTGTTCTGCATTCTGTCCATCAACTGTTGTTTTTTGCATTTGTCACCCCGAGTGGGACGGGTATGCTCAGACATGAGTCCTGTGCTCTCCATGCCACTGGAATCAAGCTATCCTGGCTGAAGAGGGGTGAAACCCCGAAACCGGTCCTAGGATGCTTGTTTCCAGTCCAGGGAGGACTTGGCTTGGCAGTTTGGGCTGGACTGTTCCCATGAGGTACAGGGTCAAGACTGATTTGCATATGGCTGGGTTCAAACTGGAATGGCATGGTGAGCAAAAAAACGATGGATTTAGGCCCAGATCTCTGTACTGGGGTGAATGTATGACATTGTTCTGCATTCTGTCCATCAACTGTTGTTTTTGCATTTGTCACCCCGAGTGGGACGGGTATGCTCAGACGTGAGTCCTGTGCTCTCCATGCCACTGGAATCAAGCTATCCTGGCTGAAGAGGGGAAACCCCAAAACCGGTCTTAGGATGCTTGTTTCTAGTCCAGGGAGGACCTGGCTTGGCAGTTCGGGCTGGACTGTACCCATAAGGCACAGGGTCAAGACTGATTTGCATATGGCTGGGTTCAAACTGGAATGGCATGGTGAGCAAAAAAACGATGGATTTAGGCCCAGATCTCTGTACTGGGGTGAATGTATGACATTGTTCTGCATTCTGTCCATCAACTGTTGTTTTTACATTTGTCACCCCGAGTGGGAATGGCATGCTCTGACGTGAGTCCTGTGCTCTCCATGCCACTGGAATCAAGCTATCCTGGCTTAAGAGGGGTGAAACCCCGAAACCGGTGCTAGGATGCTTGTTTCCAGTACAGGGAGAACCTGGCTTGGCGGTTCGGGCTGGACTGTTCCAATGAGGCACAGGGTAAGACTGATTTGCATATGGCTGGGTTCAAACTGGAATGGCATGGTGAGCAAAACAACGATGGATTTAGGCCCAGATCTCTGTAATGGGGTGAATGTATGACATTGTTCTGCATTCTGTCCATCAACTGTTGTTTTTGCATTTGTCACCTCGAGTGGGACGGGGATGCTCAGACGTGAGTCCTGTGCTCTCCATGCCACTGGAATCAAGCTATCCTGGCTGGAAGGGGGGTGAAACCCCGAAACCGGTCCTAGGATGCTTGTTTCCAGTCCAGGGAGGACCTGGCTTGGCAGTTCGGGCTGGACTGTTTCCATAAGGCACAGGGTCAAGACTGATTTGCATATGGCTGGGTTCAAACTGGAATGGCATGGTGAGCAAAGAAACAATGGATTTAGGCCCAGATCTCTGTACTGGGGTGAATGTATGACATTGTTCTGCATTCTGTCCATCAACTGTTGTTTATTGCATTTGTCACCCCGAGAGGGACGGGTATGCTCAGACGTGAGTCCTGTGCTCTCCATTCCACTGGAATCAAGCTATCCTGGCTGAAGAGGGGAAACCCCAAAACCGGTCTTAGGATGCTTGTTTCCAGTCCAGGGAGGACCTGGCTTGGCAGTTCGGGCTGGACTGTACCCATGAGGCACAGGGTCAAGACTGATTTGCATATGGCTGGGTTCAAACTGGAATGGCATGGTGAGCAAAAAAACGATGGATTTAGGCCCAGATCTCTGTACTGGGGTGAATGTATGACATTGTTCTGCATTCTGTCCATCAACTGTTGTTTTTACATTTGTCACCCCGAGTGGGAATGGCATGCTCTGACGTGAGTCCTGTGCTCTCCATGCCACTGGAATCAAGCTATCCTGGCTTAAGAGGGGTGAAACCCCGAAACCGGTGCTAGGATGCTTGTTTCCAGTACAGGGAGAACCTGGCTTGGCAGTTCGGGCTTGTCACCCCGAGTGGGACGGGTATGCTCAGACGTGAGTCCTGTGCTCTCCATGCCACTGGAATCAAGCTATCCTGGCTGAAGAGGGGTGAAACCCCGAAACCAGTCCTAGGATGCTTGTTTCCAGTCCAGGGAGGACGTGGCTTGGCAGTTCGGGCTTGACTGTTCCCATGAGGCACAGGGTCAAGACTAATTTGCATATGGCTGGGTTCAAACTGGAATGGCATGGTGAGCAAAAAAACGATGGATTTAGGCCCAGATCTCTGTACTGGGGTGAATGTATGACATTGATCTGCATTCTGTCCATCAACTGTTGGTTTTGCATTTGTCACCCCGAGTGGGACGGGTATGCTCAGATGTGAGTCCTGTGCTCTCCATGCCACTGGAATCAAGCTATCCTGGCTGAAGAGGGGTGAAACTCCGAAACCAGTCCTAGGATGCTTGTTTCCAGTCCAGGGAGGTCCTGGCTTGGCAGTTCGGGCTGGACTGTTCCCATGAGGCACAGGGTCAAGCCTGATTTGCATATGGCTGGGTTCAAACTGGAATGGCATGGTGAGCAAAAAAACAATGGATTTAGGCCCAGATATCTGTACTGGGGTTAAAATATGACATTGTTCTGCATTCTGTCCATCAACTGTTGTTTTTTGCATTTGTCACCCCGAGTGGGACGGGTATGCTCAGACATGAGTCCTGTGCTCTCCATGCCACTGGAATCAAGCTATCCTGGCTGAAGAGGGGTGAAACCCCGAAACCGGTCCTAGGATGCTTGTTTCCAGTCCAGGGAGGACTTGGCTTGGCAGTTTGGGCTGGACTGTTCCCATGAGGTACAGGGTCAAGACTGATTTGCATATGGCTGGGTTCAAACTGGAATGGCATGGTGAGCAAAAAAACGATGGATTTAGGCCCAGATCTCTGTACTGGGGTGAATGTATGATATTGTTCTGCATTCTGTCCATCAACTGTTGTTTTTGCATTTGTCACCCCGAGTGGGACGGGTATGCTCAGACTTGAGTCCTGTGCTCTCCATGCCACTGGAATGAAGCTATCCTGGCTGAAGAGGGGTGAAACCCTGAAACCAGTCCTAGGATGCTTGTTTCCAGTCCAGGGAGGACCTGGCTTGGCAGTTCGGGCTGGACTGTACCCATGAGGCACAGGGTCAAAACTGATTTGCATATGGCTGGGTTCAAACTGGAATGGCATGGTGAGCAAAAAAACAATGGATTTAGGCATAGATCTCTGTACTGGGGTGAATGTATAACATTGTTCTGCATTCTGTCCATCAACTGTTGTTTTTGCATTTGTCACCCCGAGTGGGACGGGTATGCTCAGACGTGAGTCCTGTGCTCTCCATGCCACTGGAATCAAGCTATCCTGGCTGAAGAGGGGTGAAACCCCGAAACCAGTCCTAGGATACTTGTTTCCAGTCCATGGAGGACCTGGCTTGGCAGTTCGGGCTGGACTGTTCCCATGAGGCACAGGGTCAAGACTGATTTGCATATGGCTGGGTTCAAACTGGAATGGCATGGTGAGCAAAAAAACGATGGATTTAGGCCCAGATCTCTGTAGTGGGGTGAATGTGTGACATTGTTCTGCTTTCTGTCCATCAACTGTTGTTTTTGCATTTGTCACCCCGAGTGGGACGGGTATGCTCAGACGTGAGTGCTGTGCTCTCCATGCCACTGGAATCAAGCTATCCTGGCTGAAGAGGGGTGAAACCCCGAAACCGGTCCTAGGATGCTTGTTTCCAGTTCAGGGAAGACCTGGCTTGGCAGTTTGGGCTGGACTGTTCCCATGAGGCACAGGGTCAAGACTGATTTGCATATGGCTGGGTTCAAACTGGAATGGCATGGTGAGCAAAAAAACAATGGATTTAGGCCCAGATCTCTGTACTGGGGTGAATGTATGACATTGTTCTGCATTCTGTCCATCAACTGTTGTATTTGCATTTGTCACCCCGAGTGGGACGGGTATGCTCAGACGTGAGTCCTGTGCTCTCCATGCCACTGTAATCATGCTATCCTGGCTGAAGAGGGGTGAAACCCCGAAACCACTCCTAGGATGCTTGTTTCCAGTCCAGGGAGGACCTGGCTTGGCAGTTCGGGCTTGACTGTTCCCATGAGGCACAGGGTCAAGACTGATTTGCATATGGCTGGGTTCAAACTGGAATGGCATGGTGAGCAAAAAAACGATGGATTTAGGCCCAGATCTCTGTACTGGGGTGAATGTATGACATTGTTCTGCATTCTGTCCATCAACTGTTGTTTTTGCATTTGTCACCCCGAGTGGGACGGGTATGCTCAGACGTGAGTCCTGTGCTCTCCATGCCACTGGAATCAAGCTATCCTGGCTGAAGAGGGGTGAAACTCCGAAACCAGTCCTAGGATGCTTGTTTCCAGTCCAGGGAGGTCCTGGCTTGGCAGTTCGGGCTGGACTGTTCCCATGAGGCACAGGGTCAAGACTGATTTGCATATGGCTGGGTTCAAACTGGAATGGCATGGTGAGCAGAAAACGATGGATTTAGGCCCAGATCTCTGTACTGGGGTGAATGTATGACATTGTTCTGCATTCTGTCCATCAACTGTTGTTTTTGCATTTGTCACCCTGAGTGGGACGGGTATGCTCAGACGTGAGTCCTGTGCTCTCCATGCCACTGGAATCAAGCTATCCTGGCTGGAAGAGGGGTGAAACCCCGAAACCGGTCCTAGGATGCTTGTTTCCAGTCCAGGGAGGACCTGGCTTGGCAGTTCGGGCTGGACTGTTTCCATGAGGCACAGGGTCAAGACTGATTTGCATATGGCTGGGTTCAAACTGGAATGGCATGGTGAGCAAAAAAACGATGGATTTAGGCCCAGATCTCTGTACTGGGGTGAATGTATGACATTGTTCTGCATTCTGTCCATCAACTGTTGTTTTTGCATTTATCACTCCGAGTGGGACGGGTATGCTCAGACGTGAGTCCTGTGCTCTCCATGCCACTGGAATCAAGCTATCCTGGCTGAAGAGGGGTGAAACTCCGAAACCAGTCCTAGGATGCTTGTTTCCAGTCCAGGGAGGTCCTGGCTTGGCAGTTCGGGCTGGACTGTTCCCATGAGGCACAGGGTCAAGACTGATTTGCATATGGCTGGGTTCAAATTGAAATGGCATGGTGAGCAAAAAACGATGGATTTAGGCCCAGATCTCTGTACTGGGGTGAATGTATGACATTGTTCTGCATTCTGTCCATCAACTGTTGTTTTTGCATTTGTCACCCCGAGTGGGACGGGTATGCTCAGACGTGAGTCCTGTGCTCTCCATGCCACTGGAATCAAGCTATCCTGGCTGAAGAGGGGAAACCCCAAAACCGGTCTTAGGATGCTTGTTTCTAGTCCAGGGAGGACCTGGCTTGGCAGTTCGGGCTGGACTGTACCCATAAGGCACAGGGTCAAGACTGATTTGCATATGGCTGGGTTCAAACTGGAATGGCATGGTGAGCAAAAAAACGATGGATTTAGGCCCAGATCTCTGTACTGGGGTGAATGTATGACATTGTTCTGCATTCTGTCCATCAACTGTTGTTTTTACATTTGTCACCCCGAGTGGGAATGGCATGCTCTGACGTGAGTCCTGTGCTCTCCATGCCACTGGAATCAAGCTATCCTGGCTTAAGAGGGGTGAAACCCCGAAACCGGTGCTAGGATGCTTGTTTCCAGTACAGGGAGAACCTGGCTTGGCGGTTCGGGCTGGACTGTTCCAATGAGGCACAGGGTAAGACTGATTTGCATATGGCTGGGTTCAAACTGGAATGGCATGGTGAGCAAAACAACGATGGATTTAGGCCCAGATCTCTGTAATGGGGTGAATGTATGACATTGTTCTGCATTCTGTCCATCAACTGTTGTTTTTGCATTTGTCACCTCGAGTGGGACGGGGATGCTCAGACGTGAGTCCTGAGCTCTCCATGCCACTGGAATCAAGCTATCCTGGCTGAAGAGGGGTGAAACCCCGAAGCCGGTCCTAGGATGCTTGTTTCCAGTCCAGGGAGGACTTGGCTTGGCAGTTCGGGCTGGACTGTTCCCATAAGGCACAGGGTCAAGACTGATTTGCATATGGCTGGGTTCAAACTGGAATGGCATGGTGAGCAAAAAAACCATGGATTTAGGCCCAAATCCCTGTACTGGGGTGAATGTATGACTTTGTTCTGCATTCTGTCCATCAACTGTTGTTTTTGCATTTGTCACCCCGAGTGGGACGGGTATGCTCAGACTTGAGTCCTGTGCTCTCCATGCCACTGGAATGAAGCTATCCTGGCTGAAGAGGGGTGAAACCCTGAAACCAGTCCTAGGATGCTTGTTTCCAGTCCAGGGAGGACCTGGCTTGGCAGTTCGGGCTGGACTGTACCCATGAGGCACAGGGTCAAAACTGATTTGCATATGGCTGGGTTCAAACTGGAATGGCATGATGAGCAAAAAAACAATGGATTTAGGCCCAGATCTCTGTACTGGGGTGAATGTATGACATTGTTCTGCATTCTGTCCATCAACTGTTGTTTTTGCATTTGTCACCCCGAGTGGGACGGGTATGCTCAGACGTGAGTCCTGTGCTCTCCATGCCACTGGAATCAAGCTATCCTGGCTGAAGAGGGGTGAAACCCCGAAACCAGTCCTAGGATACTTGTTTCCAGTCCATGGAGGACCTGGCTTGGCAGTTCGGGCTGGACTGTTCCCATGAGGCACAGGGTCAAGACTGATTTGCATATGGCTGGGTTCAAACTGGAATGGCATGGTGAGCAAAAAAACGATGGATTTAGGCCCAGATCTCTGTAGTGGGCTGAATGTGTGACATTGTTCTGCTTTCTGTCCATCAACTGTTGTTTTTGCATTTGTCACCCCGAGTGGGACGGGTATGCTCAGACGTGAGTCCTGTGCTCTCCATGCCACTGGAATCAAGCTATCCTGGCTGGAAGAGGGGTGAAACCCCGAAACCGGTCCTAGGATGCTTGTTTCCAGTCCAGGGAGGACCTGGCTTGGCAGTTCGGGCTGGACTGTTTCCATGAGGCACAGGGTCAAGACTGATTTGCATATGGCTGGGTTCAAACTGGAATGGCATGGTGAGCAAAAAAACGATGGATTTAGGCCCAGATCTCTGTACTGGGGTGAATGTATGACATTGTTCTGCATTCTGTCCATCAACTGTTGTTTTTGCATTTATCACTCCGAGTGGGACGGGTATGCTCAGACGTGAGTCCTGTGCTCTCCATGCCACTGGAATCAAGCTATCCTGGCTGAAGAGGGGTGAAACTCCGAAACCAGTCCTAGGATGCTTGTTTCCAGTCCAGGGAGGTCCTGGCTTGGCAGTTCGGGCTGGACTGTTCCCATGAGGCACAGGGTCAAGACTGATTTGCATATGGCTGGGTTCAAACTGAAATGGCATGGTGAGCAAAAAACGATGGATTTAGGCCCAGATCTCTGTACTGGGGTGAATGTATGACATTGTTCTGCATTCTGTCCATCAACTGTTGTTTTTACATTTGTCACCCCGAGTGGGAATGGCATGCTCTGACGTGAGTCCTGTGCTCTCCATGCCACTGGAATCAAGCTATCCTGGCTGAAGAGGGGAAACCCCAAAACCGGTCTTAGGATGCTTGTTTCTAGTCCAGGGAGGACCTGGCTTGGCAGTTCGGGCTGGACTGTACCCATAAGGCACAGGGTCAAGACTGATTTGCATATGGCTGGGTTCAAACTGGAATGGCATGGTGAGCAAAAAAACGATGGATTTAGGCCCAGATCTCTGTACTGGGGTGAATGTATGACATTGTTCTGCATTCTGTCCATCAACTGTTGTTTTTACATTTGTCACCCCGAGTGGGAATGGCATGCTCTGACGTGAGTCCTGTGCTCTCCATGCCACTGGAATCAAGCTATCCTGGCTTAAGAGGGGTGAAACCCCGAAACCGGTGCTAGGATGCTTGTTTCCAGTACAGGGAGAACCTGGCTTGGTGGTTCGGGCTGGACTGTTCCAATGAGGCACAGGGTAAGACTGATTTGCATATGGCTGGGTTCAAACTGGAATGGCATGGTGAGCAAAACAACGATGGATTTAGGCCCAGATCTCTGTAATGGGGTGAATGTATGACATTGTTCTGCATTCTGTCCATCAACTGTTGTTTTTGCATTTGTCACCTCGAGTGGGACGGGGATGCTCAGACGTGAGTCCTGAGCTCTCCATGCCACTGGAATCAAGCTATCCTGGCTGAAGAGGGGTGAAACCCCGAAGCCGGTCCTAGGATGCTTGTTTCCAGTCCAGGGAGGACTTGGCTTGGCAGTTCGGGCTGGACTGTTCCCATAAGGCACAGGGTCAAGACTGATTTGCATATGGCTGGGTTCAAACTGGAATGGCATGGTGAGCAAAAAAACCATGGATTTAGGCCCAAATCCCTGTACTGGGGTGAATGTATGACTTTGTTCTGCATTCTGTCCATCAACTGTTGTTTTTGCATTTGTCACCCCGAGTGGGACGGGTATGCTCAGACTTGAGTCCTGTGCTCTCCATGCCACTGGAATGAAGCTATCCTGGCTGAAGAGGGGTGAAACCCTGAAACCAGTCCTAGGATGCTTGTTTCCAGTCCAGGGAGGACCTGGCTTGGCAGTTCGGGCTGGACTGTACCCATGAGGCACAGGGTCAAAACTGATTTGCATATGGCTGGGTTCAAACTGGAATGGCATGATGAGCAAAAAAACAATGGATTTAGGCCCAGATCTCTGTACTGGGGTGAATGTATGACATTGTTCTGCATTCTGTCCATCAACTGTTGTTTTTGCATTTGTCACCCCGAGTGGGACGGGTATGCTCAGACGTGAGTCCTGTGCTCTCCATGCCACTGGAATCAAGCTATCCTGGCTGAAGAGGGGTGAAACCCCGAAACCAGTCCTAGGATACTTGTTTCCAGTCCATGGAGGACCTGGCTTGGCAGTTCGGGCTGGACTGTTCCCATGAGGCACAGGGTCAAGACTGATTTGCATATGGCTGGGTTCAAACTGGAATGGCATGGTGAGCAAAAAAACGATGGATTTAGGCCCAGATCTCTGTAGTGGGCTGAATGTGTGACATTGTTCTGCTTTCTGTCCATCAACTGTTGTTTTTGCATTTGTCACCCCGAGTGGGACGGGTATGCTCATCCGTGAGTGCTGTGCTCTCCATGCCACTGGAATCAAGCTATCCTGGCTGAAGAGGGGTGAAACCCCGAAACCGGTCCTAGGATGCTTGTTTCCAGTTCAGGGAGGACCTGGCTTGGCAGTTTGGGCTGGACTGTTCCCATGAGGCACAGGGTCAAGACTGATTTGCATATGGCTGGGTTCAAACTGGAATGGCATGGTGAGCAAAAAAACAATGGATTTAGGCCCAGATCTCTGTACGGGGGTGAATGTATGACATTGTTCTGCATTCTGTCCATCAACTGTTGTATTTGCATTTGTCACCCCGAGTGGGACGGGTATGCTCAGACGTGAGTCCTGTGCTCTCCATGCCACTGTAATCATGCTATCCTGGCTGAAGAGGGGTGAAACCCCGAAACCACTCCTAGGATGCTTGTTTCCAGTCCAGGGAGGACCTGGCTTGGCAGTTCGGGCTTGACTGTTCCCATGAGGCACAGGGTCAAGACTGATTTGCATATGGCTGGGTTCAAACTGGAATGGCATGGTGAGCAAAAAAACGATGGATTTAGGCCCAGATCTCTGTACTGGGGTGAATGTATGACATTGTTCTGCATTCTGTCCATCAACTGTTGTTTTTGCATTTGTCACCCCGAGTGGGACGGGTATGCTCAGACGTGAGTCCTGTGCTCTCCATGCCACTGGAATCAAGCTATCCTGGCTGAAGAGGGGTGAAACTCCAAAACCAGTCCTAGGATGCTTGTTTCCAGTCCAGGGAGGTCCTGGCTTGGCAGTTCGGGCTGGACTGTTCCCCTGAGGCACAGGGTCAAGACTGATTTGCATATGGCTGGGTTCAAACTGGAATGGCATGGTGAGCAAAAAACGATGGATTTAGGCCCAGATCTCTGTACTGGGGTGAAGGTATGACATTGTTCTGCATTCTGTCCATCAACTGTTGTTTTTGCATTTGTCACCCTGAGTGTGACGGGTATGCTCAGACGTGAGTCCTGTGCTCTCCATGCCACTGGAATCAAGCTATCCTGGCTGGAAGAGGGGTGAAACCACGAAACCGGTCCTAGGATGCTTGTTTCCAGTCCAGGGAGGACCTGGCTTGGCAGTTCGGGCTGGACTGTTTCCATGAGGCACAGGGTCAAGACTGATTTGCATATGGCTGGGTTCAAACTGGAATGGCATGGTGAGCAAAGAAACGATGGATTTAGGCCCAGATCTCTGTACTGGGGTGAATGTATGACATTGTTCTGCATTCTGTCCATCAACTGTTGTTTTTGCATTTGTCACCCCGAGTGGGACGGGTATGCTCAGACGTGAGTCCTGTGCTCTCCATGCCACTGGAATCAAGCTATCCTGGCTGAAGAGGGGAAACCCCAAAACCGGTCTTAGGATGCTTGTTTCCAGTCCAGGGAGGACCTGGCTTGGCAGTTCGGGCTGGACTGTACCCATGAGGCACAGGGTCAAGACTGATTTGCATATGGCTGGGTTCAAACTGGAATGGCATGGTGAGCAAAAAAACGATGGATTTAGGCCCAGATCTCTGTACTGGGGTGAATGTATGACATTGTTCTGCATTCTGTCCATCAACTGTTGTTTTTACATTTGTCACCCCGAGTGGGAATGGCATGCTCTGACGTGAGTCCTGTGCTCTCCATGCCACTGGAATCAAGCTATCCTGGCTTAAGAGGGGTGAAACCCCGAAACCGGTGCTAGGATGCTTGTTTCCAGTACAGGGAGAACCTGGCTTGGCAGTTCGGGCTTGTCACCCCGAGTGGGACGGGTATGCTCAGACGTGAGTCCTGTGCTCTCCATGCCACTGGAATCAAGCTATCCTGACTGAAGAGGGGTGAAACCCCGAAACCAGTCCTAGGATGCTTGTTTCCAGTCCAGGGAGGACGTGGCTTGGCAGTTCGGGCTTGACTGTTCCCATGAGGCACAGGGTCAAGACTAATTTTCATATGGCTGGGTTCAAACTGGAATGGCATGGTGAGCAAAAAAACGATGGATTTAGGCCCAGATCTCTGTACTGGGGTGAATGTATGACATTGATCTGCATTCTGTCCATCAACTGTTGGTTTTGCATTTGTCACCCCGAGTGGGACGGGTATGCTCAGATGTGAGTCCTGTGCTCTCCATGCCACTGGAATCAAGCTATCCTGGCTGAAGAGGGGTGAAACTCCGAAACCAGTCCTAGGATGCTTGTTTCCAGTCCAGGGAGGTCCTGGCTTGGCAGTTCGGGCTGGACTGTTCCCATGAGGCACAGGGTCAAGACTGATTTGCATATGGCTGGGTTCAAACTGGAATGGCATGGTGAGCAAAAAAACACTGGATTTAGGCCCAGATCTCTGTACTGGGGTTAAAATATGACATTGTTCTGCATTCTGTCCATCAACTGTTGTTTTTTGCATTTGTCACCCCGAGTGGGACGGGTATGCTCAGACATGAGTCCTGTGCTCTCCATGCCACTGGAATCAAGCTATCCTGGCTGAAGAGGGGTGAAACCCCGAAACCGGTCCTAGGATGCTTGTTTCCAGTCCAGGGAGGACTTGGCTTGGCAGTTTGGGCTGGACTGTTCCGATGAGGTACAGGGTCAAGACTGATTTGCATATGGCTGGGTTCAAACTGGAATGGCATGGTGAGCAAAAAAACGATGGATTTAAAGGCCCAGATCTCTGTACTGGGGTGAATGTATGATATTGTTCTGCATTCTGTCCATCAACTGTTGTTTTTGCATTTGTCACCCCGAGTGGGACGGGTATGCTCAGACTTGAGTCCTGTGCTCTCCATGCCACTGGAATGAAGCTATCCTGGCTGAAGAGGGGTGAAACCCTGAAACCAGTCCTAGGATGCTTGTTTCCAGTCCAGGGAGGACCTGGCTTGGCAGTTCGGGCTGGACTGTACCCATGAGGCACAGGGTCAAAACTGATTTGCATATGGCTGGGTTCAAACTGGAATGGCATGGTGAGCAAAAAAACAATGGATTTAGGCCCAGATCTCTGTACTGGGGTGAATGTATGACATTGTTCTGCATTCTGTCCATCAACTGTTGTTTTTGCATTTGTCACCCCGAGTGGGACGGGTATGCTCAGACGTGAGTCCTGTGCTCTCCATGCCACTGGAATCAAGCTATCCTGGCTGAAGAGGGGTGAAACCCCGAAACCAGTCCAAGGATACTTGTTTCCAGTCCATGGAGGACCTGGCTTGGCAGTTCGGGCTGGACTGTTCCCATGAGGCACAGGGTCAAGACTGATTTGCATATGGCTGGGTTCAAACTGGAATGGCATGGTGAGCAAAAAAACGATGGATTTAGGCCCAGATCTCTGTAGTGGGGTGAATGTGTGACATTGTTCTGCATTCTGTCCATCAACTGTTGTTTTTTGCATTTGTCACCCCGAGTGGGACGGGTATGCTCAGACATGAGTCCTGTGCTCTCAATGCCACTGGAATCAAGCTATCCTGGCTGAAGAGGGGTGAAACCCCGAAACCGGTCCTAGGATGCTTGTTTCCAGTCCAGGGAGGACTTGGCTTGGCAGTTTGGGCTGGACTGTTCCCATGAGGTACAGGGTCAAGACTGATTTGCATATGGCTGGGTTCAAACTGGAATGGCATGGTGAGCAAAAAAACGATGGATTTAAAGGCCCAGATCTCTGTACTGGGGTGAATGTATGATATTGTTCTGCATTCTGTCCATCAACTGTTGTTTTTGCATTTGTCACCCCGAGTGGGACGGGTATGCTCAGACTTGAGTCCTGTGCTCTCCATGCCACTGGAATGAAGCTATCCTGGCTGAAGAGGGGTGAAACCCTGAAACCAGTCCTAGGATGCTTGTTTCCAGTCCAGGGAGGACCTGGCTTGGCAGTTCGGGCTGGACTGTACCCATGAGGCACAGGGTCAAAACTGATTTGCATATGGCTGGGTTCAAACTGGAATGGCATGGTGAGCAAAAAAACAATGGATTTAGGCCCAGATCTCTGTACTGGGGGGAATGTATGACATTGTTCTGCATTCTGTCCATCAACTGTTGTTTTTGCATTTGTCACCCCGAGTGGGACGGGTATGCTCAGACGTGAGTCCTGTGCTCTCCATGCCACTGGAATCAAGCTATCCTGGCTGAAGAGGGGTGAAACCCCGAAACCAGTCCTAGGATACTTGTTTCCAGTCCATGGAGGACCTGGCTTGGCAGTTCGGGCTGGACTGTTCCCATGAGGCACAGGGTCAAGACTGATTTGCATATGGCTGGGTTCAAACTGGAATGGCATGGTGAGCAAAAAAACGATGGATTTAGGCCCAGATCTCTGTAGTGGGGTGAATGTGTGACATTGTTCTGCTTTCTGTCCATCAACTGTTGTTTTTGCATTTGTCACCCCGAGTGGGACGGGTATGCTCAGACATGAGTGCTGTGCTCTCCATGCCACTGGAATCAAGCTATCCTGGCTGAAGAGGGGTGAAACCCCGAAACCGGTCCTAGGATGCTTGTTTCCCGTTCAGGGAAGACCTGGCTTGGCAGTTTGGGCTGGACTGTTCCCATGAGGCACAGGGTCAAGACTGATTTGCATATGGCTGGGTTCAAACTGGAATGGCATGGTGAGCAAAAAAACAATGGATTTAGGCCCAGATCTCTGTACTGGGGTGAATGTATGACATTGTTCTGCATTCTGTCCATCAACTGTTGTATTTGCATTTGTCACCCCGAGTGGGACGGGTATGCTCAGACGTGAGTCCTGTGCTCTCCATGCCACTGTAATCATGCTATCCTGGCTGAAGAGGGGTGAAACCCCGAAACCACTCCTAGGATGCTTGTTTCCAGTCCAGGGAGGACCTGGCTTGGCAGTTCGGGCTTGACTGTTCCCATGAGGCACAGGGTCAAGACTGATTTGCATATGGCTGGGTTCAAACTGGAATGGCATGGTGAGCAAAAAAACGATGGATTTAGGCCCAGATCTCTGTACTGGGGTGAATGTATGACATTGTTCTGCATTCTGTCCATCAACTGTTGTTTTTGCATTTGTCACCCCGAGTGGGACGGGTATGCTCAGACGTGAGTCCTGTGCTCTCCATGCCACTGGAATCAAGCTATCCTGGCTGAAGAGGGGTGAAACTCCGAAACCAGTCCTAGGATGCTTGTTTCCAGTCCAGGGAGGTCCTGGCTTGGCAGTTCGGGCTGGACTGTTCCCATGAGGCACAGGGTTAAGACTGATTTGCATATGGCTGGGTTCAAACTGGAATGGCATGGTGAGCAAAAAACGATGGATTTAGGCCCAGATCTCTGTACTGGGGTGAATGTATGACATTGTTCTGCATTCTGTCCATCAACTGTTGTTTTTGCATTTGTCACCCTGAGTGGGACGGGTATGCTCAGACGTGAGTCCTGTGCTCTCCATGCCACTGGAATCAAGCTATCCTGGCTGGAAGAGGGGTGAAACCCCGAAACCGGTCCTAGGATGCTTGTTTCCAGTCCAGGGAGGACCTGGCTTGGCAGTTCGGGCTGGACTGTTTCCATGAGGCACAGGGTCAAGACTGATTTGCATATGGCTGGGTTCAAACTGGAATGGCATGGTGAGCAAAAAAACGATGGATTTAGGCCCAGATCTCTGTACTGGGGTGAATGTATGACATTGTTCTGCATTCTGTCCATCAACTGTTGTTTTTGCATTTATCACCCCGAGTGGGACGGGTATGCTCAGACGTGAGTCCTGTGCTCTCCATGCCACTGGAATCAAGCTATCCTGGCTGAAGAGGGGTGAAACTCCGAAACCAGTCCTAGGATGCTTGTTTCCAGTCCAGGGAGGTCCTGGCTTGGCAGTTCGGGCTGGACTGTTCCCATGAGGCACAGGGTCAAGACTGATTTGCATATGGCTGGGTTCAAACTGGAATGGCATGGTGAGCAAAAAACGATGGATTTAGGCCCAGATCTCTGTACTGGGGTGAATGTATGACATTGTTCTGCATTCTGTCCATCAACTGTTGTTTTTGCATTTGTCACCCTGAGTGGGACGGGTATGCTCAGACGTGAGTCCTGAGCTCTCCATGCCACTGGAATCAAGCTATCCTGGCTGGAAGAGGGGTGAAACCCCGAAACCGGTCCTAGGATGCTTGTTTCCAGTCCAGGGAGGACCTGGCTTGGCAGTTCGGGCTGGACTGTTTCCATGAGGCACAGGGTCAAGACTGATTTGCATATGGCTGGGTTCAAACTGGAATGGCATGGTGAGCAAAAAAACAATGGATTTAGGCCCAGATCTCTGTACTGGGGTGAATGTATGACATTGTTCTGCATTCTGTCCATCAACTGTTGTTTTTGCATTTGTCACCCAGAGTGGGACGGGTATGCTCAGACATGAGTTCTGTGATCTCCATGCCACTGGAATCAAGCTATCTTGGCTGAAGAGGGCTGAAACACCGAAACCGATCCTAGGATGCTTGTTTCCAGTCCAGGGAGGACTTGGCTTGGCAGTTTGGGCTGGACTGTTCCCATGAGGCATAGGGTCAAGACTGATTTGCATATGGCTGGGTTCAAACTGGAATGGCATAGTGAGCAAAAAAACGATGGATTTAGGCCCAGATCTCTGTACTGGGGTGAATGTATGACATTGTTCTGCATTCTGTCCATCAACTGTTGTTTTTGCATTTGTCACCCTGAGTGGGACGGGTATGCTCAGACGTGAGTCCTGTGCTCTCCATGCCACTGGAATCAAGCTATCCTGGCTGGAAGAGGGGTGAAACCCCGAAACCGGTCCTAGGATGCTTGTTTCCAGTCCAGGGAGGACCTGGCTTGGCAGTTCGGGCTGGACTGTTTCCATGAGGCACAGGGTCAAGACTGATTTGCATATGGCTGGGTTCAAACTGGAATGGCATGGTGAGCAAAGAAACGATGGATTTAGGCCCAGATCTCTGTACTGGGGTGAATGTATGACATTGTTCTGCATTCTGTCCATCAACTGTTGTTTTTGCATTTGTCACCCCGAGTGGGACGGGTATGCTCAGACGTGAGTCCTGTGCTCTCCATGCCACTGGAATCAAGCTATCCTGGCTGAAGAGGGGAAACCCCAAAACCGGTCTTAGGATGCTTGTTTCCAGTCCAGGGAGGACCTGGCTTGGCAGTTCGGGCTGGACTGTACCCATGAGGCACAGGGTCAAGACTGATTTGCATATGGCTGGGTTCAAACTGGAATGGCATAGTGAGCAAAAAAACGATGGATTTAGGCCCAGATCTCTGTACTGGGGTGAATGTATGACATTGTTCTGCATTCTGTCCATCAACTGTTGTTTTTACATTTGTCACCCCGAGTGGGAATGGCATGCTCTGACGTGAGTCCTGTGCTCTCCATGCCACTGGAATCAAGCTATCCTGGCTTAAGAGGGGTGAAACCCCGAAACCGGTGCTAGGATGCTTGTTTCCAGTACAGGGAGAACCTGGCTTGGCGGTTCGGGCTGGACTGTTCCAATGAGGCACAGGGTAAGACTGATTTGCATATGGCTGGGTTCAAACTGGAATGGCATGGTGAGCAAAACAACGATGGATTTAGGCCCAGATCTCTGTAATGGGGTGAATGTATGACATTGTTCTGCATTCTGTCCATCAACTGTTGTTTTTGCATTTGTCACCTCGAGTGGGACGGGGATGCTCAGACGTGAGTCCTGAGCTCTCCATGCCACTGGAATCAAGCTATCCTGGCTGAAGAGGGGTGAAACCCCGAAGCCGGTCCTAGGATGCTTTTTTCCAGTCCAGGGAGGACTTGGCTTGGCAGTTCGGGCTGGACTGTTCCCATAAGGCACAGGGTCAAGACTGATTTGCATATGGCTGGGTTCAAACTGGAATGGCATGGTGAGCAAAAAAACCATGGATTTAGGCCCAGATCCCTGTACTGGGGTGAATGTATGACATTGTTCTGCATTCTGTCCATCAACTGTTGTTTTTGCATTTGTCACCCCGAGTGGGACGGGTATGCTCAGACTTGAGTCCTGTGCTCTCCATGCCACTGGAATGAAGCTATCCTGGCTGAAGAGGGGTGAAACCCTGAAACCAGTCCTAGGATGCTTGTTTCCAGTCCAGGGAGGACCTGGCTTGGCAGTTCGGGCTGGACTGTACCCATGAGGCACAGGGTCAAAACTGATTTGCATATGGCTGGGTTCAAACTGGAATGGCATGGTGAGCAAAAAAACAATGGATTTAGGCCCAGATCTCTGTACTGGGGTGAATGTATGACATTGTTCTGCATTCTGTCCATCAACTGTTGTTTTTGCATTTGTCACCCCGAGTGGGACGGGTATGCTCAGACATGAGTCCTGTGCTCTCCATGCCACTGGAATCAAGCTATCCTGGCTGAAGAGGGGTGAAACACCGAAACCAGTCCTAGGATACTTGTTTCCAGTCCATGGAGGACCTGGCTTGGCAGTTCGGGCTGGACTGTTCCCATGAGGCACAGGGTCAAGACTGATTTGCATATGGCTGGGTTCAAACTGGAATGGCATGGTGAGCAAAAAAACGATGGATTTAGGCCCAGATCTCTGTAGTGGGGTGAATGTGTGACATTGTTCTGCTTTCTGTCCATCAACTGTTGTTTTTGCATTTGTCACCCCGAGTGGGACGGGTATGCTCAGACGTGAGTGCTGTGCTCTCCATGCCACTGGAATCAAGCTATCCTGGCTGAAGAGGGGTGAAACCCCGAAACCGGTCCTAGGATGCTTGTTTCCAGTTCAGGGAGGACCTGGCTTGGCAGTTTGGGCTGGACTGTTCCCATGAGGCACAGGGTCAAGACTGATTTGCATATGGCTGGGTTCAAACTGGAATGGCATGGTGAGCAAAAAAACAATGGATTTAGGCCCAGATCTCTGTACTGGGGTGAATGTATGACATTGTTCTGCATTCTGTCCATCAACTGTTGTATTTGCATTTGTCACCCCGAGTGGGACGGGTATGCTCAGACGTGAGTCCTGTGCTCTCCATGCCACTGTAATCATGCTATCCTGGCTGAAGAGGGGTGAAGCCCCGAAACCACTCCTAGGATGCTTGTTTCCAGTCCAGGGAGGACCTGGCTTGGCAGTTCGGGCTTGACTGTTCCCATGAGGCACAGGGTCAAGACTGATTTGCATATGGCTGGGTTCAAACTGGAATGGCATGGTGAGCAAAAAAACGATGGATTTAGGCCCAGATCTCTTGACTGGGGTGAATGTATGACATTGTTCTGCATTCTGTCCATCAACTGTTGTTTTTGCATTTGTCAGCCCGAGTGGGACGGGTATGCTCAGACGTGAGTCCTGTGCTCTCCATGCCACTGGAATCAAGCTATCCTGGCTGAAAAGGGGTGAAACTCCGAAACCAGTCCTAGGATGCTTGTTTCCAGTCCAGGGAGGTCCTGGCTTGGCAGTTCGGGCTGGACTGTTCCCATGAGGCACAGGGTCAAGACTGATTTGCATATGGCTGGGTTCAAACTGGAATGGCATGGTGAGCAAAAAACAATGGATTTAGGCCCAGATCTCTGTACTGGGGTGAATGTACGACATTGTTCTGCATTCTGTCCATCAACGGTTGTTTTTGCATTTGTCACCCTGAGTGGGACGGGTATGCTCAGACGTGAGTCCTGTGCTCTCCATGCCACTGGAATCAAGCTATCCTGGCTGGAAGAGGGGTGAAACCCCGAAACCGGTCCTAGGATGCTTGTTTCCAGTCCAGGGAGGACCTGGCTTGGCAGTTCGGGCTGGACTGTTTCCATGAGGCACAGGGTCAAGACTGATTTGCATATGGCTGGGTTCAAACTGGAATGGCATGGTGAGCAAAGAAACGATGGATTTAGGCCCAGATCTCTCTACTGGGGTGAATGTATGACATTGTTCTGCATTCTTTCCATCAACTGTTGTTTTTGCATTTGTCACCCCAAATGGGACGGGTATGCTCAGACGTGAGTCCTGTGCTCTCCATGCCACTGGAATCAAGCTATCCTGGCTGAAGAGGGGAAACCCCAAAACCGGTCTTAGGATGCTTGTTTCCAGTCCAGGGAGGACCTGGCTTGGCAGTTCGGGCTGGACTGTACCCATGAGGCACAGGGTCAAGACTGATTTGCATATGGCTGGGTTCAAACTGGAATGGCATGGTGAGCAAAAAAACGATGGATTTAGGCCCAGATCTCTGTACTGGGGTGAATGTATGACATTGTTCTGCATTCTGTCCATCAACTGTTGTTTTTACATTTGTCACCCCGAGTGGGAATGGCATGCTCTGACGTGAGTCCTGTGCTCTCCATGCCACTGGAATCAAGCTATCCTGGCTTAAGAGGGGTGAAACCTAGGCCTGGGCGGTAAATTCCGTTCCGCTCGCGGAATTTGCGGAATTTGCGTAATTTCGCGTTCCGCGGAGAACGCGAAATTGCTAAAAAGTCTGCTTTCCGCGATTTCGCGAAATTTTTGCTTGTTCGCGATCTCAAAATGCGTGTTCGCGAGATATTTCTCCCCGAGCACGCAAACAGCAATTGTGAACAGGAAAAAAGCATCGCGAACAAGCAATTCCGCGTGTTCGCGGAATTTCTGCGTGTTCGCGGAGATTTTTTACCGTTTCGCGGAGATTTGCGTAACGCGATTCCGCAAATTCCGCCCACCCCTAGTGAAACCCCAAAACCGGTGCTAGGATGCTTGTTTCCAGTACAGGGAGAACCTGGCTTGGCGGTTCGGGCTGGACTGTTCCAATGAGGCACAGGGTAAGACTGATTTGCATATGGCTGGGTTCAAACTGGAATGGCATGGTGAGCAAAACAACGATGGATTTAGGCCCAGATCTCTGTAATGGGGTGAATGTATGACATTGTTCTGCATTCTGTCCATCAACTGTTGTTTTTGCATTTGTCACCTCGAGTGGGACGGGGATGCTCAGACGTGAGTCCTGAGCTCTCCATGCCACTGGAATCAAGCTATCCTGGCTGAAGAGGGGTGAAACCCCGAAGCCGGTCCTAGGATGCTTGTTTCCAGTCCAGGGAGGACTTGGCTTGGCAGTTCGGGCTGGACTGTTCCCATAAGGCACAGGGTCAAGACTGATTTGCATATGGCTGGGTTCAAACTGGAATGGCATGGTGAGCAAAAAAACCATGGATTTAGGCCCAGATCCCTGTACTGGGGTGAATGTATGACATTGTTCTGCATTCTGTCCATCAACTGTTGGTTTTGCATTTGTCACCCAGAGTGGGACGGGTATGCTCAGACGTGAGTCCTGTGCTCTCCATGCCACTGGAATCAAGCTATCCTGGCTGAAGAGGGGTGAAACCCCGAAACCAGTCCTAGGATGCTTCTTTCCAGTCCAGGGAGGACCTGGCTTGGAAGTTCGGGCTGGAATGTTCCCATGAGGCACAGGGGCAAGACTGATTTGCATATGGCTGGGTTCAAACTGGAATGGCATGGTGAGCAAAAAACAATGGATTTAGGCCCAGATCTCTGTACTGGGGTGAATGTATGACATTGTTCTGCATTCTGTCCATCAACTGTTGTTTTTGCATTTGTCACCTCGAGTGGGACGGGTATGCTCAGACGTGAGTCCTGTGCTCTCCATGCCACTGGAATCAAGCTATCCTGGCTGAAGAGGGGTGAAACCCCGAAACCGGTCCTAGGATGCTTGTTTCCAGTCCAGGGAGGACCTGGCTTGGCAGTTCGGGCTGGACTGTTCCCATGAGGCACAGGGTCAAGACTGATTTGCATATGGCTGGGTTCAAATTGGAATGGCATGGTGAGCAAAAAAACGATGGATTTAGGCCCAGATCTCTGTACTGGGGTGAATGTATGACATTGTTCTGCATTCTGTGCATCAACTGTTGTGTTTGCATTTCTCATATTGACCTGGTCACGATGCGAAAATTCAGGAATTCATACAATATAGAAAAGAAAACAAGTGTTAATATGCACACAACGTCATTTCAGCATATCTTGCCCCGTGACCGCAGTACCTGTATGTTCGTCAACGTCACTTGTTCATAATAAACATACTTATGATTGCAAACATCAACATAAACAATGGACTACACATTACTTTAAAGTGAAAGGCTATCAGCCCTATTGATCTGGGCACATTGCATATTATAGTGGTTCTTACATGAAAGAAAAGGAAAAAAAAGGGTGGTAATATACACTAACTATCCCTAAATAAATTTCTAGTTATTATAGTTCCATTTCATTCACAGCTCATTTGAGATGTCATGAGTGATGTCATGAGTGATGTCACTGACCATGTCATGAATGATGTGATGTAATGTCTGAGGTCATAAGAAGTGCATTGCGGGGGCATAAGTTATAGTTAGCTCAGGTAACTATAACTGCTGAATTTCAATGGTTTTCTACGAGTGAAATCTGAGTCTAACTATAACGTCCCTGTAATCTTTGTTTTTTTCGTCGAATTTCTAGGTATTTTTCAACATTAAGTAAGATGCCTATCACAATGGATGGTGGGGGTTTGGAAGCAGTGCCAGGCATGGCATTGTGATGCCCCCACCCAAGCGTGCTCCTCCTGCCTCCCCTCCTCCTTGCCATCCATTGTCCAAGTCCAAGCCCCTGCTCCCTCATTACAGCCCTGTGTGGCCGTTGTTTTGCCACTGGCCTTCCCGCCTTCTCTGAACAGTTAGCTTGCTGTCCCATCCACTTCCTCCCTATCCTCTGTTGTCTGAATCCATGCACTAGCCTCCTCCCTCCTGCCATGCATGCTCTGATGTGCTGCCACTGCCCTCCATTAAGCATGATGTCCCAGTCTACTCCTCCTGCCCTCCATTGCCCCATCCCATGCCCCATTGTTGTCCTCCTGCTTAGCCTCTGTGCTTAGCTTGTTGTCCCTACTCTCCTTTCCCCTGCCCTCCAATGTCTGTGTGCATGCCCCTGATCCATCCTTTTTGCCCACCATCTTCCATAGACCTGCCCCTCCTATCTACTCTGAGTGTTCGGTTAAGCAACCATACCCCTCCTACCTACCTAGCATTGTCAAATGACTGTAACCTTTCCCTGCCACCTCCACCCTGCCTGTCCATATTCCATGCCCCTATCCCCTTCCTCCTGTCCTCCTTGGTCCATTTAACTGCCACACCCTTCTGCCCTCCCTTGTCTGTTGGGCTGCAACTCCTCCTCCTGCCTGCCCCGTGTCGTCTGTTGTGAGGTCCCTTCCCCATAACTCTCTTGTCTGTGCCCAGCTCCTACCCCTCCCTTATACCCTCCGTGGTCCTTTGTGCATGCCCCTGCCCCCTCCTTCTTGCCCATCATGGCCATTGTGCTGCCACTAGCCCTTTCGCTTGCCATGCATGGTCTTCTGTGCTCCCACGGCCACTCCCACCATCCCTGTGTGGTCAGCTAGCTGCCCCTGACAAAGCCTGAGCATAATTTGCGGAGTTTTGCTATGCGGAACTCCTCGAAGTTACAAAAAAACTCTGTAAAGATCCGCAAGTGGCAAAGTGTAGTGTGAACTGATGTTTGCACTGGTCTTCCTGTCGCTCAGGTTGAAATTCTATCTAAGCGTCAGCTCACGCTCGCAAATTTACCGTTCACGAACCCGAGTGGGGAAAAAACTCAGCTGCACTATGCGAAGCGGAGTTTTCTGCATTCTGTGAGCTCCGCAGACAGAGCGGAGTTCACCATCCAGGCCTACCCCTCACCCCCTCACACCTTCCCTCCATGGTCTGTGTGTATGCCATTATAGTCTCACTGTTGCTATCCATGGTGTGTTGTGCTTCTAGTGCCCATCCTTCCTGGCCTCCATGGTCAGCTTGCTGATCCTGCCCTGCCCCCTTGCGCTCTGTTTTCCATGTGCAGACCCCTATTCCCTCCCTCCTGTCTTGTCTATGCCAATGTTATGCCCCTGATCCCTCCCTCCTGCCGTTTATGGTCCGTTATGCTGCATCTTTCTCTCCTGTGTGTCCAGTATGGTCAGCTTGCTGCCATTGGTTCTTTCCCCTCTGTTCTCTGTTGTCCATGTGCATGGTCCTGTCCCCTCCCTATTGCTTTCCATAGTTTGTTGTGCTGCACTGCTGTTCCCGCATGCCCTGTGTGGTGTATTGTGCTGCTGCAAACCTTGATGCCTGCCCTGTAAGGTCAGTTTGGTGCACCTGTCCATGTCTCTCCTGTCCTTTGTTATCCAAGTCCATGTCCCTACCCCAATTCCTCCTGCCTTCCATGATACAATGTACCATACTTGCTAACATTCTGGAAAAAAAACTAGGAAATCGATTTTCCCCCTTGACTTAAATTGAAAAAGAGGAGATTGTAGACAAGAGACAGATAAAATAAAGCCCCTTTGGGCTTAAAAACATTGGGCGTTTCCTGCCTGAATCGGCTCTGCTGGCATGTATGGTTGCCTCGTCCTTCTGCCCTCAATGGTTTATTATATTGTGACAGCCTCTCTTGCCTGTCCTGCATTGTTGGTTTGTTGCCCGTGCCCCCTTTCACCTGCCCTCCATGCTGTGCTGCCACTGCCCTTCCTGTCTACCCAGTGTGGTCACATTGTTGCCTCTGCACCCTCCTACCTGCCTTTGAATTTCCGAGTCTGTGCCCCTGACCTCAGCCTCCCAACAGTATCCTAATGAACAACTAAATTGCTAACATAAAATATTTATTACAAAAGTGTGGCACGCCTGATGTCATCTTGATATAATCAAAACTGTAATACCTAAATCATTTCCTTCAGAAGTTATAGGAATTAGAGGGTCTTATTTGCATAGAAGGTATGGTTAGTGCTTTAAAACACTAAAATGAGGACATATTTTCTGAGATTTCAAATAGCGACAAAGCACTTTTAAATTATTTGTTATCTTTATGTTGTTTTATCCAGTTGACCACTTGATTAAATGTTCTGCTTAGGGGAGAGGATGTGGTGTTACTTCCAGAGCTGCAGACTTTGCAATTGAGGAACCAGGTTGGAGTTTCAGCTTCAGCTCAACATTCTGTGATTTTGGTCAAATCACTTACTCTCCCCATGCCTACAACCAAAATGAATTAGGCCTTGTATGATGTAACCAATGCTCATGTAAAGCACTCCAATACCTGACCAGTCTGCACTATATAAAACAGCAAAAAAACAAAGAATAAAAAGTGTTTTCCACACTTCTGTCATTGAGCTATACGTGGGCTACATCTGGGTGATATTTTTGCTACATTTGGGCTCCTTTTTCTCTGGTGGCCAACTTGGGAGACTTCAATTCAATTCAATAAACTTTATTCGATCTGATTAGGAATATAGATCATAAAAGTGTACATAAAACAGTAAATCCTCTTTCTTAATACAATACAATGAAAATTAATTAAAACCAGGTCAAAATAGGTGTTACAAAGCTCAGAGCAACTTCAGGTTAACAGAATAGTAAAGCTCAATGTTTCGCAAGATCAATCTCAAGTTCTTTGTGCAAAATTCACAATAAGGGGGTCCAAGTAGATGCAACACTCCAATACTTGACCAGTCTGCACTATATAAAACTGCAAAAAATAAAAAGTGTTTTTCAATCTTCTGTCATTGGGCTATATGTGGGCTACATCTGGGTGATATTTGTGCTACAGTTGGGCTTTTTTTTCTCTGGTGGCCATCTTGGGAGACTTATTTGTTATGAAATGTCCAAATTTCCTCAGTTACTGCAGTCTCCTCAGTAGGAAATGCTTTCAGTGTTTTTAATTTGATTCCATCAAGAAGGCATTCAGATGTGTCACACATTTGCCATAAATTCAGAATGTTAGCTCTATAATTGCCCCTTCAGATCAATGTAGTAAATCTACTGCTCACCAGGGAGTTAACTGGAAGTCTGCTGCTGGTATTGAAAGTGCATGTTTCAGTCTGCATGTTAGAATTTTTTAATGAAATAGAAGAGGATTTGAGAAGCCACTCAAAATGTGCCCTAATTTTTCTTTCTATGGCAAAATGAACCCCCTCATTTTGTTACTTTTTAAATTAAATGATTTAAGTGTTACCAGTTTATTCCAATCAAGATGGCTTCAGGTGTGCCATACTTTTGTCATAAGTAAGACTGTTAGCGCACTAGTTGTTCTTTAGAACACTGTGGGAAGCTGCTGTAGAACACAAAGGAATCAACTGACAGTCTCTGCCCTTGTTGGATGTAGATGTTTTACTGAGAATGTCAGAGTTCATTCTCAAATGACTGAGAAAGATAATGTGAATTTTCAGAAAATGTGCTCTCATTTTAGCTTCTGGAGCACCTTCAAAACCTCTATGGGAAAAGCACTGACACTATTCCACTTTCATTAGAGCTCTTCTGAGAAGTATAGCTTTGTCCAGACACAAGGGAGTACCCAGTATACGTCAAACAAAAACCTTTTCAGGCATAGAGTGATGCATAAATTATGCAAACAAGGAAGCAGAGAACTCTGGGTATTTCTCATGTTTAGGTGGAAAGCAGCTCCAGTATAGAGCACTCTCAACACCACCGACATTCTAAATTTACTCACCTCAAATGTCTGCTTTTCCATCAAAGTCCTTAAGCTTAGGATTAGCACAGTGCCATGCACGCCCAGATAGAAAGGAATCCGGATTCTTAGCTTTTTTGGATTGTATTGTGTTCAGCAATATTTCTGACACAATATTTTGTAGTTAATGTACAAAGTATGTCAGTTCCATATATTTTTTGAGGATATTTTTGACATGATATTCTTGTCAATCGATGTTGTAGTTGTCAATATTCTGAGATACAACCAGAGTTAAGTATTGATAAATGTGATTAACAGTGTCATAAAGGGGAAACATTGTAGCTGCTGGTTGGATTTGTTAAATGTATGAGAGGTTTAGAAAGCATGATTCAATAATCACTGATTAAACTAGTGGTATTGCAACTTCAAGGTCTCAAGGAATATGGTGTGGAACCCTTTTGTGACTGTATATAATTTTAGCATTTGTTGCTGGGGCCAAGGCTTCATCCGGTCATGGAAATAGAGTGAGGTTATTCACATAAACAGATGTCTTACATGTTTCACATTAATTAGATAGTTTTGTAATAGTTTTAATAACTATTTAAATATACTGTATATGAAATGAAATGATAGGGTAAATAGCGTAAGTTTCCATTGTGAGTTCATGGGATTTGATGGTCAGTAGCCTCACTTCAATATACTTTATGAGGGAGGCAATTTAGAGAGTCGACTGATCTCAAGTTGGTAAGTTTTGATATAAACCTTTTTATCAAAATGTTAATTTGCAAGAGGATAGATGGATCCCTGATATGCGCTAAAATCATTTAATCCAATCTAAACCATCAGTATTAAAAAAAAAGTTGACACTTACTTTGAATGTCAGGGTGGAGCATCATGTACAGTAGCCCAAAGCGTAGAGTTGTAGCAGTGGTCTCTGTCCCCGCTGTGAACAGGTCACCCACTGTCAAGAGGAGATTGAGTTCACAGAAGGAGCTATTAGGGTCACCTTTCACCTAAAAGGGTGTGAACAAAAACGGAGCTTCATCAAAATGTAGTATTGTTATAAATGTTATACAGAGATGATAGAATCAGTAATACTGAGCACAATCTTGCAAATGAGGTGCTAATGTTAGCTTAGCCAATAATTGTGGATACTGTTGACAATTATTGCACAGCAGAGGTCCTGGTAAAATGCAAACAGGGGTGTGTGCCCTGCCCACTCCAGGGCAGGGCACACCATATACTCTCAAGCAAGTCTAAAAACCTTGGCCCCTTGGCAATCAAACTGCAAACACAAGCACTTTTACACCCTTGGCTTATCACTCAGGACAACCAGACATCGGCTGGAGTCTGCCCTTCAGCACACTGTGATACTCACTACAAAGTCAAAATAAGCTCTGCTACCTGAGCCACTGGTACATTTTGAAAAAAGGTAGGCTGTGAATTCTTCTACCCATATTACTTAGCCTAAATTTTATTTTCAGCTTTATGTTGTTTTCAGGAATGCATCTAGGAAAGATGAGGACCAGATCTCAACTTCTATCCACACCCTTTACTCTCAAGTTCACCACTTAAACACCCATCCTATGACCCAAGGGACAGTGTTGCAAGCAGCCAGCATTTTACAAAGTACCATCTGAAAACTAACAAACCCACTAAAGCAAATATAGGAAACCCTTCCATTTAGCAATACATGGTGTTGTAATTTCCTTTATCCAGATTGTGTGTATGGCGGTTGGGAGAGGATGTGGTTCTGGTTGTACAGAAAGAAGTCTATCTAATCCAATGCATTTTTGTGACTGTCCACATTCAGAGAACAGAGCGTTTGGTGGCACACTGTTATAAATGCAAGAGAGGGGTGAGAAGGGAATAAAGTCATTGTTCCATTTGAATTTGAACGGGTCCTCTTGCTCATCCATAACAGTTCTCTCCAAGGGCTGAAACTAGTCTGTGCATCTTGAAGGGTGTTGCTATTTTCAGTAAATTCCAACTTTAATATATCTGGTTTGCTTTGAAAACTAGGTCTCTGTAGGCTGGCTGATGCTCAATTTGCAGCTCCTGGAGTCCCAGGAGGGTCATAGAGATATACAGCAGATGGTGATTGCTTTTGATCCTATAAAGGGCATTCATATCATTTACTGAGTGTCATACTTTGAAAATAATTTAGACATTGTTGATGGGATACACCTTTCTCCTCTATGAATTGTGTTTGAAGCTATTTGGTTGGATCTGGTGTAATTGTTGAGTGTGATCAGGGGGTTCTAGACATTATGAATATCGATAAGGACTTTGCCATTTTCAAATATTTTTTGCTGCAGGTTCTTTCCAAGCTCCCCTGTAATGATGGATGAGGCCGCTAGGGTAAATAAGATACCTGCAACTAATCCTCACTTTGGCCTCCCTTTTTTATTACTTTTGGTCGCTGGTGTGTGGAGGGATATACAACCATCCATCAGCATGTCTTCTATGGCCCAGGTCTCCTGAAAGAAACGTATATCATAACTGCTGTGTCTAGTTAGTAATTTATTGATCGAATGTGGTGGCTGGTAGTGTGATACTTGATTCAAACGTCTCTACCTGCTGGTCCTTTCATATGCTGGTAATTTTTTGTAATCTCTAGCTGTGTCGTTTACTAGGGATGTGGCTCGCTAGTTCCAGTCACCATATGCAGCTGGTTATTGTCTTCTAGTGCTCCAGAGACCATTTTATTCTGACATTTATGGCTTGAACTTTTACCTTTAGATTCAAAACTTCTTTTTTTGAAATGATTTTGAAGAGCAGAATTAGGGTCCTGAAGATACGTTTGGTCTATATTTTCACTTTTATCAGACCCAGGCTCATTTGGTATGAATTATGCCAATATAGGTGAAATGGCATTTATGGTGTTATATTTAGTTGTCTGAAATTTCCATTCTGATTGCGACTGTACTTTTTTCAGGGACATCTTTATGGTCAGTAGAGTTTGCAGTTCCTTGGCCTTTCCTGAAAAAGTAGAGATCAGAGCATTCCTGAGTGTTTTTCGAGAGAGTCATTTCATCTCTCCATGCTGTCCAATAGCAATGTAAGACCTCAAGATATGTAGTTAGCATGTGTATTGGTTCTTGTCTTGTTGGGTCAGATCATTCTATTACCACAACATCTTCAGTCCCTTCAGTAAATCTATCTAACCCAGATTCGCCCCTTCAATCAGGGACTGGAGGAGCCATCAATCAGTTCCCAGGTTTCCTCCAAAAATACTGTGGTTATCAATCCTTTTACCTCTTCACCTCTATTGGATGTAGTCCTATTAAGGCAGAAGACCATGCAAGGGATTCTGTAGACTTTGGTCATGATGAACTTTGACCAGTTGTTGCAAACTAACTATTTGAAGGAAGTCACAATAGAACTTGACAAAATGAACATGTGTCTGCCTTCACTTACTAGGCAGCAGAGGAAATCACAGCTTCTGTTCATTTTGAAAGTTATGGAAACCAGGACTCAAATATTCAGCATTCCTTATTTCCAGAGAATTCTAAGGGTCTAGAGAATGTGCCAGTGTACCTCATCCTACTGTTGATATCTTCAGACAGCCTATGTTAATTTAAAAAGACTTGTTAAATATGGCTATGGGAAATCCACCCTAAAGTATAGGATTCCCACACCTCACAGACAGAGAAAACATATAAAGAATAAAAAATAAAAAGTATAAAATGGGAAAAGCTACATAGGTCGGCCAGAGGTCTTCTCTTAAACAGGAAATTACCTCAAGTGAAATTGTCCATGGAGGAGGACAACCTAATTTATCAACTAAACCCCACCAAGGGAGAAGCCCTTTATGTAATAATGCTGGGATGTCTAAAGCAAAAATAGCAAAAATTGGTCAAATGGTGGGTGAGGGTGGTGTCACTGATAAGGTCCAACCTAAATCCATAGGTTAGATCAAAGAAAGGGCTAAGATGATATTTCCCATGTCTAAGGGGAACCCCAATGCTCAGAAAGAGATATGGGGCTCCGCCATTTCATTGCTTTCTGAGATTGTTACCCCTCATTTCTTAGGCCTTCTATTTATTTGATGTAGACTGCAAGGGAAAGAAAGCAAAAAACATAATCTCAGTTGAACAGATTGAAACTGCTCCAAAGCTTTAAGCAGATACACTCACTCCAAGAAACACCATCTGCAGACCTTGCACATGCAGGCTTCTTGATGGGCAAAGAGGGATCAAGAGCTAACAAGGGTGGACTTTATGTCCTCCCTAATAGCCAGTATTGTGTGCATGGCCAAGGCAGATCTTTTAGGTCTAGGTCTCCGGATAGCAACTGTAGCAGAAGTGTCCATAGAAGATTTGCTAGTAAAGAGAGAAATGGTAATGCCAGTGTTAAATCACCATGAGGCCTATCTTCTAGACAGAGAAATCTTAATATATCCCACTCAGCATTTAATGTAGGCTACCCAAGTTTGAACCAGGTGTCTGGAAATTTACCCCAGCATTATAATATTAATTTAAAGATTGTTATTTCAAATGATAAGTCTCTCCCCTGTGCAGGTTGTGGCCAAGGATGGGAATCTTTGAATCGCTATGCCCCCTTCATAAACCATCAGGGTAATCATGAATCGGAGAAGGAATTAAGCATAGATCATGGAGTTCTCCCGCAAACTCTCATTGGTAAGTTGTATCAGCCACTGCTTTACACTTTTAACAAAAAGTGGATGAATCATCAAATTGCGCTTTTGAAAGAAACATGGTTGCGGGAGGAAAAAAGACCACTAACGTTGAGGGTTTTGTAACTATTACTAGACTGGGGTATGACTGAGGCTGCGGTAGATTATCAGGTGGGCTAATGATGACCCTTATCTCCACTAAAATAGTAACTAAAACTATAGAACTGCTCAAATCACTTCTGGGTACACAGTACAACATAGTGTTCATAATATGCGGGAAATTTGGTTGTGTTTGACTATACAGTCATGGGTCTTCAGAGGAAATTAGACGACTTAGGACTTTATTGTATGGAAAAATGATTAATGATAAATTTTGAGGAAAAGAAGATCCTGGTCTTAGGAAAAAAAGTAGAGAACTGCAAATGGCACTAGGATGAAAATCAGATTGAGATTGTGAGCCTCACGTTCTTAAGTAATTTGAGTTCGGAGACCCATATGGGCTATACAAAGCCCAGGATCTTGAGTCAGTCGGACTCGCTTGTAAAATTCAATCTAATCTATGGTGTACTATCAAGGGCCCCCTAATGAAAGCTTAAAGCAACAACATTTATTTTTTAGCCCTGTACGAGTTGGAGATTTTTTGCGGGGAACGTAGGTATTCTTGGGATGTCCTTGAAAGGGCTGCCTCAAAAGAATATTGTGCTTACCAAAATGTTCAATGGTTCAAGGGATCTGGCATTAATTTAATTTAATAAATGTCCTGATATTTTATGGCCAACTTCTACTTTCTAGGATTTTTTTAACCAATTAGCTCTGAGTGATCGGTTTCCCAAAATCTCAAGGTTGTGTTGGGAGGAGATCCTTGTTAGTGAAAAGGAATGAGCCAGAGCAGTTTTCAATAGGTTTAAATAATTTAAAATGTTGTTTAGTCTTCAGAGGAAGTGTTAGCATGGGATCCCTTCCCCTCAAAGCACTAATTGAAAGATTCAGCAGTCCATTTTTTCGCAATCATTATGTTAACTGTGAGTCAGAGACCCTCAATCATTCTTACTTATACATAGTTTGGGCATGGACTTCTTTTCCTATATAAGTTCTGTCTGCCTGATCAGAAGTATCATTTAAAATTGCTCAAAATTGGGTTTGGCTGCAATCCATTCTATTCTCATCAACAGTGCTATAAAAGCTGGCAAATGTATAATGTGGTGTTCCCGTTTGGCCTAAAGATGAAGTGATCTATATGTCATATTTTGAGAGATTGTTTGTATTTTAAATTAGCGTGAATCAAGTTTTGAAAACCTCAATTTCTTATATAGCAGACAATGTCTAGGCTGGAAGGGGGTGTTAGGAAAAACTATTGTTTCAAAAATACCAGGAGACAAAGATATGGTAAATTAAATATTGTGACACACAAATATCATTGACAAGAATATCTTTTTTTGAGGTATGTAATATCATTGCAAATAAGATCTATGTTTTTAATATATTTTTCACTAATATGTGGGTACAAATAATGTTTTTTAATTTTTTTATGTGCTTTGTTTGATATATTAATTTTATGTCTGACTATTGTATATAGAAACACTATTGTTTTTAAAATATAGCTTGTAATTTTAAGTGAGTTAGAATGTTTTATTAATTTGTAATAGTAATTAACAGTGTCTTAGTGGGTTGTTGGGTTTATAGGAAAATAGTGTGGGAAGTAAATTAGGTATGAAATAATTAGGAATTATTTAATAAATTGCATTTAAATAGCTAATTGATGTTTATCAAGTAATGTATGTAATACTGCTATTTCATTATATGTTATTGCCGGCAATTAGGTGTGTAGGGGTATAGGGTGGGAAGTAATAAGTAATAATTCAATAAATAATATTATTATACTAATTTTGAAATGAATTTTAAATGTGTAAATTGTGGAATACTTATTTAATTTCACTTTATTTTAGTTGGCGGTGCTAGGTTTGTGTGGGGCTAGGGTGGGAAGTTAACTAAGTACTAATTAATTAGCAATTAATTATTAATACCGATTACTTAATTTTAAATATGTAAATTGTGGAATGGTTATTTTTTCACTATATTTTGGGATCGGCTGCAAGCTTTGTAGGGGTACAGGGTGGGAGGTAAATTAATAATTGAGTAACAATATTTTATTAATTGATAAATCTGGTTTTATTGAATAGTAATTTGTAAATTGATTAATTGTTTTTTGTTTTTTTATACACATAAATTACCCAGCGGCGGTCACCACTGGGTAGTTATAGTTAGCATCAAGTTTCCATAGGGAAGACCTTTTTTGTATTGTTGATAACTTTCGTGCCGGTTGATGAATCTCCACGAAGCCTTCCATAAAAGTGCTATGTTTTGTCTAGGTTGTGCATAGAAAGCTTTGGGGTGATTTACTAAGCGGGGACTGATTTTTCCATAGGCACTTTAGACACCTCAAACCACTGACAACCGCTGACCAGATTTACACTAAATATGTGATAAAGCTAGATCTTGGTCCAGAAAGAGGGCTTTTGACTTTTGATATAAATCCATTCAGTAATGTGGGAGAACTTCAGGCTAAAAAAAGGTATATTTCACAATGGGGATCCTTTGCGGATCTTTGGCGATGGATCCACAAATCTGCGAGCCACACCTTGCATTGTGATTGGCTGTCTGTAACTTGAAAAGCAAGTTGTGGCTGCCATCTTAGAACTTGGTCCCCTTCTCCATATAAAACATTTTTCAAAAGTAGAAAGGGACAGGGCAGAGGTACCATGACCCCGGGATCTTTTGTGGGTGCTGTGAAAAGACCCTCTGTATAATTGAACCTAATGATAAACTTATTTTTTGATTGTTCTTTGGATTTAAGAATCATTTGTGTTGCTCAGTGTGACCCCCTAACACTTTGCAGTGGATCCACAAATCCATACACTGTTTAAAAAAAATGAACATACAGAAACATACACACGTATATACACACACTTACCAGTGACATAACTCACACAATCATGTACATATACACATGCACACACTCCCACATACTTAGACAATCTCGCACATACATACTCACCCACACAACTCTGCTCAAGCATCCCCCACACACAGAGTGACACCCAGCTTCACAAATACATAGATACAGTCATCCACACACTTATGTAAGCTCTCATGCTCATATACAGACTCATACATACAGAATCACATGCATACATAGGGCCTGATTTAGATCTTGGCAGATGGGTTCCTCTATCACAACGGTGACATATGGGCCATCCAGCAAAATATAAATCCCATAGGATGTAATGGGATTTATATTTTGCTGGATGGGATATCCATCACAGTTGTGATGGAGTAACTAGTCCGCTGATATCTAAATCAGGGCAATAGTTACTTATACAATTTCGGTAACTGTCACAACTCAACTACATATACACACTTAGATACACATGCACATATCCTCATACTGACAGATACACTTAACCCTCCCCTAAAAGATACAAACACATCATGCATATAAAGTTATATGCACTGTAAATCCTATGCTCAAAATGAAACCCACAGTCACAGAATTCCATGTACTGATATAGACAGAAACACATGTACATAACCTCACAGACACATACTCAACTACACAATCAGACAGAATCTCCCCCTCACACAGAGAAACCCCAACCCACACAATGCACAACAGAGTCACACACACACTTACTTAACCTCACATACTGAATGTTAATGACACATGCATGTAAATAATTATACACAGCACACCTACACAAGCTTTCCACAGACACCAAGACTTACATTTATGGTCACAGTAGAGATGCACAAAGTAATACTCACAATCATAAAATCTCATAATTGTTTAGTCACATACACACACACAGACAACCTTGGAACCACAGACTCTTAGACACTGACATACATATAACGTTTCCCATCACATACACAACCCAGCACATATTCACATAGACAGACATATAAGTGTGAATATATGCACTTAGAAGCTTACATTTACATGCCGATATAGACACAATACAGCCTCTTACACTTTTGCACAGATGTAGATATATTAACATAGACTATAATACATGCTCTCTTGTACACAGACATTGTCCTAAACACCTCTGCAGATACAATTTTGAAACAATTTAGTTTCTACATTTGCCCTGATCCACGTATCAACGGATCCATGGATCCACCATTAGCTTTTATCTAGCAAAAATCATGTTGTAGCCCTAGTAATTAACTCCATGATGAATCTGCAGATCTAGATGACACATAAAGAAATGTGTGTGAAATTGAAAAATGCATTTATACCTCAAATGAGTGGCTCTAAAAAGAGCCTTTGTTTTTACACTGTCTTGTGCACACTTATATATAGAACTGGATACAATCCGGGATGTTATCAAGGAAGATCCAGTTTGCAAATGCTGTGAAATGGACTCCATCCTTCCGTAACACACCTGCCATATCGAAGCGGATGTTATTGTAGTAAATGGAGCCCATGATAGGGTCACTGAGAAATGCAGAAATTGTTTGGTAGACATGTTTCCTAGATTGGTTAATCTTTGGACAAAATTCAGATGACCACTGCAACGTCTGCCTAGTTCAGCCCCTGTGATTGTGCACAGATCATTGCCACCGCAAATCACAATAATGAGGTCTGGGTGCTCGCAATGCAAAATGCTCTTGGGCATAGACAACAATTGATGACACTTCATACCTCTCTAGCCGATCCAAGTGATGTCCATTTGGGAAAATCCAAGATTTTTGTCAATGCCACAATTTTTTGCGCACACTTTAGCCCAAGCCCAAAATACAAAGCTTGTCCCACAAACCACACTCTCACTACAATCCCGGTTTGGAGGAACTGGATTGTGGTAAATTTAAATTACCTAGACTTAATTTATGCGGTAAAAATTCAAAAAGAATAACTCAGTAAAAATAAGAGGCAGAATCCGTGGTATTTGAGGTTATAAAAGGGAATTTATTCCTTACAAAGGAATTGGTTCGAACCAGGCAATCGGGTTCCGTCACCACTGAGGTTCAGGAAGGGATCGGCAATACATTATTGACAGGTTATAATATATATAGTAAATGCATTACAATAAAGACAGATGCAGGAGGCGTAACAGCTGATAGGAAAGATAAGAATACACATACGTAATAAAAAAGGCGTTACAGTAGGCGTGCATAAAGGCGTATACTAGAAACGTCATTTAAGAGGATGTCACAGGTGGGTGGATCCATAAGAGAATCCTGAAATGTCAGCAGAAATACATGGCAGAGATGCGCGCGCAGCCGCATGACGTGTGATTGACGTGTAACTAGAGGGTGAAGGGGACTTGACATTTAGCCCTACATGAGGAGACAGAAGTCTGGGATGTCAGAACAACCTAATCCCAAATCGTATCTATTATCTTGTGTTTAAGGAACTATATTATCTGGAAGGAAAGGTCTCTCAGGCAGAGGCTATCCTATACTAACTACTAGTGCGTGTATAAGCGTCTATGTGTCTACATGTGATGCGAGGGGGCATGGGCCTACCATGGCAACAGAAGTCATGAATTACTTGCTCGGAGACAGTAAGGCCGGGCCCTTTGCTCTGTAGCTGGAAGGATGTTTACCTAAACTACTAGACAGGAATGCATTTCTCGAGGAGCGGAGCAGATAACTTGAAGGCTGAATACAGTCTTGGCAGGCAACAGGCAGGGCCAGGCACCGTTAGCCGCATAGGAAGTAAGACAAAGGTCATGGATACAGATGCAGGTCCAGGCTGGAGCATTCAGAGGCAGAAGCAGGAAAAGGCTCGATGGCAGAATTCAGGGCCTACCTTGCCAGAGCTGGAAAACGTGAAAAGTATACCATATAAAGACGGTGGCAAGGCATACTTAGGAACGGAATATTCGACCCATTCAGGGCGGATCTGAAAGAGGACATGTTGACGTTGGACACAATTGTATTTGCGTCTTCATAGCTTGAAGTGGAGGGAACATACATGTACTTGTAGCATGTACATGGAGCCGTTGGGGTCTAAGATAGGGGACACAATTGATCATAAAAATTCATATTTCCTCATTCCCTCCTTGTCCCCTACGGACCCTTCATGAAATATCGATCCTCAGGAATCCATCAATCTGTTCATGTAACATCATTTGCTCTTCTTTCTTCTTCCGGGATTTTGAATGAGAACTTGAACGTGGAATACATGATGTGGCACACAGGCCGCAAATCGCTGGTCCACATTGTAGACACAGGCAACAACTGAATACTATGAGAAGGCCAATACCTAGGAAGGATAGGACTTTCCATCCCCAGGCTGACAACACGCTCCAGAACCAACCGGACCATGTCCAGGTGCCTGGATTCTGATGTATCTGGCTTGCAATCTTATGAAGACGAGTTATGGCTTTATATACGGATGGCGCGTTTTCTGGAATGAAAACACAGCAACTCGATCCGATGACCCTACAGGCTCCGCCCCTATCGGCTAGGATGACGTCAAGGACAAGACGATTTTGGAGAACAACAATCCGCATCGCAGACTGCTCCTCTGTTAAGTTGCCTAGGGCGGAAGTAGTTTCATTCACTACTGCTTCAAGGGTTCTGGTTAATCTACGTATCAGTTTACTATTTGAGACAACACCTATGTAAGGAAAGAGACCTTTATTGAAGTCTGTATATTGTTCCCATGCTGTTTCAGTGTAGTCAACAATCGGGATATCTCTCTGGGGTCTATTGTGTACTAGATGGGTATTTCTATGATAATCAGGAGGGGCTAGGAAAACAGGTGGCAGAAGGAATGCAATGTAACAGGTACCATCCCAATCTAGAGGTAAACGGATATATGCGGTATGACCACATATGAAGTAGGAATGACGGGAAGCTCTAAATGTAGACTTGCCTTTATCACTGAATTCGATCACAGTAGTACATTTACTATGACCCAGGTGTACTGAACCATTCTTTCTTACACATAATTCACCTTTGACTGGTAATACGGACATAGCAGGCAAGACTAGTGCAGTTTCAGATTCAACATTCAGAATCATGAGGTTAAGTGTAAAATTACCTAATCCATATACTTCATTTTCTAGGTCAGTTCCTGTCCTTTTAGGAAGTCCCTCCTTGTTAGGGTAACAGGCTTTAAGCAAAACTAAGTTCAGGTTTCCCCATACCCAGTTGCTCTGGTAAACTACAGTGTTTGAATCTAAAGAATTAATCAAACTAAACCATGCGCCACAGGAACCATTGTGTGTGAATGAATACGGAAAGAGAGGCAGAACTCCTTTGTATTTCTGATAGGGAGGGAGTCGGCCACATATCCAACAATTTGTAGCATTGCTGGTCTGATGGGAATGATGTAACATACTAATGAATGTGTTGTTGCGCAGCGCAAGTCTATAGGGCAACTCATGTGAAGGTAATTCGCTAAAAGAATGTTCGGCAGTATCATTGTAAGCAGAATGAGCACGCTTGAAAATAGGATAGTACATGTGCAACAGTATACTTGCAGCAATAATCAACAAATTTAGAAAAAAAATAATCAACAATGTCACTATACAGTGACTATGAAGTGATTTACAATATGCACGTTTCTTGAGCTGTTTCTGTCTATCTCTCTCTCGATTTCGGTCTAGAGGATACATGTCAGAGACTAATTCAACCGATTCACCTTGGAGAGGACTTAAACAATCAAATTGTCTGACTTGCTAGACCTTAGTTTCAGTTTGTATTCTTGTGATTCGGTTTTCTCAACCAGGGGGAGTTTTGAATCAGTCTGTGGAAGGGGGCAGGGCTGAGAGTTCAGATCAGACGGTAGTCCATGACATTTCTTGATATGGCTCGAGTGTAGCCAACCCTTGCGACCCTCGACCTTCACTGCTGTCCTCGTGGTCAGAAGTACCAGCTTCGGCGTTTGCCAGCGAGGCTCCAGCGGGCTCCTCCTGTCGAAATTTCTTATGAAGACAAAGTCTCCCGGAACCACTTCATGGGGCTTCACCTCGGTGTTGTCGGGAAAGGCTGCAGCTACCTGTGAACGGCAAGATTGTAGTGCAGACATCAAGGAAGCAAGGTAATCTGTCAGCATATTACAATCAACATCAGTGATTTTACGAGGTATAGGCGTCCCCACATATTTGGTGGCCTACCGAAGACCACCTCGTACGGGGATAGCCCTGTGCGAGAATGTGCTACCATTCTCATGTAAAATAGTGCAACTGGTAAGGCTACTATCCAGTCGACGCCTTTCTCTCTACAGATTTTAGAAAGTCGAATTTTCAGAGTCTGATTATGACGCTCCACGAGACCTGCTGCCTCGGGATGTCGGACACAGTGGAATTTCCATTGATAGCCTAACAAGAGTGAAATGTGTTTCATTAGCTCGGATGAGAACGGCTGGCCGTTATCTGAGTACACGATACGGGGCAAACCATACCGTGGGAAGAATTCACGAACTAACTGTTTGGCAGTAGTCGGGGCAGTGTAATCTGAGACGGGATATGCCTCTGTCCAACGGGAAAGAGCACATACAACTGCGAGGACATATTTGAATCCTCGACAACGTTCCATCTGGATATAATCCATCTGGAGGACTTCAAAAGGGTGATCAGGAGGTTGAAATCCACCCTGCTCTACAGGTACGCCTTTACCTGGATTGAACTGACAACAAATCATACAAGTTCGGACTTTCTGTTTGGCTGCAGCTCGTAAGTGTTTATTAAACCAAATGTTTTGAATACTGTCTAACATAGCTTTTTCTCCTAGATGTGCTGGACTATGTATTGTGTTAATGATAATTTGAACCATTGAGTCGGGGAGAAACCATGTAGATTTTCCCTTCGTCATCCATCCCTGATCTGTTTGGATCCCTCCTAGTTCAGTCCATTTCTTTGTTTCCCCTGGTGTAGCATGTGTCTGTATGTCAATTACATCAAGGGCGGGATCCTTAACTGTCATGCAGTGTGTCGATGTCGGAACTATTGTCTTTGTCACGTCCGTTGCGTGATTCCGATTCTGAGCTGTCTGTTTAGCTGTTCGGTCTGCTAGGTCGTTACCCTGGGAAATAATATCGGTGACTTTTTTATGGGCCTTACACTTCATGATAGATATCGCAGTAGGTAGATGTATTGCATCTAATAGAGCTTGAATGAGGGGACCGTGTTGAATGTTGGCACCATGAGAAGTCAAATAACCTCTCTCTTGCCAAAGGACTCCGAAGTCATGGACAACTCCGAATGCATAACGTGAATCTGTATATATGTTAACTTTTTTATTTTTGGCTTGAATACAGGCTTGTGTCAGAGCGATGAGCTCTGCTGCTTGAGCTGACAAGGTGTTAATACAATTTGTTTCAATGACTTCGGTGTCTGTTGTGACTGCATAAGCGGCCACTAACTCTCCTGTACTTGTTCTCATACATGAACCATCTACATAAAATGTCAGGTCTGGATCTGATAATGGAATGTCTGTCAAGTCTTGTCTGGGTTTCGTCGTAATAGTAATGACTTCAATGCAATCATGTGCCAGTGGGTCTGTTCCACTTAATGGCAAAAGTGTGGCAGGATTTAATGTACTACAACGTCTGATTTCTATGTGTGGCTGAAACAATGTTAGTTCATAACCCGTCAGTCGTGCTATAGTCAAGTGTTGTGTTTGTGTCCGGTTCAAGAGAACCTCTACTGCGTGTGGTACTTGTACTGTCAATTGATGTCCTAATACTATGGAATCGCTTTGTCTGATCGCTAAAGCTGTCGCTGCGACTGATTTCAGGCACGCAGGAAGAGCCTGAGCTACGGGATCTAATGTGCTAGAAAAGTAAGCACACGGCTTGTGTGATCCTGCTTGTTCCTGAGTGAGTACTGACAAGGCAGTACCTTCACGTTCTGTAACAAAAAGTGTAAAAGGCTTACTGTAACATGGTGTCGCTAAAACAGGTGCTTGGCATAAGGCTTTCTTTAAGTCCTCAAAAGCTTGTGTATGTTCTGGAGTCCAAGGGAGGACAGTCGATGTCGCTGCCTCCTGGGTTGTCAACTGAATGAGTGGTTTTGCTAGAAATGCATATTGGGGGATCCACTGCCTACAGTACGAAGTGAGGCCTATGAAGGCCCGTACCTCCTTTTGTGTCTTGGGTGGTGGCATGTTTACAATTAACTGGATGCGATCAGGTGTGAGCTGTCTCCCCCCCTTGGACAGCAAGTGCCCAAGGTACACAACTTGCTGAACACAGAATTGTAGCTTCGAAGGGGACACCTTGTGCCCCTTGTCGGCCAGAAAATGTAAAACCGTCAGTGATGCTTTTTCACATTCGGGTTCGCTTCGGGCGGTGATCAATAGATCATCGACATACTGAAGCAGTGCAGTGTTAACAGGCATGTGGATACTGTCAAGTTGTCTTTTCAGTGCTTGGCTATAGATGCTAGGACTTTCTGTAAATCCTTGAGGTGCGCGTGCGAATTTAAAGCTTCGTCCACTTAAACTAAATCCGAACAAATATTGGCTTTCCGGATCGATTGGGACGCTAAAGAAGGCGTTCTTGAGGTCAATTACAGTAAAGAACGTTGCTTCTGAATCAATAGCTGTCAATAATGAAGAGATATCTGGGACCACGGGATATTGTGGTACAATGCATTTATTCAATTCGCGCAGATCAATAACTAATCGATATACTGGGGGTGCTTTTGGATCAGTTCGTTTAAGAATCGGAATGATCGGAGAATTACATACATTGGAGTCGGTTTCCACAACCACTCCTTGTGCAATGAGCTCGTCAATGATTTGCAGTAAAGCCACTACAGCATCTGGAGGTAACTTGTATTGTCGCATTCGTGGTAATACCACTCCTGCTTTGAGTGTGACTCGATATGGTGTAATGTGCATACAACCTACATCAGTGGGGCCTTGCGCCCATAAATGTGCAGGTAGATTCTGTAACCGGTGATCCATGTCTCTTGACACGTAGTGACCTTTGAAGTCACGCAAAAATAGTCGTACTCCGTCCGGAGAACAACATATTATAGCTCCTAGAGCTTTCAATGTTTTTATACCTAACAAGTTTTCTGGACATGATTTAGTAAGCAATAAATCTGTAGTCCGTGTCAATGGACCAACTGTAAGAGGAAGCGGTTGTGATACTTCGTTAATAGTAGGCTTTCCTGAAAAACCAAGGGAAACATTTTGTGAGCCTGAGAGGGGTGCCCCTGGAACCTCGTCGTGACTTATAGTTGTTCTGCTTGCCCCTGTATCAAGTAAAAACTTTCTGTCTTTCCCTAATACTTGACTCTGTACATAAGGACCCTCTTGATCTACGGGAACCTCAATAAGGGGTACGCCAACTTCCCTCTCTAGGCTATTTCATGTGTATCGCTGATAATCTGGATAGTCAGTTTGTGCATACTGGTACATCTGTTGTGTCGTGTTTTGTGTTGCGGCAATAGGCTGTGACTGTGGTACCGCTACGGTCTGTTGTGCAGCTTGCATAGGCTGTACATTCTGAGGTAATTGTGGTTGGATCTGATCCTGTCTAGGTGGACGTGGTCTCTCCTTGGTTTTACCCGTAGAGATATTATGTTTCAGAACTGTACAATCGTTTATATAATGACCTGGCTGTTTACAATAGTTGCATGTCCCTTTAACGGGAACCGCTGAATTACTGGACTGTGTCGCACCCTTTTTATGACCGTCAGCTGGAACTGACTGAGCAACAAGCATTTTCATTTTCGTGTCTTTCATACGTCTTTGTTCGTGTTCTTGTTCTTCTCTAATTCTATTCTGGTGATACTGTAACATTTGTAACATTTGTGAAGGAGTGTTAGCTTGCCAAGTGCTCTCAACTTTCAATACTCTGTTTTTAACCTGGGGCAGGGAATTCTCGACTAGTTTTGTTACAAAAAGATGTGGATATGACTCGCTATTTGCTTTTAGGCCGCTATTAATACCAAAACATTTTTCAAATCGGGAATAGAAATCACTAGTGTCTTCATCGGGTTTCTGTTTGCAAGCTGATATTGCTCCCCAGTCTTCCTTTTTCGTAGTTAATAAACGTGGCAATACTTGTACTAATAATCCTGGTAATGCTTTAGTTTTGTCTCCAAGCCCTACGCCTGCAGTTCGGGCATTTTCTTTGTTTTCTAATGCTGTCCAATCAATCTTTTGTTCTCCCACCTCCCACTCTTTTTCTTTGAGTCTCTCATAAATACCGGCAGGCAATAATACTTTCAGTATTTTCATAATGTCAGGATAGGTATAATCACCCATGAGTAACATGTCCTTTATTTCACGGTGAAAACCTGCTGGATCTCTGTCATGGCTGGGCACTAATTTTTTCATTTCCAATAGTTCTATTTTAGTTATAGGCGTGTACACGAACACGCGTCTAAAAGTATTATCATCATTTCTAACTGGGTGTACTTCGCGTAAGGGATTCTGTCTGTCTATGTAATACGTTTTTCTTTCCATGGAGGGAGCTGAATCATGCTCTGGACATAGGAAGGCACTGTATCGATGCCGATGTTCTAGAATTTCTTTAATTAGATCGGTACCCATACCTCTCCATTTATTCGTGAGTAATTCTATCAGTATATCAGGTAGGGGACCAGGATCGGAGTGTTCGCCTGTATATAATATAAGGAGATGTTGTATCATGTATATACTAGCTAAACGCTGTTCGTCGGGTGTAAGATTCAGAAACGTGTGTGCTAACGCATCATCACTGTATTTTTAGGAACTGTCAGCCCATTGTACTGCTGACCTGGCTAATTCTTGTTCATCCATAGAATCGAGCACATGGTACCCCCTTCGTTCTCGAAGCAATTTATCAGTAGCCTGGAATAAGTGTTCAGGGGTCCTTGGATTTGAGATAGCTGCTTGAAGAATTCTGTTACATTCTGGACGTATCGGACGTATTGCATTATTAAAAGATCTTCCCTTACCTACATAAGCTATCATTTCTCTAGCTGGTAATTCTAATTGTCCTGTGTTCATTTCTGACTGTTCCTCCTCCTCTCCCTCAGATTCAGTTTTATCTGCCTCTAATCTTCTTTCATGTATTCGTTCTACTTCTTTTCTGATCTTTCGGTACATAACTTCTATACTCTTCTGTTTATCATGTTTTCCGTCTGCTATATTCTGACCCCATCTGGTAAGTACTTGCATTTCCTCCGGATCTACCTCAGGCCTATCTCTGTTTCTGATCAAGCAGTTTATGAAGAAGCGTAACAATAATTTTTGCATGTCCACTTTCTGGTATTCCATGGCCTCGCCAATACTTTCAGGAGCTTGCCCTGTTTGGATAAAGTGATATATTTTGTCTAGATGACCAATCATTCCTGGTAGCGTCATTAGATAGGTCGAAACTCGTCGTAAACGTACTGATGATAGCAACATTCTGTCGTGTTTACCGGGCACTGGATCATATCTACAATCTGTAAGAGGCTCATTAAATATATTGTGATTAGCTGTTTGGGGTGTACGTTGGTGTGCTAAATCCCTATACGTCAACCTAGGTGCTGGCGGTGGCGTGGAAAAACCTCCTGTCGCACCTCCTGTCGCACCTCCTGAGGTGCCAAGTCCAAAAGGATTTGTTGGATGTAGGGTAGAGAGTGTAGATGCAGGAAGGACTGTAGAAACAGGTGGAACGTTTAGAACGTGAGGAGGAGTTTGTTGCTGCGGAGGTGGGGGCAGATGATCTTGGGGTTGAGCGTCGTCAACAGGTGATGCGCGTGGCTGCGCACCATTAGCATATTTGGGGGCGGCATCATCTAAATAGGAAGAAAGGAAAATGTCCTTTGCGGTCTTGGGATGTACTTTAATCGGGAGTAATGGAGGTGGCAGATCTTTTGGTACCTCCAGGGTGGCCTTAGGCAAACCCTCGGCCAGAAGAGGATACATACCATTCATAAGAGTGTTTCGTTGTCTGTCTACTTGTTCTGTTTTTACTCGGATACCTTTGTCAATTAATATGTTTTCTCGGGCTTTGTCTGAATTCTCTCTACTTTTCTCTTCTTTTCTGAACGCTTTCTCTGCGCGTCTATGCGATTCTTTACGCCATAGTTCAATGGCATCTTTCTGTGACTGTCTGGCTTTCTTTTTCCATAATACTTCTTCTACTCTCATGATGCAATCTGCATCCCATGTCCCAGCAGCGGGCCATCTCTGACTCTCTGCTAAATCCTTGGTATAGTCCACCCATAAATCAAGATATAATACGGCATCTAGGCCATGTTTATGGTACATAAAGTACCCTGGAGTGTCCCTAGGTGGAATGGGAACGGCTTCTTCGAGTATCCCTTTTCTAGTTTTTATCTGTCTTAATTTCGAGAATAACGGCATCTTGAACCTTGCTACTTGATTCTTACTCGGACTTGAACACAATTAATACAATAAACACAATAATGAAGATCGAACAATCACTCATACCACGACATTTAAAACATATCAAAACATTTTAGAACGAACAATAATAATTAGAATAAAACTAGTTAACTGCATAATACTAGATATACTGGATGTACTGCTAAACAGTACAGATACACTGCTGAAACAGTGCAGACCGGATCTGTGTACCCAAACCCGTCTTGACCGGCACAAACCAATGTGCACGTCTAAATGCGTCCCCAGCAACGGTACTCACCGGGAAGCACGGAACGGAACAGAAGGCCTCGGAAGTTTGGACTGGACTAGACCAAACTGGACTGGACTCGACTCGTGACTTAGATACTTCGGAACTTCGGAATCTGGTGGGCCTCTGTATACCTCGGATCTTGCTCTCTCAGCTAGGCTCTGGTCGGGATTCTCCGCACTCCTCACCGCCTCGTCTGGGTGTTGATCGCAGCCTCAGTCGCCCCCCGTTGGCCTGAGGGAGATACAGGAAATCCTGCGGGTACGCGTAGTTGTCCGTCCGGCTGTGGCAGGAGACCGGGTCTGCAACGCACCTCCGGCGCGCGGGGTGTGAGAGGTGTCCCTATTCGGGCGCCAATTATGTGGTAAATTTAAATTACCTAGACTTAATTTATGCGGTAAAAATTCAATAAGAATAACTCAGTAAAAATAAGAGGCAGAATCCGAGGTATTTGAGATTATAAAAGGGAATTTATTCCTTACAAAGGAATTGGTTCGAACCAGGCAATCGGGTTCCGTCACCACTGAGGTTCAGGAAGGGATCGGCAATACATTATTGACAGGTTATAATATATATATAGTAAATGCATTACAATAAAGACAGATGCAGGAGGCGTAACAGCTGATAGGAAAGATAAGAATACACATACGTAATAAAAAAGGCGTTACAGTAGGCGTGCATAAAGGCGTATACTAGAAACGTCATTTAAGAGGATGTCACAGGTGGGTGGATCCATAAGAGAATCCTGAAATGTCAGCAGAAATACATGGCAGAGATGCGCGCGCAGCCGCATGACGTGTGATTGACGTGTAACTAGAGGGTGAAGGGGACTTGACATTTAGCCCTACATGAGGAGACAGAAGTCTGGGATGTCAGAACAACCTAATCCCAAATCGTATCTATTATCTTGTGTTTAAGGAACTATATTATCTGGAAGGAAAGGTCTCTCAGGCAGAGGCTATCCTATACTAACTACTAGTGCGTGTATAAGCGTCTATGTGTCTACATGTGATGCGAGGGGGCATGGGCCTACCATGGCAACAGAAGTCATGAATTACTTGCTCGGAGACAGTAAGGCCGGGCCCTTTGCTCTGTAGCTGGAAGGATGTTTACCTAAACTACTAGACAGGAATGCATTTCTCGAGGAGCGGAGCAGATAACTTGAAGGCTGAATACAGTCTTGGCAGGCAACAGGCAGGGCCAGGCACCGTTAGCCGCGCAGGAAGTAAGACAAAGGTCATGGATACAGATGCAGGTCCAGGCTGGAGCATTCAGAGGCAGAAGCAGGAAAAGGCTCGATGGCAGAATTCAGGGCCTACCTTGCCAGAGCTGGAAAACGTGAAAAGTATACCATATAAAGACGGTGGCAAGGCATACTTAGGAACGGAATATTCGACCCATTCAGGGCGGATCTGAAAGAGGACATGTTGACGTTGGACACAATTGTATTTGCGTCTTCATAGCTTGAAGTGGAGGGAACATACATGTACTTGTAGCATGTACATGGAGCCGTTGGGGTCTAAGATAGGGGACACAATTGATCATAAAAATTCATATTTCCTCATTATGCAGGAGATATCGGTAGCAGAATGACAAATTGCAATATTGTGTGTGGATAGTTATGCAAAATAGGAACAAAATTTGCGTGTATTGTGATTGGTTGAAGGTTTACTATAGCACAGTAGGTTAGGTAGTGAATAACTGCCACCTGAATTTTGATTGGGAGATATTAAAAAGTTGATATTTTTTTCGGTTAAACTGTGATGCCAAATGATATTGTTTTTCAGGCTTACAGAGCAACTATCCTTATGAACTTTTAATCTAAACTGGGCTTGTGGAAAAGTGTATGGGGGAAGGGTGTAATAGAGAGTTCACACATTGGGAGAAAGAAAGTAAGTGGCTTGCCTAACCCCTGATTAGTTTACATATGCATTTTACTGTGTGCAAGTTACTCTACATTGAGAACTTTCTATACTAGTTTAAACAATGTTTTTAGTACTAGTATTTTTAATAGCTGTTGAACTAGCAATATGTAGTTAAGACATTTCTCTTATTTTTTCAGATTGTCTCTCCCTATGATGTGTTAATCAATTTCCATTAGGTAGAATATTTAGGTATGTCTTTAAAGAAGCAAATGTAGTGTTCAAAAAGGTTAGTATGTACTCTTATAAAGCTAGTAAACTTACATGTACTACATGAAAATTAGTAACACTATTTGAAAGTTATTGTTTGAATGAAAAATATGTGAACATTTGGCGGAGGAGGGAGTGCAAACTTATACCTTTGAAATATGTAATGATAATATGTGTTAATCTCTGTAATGAAATGAGTGTAATGAAATGTAGAAGTGGGTTGGTAATTTACCAGGTAAATCAAATGGAGTTGTACTATACTATTCCTAAGTCGGAGTGTTCTGGGGCAAAACTATATGTAATAGAGCTTTGGAAAATAATTTCTGCTGTTGTACACATTGCTGCCTGATGAGCTATGTTCAGGGTAACTTCTGTATGTGGAAGAGGGTGGATTCGTATGATAACCTATGTAGACAATGAAAAATATAGTTAAAGTTTGCTTGGATAATCATAGGTTATGTATTTTATGGTACAATGGTGTGTCAGTGAGCAGTGATCTTCATGTGTTAAAGTGTTAATTATAGTGCCTTATATAAGATCTAGTTTGTAATTGTTCGGAGGTACTGGTCTATCTCTAAAGACTTCAATTTAGAGTCCGAGGTTTACATCAAACACCCTAGTCAAGTCAGAAAGTTTGTTCTGTTGTGTAATAGTCACCTCATTTTTAACATTGAAATTTACACTAACTTTTATATTGTTTTGGATTTTCTTTATATATTTCTCTCACTTACTAAATGATAGTTAGAAGAGGCTAGTGTCTCATTATAGATATTTACTGTTTCCTTTAAATACATTTGTGTCTTCTTGGAACAGAACTGAGGATAAGTAGTTTAGCTGCAGCTCATTCATACGATGTACTGGTAGGTGAGGCCACATCTACACATGCCTCTCACTGTAAACAAAGCTGTGCATCAAAGGGCCAGTCCCGAAATACAAATATCACCTAATACTAGGCCTTTGCATATTGGTGTCCCCCTACGGAAAACTCAGAATCAAGTGTGTGCTCTCCAACTAGACACATTATATGCTTTATGGCAAGAGCTTCTGTAATGTACTGATTTCTCTCTAACCAAACCTGTGCATGAAGAGTACAGTCCTCTAGCACACATACCATATAGTGGAAAGAGAAGGCACTTCTACAGACAGCTGTCTCCCTAACTAGCAAAGCTCTACATCAACACACCTTATTCCACTACACACATCACCTAATTCTAGACCTAACCACGTTTTCTTTTCATACTACTGTCTCCCTTAGCAAAGCTGAGAATTAAATGTTTCGTCCTGTAGTACACATATTTGGAGTTTCAAGGATCGAGCTTCTTTAACATACAAGTTTCTCTGTTACCAAACCTGAGCATGATGAGTCCAGTCCCCTACCACAAACAATATGCAGTGGTAGGTGAAGTCACCCATACACACAGCTGACTGCCTACAGAAAGTTTTGCATCAAAGGCCTGCCCCTCAATACACACATCACCTAATACTAGGCCTAGCTACTTCTACATATAGGTATCCTCCTACGGAAAACTCAGAACTAAGTGTGTACTCTCTAACTAGAGACTTTATGTGTTCGATGGCAAGAGCCTCTTTAATAGACACATTTCTACCTTACCAGACCTAAGCATGAAGAGCCCAGTTCCCTAACACACATACCATGTAATGGCAAGAGAAAGCACTTCTACACACAACTCTGTCCCTACCTAAACAAAGCTCTACATCAAAAAGCCACTCCATCACTGTACACATCACCTAATTTCAGGCTTAACCACTTCTGCATACATCAGTCCCCCGAAGCAAAGCTCTGAACTAAGTGTCTAGCTCTCTAGTACACACAGTAGATGTTACATTCAGGAGCCTCTTTCATATACAAGTTTCTCTGAGACCTACCCTCTGCATGAAGATTCCATATCCCTAACACACATACCAAGTAGTGACAATGGGAGCCACTTCTACACAGAGCTCTCTCCCTACCTAAACAAAGCTCTGCATTAACAGGCCAGTCCCACACTGTACACCTCACCTAATTTAGGCCTAACCACTTCTGGGTACAACTGTCCCCCTAAGCAATGCTCAGAATTAATTGCCTAGCCCTCAAGTATACACGTTAGGTGTTAAAGGGCCCCAGCCTCTTTAATATACAATTTTCTTTGTGACCAAACCTCAGCAGGAAGAATCCAGGACCCTACCACAGATAATATGTACTGGTAGATGAAGGGACTCCACAGCTGACTGCCTAAACAAACTTTTCAGCAAAAGGCCAGTCCATCAATACACACATTACCTACTACTAGGCGTAGCCAGTTCTTCAAATAGGTCTCCCTGTTTGAAATCTCGGAACCAATTGTGCACTATCCAACTACACACATTATGTGTTAAATTGCTTGATCCTCCTTAACACACACATTTCTCTCTGACAAGAGCTGAGGATGAAAATCCAGTTCCCTAACGCACACACTGTGTACTGGTTGGTGAAGCCACTTCCAAACACAGTTCAGTCCCTACCTAAACAAAGCTCTGCATCAAAACACCACTTCACCACTGTACACATCAGTAAATATAAGGCCCTGTCACTTCTGCATACAACTATCTCCCTAACCAAAGCTTAGAACAGTGAGCTCAATTCAAGTGGGGCAGAGACCCACCTCAAGTGCGGACATGAAGATACTACTCGTAAATGCCCTTTGTGAATGCCCAAAGACATAAACTTAGATATTTGGTCTAAGTTTAGACCAAACGTCTAAGTGTACCTTTGTGAAAAAGGTCTAAAGTGTCTACTTCACTACTAGACACATTAGTGTTAAAACATCAAAGCCTCTTTAATATACAAGTTTCTCCATGAGCAAACCTCAGCATGAAGAGCTTAGTCCACTACCACACATAACGTGTCCTGGAAGGTGAAGGCACTCGTACACACAGCTGACTGCCTAAAGAAAGCTTTGCATCAAAAAGCCAGACCCTCACTACACACATCACCTAATACTAAGCCTAGCCACTTTTACATATAGCTGTCTACCTATGGAAGAGTCTGAACCAAGTGACTACTCTCCAACTAGACACATTACATGTTCAATGGAATGAGCCTCTTTAATAACCACATTTCTTTCTGACCATACCTGAGCATGAAGAGTTCAGTCTCCTAACACACATACCATTTTGTGGCAGGTGAAGACACTTCTATACACAGGTCTCTCCCTACCTAAACAAAGCTATGCATCAATAGGCCATTCCCCCACTGCACACATCACCTAATTCCAGGCCTAACAACTTCTGCATACAACCATCTCCCTAAGCAAATCTCAGAACGAAGGGTCTGCTTAGCAAAGGTAAATATACACTGTTGTGTAAGTTTACAATTGTTTACTATTCACAAAGGGATTTATGAGTAGTATCTTTACGAGTTTGAATTCTCCTCATGTAAAAAGACCTATCTTTTTAAGTGCAGAGACTCCACATATTTGTGAATCAGGCCCACATTTGTCTAACCCTCTAGTACACATGTTTGATGTTTAAGGGTTCAAACCTTTATAATATACAATTTCTCCATGAGAAAACCTCAGTATGAAGGGTCAAGTCCCATGGCACACATAATGTGTACTGGTAGGTGAAGGTATTTGTACACCCAGGCAACAGCCTAAAGAAAGCTTTGATTCAAGGGGTCTTTCCCTCAACACACACATCAATAAATACTTGGCTTACCTACTTCTAAATATAGGTGTCCCCCTGTGGAAAACAACTAGACACATATATACATTTTTACCTGACCAGACCTTAGCATGAAGAGGCCACTCCCCTAACACACACACCATGTAGTGACAGGAGAAGGCACTTCTACAGACAGCTGTCTCCCTACCTAAACAAGCTCTACATTAACAGACCAGTGCTTCACTACGTGCATCACCTAATTCTAGGCCTAACCATTTCTACAGACAACTGTCCCCCTAAGTAAAGCACAGAAGTATCTATCACTCTACTACGGACAGTATGTATTATATGGTATGCACCTCTTAAACATACAACTTTCTTCCTGGAAAGAGCTGAGCATCAACACTCCAGCCCCAACCACATATAGCATAAAATTGTAGGTGAAGCCACTTATGCGTACAATTCTCTCCCTAAATAAAGTTGTGCATGATAAGGCTACTACCCAAGTGCACACATCACCTACTACCATGCCCACCTGCATACTACTGTCCTACCAGGGAAAAGTCATAATAAATTGACTATTCCCCTACTACATATTTTCTGTTAAATTATGAAACCTCTTCTTATGCTAATTTGATAGTGTGTAGAGATCATTCCAAGAACTAGTAATCCACACCATAGATACCATGTTCTCATATACTGAGCCATTTCTTCAAACAGTACAGTTATCCCTCAAAAGAAATTGTTCCTGTAGAGACCAGGTCTTAACTACACATCATCTTCTACTATAGTGAGTGTTTTTTTACATACAATTTTTATTGTGATCAAAGCTGAGCATGAGCGTTGCACTCCTCTATAACAAGTAATGTATAGTGATAAACTAACCTACTTCTACATACTGGTGTTTCCTTAAAGAAAGGTCTGCATAAAGAGCTGAATCTTCCAGTACACACATTGCCTAATGGTATGCCTGCCACTTTAAGTTGTGAAAGAAGATGCTTTGAAGATGTATTTCATGAATAAAATGACAAATTTCTAAACAATTATTGAATTTTGATAAGATGTTTATTTTCAAAATATACAAAATTGTTTAATATGTATGTTTTTCCATTGTGTCATCCTTCTTCTTTAGGTATTTTAAATCTTTCACATGCCTACTAAGCAGCAAAAAAAAAAAGAAGATAAAATGTGCCTACTACAGGAAAAGAAGTGAGATTACAACAGAATTTTTTTTAGGAGAAAGGTAGTAGATTAAACACAATTTTTGTAAGAGTAAGTGAATAGTTCTTAGAAAAATCATTAGGAAAAGGCCACTTTCAAATAATAATGTAAAGAAAAAGGAAGGGTGTGCGACAATAAAATAACTTGTAAATTAAGAATTTAAAGTGGAGAGTATTTTGAGAAAGAAGTGTGACCAATCTAATGGAAGGAAGAATAAATTCAAGGAGCTTAAAAAACATTTTTTAGGGAAAAGAATAATAAATAATATTCTTAAATTAATGAAGCCAAAGAAGAGGAGGGAAAATTAAAACAGTCAAAAAAACTTGATAGTATTGTAGAGAAGGCTTTTGGAATCAAAAGATAGTTATTTATTTTGATCCTGAACTGAATTAAAACTTTAGATAGATTAGTGTCTTGTCTAAAACAGAAGTGCCAACAAAAGGTACAGATTCCTAGGACTCTAGGGACCAACCTATGCAGCATTTCCGGTGGCAAGTAAGCCTGGGCGTAAAACTCCGACCGTGGAGTTTGTGCAATTCAGAAACTCTGCATTTCGTAGCGAATGCAGAGTTACCATTTAATTCCTCAACGGAGCAGAGTTTTTTTGGTTAGCGCACTCGAAATATCCTTTCACGTGACAAGAGCATCTTGCCGGGCACTTGTGATTGCCCACAAGATATTCAGGCCCATTGCGGGTGCCACGAGATTTGCTAGCCGGACGCATGCTCCCGTGAGATGTAGCGGTCGTCAACGCGTCATTCGGGCACCCCAGCGACTTCCGGCAGATGTATTCTGCTGTATGTGATCCTGAACGCACAGAATCTACTCCGACTGTAACCTGGGGAAGATCTCTCCTCGAGAAGCATCAAAATCTTGCCAAAATGACGATTTGGATTTAAAAGCCTCCTCGAACTGACATTTAACGTTGTTTTTTTGTGCAAGGAGTACTTTTTTTACAACTGGAAGGAAGTGCCCTAGAGTCTCAAACTTCCTGGGACAGATTTGCGAGTTCTGGTGCATCCCTGCAAATCAGCAGGGATGCGCCAGAAAACATGTGACATGCAATTCCCTCCCTGCGTCACCACAAATGGGTTGCATTTACAATGCGGCGCACCGTGGCGCTGGGATAGGGTGATGCGTGTCGCATTCTGTGGCGTAAGGCAGCGCATTGCTGGAGCTCCAGCAATGCTCAGGGGCACCCTATGCCTAACATGCTGCATCACTCTTTACGCCTGCTTCAAGGAGGCGCAGGCTTTTGATGTAGCATGGACGAAAAGTGACTCAGTGAAATCTTGTAGATTTCATTATGTCACTTTTACGAGGCGTTCCTGCGATGGAACACCAACCCGGCGCCGGAACGCCCACATGAAACCTAACGCAGGTTTCATGTGGCGCAGGTTTTACAATGTGACGCATCTCCTTGATGCATCTGAGTGTCAGTGGAAGTTTATTCCAGAGAGAGGGGCCCAGAAAAGAGAGGGCTTTAACCCCTGACCTTGCCTTCCTGATCAGCGCAATTCTGGCGAGACAAAGAATTACACAACAAAGGTTTCTCTGGGGGAGTGTAGAACTTACTTCTGTCTTGTGAGTAGCCTCGGCCAGTTCTGTGGAGGACTTGCTGGGTCACAAGCAGTGTTTTAAAAATAATCCTCTTTCTTACTGGGAGCCAGTGCAGACTCTTAAGAAGACGCGACGCATGGGAATTACAGGGGAGCCCAAAATTTGTTCATACCGAAGCATTCTGAACCAGCTGCAGTCTATCAATCAGGTATTTGTGCAGGCCATAGCCTACCATTTGCCTTTGTTCTACATGTCATGTGGCTACTGGCCAGGGGCTATTCTGTATAGTCAGTGAACTGCCCATAGGCCTGCATGTGATCTTTGTTTTACAGGCCTCCTCCCTCGTGCTGTGACCATGTGGCTGGCAGACATTTTGTGTATCCAGCCAGTGTGCTTTTGCCATACGATTGCATGTCTTCTATGTTGTGGCCATGCCTTCTTGATGGTTGTTATTGTTGTGACCATGTGGCTGGTGACCATTTTGTATAGGCAGCCAGTGTGCTTTTTGCCATAGGCCTGAATGCAGTGGGGAGAGGATGTGGCCTAACAGCTAGAGCGGGTGACACTAAATCTGGGGAACCGGGTTTGAGTGTCAGCATCGTTGCTCGACATCCTGTGATTATGGCCAAATCACTTAATCTCCCAGTGGCCAACAACAATGAATGTGTCTTTATGTAACGCAACTGGTGCTCATGTAAAGCTCTCTGATACCTGATTTCTTCGCTACATAAAACTCCGGAAAAAAATGCGTTCATTGTTTTCTAGACCTCCTACTTTTTGTTGTGACTATGTGGCTGGCAGGCGTTTTCGGTAGGCAGTCAATGTGCGTTTGCCATAGCCTTGCATTTTTTCTTTGTTTGTGGCCATGCTTCCTTGCTGGCTGTTGTTGTTGTTATGCATGCAAAATTTTACTTCTTTTGGACAGCAAAAATGCTGCACAAATTAGTACACTTTCTAGATGTACATGTGCAATATTCTTTTATTTTAATTCACTATGTGGCCTAGTCTGCCAATGGGCCTTCCAGTCAGTAGGCCCAATACTAGTCATTGGTGCATGAAACAACTGTTTCTGCTGATAAAACAGCTTTTTTAGGCCACCCATGGATTTGGTTTGAAATACAAAATATGTTTTTTTGGTGGTATTTCACATTTGTTTTCATGCAAACAGTGTATAGGTGGGGTAATGCCTTTGGAGGATGTGTGTTGTAAATACTTTTAGCCCTGTTAATTTTAGTTTTTGGAATTGCTGAATTAATGCTGTTTTCTCAGTTTTACCATGCCTCCTTTGTCTGTGTGTGTGTTTGCCATAGGCCACCATTTGCCTTTGTTCCTAATGCCATGTGGCCAGGGGCCATTTTTTATATAGTCATTGTCCATGGGCCTGCATCTGTTCTTTGTCTTATTGGCCTCGACCTCCTGCCTTTTTTTGTCGTGACCATGTGACTGGTGGCCATTTTGTGTTTCCACTAGCCAGCCAGTTTGCTTTCCCCGTAGGCCTGTATGTGTTCTCTTGTGATCCATGTGGTCAGTGGCCATTTTGTAAAGCCATCCAGTGTGCTTTCCCCATAAACCTGAATGTATTCTCTTTGTTCCCAATACCTTCCTGCTCAGTGTTGTTGTTGATGACAATGTGGCACTGGCTGGCAGCCATTTTGTGTCCAGCCAGTGTGTCCTTTTACTATAGGCTGCATGGATGGTTGAGCAATGAGATAGCAGTTAAAAATTGTATTATTATATCTTTGAGGATAACTTCATTAATGTTTTTTTTATTTAAATTGTTTCCATTTTTTTAATAATTAGCAAATTATATATATATATATATATATATTTTTTTTTTAAATTAATTTAAAAAAAAGGTTTTGTTTATTTTTCCTTCATACTATTTTCCACATAATCTGGCGTCAATCACCCCCATTTCTGCTATAGGTGCACAACAGCATTAATTGTCCAGGGACTATTCCTTCTATTGTCATTTGTCAGCTGTACCTCCCTGAGTACCACATCACACATGAGTGATGTCTTGTGGCACACAGAAAGCTAACAGTTTCATCTGTATGTTGTCATTTTTGCTCTATCTTATCCTTCCTGAGTGTACAGCCAGTCACCATGAAAGTTTATGTTAGTGTGGCTTTCCGTTTTACAAATAGATACACTGTATTGTTAATTATTTATAATAAGAGTAACCAGTGACTACTCTAAATGATATTCTGTTTGTTTGTACTACTAATTGAACTTCAGCAATGCCACATTTGAATAATGTCCTTCTTGCTTCTTTTCTTTTAGATGCACAACAGACAACATCACCCACAGTACTGCCAGAAAGAAAGACTGTGCATGGCGTGATGCATGAATGACCCACATATCACAGACAGCTCTTCAATTTGTGAAGCTATGTGCCACTGCTAACTGACTGCTTCAAGATGGCCCCAAAGAAAGGTGCTACCAAGAAAGTGGCCAGTGAGAAGAAGAAGGAGCTTACCACCACCACTGGTATGTCGCCCAGATCTTTTTTGGAAGAAAAAAAAACGTGCCTGTTGCACCAGCCTGTGGGGAGCAAGCTGGGAGCAGCACCCCCACATTAGTGGGCCCACCTCAATATAGGCCCAATCCCATGTCTGTCACTGAAGCATCCAGTCTAATCAAGGCAACGCCGATGAGCAAAGATGGTAAAATGTACTTATCACGAAGTAGTACCCAATGATTGCAGGAAACTCAGAGAAGTGGACAGCAACAACAACAGCCAAAACCACTAATAGTAGTTCCTACCGAAGTAGGAGCAGTTCAAGAGATTTAGCTTCATGCTGAGGAAGTAGAGCAATCTGCTCTTTTATAAGATCCATTGTCTTACAGATCTCCAGCTAGAAAAAGGAGGGTGTGTGGTTCATCATCTTCTTCTCCAAGCTTCCTTTCTGATGAACTAGACACCACTTGGTTCCCGCCTCATTCTGGGAGTGAGACACGCCACGAGTTGAGGATAGGGAAAAGGAAGATTCCAGAAAACCTTAGAGTTATGGGGGCAAATGTAGAAGAGGAGGATGATGACAAGCCAGTCATCATGGATGTTAGCCCAGTCCTAGTGGAGCCCGATGTTATCTCATCCCAGCTTTCCAGGGAGGTTGTGGCAGTAGCACCACAGATCCAACCACCACCAGCTACCATATTTGCAAAGTCCCCTCAGTGACCTATATCCAAAATCACCTCAGTAGAAGTAGGTACCGCAGAGAGTCAAACGTCAAAATGCCCAGCTACTGCCAGTTTGTTCAACATTGGCAGTGGCACCAGTATCAGAAAGTTGAGAGTCAGTTTGGGACTTATTTTCAGTTAGCCAGAAGGAGGTGAATATTGCCATATGCTCCTTTTGCAGAGCAAGTGTTAGTCGGGGTAAGCTTGGTACAAACTATGGTACCGGGGGCTAAACAAACCATTTGAGAAAGCACCATACGATCCGTTGGGAGTGTTGTTGGTGAAGTGGGTGAAAGCCGTCTAAGCAGGGAATCTGAATCCGATCCGATTACCTTTGAAGGTTACGCAAAGCATCAAGGCAACAGAGGACAGTGACTGTCCCACTAAAAAGCACATTGAGCCTATCACCACCTACTCTCAAGAAGTCACCTGCATCAGTGGCAACTGGAAAGAAAAAAAATTCAGGCTACTATTCCTGCTGTGTTTAGACGAGAGGGGCAGTATAAACGCAACCATCCAATGGCATGTTTGTTCAAACCAAAGCTGGCTAAAATGTTAGCGATGGACCTCCTCCCTTTATCTTTTGTGGAAAGGGTGGGTTTTCTTGAATTTATGTCGGCTATCTGCCCAAAATGGAAGGTTCCCAGACGGTCTTATTTTGCCAGAGTTGATGTTCCAGCGCTACATCACGATGTGATGAATGCTTGGACAAGCTTTGCAGCAGAGTGATGTTCACAGTATCCACCTGACAACAGACATGTGGACCATTTGCCAAGCGGTTAATTACATGCGCATCACTGCACACTGGATCTCTTTTGTGGGGACTAGAGAAAAAATATCTGCAGGTGTTGATACTGCTAAAGTTTTTTATGCTGCTCAAAGGCATGCAACACTAGCCATGTTTGCCATGGAGAAATCCTATACAGCTGCAAACATTTTGGAAGACTTTAACAACAAGGTCTTTGAATGGCTGCACCCAAGAGGGCATAAGATTGGATTTGTTGCCACGGATAATGGCAGTAATATTGTTAAGGCCATGGCCAATAGTTGCTATTTCATGGTCCTGTGTTTGTTGCACTGCATCAATATCATTGTACAGGGCTTTCACAAAAAAGAAGAACATGTCAGCAACTTACTGTCCACCTACAGAAGAATCTGCACTCACTACAGCCATTCATTTAAAGCCTGGAAACAGCTGAGGGTCATTCAGCGAGATAATAGAATGCTGGTTAAATCACTCACACAGGAGATGCCAATACATTGGAACTTGACTTATTACATGTTTGTTTGAGCAGTACGGGCCTATCAATGAGCATGTCATGCTAAGAAGGGATGCAGCTGTGAAAGGCATGATCATTGAGATGGACGAATGGGGCCTAGTCACATGCCTGACAGAGATGCTTTTCCTTTTGAGGCATTCACATGGCAAGTCAGTAAAGAGGACAGTACCATTGGCCAAGCTATCCTGTTGTTGCACATGCTACAGGAATAGCTAAAGGAGATGTCTGCAATGTAAACAGATGTGGAGAGAAAAAAGATGTGTATGACTTGATGAAGAGCTTATTCCCTTGCTTGTCTGCTAATACAATGGTGCAAGGAGGCATAGTGTCCTCCAAAAATTACATCTGTGCCACAATTCTTGATCCATGGTACAAACCATTACTGTCCACTTTAATTCTTTTTTCAGACGGGATGTTAGAAGATGCAAAACGTGGAAAACTGAGCAAGGCAGTGAGCTATAAAAAGAACAGCAATGAATTAGTGTCTCACCTCTTCAGAGCACAAGTGCTGTATGGCAGTCTTCAAATTCAGAGCCTGACGGCAGTGCTGTTGGCTCACATCAGCCAAAACCAGCAAAAAATAAGACCATCAACAGCAAGATCAGGAGTATCAGCTCCAAAATCTGCAACTGAGTGGTTTCTAGTTGCAGAGTCCAGTGCAGAACACCCTGATCAAAACTCATTAGTGTATTGGTATGGGAAGAGGCGCTAATGGCCAGTGCTCAGCAGTCTGCCAATAAAGTAACTTGCTTGCCCGGTAGCCAGTGTCTCCACTGAGTGTGTCTTCAGTGCTGCTGGTGCCATTGTCACAGTGAGAAGGACCAGTGTCTCGTCCAAAAACTTGGCGAGATTAACCATGATCAAAATGAATGAGCACTTTATACCACCGGATTACTCCATACCTAAAGTCCCACAGGAGGAAGATGAGGGAGACTCAGGTCATGGAAGTAGTGTGTCTAGGCAAATCTTTGGAGTTTGAGGATGAGCTCTACTTCCCTGACTGACTAGTACTAGGCCTGGGGCCAACAACCATATAACTTTCTCTCTCAGTCTCTAGTCTATCACTTTTCTTCTTTTTTTTCTTTGATTCCTCAAAAAAAAAGAAAATATATATATATAGGTGGAAAACACGCTGTGGACCACATTCCAACACTTAAATCTGGCTGAATGCTTAAAATCTCAGTGCAGTGAGGTGTCTTTTCTTTATTGAACACGAAAGAAGGGCATGTTTGTCAAGGAACAATAAAGTTCATTGTAATGAATCTGAAAATGAGTAAATTAACAGAGAGAATATGCGTTCAGAAATTTAACTGAAACTTCATACATATAAAGGCAATGCTATTCCAAATGCCAAAATACTTCAACCTGTGTTAAGTCAAAAAACCCAAAAAGTTGAGTGTACAATTAATTTTTGTAATGACAGCCATCTATATGATGAAGTGTTTTGTTTATGTCTATGTGTATCACGTGGTGATTGTAAAGCACTTATATTCAGGTTGGTAGTTTGGCTCCAAATGTGATCAAGGCAGGGCATCCTGCCGAAACGCGTCATAGCCCTCAAATCTGCAATAATGTGAAATTGGAGAGACTTACCTTGGATTGCTGGGTTGTATTCTGGGGCAAAGCGGTAACGCGCTGGTTTTGTTTTGAATGAATATATATATATATATATATATATATATATATATATATATATATATATATATATATATATATATATATATATATATATATATATATATATATATATATATATATATATATATATATATACATATACATATATACATATATACATATATATTATCTACTGGCGGTCGCCAGTAGGTAGTTATAGTTAGGACCTATTTTCCATAGGAAATCCGCAACATTCTATTCCCACTAAGTCTGGCGCTGATTGACGAATCTTCACAAAATGTTCTAAACATTTGGCCAGCTCCGCTCCGCTCCTACCCTAAAAGTTTCACGGTGATTCGTCAAGCAGGGGCTGAGAAAAAAGGGGGGTCACAAAACGCGTTTTCCCCATGCAATTTCCCATAGGACCTGTTGTCGCAGCTACAGCCCGAACTGCTGAACAGAATTACACCAAATTTGGCAAAGAGGTAGTCCTCAGTTCAGACTCGTGCCTTTTGCTTAAATGGTGTAAATCCGTTCAGTAGTTCCTGAGAAAATTAGAGTTAAATGTTAGTGATATCTATGGCCGGGGAGGATCCGTGCACCCTCCCCGCACCCTCCCCGAACCCTCCCGAAAACGAGCTGAATGCTAATTGGCTGCCAACACTCTGAATCAGGAAGTGTTGGCAGCCATCTTGTGCCTCGGTAGAACCGAGGCACAAGAAAACCGAAAAAAGGCGCAAAACGTGACAAGGGGGCAGGGTAGAAACACCCTGACCCACTAGGCCTGCTCAGGGAGTCCCACAAGGACCCCCAAGGCCCAAAATTTTTTTAAAATTTTTTTTAAATCGCGGGATGCGCGTTGGTTCCGCGCATCCAGCTAACAAAAAAAAACGAAGCCCGGGCTTCCGCGCTTCGTTGTGATTTAGTCCCCGGGGGGGTCAAGTCCCAGGGGCAATATGGTATTATAATGGGAGGCCCAGAGGGGTCCCCCAGGACTGCCACCCCCCGGGGCTTTTGTAAAATACGAGGGGGGGCTCTCAGACCCCCCAGCCCCAGGGACCGCCACCCCCCGGGGCTTCAATAACTTTGTTGGAGGGGCTCTCAGGCCCCCCCAGCCCCAGGGACCGCCACCCCTAGGGCTTAAAAAATGAATGGGGGGCTCACAGCCCCCCCGTGGCCCCGGGGACTGCCACCCCCCGGGGCTTTTAAAAAAATATATATACCCTGTGTGGGGCGGCTCAAGCCCCCCCACACGCCCCGGGGACCGGCACCTCCCCGGGGCTCTAAATATGTAAAATGGGGGGTCCGTGAGGGACCCCCCAGCCCCGGGGACCACCACCCCCTGGGGCTTTGAAAGAGGTGGGAGGGGGCCACGCAGCCCCCCTCCTGGAGCCCTCGATGGCCCTGGGGACCGCCATCCCCCAGGGCCGGCTCCTGTAGTGTCCCGGGGTGCCCACCCCTGGGACACTGCTGTTTGCAATGACAGGGCGGCAGCCTCGTGTCTCCCACCCTGTCATTGCAAACTGCTTTGCTATTTGGAAGAGAGAGCAGGAAACCTGCTCTCTCTTCCAAATAGCAAAGCTGATTGCTTTTCCACATGGGGAGCAGCATGTTAGCTGCTCCCCATGTGGAAAAGCAATGCCGGCTCCCGCAGGAAGCGGGGAGCCGGCTGGGACCGTGGAGGGATTGGGACCCCCCACAGTCCCCAACAAGATGGCCAGGCCCTGGGCAATGAGGTCCCCAGGGCCATAAGTGGCACGGGAGGTGGGCCACGCAGCCCTCCTCCTAAAAAATTTTAAAAATAAAAAAACGGCCCGGGACCTTAAGTGGACACAAGAGGGGGCTACGCAGCCCCCCTCCCGAAAAATATGTTTTTTTTTAAAATAAAAAATGCCCATGCCCCGGGGGATGGGGTCCCCGGGGCAGATTAAGGCCTTGGGAGGGGGGCCACGCGGCCCTCCTTCACAGTATAAAAAAAAATAATTAGGGGGCAGGCCCTGGGGGATGGGGTCCCCAGGGCCAAAAAATAAAAAAAAGAAGGGGGGCTACACAGCCCCCCTTCTTAAAAAGAATTTTATTTTAAAAAAATGGGATCGGGGAGGAGGCCACGCCCCCTCCTTTCATCACTCTGCAAACGCGCCCCCAGATTGGAGTTCCAAAAGTGTGCATTGAAGAAGTTCTGACTTCCCCCCATCCCCATTTCCCTCAAGGACATTGGATGGAAAAACAAATGTGTGCCTACCTCCAACCCTGGGGGTGATCTTCTGTCGTTTCCTACCCTAAAGGAACTTCCCCACTTGTGACATTATAATTCAATTTACACTGACCACTCTTTGCTTTGTGAAAGAATGGAGCACACTGGAAGAACAGGTAAATAGCATGCATTACATGCTGAGTGATTGTTTTTTGATGTGGACTTGTGATGTGTGTTGAGAGATGATTCATTTGGTGGCAGGCAGTGTGGCACTGGTTGTTTGTTTATCTGTAACTATTAGGCAAAAATGTGTTTGTGATGATTTCCAATGTTTGTGGCCTACCGATGGCTGATCAATTGTACCCTAAAAGTTATTTGTTTTCCTTCCTTTATGAGAGATAGTGAGATTCCTTTACTGGGGCAACCCCACAGTCCACACTGCTTTGTTTAATTATTTTCTGCTTTATACTCCTTAAAGAGTCAGACCCAACCAGTTTCTTAGATAATGCAAACACAATCTAGTCGACAAACAAAATGACTCAATGTTTCTCTTCTTGTTGTGAGACAACAAAATTGTACAACAGACCGATCTATTGCATTTTTGTCATGACTTGGGACACAGTTGGTACGGAGTTGGACACCCTATTCAGAGTCAGATACAGGAGGATCAGGGATGATGGAATGACTCAGGGCTTGGGCGTGACTACTTTGAGAACTGCCACTAGAAGACTAGAAGAAGAAGGAAGTTCTACAAATTCACTGAAACCAACCAATTTGATGATAACTTTGATGTGGCCTAAAGGTAAACAGACCTCTGTGTAGTGGTGGTGAGTAGTGAGTGACAGCAGTGCGTTGATTTTACTTGATTGGGAAAATCCTATGTTGCAGGGTGTGTGTGCTCAGTGATGTCTGGCTCGAATTCGAAGCTAAGTGGCAAGTGGGTTGTTGAAGGTACCTGGAAACAGACATTTAGCAATGCTGCCTCTGAGTCTTCTCGGTGCACTCCTTTTTTGTCCTTGATTCTTTAATATCAATTTTGTTTTTCAATCTACCGTCCTTCTTATCCTGTGCCATACTGGAAAAAGAATATAACATACTCATGCTTACCTTACCGAACCATATCCTCCAGGGTCCCAAGATTGACGGACAGTCCAAGAAGACTGCAGATGCAACTCCCAATTTGGTATTACAGTATAATTTTTTCTCTTTAATAATTAGAACTGTGTGTGTTGTTTATTTTTACTTGACTCCTACAGATATTTTAATTTTATATATTTGCTATCTTTCAAAGCTCGGTATCACAGAATGTAAAGTAACTTGGGTCTCTCTGGGGGCAGACAGAAATTTGGTTTGCTTTACCTGTACTACTCATCATTCTTCTATTTCCTTTTCCTCCCATAACAGATTTATGATGGTCGGCTGCCAAGATGAATGTTGTACTTGTGTAGTGTTTGTCTTTGCCAAACCATTCCCTCATATCCCCTTCCCATCCATTCACCAAACCCCCAACCCTCTTCCCCCGAGCTGTGTGATTTATTGAGATGTGACTAAATAACATTTACACCATTAATTGATCACACACTTTGTGGGCCAGATGTGATGAAAGCAACACCAACTCAGTGCAGGGTGAGGATCTTCTTCAGCTCTAAGTGTACCACTCACTGGCAATATTATATTTATATTAACCACCCATGCACAGTATTCAATATTTTTTCAAGGGAACATAATTGCCAGCATCATCTTTCAGGCACTATATTGCGTCAAAGGTTACGCTTGTCCACTTTGTAGCCCGAGTCGACTTCATTTTGTAACTTTTACCAGCTGACCATTCTTATTATTTTAATTTAGCATTGTTTATCATAGTTTCTCTATTGTCTCTCTCCTTCTTGTGTACTAGAAGTCTAGTCTCTGGTGACAGTATTCTTTTTGTTGTAAAGCTTGCAAATAATCATGGTATTAACACTGTTACTTTCACTGTTCAACAAGTGCTCTAGGATGCTTCTGCTACTAACACCACAATGGCACCTTGGGAAACCATGCACTCATCGCTTCATCTAAACAGGTAGAAGAAAAACTGTAAGTAATTCATTGTTGACCTGCAATAATCTATATACAATGGAAATTCACCCCCCCCCCCTCCGAGTCCTTAGGGGTTAATAAAGTTACAGACTGCAGAGACTAAGATGAACGAGTAGTAGGACAAGTGAGGTTACTGCATAACTATTTTGTTGTCATTACACTATCAGCATATTTTGAAAACTGGCTACTGGCCTGCGATAAAGGTAGCAGTGCGAAGTAAAACAGTAACCCCCCAAAAAAGATTTAAATCATAATGTACGACTATAAAAAATGTATTTCCCTAACAACTAATCAACTAATAAACCCACAACTGGCCAACTCCTCTCCCTAACCCCAACCAATGTCCAAAGTAAAAGTACAAACATGAAAATGTACATATAGAAATAAGAAAATCCCCAAAATGCCCCAACTCCCACATTCTCACCCTCTTCCCAACAAGTTCCACCCACCCAAAAAAAGATTAAAAGAGCTGCAAAAGAGGCCTAGAGCTGGGCTAAGAGCTTCCTAACGTGCCTCTCCAAAGTGGGTGCCAGCCTCAGTAGGATGCAGCACTGAAATGCTCCAAAATTAGGGTGAGCAGCAGTGGTGTAAAGTCAGCGAGTAGCTGCCTTGTGACCACGGTGATGGACTACAGTAGGTACTGGAGCCTGGCTGGGGCACAGGGCATTTGCATCTGCAGCCTCCTCCTCCTCCTCAGTCACCAGCTGCTGATGTTCGGCCCTGATGGCCTCCACTTCCTCTGCCGGGTCCTGGCTGCTACATCCTGCCTGTTAGGATGTGTCGGATTGGCAGGCGTATCTATATCAGAAAGAAAAAAGAGAAATTGTAAACAATACTCTTAGCAAAACACATTAAATGATATAGTAGCACAGCAGCAGTGCATTTGGTGGTATCCTCGGGCCATTCGAGGTTGATGTGATTAGAGTTTCAGGCAATATGCCCTATGAAGTATACAAGTATTATTTTTTCTCTTGTCGAGCTAAATTAACATAGGCATGCCATCTCAGCTTAAACTCCAGACAGAAATACTTGTGTCGCATTACAGTGCTACTGTCTACAGGTGTAATAGACAATTATGTCTTTTCACCATGGCTACAAGGCAGATTAATAATCACTATGAATGATATACGCCATGTGAGGTACTACTAACTAATTATAAAGAAGACAATTATGCACATAGACAACCTCCTCTCTGCCCATGGGAAAAGCAATGCACTACACTACAGTACAGGGAAAGGGTTTACGAAAATTGTATTTGGCACGTTCATCACATTCTATCCCATCCACAAAATGCAAAGTCACCGACTCTTAGTTCCACTTTCCTCCCTGACCTCACCCTCCGTCACCACATTTGACATTACTTGTTTACAACAAAATAGATTTGCTTAGCAGTAAGGGCAATATTTATTAACTTAGACTACTGGAGGTAAGTTAGAGGGAATAGGCTAGATAGGTAGACGTTTCACTGATCATCATCATCATCAAGTGCTTAAGCTTTTGCTAGTAGTGAGTCACTTTGTTCAGCAATTATAGATGCAATAATGAAATATATCACTTAGCCAGTGGAAAGTGGTGCATGCAAATAATGTGTTTTTTCAAATTTTATGGAAGTCTGGGACTGAACAAGTGAATGAGTGTGCACTGGGAGTGAAGGGGAAAACAACTATTTATTTTTCAAAATGCCATGGCATTTGTAAAGGGGCCTACACTTTAACTGAGGCAGACGCGCATAGCACAGCCAGGAATGCAGTGCCGCCGATGTAATAGTGCAGCCAAAAGGTCACCTATGACTGTCAATGACGAAAAGCCATTGGTAGGGACTCGGACGGAGGCAATTGATGATGATGGGTGGGTACTAGGAAGGATACATAATAAACATTGAGCTTGAAAACTACAGTGAGTCAAGGGAGTAGTCTGCAATACTACCTCAACCCTTTGAATCAAAAACCTTATTAAAAAACCATTCTAAGCAACAAAAGGTGAGAAGAACGCCACTACAGAGGAGAACCCTAGTCCCTTGTTAACTCTTCTTCCCAGGGATATTTCCATTAATTATTGCATTTTTCTTCTTCATCGTTGTCTTTGCTACTTAGCCACCATTTAAGTTTTAGATTCTCTCCATCCAGTATTCACCTATAAATACCATCCATCCATCCATATATCCATCCATCCAAACATGGCTCTCATTCTCAATGAACCTTTCGCCAACATACATTTGTCATTTATCCACCCGTGTCCTTTGACCCATCAAACCCACCCGAGGATTTGTTTTACCCATAAACTTCCACCCACCCACCCAGGCAGGCATCCTTTCACCTCTCATTCATCCTTCACCCACCCATTCATCCTAACAGCCACCTAAAGTATATGCATTCTTTCACCAATGCACCCTTCTCTTCCAGTCATATTACATTTAACCCGTCCTTCCTTCATCCGTCCTTCTTTCCCTTTTCCATCATCCCATCAAGGTCTGAATCTTCATGAAACTTTCTCTGCTGAGTTGAAGATAGAAGAGGTCATTCATTCCTCAACTCCTGCTGTATATGCTGAGTAAAGAGAGGTGTGTTTAACTGTTCACAAGTCTCAACAGTACACCCTGGCTGGCGCCGCCGTCACTGCTGGCCCCGGCACTGGTGATCGGTGTGGCTAGAAAAAAATTACACATTTTTAGATGCCAGATACGCCTCCCCCTTTTTATTTTGTTAATCACGAAATTGAAAATACACCACACACATCACTACAATTGGGACACAGACAGTATCTTATATCAGGTTAGGCATTTCGTTAGTGGCAAATTCTGAAAACCCTCTCAAGAAAACAACCTGTAAAGAACTGGAGTGGACAGAGCTATTAATGATTCTGAGGGGCATATATACAAGCCCCTATCCCCACCACAACGTCACCTATAGTGACGTTGTGGTGGCGATGGGGGCTGCGCCTTATGTACAAGGTAACGTTGAGCCACTTATTGTGGCTTAACGCTGCCAGTACCACCACTAGGCAGTCCACAAAATATATAAGGGGAGAGGGAAAGCTGACTGGCAAAGCAGAAGAAAGGAAGCTAAAGACAGACTAGTACAGAGACACTTTGAGGTAAAATACAGACACTAGGAATAGTGAAAACAAGTAAATTAGATAATGGAGGAATAACAAGAATTTAGAAATGGATAAATCAAAGACGATTTGGGAAAAAATTAAATTATGAAAAGGGTAGAAATAAATAATTCAAAATAAAGAGCTGTAAAAGTTGGGTAAATATATATTAGTATAAACAACCGGAGGACTTACTGTGGCCAGCAGAGCCATTGGCTGAGGAATGTTCTTCGCACTGGGGGGCACTTCAAGCTCCCTCACCCGCCTCAGATGACCTCTTGCCCTTGGATGCTGATGTAAGACATAAAGCGACAAAAAATAATTTGTGGTAAATAAATAATCTCACCCAAAAGATTTTTTGACAGTAAAAGGCAATTGCAATAAAACAGAACTTTCCTAAATCAGATTGACTAGTAGTAGACTAGTATCGCGGACCGCTCTATCTATTTGTTCCACATTTCCTCAACCTACCTAGCCTGCCTATTCTAAAGACTTTGGAATTACTCATAAATTGCAACAAATGATGTTTACTTTGCTTCTAAGTTCCAATCTCATTTGCAATCATTCTCATCCCCCTTTGAGGGGCCAATCCACCTCGAAAGCATATTGATTGGTTGCTTGTCACTGTACGAGTTACAAAATAAATTTTAAGAACTGAAGTGTGAGGACTCGTGCCACTAAATTACTAATACTAACTACCACTATCTTAGAGAAAGGACAAAGGTGTCTCTAGTCTGTATTAATTAAGTTCTTACATAATCAGCACAGGCAAGCGCAAACAAGTATGATTAAGTAGCGCACTTGTCTAGAATAACGATCACATAATATAAGATTTGCAAATGTAAATTACCTGCATGTGAGCAACATGCTTGCTATTTTGGAAAACAATATTAGCAATAACATATAACAAACAAGTAATAATAATATTAGCAATTAGCTACTCACCAGGCCCCACGACCTCAATCCCTAGCAAGTCCAGCAGGTCCTGCTCTCTGTCCAGGATATCAAACCATCGGTGCGTCAGCTAATTATAGGTGTGCCGGACCCGAGAGCAGTGATACTTTGCTCGGCTTACCCTTGCCCAGCACTGCTGGTGCTCCCTTAGTCAGTATCCAGACCCAGCCCTCCAACCTGCTGTCAGGGTAGAGGGGAGGTGGTGCTGGCCCAAAAAAAACAGTACTGCCACCTCCACCTCAGAAAACAAGGCCCAGGACTGCACCGCTTCCAGGCGCCACCTTCCGCAAGGAAAACGGCACTTGTTGATGCCTTTTTTGGAGAACCCTTCATTGCCATGATGCTGGGGGGACCGGAAGAGAGAAAATGCAGAAAGTATTAAAAAATCAGGAATAAGAGGGAGAAATAAACAAAATTAGGAAGGAAGTAAAGATAAAAATTAAAGTAAAATACTCACCAAAAACACACAAAAAAGTAGAAAAAAACACAAAATACACATTTACAAGAAAAAAGGGTAAGATAATAATTACAAAAGATCAGAAAAAAAGTTTTACAAAGCCAAGATTGAAAAGATTAAAGAAGGATCAATAAGTAGGCCCCAGCTCCATAAACAGTAAGAAACAAGATGACCGTGCCCATGTGCGAACACATGGTGCAGTTTGCGTGATATTTCTGCCCAAACACGCAATATGAGTTGCCGTACGGCGTAAGTGTCACAGGAACAGACGTGACAAGGAATTCTGCCCGCTCATGGAACTCTGCGTAGTGTGGCGGAGTTTTTTGCAGCTTTGCGGAGTTCCTTGTAGTGCTGCTACGCAAACGCCACCCACTCTTAGCTTAATGGTGAGTGGAAACAAGAGTAAGGCTTACTTTAGTGAAGAAAGTTATATTCAAAGCAATAGTTTTTTGTGGCCTGTTGATAGAGGTGGTTCGTCTCATGAGGTATAAGAGGAGCCATTCAAAAGAATAAAAATGTAGCTAGAAATACAGATGAAGTAAGCAGGGATGAACTTTTACAGAACGTCCACAAGCTCTATTGTATGAGTGGCAGTGCAGCAGCTTCTGTAACATAAGGCAAGAATCTATTGACAAGCTTAGATTATTCCTGGGAAAGATTAATAGAAGAAGTTTGAAACAAAAAATAAGGATTTATCAAACTTGATCCATGAAAACTTTAAAAACTACAAGGTCACTCATTGGCTTGCCTATCCAAAGACATATGTGATAGTACTTTCTATTACTTTCAAATGTTGTCAGTCCATCATCCAAAAGTGCGCAATCTAGTTAGAAGTTTGTATTTTGTCAAAAGTCCAGCTCCCTATTTAGAAGCTTTTAAAATCAAATCAAGAGGATTTATAAAGTGCAGATAGTCACCCGCGAGGGTATCCAGGCACTGAGAGCCAAGCTGCATTGAATAGTAAGGTCTTGAGTCAGTTTCTGAACTCCTGGAGGGATGGTGAGGCCCGAAATGGAGTGGGAGGCTATTTCAGGGCCTTCCTGTGAACTAGGAAAAGTACCGTCCTCTACTGTTGCTTTGGCAGATGCAGGGAGTGTAAGTGAGGGAGAGGAGGTGGAGCACGGGGTCTGCAGGGTTGGTGGAAGCTCAGGCAGTGGTTGATATAAGCTGGCCCTTGGTTGTGCAGGGCTTTGTATGCATAGGTCACAATCTTGAATTGGCATCTCTTGTGGGCAGGGAGCCAGTGGAGTTTTTTCAGGTGAGGGGTGATGTGGTCCATCTACGTGAGGCTGTGTATGAGTCCGGCCGCTGAGTTCTGAATAGTCTGCTGTCTCTTCAGGAGGTGTGAGGTAATTCCTGTGTAGAGTACGCTTATGTAGTGCAAGGGGCGGGTGACAAGGGCTTGAGTGACGGTGCATCTGGTAGAGATTGGGAGCCATTTGAAAATCCTTTGTAGCGTGTGCAGGGGGAGGAAGCAGGCAGCGGAGACTGCGTTGATTAGGCTCTTTATGGTGAGTTTGCTGTTCAGGATGATAACGAGGTTCTGGGCATGGTCGATTAGCGTGGAGGAGAGACCCAGTTCAGCAGGCCAGCAGGAGTCGTTCCACAGGGAGGTGTTTTTTCTGAAGACCAGTACTTCTGTCTTGTCAGTGTTGAACTTGAGGCAGTTGTTTTGGATTCAGTCAGCAATACTGGTCAGGCACAGGAAGAAATTGGCACTCATGGTAGATAGGTCTTTGAAAAGAGAGGATGAGCTGGGTGCAGTCTGCATAGGAGAGGATGTTCAGCTCAATGATGCTAATGATGTTGTCCCGGGGGCTTCATGTAGCAGTTAAACAGAGTAGTGCTGAGGGATAAACCTTGAAGGATGCTGCAGATTATGTTTTTGGGCTCCAAGGTGAACGGTGGAAGGCGTATTCTCTTGTTCTTCCATTGAGGAAGCATGTGATCCATTTTAGGGCATCCTCTTGGATTTTAATCTGATGAAGGCTCTTGAGCAGGGTATCAAAAAAGCTTTCAATAAAGCTCTTTTACATGGTGCTATGTCTGCAATTACTACTGTATCTGAAGATATCCAAAATGATTTACTTTGGACCAAAAAGTCAAACAGAAATACAATTAAGTAGTAGTACCATCTACGTCAGACAGTAACAGTACTGGCAATAAATTAGACAACTTAAGGAAAGATATAAGCCAATTTGGTTGTACTTCTGCTGAGATCCTAATCAGGATATGTACAAAGAAAGCAAAAAAAATAGATATCTGTGCAAAAAGTGAAGAGGAAGATCTGTTTCAGTGGTTCAACCTTGCCCTATATTTAATGGCAGAGGCACGGTTTCATTCATATGTAAATCGAGTAGTCTGCAAAAACTGCATACATAGACTTGATGTTAATAAAATGCCTGCTAGAGGTATTCACAATAATTTAGAAAATGTTCCAATTCCTCCAGAACTGAAGGAGTTAAATGTCTATGAGGGTATTTTAATTCACACTGTGCGCCCTTTTCAAGCAATAGTTGGAATGCAGGCACAAAGTGCAACATTATTTCAGTTAGTTAGTGAAAGGTCTTAAAGTAAAAGTTGTTTATCTACCACTAGATTTTAAGCAAAACTTTGAAACTCTTGGCATTAATCCAGAAGTAGAGGAACCATTAGTTCTTTTAGTAAATTGGTTAATATGGAAAAAGTTTTTTTTTAAAGGGATAGATTATCTCAAAAGGGAAAACATTTTCTATAAAGATGTAAATGTAGATCACCATGTAAAATAATAGGAGAAGTGTCGCTAAGCGACATTTCTCCTATTATCAAGAATGTCGCTAACCCTGTTAGAGACAAAAAAAAGCGGCGCTAACCACGGTTAACGCTGCTTTTTTACGTCTGGTATTTTTCTGACTTAGCCATGATATCCTTTGGAAGGAGGATATCATGGCTAAGTTTGCCTGTCCATATCAACAAGGTAACGTGAGATCATCGCTGGCTTTCCAGCGATGATCTCACGTTAGCCTGTTAGCGTGAGGATTTTTATCGCTAATAAGATAAGCGTTGCTAATAGCACGCTATCTCAGCGATAAAAATTCACGCTAGCCGGCGATAATTATCCTGGCGCTAAGTGCGCTTAGAGATAATCATCGCCGGTTGTTGTTGATATGCCCCCAAATTCCTACAGTTTGATGATGCTTCCTCACAGAGAGGTCAGTTCTTATGAGATGTGTGACAATTTAAGCTCCTCTAGTTTATATGGAAATTCTAAATCCATCATCTGGATTAGTTTAGGCCTTGCTTCTACTCGTAACAGATTATTAAACTCTTTTGATGAGACTGAATACCTAGCACAGAAATTGTGAAAATGAATATGCCGGACACTTATTACCCAAATCAAATTGTCCATTTAGAAAATCTCTGTCTGTATGAAGTAGTTCAGTTCTACACATACGCAAACAATGTGGAATAACATTGAAAGTGGCAAAATATCTGTAAATGGGTGCAATGGTTGTTAAGTTGGACACAATAAAGGAAGTCTGTCTTCCCAAAATGCTGATAAATGAGAGTTCTTTTATTTGTCTCTTCTTCAGCTGTTTAAACCTTAGCACCACGAACAAGAACTTTTTGATTCAAAAAGAGGAGACTGTAGCAGTCGATATCGCAAAGGATAGTTCACAAAGAAACAAAAGTTCAGGATCTCAATAGTCAAGATCCACTTGGGCAGCCCAATATGGAGAATGAGGCAGACATTGCAATGAATGAGGTGCAGATTGTTATGGACCAGGTCAAGATTCAAACTATAGACTTGGATAAGTTGGTAGGTCAAATAAATGAAGAGCAACTATAAATATACCAGGTGATAACTGCATCAGTGGACCATGGAATTCAGCATGATATTTGTGAATGTGCATGCACCAAAATTAAGCCTACACTTCTGTATGTTAGTGGACAAGCAGGTAATGGGAAACGTTTTCCGTACAAAAGTGATTACTGCGTAGGTTCACAAAAAAAATGGTTGCAACCTTTATTATGTTTTAACATCACCCACTGGACTTGATGCTCACAATATAAAAATAATTATTTTTATTCGACTAGCAAAGCAAGATAACAAACTGGAGTGCCATATGTTAAGTGGTGATACTTGTCATGGAGTATTAAGAGTTCTGAAGAAGAACACAGTGCGCATGGTGTTAAACTTAATGCTTGCCTGTGTTCACCTGAGAGTGCAAGACGTTCTCAGGACAGACTATGATATTTTGTTTGGTGGTAAACACGTTATAGTGTTTGGGGATCTACTTCAGCTTACCCCTGTGAAAGGTCAGCCAGTGTTTAATAAACTACTCCATGAGCAAACTAGAAATTCATTAGGCAGTTTTAGAAATGTTCATATTTGGCTGAATTTCCAATATGGAGAGCTCACTAACAATATGAGACAGTCTGCAGATGTGGAGTATGGCTATATTTTGAAAGACATTAGAATTGGAATACTTTCAAAAAAAGAAAAATTGCATCTTCAGAGTCGGACATTAACTACTCTGTTTTAAAACCAGAAGTCAGCAACAACTGTAATGGAAGATCTTCAAAAACCTTACCAAAAAATTAAGGGGCCGATTCCGATCCTGGAGAAACCGGGTACGAATCGTCGGACGGAGCGTTTTCTCCGTCCGACTCGTACCCGGTAAAAACACCATACAAACATGCAAGTACGATTCGTACGGAAACACCATTTCCGTACGAATCGTACAAAACACCGGCCGACACAAAAATACATCCGAATGTGATCCAGGACAGCGCATACGCGACATGCGGACGGAGTTAGGCAGCCTTTTACGTACCAGCAAGTACGATTCGTACCGACAGCACTCCGGACGGCAATATTTTTACGGCACCCAAAAAGTGCCAGAAAAGCCAAGTACGCCGCGAAGCTTGAGGAAAAGGGGGCCCGGTACGCGCCGAACACCCCCCCAGCCCCCCGCATATGTACGCGCCGGACCCCCAGCCCCCCCGCGGATGTACGCGCCGGACCCCCAGCCCCCCGCAGATGTACGCGCTGGACCCCCAGCCCCCCCGCGGATGTACGCGCCGAACCCCCAGCCCCCCGTATGTACGGTGCAAACCCCCACCCCCGTATGTACAGTGCGGACCCCCACCCCCGTATGTACGGTGCGGACCCCCACTCGCGTATGTACGGTGCGGACCCCCACCCCCGTATATACGGTGTGGACCCCCACCCCCGTATGTACGGTGCGGACGCCCACCCGCGTATGTACGGTGTGGACCCCCACCCCCGTATGTACGGTGCGGACCCCCACCCCCGTATGTACGGTGCGGACCCCCACCCCCATATGTACAGTGCAGACCCCCACCCCCGTATGTACGGTGCGGACCCCCACTCGCGTATGTACGGTGCGGACCCCCACCCCCGTATATACGGTGCGGACCCCCACCCCCGTATGTACGGTGCGGACCCCCACCCCCATATGTACGGTGCGGACCCCCACCCCCGTATGTACGGTGCGGACCCCCACCCCCGTATGTACGGTGCGGACCCCCACCCGCGTATGTACGGTGCGGACCCCCACCCCCGTATGTACGGTGCGGACCCCCACCCCCGTATGTACGGTGCGGACCCCCACCCCTGTATGTACGGCACGGACCCCCAGCGCTACGCGCTGGGGGTCCGCGCCGTACATACGGGGGTGGGGGTCCGCACCATACATACGGGGGGTGGGGGTCCGCACCGTACATAAAGGGGTGGGGGTCCACACCGTACATACGCGGGTGGGGGGCCACGCCGTACATCCGCGGGGGCTGGGGGGTTGTTCGGCGCATATGCGGGCACATGTTTGGCCGTCTACATGGTTGCTATAGAGGTTCGCTCCGTACGGTGTTTTTACCATACGGTTGTGCATTCGGACGGACGGGACTGATCGTACTTGCGCGTTCGGACTTCGGTTTCCCGATTCGTAGGTAAAACTGTCCGGGGACATGTCGGACACTTTTTCCGACCCGGGGACGTGTCGGGGAATTTTCCCAATGCGATTCGTATGGAGTTTTTTACATACGATTCGTACTTGCCAGTTTGTACGGGACATGTACGATTCGTACGTAAAAAAATCCAGATACGATTCGTACGGGGAATATTTTACACGGATCGGAATCGGCCCCTAAATGTCTTATGCCAACTTTAGATGAGTGTGTATAGTTTAATACAGACATGTTAAAATGAGAGAATGATGACCTCATTGCCCATCCATGCAAAGGCAAGATAAAACATCAAGCTATGAATTTACCATTGTGTTATTCAGTGGTTAAGAAGTTGGGGGGACTAGATAAATCAATGTCTCGAACAGCAGGTTTAGAGAAAAATCTAAGCCTCTGCAGAAAATGTAGAATCATTTTGCGTAGGAATTTGAATGTTGAGGCAGGTTTAGTGAATAGTGCTATGGGAAATGTGCTAGACTTTATCACATATCCCAATAAAAGTGTGTTTGGGCACATTCTCATACAATTTGGCATTATACTTTAACCAAAATAAATAAGAAGGCATAGTGTTAGGTTTCTCTTAGGGAAAGTTTTGTATGTACATAGGGTACAATTTCCTTGATGTTTGGCCTATGCAGTTACTATTCATAATTTTCAAGGATTAAGTATAGATGTAGCACTTATAAATGTAGGATAACAAGTATTCAAGAAGGAATGTGTTCTGTTGCACTGTCACATGTTAGGTCAATGACTGGACTGCCCCTTGTAGATTTTGATAAGAAAAAAATAACTACAGGCAGCTCATATGTCAGGGAGTACAATTGATTGAGAAGTCTGTTTGCTCCTCATCTGGATTAATACCAAATATATGAAAAAGTATCCATCTGTGTCAAACGTAAAGTCAGTAAACTAAAGGAGGAAAGAGATTGGCCAATTCAGGAAAGTTGAAAATCGAGGGTAGTAAAAAAACAACACAAATCATTGGGCATCAGTTCTCCAATGTATCTGGAGTAAACTGTTATTGCAATGTAGTTCTTAATTTTCTTCTTGGGCTACCACCAGTGATAGAAAGAATTGAGGAAAACAAAGAAAAGACATTCTGCAGAGCACTCTGAACTTTGCTAACAACTGTACAATCTATAAAAGATGCTTGTCATCCGCAAAATGTATACATGATTGTGTCGACACATGTATTGGTGTCATAACAGTTTCTCTGAATACCCTGAAAGATGCACAAGAATGTCTAAAAGTAATATTAAACATTACAGAAAATAAGCGTGGACTGATAAATGAAATATTTGGAATGAGCTACTCATGGCTACTTCAATGTACAAATGGTGAATATATCACAACTACTAGAATCCACTGAAAGCAATTAGTGTATGTAACTATACCAGATTGCAAGATTGTGCCATTTGAAAAATTATTAAAGAAAAGTGTGAAAAATAATGTATGTCCAGACTGTAGAGCAGAAGTATTATCAGGTCACAACATAGTGTATTTTAAAAAACCGAATCTGGATGGACAGAGTGTAATGACACTGGTCTTACATTCAAAGCGTTCAACGCAAGATTACCTTGGAAATTGGTAAATTCATATCTCATTTTCCTTCAACCCAAGCTGTCGAAGATGTAGTTATGATTCAAACAAATGGAGTGTGAAAATAGTTTGTGACTGCTAGTGGTGCAAAATATAGGCTATTTATAAATTGTAGTCTGGCATGCACAGTCTTCATGAATTTTTTTTACATCATTACAATTGTTTTACCCTATAGCTCAATAATGACAAACATGTCTTTGAAATTGCCTGAGAACTATTTGATGTGTTTATATTAATTTTTGTTTTCCTACAAGTGATTTTAAAAGGTGCTATATATTACGTGTTCATTATACTTATTTTTAAATAATCCTTTTATTTGAACCCAAAGATGCTGTGTTCAGTCTTATTACCGAACACCCCGTGTATATATAAGTCATCCTTCACATAAATATCTCCATAAACACCTCAATGTTCCACTAAGTACATTCAAAATTATTAGAAACCATAGGTAAAATCCTAAATCCGTCACTATATTTATAATCAACCATTAGGCATAAGATTTCCATTATATACCCATAGTTAAATGTAAACTGTAAGTCAAGTCCACACCACACACAACAACTTATAGTAATCAAACCATTGTGTTTGTATAATTGTGTTTGTAAACACACCTCTTCTCCAATACAGAAATGACTTACTGATTTGGTCAACCTCATCTAAATAGAAATGTCTCCCTGTAGATACATCTGCCTGAACAGTCACGTATATCATGTACTGGTTTGCCATTTTAGTTCTACATAGAGTGAGTGGCCAATTAAAAGTTGGAATGAAAATTTCAATCTCAAACTATATGCACATCCTTTTAGTACATCAACTGTTGAAAATATGCAATTTTTCTTTTAAGGAAAGGTATATATCAAGCAGATATTTCTCTTCTAAACACACTATAAAGTAGAACCCCTATTCTAATCTATATGTAACTTTTCTGATGAAAAATGCCTAGAATAAATACTTCTGTTGCTTACTAATAATAGCAGATAGTAGTCAAAAACATTTGTACATACCATTTCTATCGGACAAGTTTAAACTAGTTATATACGTATTCTAACATTTGTTAAAAAGTTTGCAGGCAAGTTACAATTACTTTTCCTTTATCAAGGAAAGTATTACAAACCAAATGTATTATACAGACACGTTGTTCTTACATGTTTAGCACATATATCATAATTTTCTAGTTCTAGCAATTGTTTCTATTTCTATTTCTGTATTCTACAGATACATCAACCACATGAACACTAGAACATACAGGACGGTTCTGATAATTTATTTGACTGTTTTACACAAATATGAGGTTTTTAAATAAGCTATTTAATAATGTGCACCTTTCTTAAATCCTTTCTACCATAGCACCAGGAAGGAAAGTCTAAAGAAGAGAATAAATAATGGAGTGTCAAAGTGGTTTAAGAAATAGTGATGCTTTTATGATTATTACGTGCTATGATTTAAATTTGAAGGCTGTATTTTAAATTACTCTTTATATGTCTATACTGAGAACAGACACACCGGTAAAGTGTGTATTTAAAGTAAGATATGCATACTGTTGGATGTGGTATCACATACATAATTTCTTTTACATATATTATATGACACACATTCACATACCCATTCTCTCAATTAGCTTTATAGATAGAGTCATAGATTTTTTTAAACAATGTATTACAGATATACCAAACTAGGGGGACTATTACCGTAACGGTATGCGGGACCGTCCGGCATAGGTGCGGCCGTCCCGCTGTGGCCATTTGGATGCCACCATGGCGGTGGCATCCCCATGTACAACATTGTGAGAGCGGTGCTCACAGTACCGCTCACCACAATGCTGTGGATGCACGTTGTGCATTGACATTCACAAGGTGACAGGCACCATGCCAATGCAAGGAGGTACCATAGGTACCCCATGTGCATCCCCCACCCCCCAACTTTCGAGGGGCCCGCAACAGGCCCCCAATATCAGAAACCGCATGCATTTACATGGCGGCAAAGCCGCCATGGAAAGCAAGTCTCCGCAGGCATCGTAATATGGATGGTGGTGTCTTGCAGTCACCGCCACCGTATTGTGGCAGTTTTCCGCCCGGTCGACGAGTTGACCGGCGGAAAAGCGGCGGACGGTCTTACTGTCCACCGTGGACCCCCCAGCCATCCTAATGTGGCGGGGGGTCAATCATGGCAGGATATCGGGCAGATCGGCCCCGTCGGGCTGGCGGTGGCTATAGCTGGCTTGCGGGGGTGATCCACCCGCCATCCTAATGGGCTCCTAAATACGTATACATATACATCACCATAGGTCCACTTTCTCTCACACACACATATATAGTGACTATATAGTCAACTATACCTTTACACGTATATTCTCAAGAACTCAATCGAACCTAGGCACATACCTTCCAAATATGGAGCTACAGATATAGAAGCATATACAACTACACACTGAGAGAGACACACACACACTAATATCCATTTACTCATCAAAACATAGGCACACGTATATACTGATACTCAGACTTCTAAACATACTAAATGAACCTCATATACTGTTTTATTAACATACAATCAAGCTGAACCACAGACTTTAACCTAGAAACACTGAGATTCACACTTATTCATGCCACCTCAGTAAACCATTTATAATCATTAATCATGACGCACAGGTCCACTGGGGCAATCACATCCTCTCTAAGTTCTGCAAACAAATGCAGTCACACTCTTTATACACAATTGCTTATTCATACTCACATACATATGCAAACAGAAACACACACAGATACAATTGACTATCACATATTCAGCCACACATTACTTGAAGAACCTTTTGTATTCAGTTACAGACATTCGTAACTGCAACCACAGAACAAAACCATTTGCATAACTTGACTAATTCTGTCAAACACATGCGCTACAGTTCTGAACACCTTCAACCACTCACTTGTATACTCACACACATCCAGTGTCTCATTTGCACTCACATAGATATGCATGTACACATATAATCAGATTTGTCCATGTGCACTATGTCAGACAGATGCACAATATACAGTACACTAATATAAGCAGACTCAGTCAATCACATATATTTACACTGCGTACACACTCACTCAGTCATATACACACACTTACAGCCAACATTAACTTTCCCAGTCATAATCAGAGACATGCAAGCAGTTTATGTGTAACAGCAACACAGACAACCATGTACACACTTTATTACACTTCTACAATCAAATTCAATCGCACACATACAGAAAATCACTCACATATAAATGTACTCACACATTCAGACACACAAATGCACTCTTGGTCTGCACTCACTCACTCATACACACCACACTCAACTACTAAATATGTTACATCTACACTATCATGCATGTACAGACATGCCCACATTAACTGTAAACCAAAGTATGTAGGCTGCAGGTAGTATGATCTTTAGCACTTTCGAGTGAATACTGTTTGTCGTACTCACTTTTCAACTCATACGACTTCATTCTTAATGTAGGTTTGGTGAATGTCAGGAATTTGATACAGATAAAAGCTGTCCATAGTAGGGCATTAATTTTCGAACAGATGTTGAATATGTTAAGGAACTTGTCTCTCTCCGAACATTTTAAATACCTTGTGCAATGAGGGTTTCCCATATTTCTGTGGTTGATTGTTAATGTAAACCATGCTACCCGTGAAGTGTATGGTACCTCGTCAATGTTGCACATAACACATGCTTGCTAAACCTAAGGGAGTTGTATCTGTGATGGTTTTAATCATGATTCAAATCAGCTATTTTGCAGTTACATTCATAGCTCTAATGCCATATCTGTTTATGGAGCAATATGGGCAAAAGAAGTTTGGATGATGTCATCAGTGTTATAATTTGAGATGTCATCAGTGATCTCATAAATGATGTCATAGAACATGTCATGAGTGATGTCACATGTGAGGTCATAAACAGCGCATGGCAGGGCACAAGTTAACTATAACTGGTAAATATCTAAAAATCTAAATACGGTATTTGTAAAGCACAAACTACTCACTGCTAAGGGTCTCAAGGCGCTGGGGGCCATCGGGGAGATTAAGTGAGCTCTTGCCCAGTTTTATGGTGCTGACCTGAGTTGCCGCCGGGGATCGAACTGTGAGCCCTTGCTCTCCAGAGTCAGCCGCCCTGGCCGCTGTGCCACACCTCTCCCTTATCTGTGTTTTTTTAAGTTCAAAATGGTAATGGTATCACCGACATCTATTCACCTAGCTATAACGTTACTTTAACCTTTGTTTTTTTCAGTGAATTTCTATGGGTTTTTTAAACATAAAGTAACATTTTATGACAATACGTAAAGCCAGGCCCTGCATCGAACTCCGCACAGGCAGCCACCAGGAGGCAACCAATCCCATGCCACACAAGGCCTTCAGTCATGCATGGTGTGCGGTTAGATGCAGGGCCTGTCTTACAGCCAGGTCCTGTTTCCAACTCCCCACAAGCAGCCAACCCCATGCTTCACATAGCCTTTAGCCATGCACTGTGGCATGTTGGCCATAGGGCTTGGCCTGCCGCCATACACTATGACCAAACCCTCCAGGCTGCTAACCCACACCACACACATCCTTTGGTGTGCCCAGTATAGGACTGGCCTTCAGGCACCGGGGCCCCATACCTTGGGGGAAAACATATACATGAATGGGTTGGGGTCATGCAGCCCCCAACCCTTCACTGCCCCTGGGGACCCCACCCCTAGGGCCAGTTTCAATGAAAAAGGTAAATGGGCTGCTTGGCCCACCTCGCTAAACCTTTTTAGCCCCTTGGGGACCGCATCTCCTGGGCCAAAATCTATGGGGGGGAATGCAGTCCCCCACCCTGAGTCTCTTTAGGCAGGCACTGGGGACCTCATTCCTCAGGGTCTTAAGTATTTTAAAGGAGGCACATGGCAACCCTCTCCTAGCCTCATTATCCCTGGGGACCACATCCCACAGGGCCACATTTATTTTAAAGGAGAGGGGGCCATTAAGCTACCTCCCATGAGCCTCATAGGCCCTGGGACCCCATCTCCCAGGGCCAATCTTTTCTAAAGGGCAGGGGGATCCATGGATTCCCTCACCGAGCCTATTAGGCCCTGGAAACTCCATCCCTCAGGACCTTATCTATGTAAAAGGGATGGGGGTACATGTCTCCCCTTCCGGAGCATCATTAGGCCTGGGGAACCCCATCCCGGGCCTTTTTTTCATAAAGGGGACCCAAGTCCTTTTTAGGCACTGAGGACCCATCTCCCAGGGTCTTAAGTATTTTAAAGGTAAGGGTTGCTACATTGCCCTCCTCATTGAGCCTCATTAGGCCCTGGGGACCTCATTCCCCATGGTTAAATTTATTTTAAGGTGGAGGGGCCACGTGGCCACCCTCCCCGAGCCTTATTAGGTTTTGGGGACCACATGGGCTTTTTTTTAAGAAAGGGGAGGAACGGCCTGGCCCCCCTCTCTGAGCCTAATTAGACCCAGGAGAACCTAGGGCCTTCTTTTTTATACGAGGAGGGGGCCGTGTGGCTCCCCTCCTTGGGCCTTATTAGGCATTGGTAAATTCAATCCCCCAGGGTCCTTTTTTGTTTTTTAAAGGGGAGAGAACCCCAAAGCCACCTCCCTGACCTTGAAAAAGCCTAGGAACCCCATCCCCCAGGGCCAATAATTAAATAAAAGGAGAGGGAGGCTGCATGAAGTGAGAATAGTACATTTTATCCCTCTAAAGTCCAACACTTTCCTTACTTTTCCATTGTTTGGAGTAGGAATATTAAATTTCACCCCCACAAATTTTAACGCTTTCCATATAGTTGCAAATTTTATCCCTCTGAAGTCCAACACTTTTCCTACTGTTGCACTGACTGGAGTGGAAATAGTAAATTTTGCCCCTATAAAGTCCTACACTTTCCCTACTGCTGTGCTGGCTGGACTGTGACTAGTTGATGTTACCCCTCCAAAACCCAAAGCTTTCCCTGCTGTTGCCTGTTTGGAGTGAAAACTGTAAATATAACCCCTCCAATGTTCACTACTTTCCCTACTTTTGTGTTGTTTGAAGTGGGAATAACAAATTCCACCCCTCCAAAGTCCATTGCTTTCCCTACTGTTTCACAAATGGGAATGGGAGTGGTAAATTTTACCCCTCCGAAGTCCAATCACTTCCCTACTGTTGTGTAGGCTGGAGGGGGACTAATACATTTCACCCCTTTGAAGTCCAATGCTTTCCCTATTGGGAACAGTAACTTTACCTTTCTGAAGTCCAACGCTTTTCCAAGTGTTGCAATGACTGAAGCAGTATTGGTAAATCTAACTACTCCAAAGTACGACACTTTCCCTATAATTGTGGTAATTGGAGTAGGAATAGTAAATCTAGCGCATCTGAAGTCCAACACTTTCCCCAAAGGTGCATAAACTAGAGTGGAAATAGCATATTTAATATTCTGAAACTCCAATAGTTTTTATAATGAAATAGATTTTTTAGCAATAACTATTTTATTTTTAAAATGTTCTATTATTTGTCTTTATTGAAAAATTTCTTTTAATGTTTATAGTGTCTTTTATAAATTTGTTTTATGGATTTTCATATTGTATTTATTGTCTACATTATTTATAATAAATTCAGCCGTTATAGTTAGCTGAGTTAACTATGACTCTCACCCCCGCAATGCACTGCTTATGTGCATATTACATCACTCATGACATGGTCAGTGGCATCACTGATACTAACAACAAAAACCCCACTGCCTAACAGTTTATTCTAGTAGTGCTAATCGACACTGATATGTATGAACACGCAAAAATACATCTCCCCCACAGCAGAACGCACAAGGTCAGAAATGATTTCTTTTTTTTTTTAAACAGCGAGACAAAGTCTACAGATATATTGAAAATAAATTATATTAAGTTTTTGTGTTAAGTCACATGAGATGTAATGATAAGACATAAATAGCAAAAACAGCTAAACCAGGCACAACCAGTACATAACTACACAATCATTAATTGAGGCCCAAGCAGATTCATTCATTCCCACATTTCCTTAATTACACATGAATCCAGCAAACAAAACTCAAACAATAACATCTAGTATAAAGTACATTCTCCACAACAAAGTTGACAATATTTGAAAGACACAGGTTCCTCGATCACAAGGTAGTGGCGTCAACACAATTTCTTTTCATCAATTAGACCAACATTTTAATATAATTAACACAAAATTTAGATGTCATAGATGGACAATCTTTGAGGGAGACATAAAAACACAAGGAACTCCAGCGCCGACGCGCATTTCGGTGTGTGACCCCAATATTAAGTCTCACCTTCTTCAAGGTGCAGTATCTAGAGAGACATACAGGGAAGCTCCTGGGGAATATAACAACAACAATTTATAAATGAATTCCATGGAGATGAATGTATAAACTAATGAATACTAAGGAAGGGATGGTACAAGGGGAAAGGTATGGTCAAGATGCAGAAAAAACATAAGCAAATAAAATCGGGAGCCGTGCCACCAATATGAAATAGATAGAACTGTAAAATCCATACCAGAATGTAATAAAAAGGAGATACCTAGAGTGAGTGACGAAACTGGGCATTCACATCCTGAAGGCTCCACACCCTTCACACAGTGATGCACGAATTAAAGTGCAATATAGAGAGAATATTAGAGTTAATCCCCCCAAAAAACCACAAGGCACAAACACTCTACCTGGACAAACAGGGATCACATCCGTGTACGGAGCTAGAATCCGGGAGGCAGTGATATGTACCGGGATTCTATTAATGGTAGTAAGTTAAGAGAGGCACACATATTAAAGGTGCATTCATCACAACTGGAAAGTCGAGTGGACCTGGCCCCAATCCAACACATGGATGAACCAAAATGGCCCAGGGAGAGAATCTCCAAGAGATGGAGTCGCCAGGTGACAGCTAGGTGATAAAAAGGGGTCAAAGGCAGGTCAAATGCTTCCTTGAAGGCCGACTATGGAGGATAGATGATCCTGTTAGAATGATACTGGAGCCTGAAAAAGAAAAGGTGGGATAAGATCTACTGGGCAACAAGTGTCCAGGTATTGTTAGAGTGCAGACTATAACAAGTAGTGCTACTCATGGAGTTTGAAGTATGGAAAATGGGGCAGGCGGATAGAGTCAAGCAAAAAGGGATTGCTAGCAAAAATAAAACCAGATGGCTAGAGACTTGCCATGGCTTTCAATGGGCGGGGGTACGTGAGTGTTGGAAAGAGGGGGTAACAAGCCTAGCCCAGGGGGGCAAAGTTCCGGGGTGACTCTCCCAGGAGTCCAGGCTCGAGAAATAATCACGCTGCCAAGATGCAAATCAGAGAACTTGGCCTTAAGGCGCAAAGCCCCTTCACTTACCAGATGGCGGCAGCCAGATAAAGTGTCCATCCAATGGATTCGTGCAGAAAATCAGCATGGGGTCGAAAGGAGACCTCCCATTAGGAGATAGCCATGGATGGATGCTGCAGGCTCTAAATAGTGCTCCGCATAGGTGGACGCAGGCGATGACGTCACGTGGAAACATATGTACTAGAACGCCCATCAATCCCCAAATTTGAAAAGAAGAAATAGAAATCGGTGTCCCAGAAGGAGCGCCATGTTTGAGTGGGGTAAAAAAATACCAATCCAGTACCCCCACAGGAAAAAGTGAGGCCAAGCGAAGGCCATCCGATATATATCATGAATCATGCGATATAACAAAGAAGCTAAACATAGAGCAGAGGCTATAAGTCATGTTGGAAATCTGTAGAAAGAAATAAGGGATTCTTGGTGTGGGGCATACCTATGCCTGACCCTAAGGAAAAAAGTACATACAAATCCAGGTACTGAGAGAAAATGCAGCACCCAGCACACAACGGTAACCCTCCAACAAACCCTAGGGAAAATGGGGAGGAGGGTGCGAGGACCTCCTCTGATACAGGCTAGGAGGCAAGTGATACAGCTAAGACTCTGTAGGGGAAGCAGTAAAAAGAGCCTTGAAGCCCAGTAAAGAGAGAAATATACCTAGAAGGAAAGAATAACAATAATAATGGGAGGCAAGGGTGCCTGGGGATAAGAGACCCGTACTCCAATATAGTTGAAACTAAACATGGAATCGAAAAGGGCGAGAGAAAAAAAAAGTCCACGGGTAGGAGTTGCATCACCCCAAGGAAAAAGCCCCGATGACAAATGAGGTGGGGTGTCTCAATAAACAATGTACAGATGGAGCAGCCAAATTCCAGACAGGAAGAGGGATCATGGAAGGCCTACAGGTCACAAGGTTATTCAAGAATCACATTCTCCCATGGAATGAGTTCATTTAACCCTTTTTCCCGGGTTTGCAAAGTAAAAATCGAAAACACTTCCCTTTTTCTATGGATGGCTGTAGTATCCCTGCCTTGTTAAGGTATAATCTTTTCCAGGATGGACCACCTCAGATCTCCCTCTGTATGGTTCGCTTCCTTCCAATGGTTAACTAGTGGTGCAGATTGTTTAGCTATCCGCATGTTAGATTTATGCTCGCTAATCCTCTTCCTACATTCGCGGCCTGTTTCTCCAACATAGGCCAGATCGCATGGACACAAAAGGATGTTGACAATGTTAGAAGATTGGCAGTTGGGCATCTCTTTGAGAAACACAGTTCTGTTATTTATCCTAATGTTCTCAGCCACAATAGCATTACAGCAGGCGTGGCAAGTACCACATTTGTGGTTGCCTTTGACAGGGTCGCCCCCCCATGATGGACTTTTGGCAAAAAATGTCACTGTCTGTTTTCTTCACCCTAACTAAAAGGTTTCAAAAGTTTTTATTTCTTTCAAAGGCAAAGAGAGGTCTAGGCAATTTTGGTTCATTTTCACTTATGTTAAGTAAAATTGATAATTTGGTGCACTTTGTTCTCAATGTTAGAATGTTTAGTCACGCATACGAGTTCATCTGGCTGCTCTTTGTTGTTAGATCTTAACATGCTCTAACGGTCATAACATTTTGCTCTTTTGAGAGAGTTATTGATTAGTTTTATAGGATATCATCTCATGATAAGTTTGACTTTAAGAATCTCGGCCTGAGTCATGAAGTCCTTAACGGGGGTACAATTTCTTCTTAGTCAAGGGAACTGGCTAAATGGAATTCCATTCTTCTGGCAACAAGGATGGAAACTACTGAAATGTAGTAGTGCATTCCTGGCTGTGGGTTTGGTGCATAATGACACAAACAGATGGGGTGCCCCCATGCTGACCCCCTGTATCTGTTGAAAAAGGTTGCCATTACATTCAAAGAAGTTTTCACTTAGGACCAGGTCAAGACATTCCAAGATGAAAATGAAGTTGGTATAATCTGCCTCTGATGCTAAGACTTCTCCTATGACCCTCATGGCTTCTTTTTGGGGAATGTTATTGTGGAGAGCCTCCAAGTCCATGGTGACTAGGACTTCCCCTTGATCATTATAGGGGAGGCCCTTTATCTTCGAGATAAAGTATCCAGTGTCTTTCACATAGGATGGAAGTTTGTGGACGATGAGTTTGAGGAATAGGTCAACATATTTCGATAGGGGTTCGGTGGCTGCACCAATGGTGGAAAAGATAGGTCTTAAGGGGGGGGGGTTGTCTTTGGGACATCGTATATGACTGGTATAAGGCTAGGTTCAAAGGTAAGGAATTCAGACTCTTTTTTACAGATGGTACCACTCCTGATAGCTTTTTCTACGATATTAGCGATTCTACATTTGAGGCTGGGGTCTGGATTGTTGATGATATTTTTATAATGCCTCTGTGCTCTCAGTAGTTCATACATTTTTTCAACATACTGTGTCATGTCAAAAATCACAATACCTCCCCCCTTATCACAAGGCTTGATGGTAAGTCGATTATTGTTTTTAAGGGAATGACGGACTGTATTCTCTTCTTATACACATTGAAAGGAGGTTTAGGAACAAATCTAGTGGCCTTGAGAATTTTACACATCACAGCCTTTACGAAAATCTCCACCTCAGGACCGAGAAGATCTAAGCTCGGAATGAAGTTGGAAGGAGGTTTCAATCCAGAGGAGTTATCTTCCAGAGTGGTGGGCCTGGTATGGAAAAACATTTTTAATATGATCGTTCAGAAGAAGGCGAACAGGTCCTTCGTAAGTTCGAACCTATTGAGGGTAGAGGCGTGCTCTTGATAGTATCCTCTCTGTTGTTGATTTCGAAACCTCGGGCGGTAGTTGCCCCGTCTGTTCCCTAAAAAACAGTTGTTTGTAGAGGGTCTATCGTAAAGTTCCTGTCTGGATGGATAATTGTTAGTTTGATGTGAGGGGCCCTCACTGTCTGAATCAGTGGTATCTGAGAAGGTGGTCACACGTCTATTTCTCCAGTTGGATGGTCCCTGACCTGATGTATTCTCACTATTAGATGTATACAAACTCTCTGTGAGGTATGGGTAGATACGTTCCTGAGAGAACAATCAAATGTCTTTTCTCAATTTCTCAGTTTTTCTTTTGAGGAGATATTCACAAAAAGAGTCTCACTCAAAACTAATTTCCTCTAATTTCTTCTTACCTTCCTCTAAGCTGTTGTTATGTTTTAGTTTTTCCTCTAGGTCCTGGATTTCCTTATTTAAAATAGAGACCACTTCTCGGGCTGTCTCTGTCATAAGGATCATCCGGTCCCTAGTACATCTGTTAGAAATAAGAGCCCACTTTTCTAGGAACTGTCTGATTTCAATAAATGGGCCAGGTATATTTCTCACCCTAAGACTGATCGGGATGATGCCAGCCTTCAAATATTCTAACATAAAGTCACCTTGTGATTCGGTTCTTTTCGATTTCTTTTTCAAATTGAGTAACTTTATCCACTCTTCATTAAGGCCTTTTGATAGTGTGAAAGGTCGATCTCCCCCTGATGTTTGGCCCAATAGTCTCACAAAATCCTCATACAAAAATCCAAACATCTTAATGCTGTCTATGAATTAAGCCTGGGCGGTAAATGCTGTGCCGCTCGCTGGATTTGCGGAATTTGGGTAATTTCGCGTTTCACTGAGAACACGGAATTGCCCAAAATTCTGCGTTCCGCATCTTTGCAGCATTTCTTGCTCGTTCGCATTCTCAAAATGCGTGTTCGCGAGATATTTCCCTCCGAGCACGCAAACAGCGTTCGCGAACAAGAAAAAAACACCGCAAACAAGCTATTCCGCGTGTTTGTGGAATTTATGCGTGTTAGCAGAGATTTTTACCGTTTCGCGGAGCTTTGCGTAGCGCGACTACGCAAATTCCTCCCACCCCTACTATGAATCAAGAGTCAAACCACGTATTGCTAAAGGGGAACGCCTAACAATTAATAGAATGAGAGAGAGTCCACCAAAAACAGTGCATGCGAATGAAACAAAGAAAAATAGAAAGAATAAACAAAAAAATATGTGTATAAAGAAACTGTTACTGTACACGTCTCCACAAGTAGCACAGGGAACACGAAGTACACCCACTGCACAGGGCTGGGAAAAAGAGACTAATCACACAGAAGGGGGCCCCTGGTCAGATAAGTAGGCAGGGGAAGCAGGAGAAAGCAAAATAATACTAACCACAAAAACCCTACTGCCTCACAGTTTATTCTAGTAGTGCTAATCATCACTGATATGTATGAACACGCAAAAATACCTATCCCCGCCACAGCAGAATGCAGAAGGTCAAAATATATATACATTTTTTAAAACAGCAAGACAAAGTCAACAGATATTTTGAAAATAAAGTACATGAAGTTTATTGTGTTAAGTCACATGAGATGTGATGATAAGACATAAATTGCCAAAAACAGCTAAACCAGGTGCAACCAGTACATAACCACAAAGTCATTCATTCAGGCCAATGCAGACTCATTCATTCCCACATATCCTAAAATACACACGAATCCAGCAAAAAAACCTCACGCAATAACGTGTATAAAATAGTACATCCTCCACATCAAAGTTGACAATATTGGAAAGCCACAGGTTCCTAGATCACAAGGTAGTGGCATCAACACAATTTCTTTTCATCAATTAGACCAACATTTTAATATAATTGATTAACACAAAAATTAGATGTCATAGATGGACAATCTTGGAGGGAGACATAAAAACCCTAGAACTCCAGCGCCGACGCGCGTTTCAGTGTGTGACCCCAATATTAGGTCTCACCTTCTTCCGGGCGCAGCATCTAGAGCGACAAACAGGGAAGCACCTGGGCAATATCACTGATGACATCTCAAATGACATAACTGATTACATCAGTGATTACATCACCCACTGACTGTGGGTGTTTTTACAAAGTTTATGAGTGTTAAATATTTATACCTAGGTGTATTGGTGAATCAGTGGGTGTCTGATTGACTGTATAGATGACTGAGTGGGTGCGTGACTGACTGTATAAGTAAGTGATTAGGTGTCTCAGTGAAACTATGGGTGAGTGGCTGTGTGAATGTGTGTATCTGTCTGGAAAGGGGGTGTGCCATCTGGGAGTTGCCGGCTTCATTTTGTTTTTATTTTAGGAAGGGGGACTGTGTGGCCTCCTTCCCGTGACCCTTCATCGGCCCGAGGGACCCCATCCCATGGGGCCCGACCCATTTTTTATTTTTTTATTAAAATAAAAAGGGTGGGGGGACGTGCCACCCAACGCTGATTGCAGCCAGGAGGACTCCATCCCCCAGGGTTGGACTTTTTTTAAAACCAAAAGTGAAGGGGGGCTGCGAGGCTCCCTTCCCCAGGTCGATTTTGGCTCCAGGAACCTGGAGTGATTCCCTTTTTTTTTTCTCCTTAAGGGCAGGGTAGCTGAGTGGCCACCCTCCTATGCCATTTTCGGCCCCAGGGACCCCATCCCTGGGACATGGCCATCTCCCTGGAAACCATGGGGGGGTGCCAGCAGCCCTCGCAGTTCCTGGCTGGCTCCCACCTCCTGCGGGAGCCGGCATTGCTTTTTACACCTAGAGAGCTGCTGACATGCAGCTTCCTGGGTGTAAAAAGCAAAGTGCTCTGCTTTGAACAAGCAAGAGCAAAATGCTCTCGCTTGTTCAAACTGGAATACTTCTTTGCTATGGGGTGGTGACATAGCAAACTGCAATGACCTGGGGTGGACACCCCGGGACATTGCTGGAGCCAGCCCTGGGGAGTGGTGGTCGCCAGGGCCATTCACGGCTCCATGAGGGGGCCATGCAGAAATTAAGCCCAGGGAGGTGTTGGTCCCAAGGGCTCTGTGTGGCGGTTGAAGCTCCGCACCCATTATTTTTAAATATAGCAGCCACGGGGAGATGTTGGTCCCCGGGGCTACTTAGGGGGGCTGGAGCCCACCCATACATCATTTTAAATATAAGGCCGGGGAGGTGGCAGTCCCCGGGCCTGCAGGGGGCCATGTGGCCCCCGCATATCAGAAAAGTAGCCCCAGGGAGGTGGCAGTCCCAGGGGTTGCATGGGAGGGCTGGAGCCCCGCCCACATATCCTAATAAAATATAGCTCTGGGGAGGTGGCAGTCCCTGGGGTGGCAGGGGGGCCACATGGCCCCCAACTCTTCAAATAATTAGCTCCAGGCAGTTGGCGGTCATTGGGGCTGCGGGGGCCCATGCGGGCCCCGCATATTTATTTTTTATTACCTCTGAGACCTGGTTCACCCGGGGGCCTAAAGTAAATGAAGCGCTGGAGCCTGCATTTTATTTTTTAAAAATCCAATCTAATCCCACCAATTGTTTTTTTTAAATACTTTTTTGGGGCCCTGGGTATCCCTGTAGGATCCTATGAACAGGCCTAGGGGGTCAGGATGTTTCTACCCTACCCCCTTTTTTTAATTTGTAACATTTTTTCTTGTGACTCGGTTCAACGGAGTCACAACATGGCTGTCAACATTTCCTGGTTTGAGGTGTAGATAGCCAATCAGATCTCAGGGACAAGATTAGGAAGGTTCGTGGATCCAACGTGGCCACAGTTGTATATCTGAAAAATCTTTACATTTCTCAGAAACTACTTAATGGATTTACACCATTTAACAAAAAGAGTGCTTTCTGAACCAAGAGCTAGCTCTTTGCCAAATTTGGTGTAATTCCGATCAGCAGTTCGGGCTGTAGCCGTGTCTAAAGTTTCCTATGGAAATTAACATGGAGAAAAAGTGTTTTGTTTTCTCGGCCCCCGCTTGACGAATCACCCCGAAACTTTTACCACAGCAGCTGAAGTGAGTGGCGTATTCGTTTTGAAAATGTTGCTAAGATTCGTCAAACTACGCTAAAGATATTGGCAAATGAAAAAACGTTCTTCCTATGGAAACTAGGTCCTAACTATAACTACCTACTAATATACATATAACCAAAGGTTACAGGGATGTTATAGTTACGCTCAAGCTTCACTCATACAAAACCAGTGAAATTCAGCAGTTATAGTTAGCTGAGCTATATGCAATATGTGAGGTCATAAGCAGTGCATTGCGGGGGCACGAGTTATAGTTAGCTCAACTAACTATAGCAGCTGAATTCCACTGGTTTTGTGCGAGTGAAACCTGAGCCCAACTTTAGCATCCCTGCAACCTATGGTTTTTGAAGTGAATTTCGAAAGTTTTTTTAATTCAATTTCCTATCTATAACGTCCCTGTAAACTTCGGTTTCTGTCAGTGAATTTCTAAGGTTTTTCCAAATGCTAATTCCTAACTATAACGCCCCTATAACCTTTTGTTTTTGTCAGTGAATATCTATGTTTTTTAAGTAGTCATGGCATTTGCAGATTGGTGAAGAAAGAGGGCAGGTCCTCCAACAATCTCTGAGGAATCCCACTGTGTAGCAATAACGAAAGTACCAGTAGAGCTTATTAGCCCCAAGATCCATCAGCATCCAAGAAAACGTAATTACCCATCAGTAGTGCGAAAAGAGACATGTTTGCAGAGTGGTGGAGAAAGGGCTGTGTGGGACTTGCTAGAGGTAAAAGGAGGTGTTGTTCGCCCCCGAGTACACTCAGCAGCCAAGGGGACTTCATCCCCTAACTAGTACTGTGTCAGGAGGCATGTTTGTAGCGAGATAGAGAAAAGGGACGTGCCACAATGACCTCTTGGCAATACCGCATTGTAGGACTTACTGAAGGTAACAGAATGAGGAGGTTGGCCAACAACTCTTCCTGTTACCTCCAGTAAGTCAACACAGTGGGATTGCTCAGGGGTTTTCAAAGGCAATGGCCCCTTTATCCACCACTCTGTAAACTCACCTCCTGGCACACTGCTGGCTGTTGGATGAAGTTGCCTTGGCTCCAGATGGTCCATGGGGCCAACTATCCCTCCTGTTACCTCCAGTAAGCCCCACACAACGGGATTGCTGAGAGGTCTTGGTTGAAGTGCTGGCAGCCAATCAAATTTCTCGTAAACTACTGAATGGCTTTACACCAAATCACAAAAAGCAGACTTTCTGGAACAACATCTAGCTTCCTGCTAAATTTGGTGAAATTCCATTCAGAGGTTCGGGCTGTAGTGATGTACAAAAAATTTAAAATCCGCATAGACATAACAAGGGAAAAACGCATTTTGGGTCCAGTTTTGTCTCGGTCTCTGCCTGACGGAACACCCCAAAACTTTCAACACAGCAGCTGAACCAAAAAGGGGAAGTTTTTAGAAAATTGCAGGACATTTCGTTAAGCGGCACCAAAGTTATTGGCAAAACAAAAAAACGCTTTTACTATGGAAACATTGCACCTGACTATAACTACCTTCTTGGGACCGCCAGTATGTAATATATATATTACCTACTGATGGTTGCAAGTAAGTAATTATAGTTAGGACCTGGTTTCCATTGAAGAGTCATTCACGCACCCACTCACACAAGGATACAAACTCACACAAGCACTCATATAACATATGTTAGAAATAGTATCATTCATTAGTAGTACACAAAGTATACTAATTTAACTTTTGTGGTACCTTGGTATATATTTATAACACCCATGAACAGTGAAGTCATAAGTGATGTAATTTGAGATGTCATGAGTGATGTCATCAGTGAAATCACTGACCATGGCTGTATGGGTCTGTGAGTGCGTGTAAGTGGCTGTATGGGTCTGTGAGTAGGTGCAGGAGAATCTGCGAGGGTCTATGTGTTGGAGCATAAGTGTCTGAGTGGGTGTATAAGTTTCTTTCTGAGTGCATGAGTAAGTGTCTGGGTGGGTCTGTAGGTGGGTGGGAGAGTGTCTGAGTGGGTTTGTGAGTACCTCCATGAGTGTGTGTCAGTCTTTGAGTGAGTCCATGAGTTTTTGAATGAGTCTATGAGTGGGGGTGTGAGTAGGTCTGGGAGTGGGTGCATGAGTCTGTGAGTGGGTCTGTGAGTGGGTGTGTGAGTCTCTGAGTGGGTCTGTGAGTGGGTGTGAGAGTATGTGTGGTTCAGTAAATGGGTGTGAGTGTCTGAGTTGGTCTGTGAGTGGGTGTATGTGTCTATATGGATCTGTGAGGGGGTGCATAAGTGACTGAATGGGTCTGTGAGTGGCTGTGAGAGTGCCTGAGTAGGTCTGTGAATGAGTATGTGAGTGGGTCTGTGAGTGGGTATGTGAGTGGGTCTATGAGTGGGTGTATCAGTGTCTGAGTGGGTCTGTCAGTTGGTGGGTCAGTAGCTGTGTGAGTGACGGGCCACAACAGAACCACACCTGCCCCTTTATCTATAAAGAGTCCACAGTTTTGCACAAATTATCTACTCAAGTGGAGTACTTTCTTCTGGTTTAACTGCTACCTCATTGGGCAAATGTCCAGTGGGTTTTCTACACTACAGCTGCATAATGGGCCATGAGGAAAAAATGTCTCCAATGACCTTCTGGGCATTTCGCCATTGTGTTTTTGCCTTGTGTGTCTGTATCCAGAAATCTGTGATAACATGAATCCTCCTGTAGAGAGGACAATAAGACTACAACAAGATTTCCTTATATTCCGCGGCATGAAGAACAGTGGGAAACACACTTGTGGACCTTTTGAGAAGCTGTCCATCATCCTGGCAAAAGGTGGGAAGATCTTTGCATACTACTAAGGCAGACTGGTAGGTCCGACTAATTATTAGAAGGTGTGGGACACACACAACCCTTTCCCACGGCTAATTTTGGCCCGAGGACCCCTAACGCCGATGCCTGGCCATGTCTCCCTGGGTGCCCTGGCCCTTCCCAGGGCATCCAGTGTGCATGTTGAGGATCGAGGGGGAGCCTCAAGGCCCCGTAGTCCCAGCCATCTCACCCCCTTCTGTGGGAGCCGGCATTGCTCCTGCATGCAAGGAGCTGCATTAAATAAAGCTCCTGGCGTGCAGGAGCAATACTCTAATCTCTTTCCCCTCCCATAATTTTTGTGAGTAGGGATACAGATGAAAACTCTGGGTCTTATGTACAAACCCCTTGCACTGCGTCACTTTTTTTGACTCACCGGCAGCGCAGTGTGCTGCCCCATATTTACACGGCCACGCAAATCCACCCTGCCTGACTTTTCATGGCCATGAACATATGGCCCTTTTTCACAAATCACTTTGTGTGAAAGGGGCGTGCCATGAGTGTTGCTGTGGGTGTTCCCAGGCAGCACCTATGGATTCTGCTGCACTTCCAGATTTACAAAATTTCATAGCCCTGTGAATGCATCGGAATCCTACACCTCCCCAAAGAAGGTGTAAGGATTTGCAACGAGGAGAAACACTTTTACTTGTCCTTGTTTTTTCCTCTTCCAATGTGTTCTGCATTATGCAGCACACATTGAAAGAGGAAAAAGTATTTTGTGATACTTTTTGTGCAGAAAGGTGTCCCTTCCTGTACAAAAACAGTCATCCCCACAATGCAGACACCCTTTCACCATGGTGCAAGGGTGCCTGCGATGGCGCATGGCAGCCAATAGTGCAGCATTCCAAATAAGGCCCTCTGTTTCCAGCAAGTAGGAGCAGTTTGACAACTCCTGCTTGCTGGGAGCACAGTTATGTTTGATCTCACTTGGCAGAAGCTGTCACAACTCCCGCCAAATGAGAGCAAACAGTTATGTCTTGGGGTGAGCACCCCAGTATATAGGGAGCTGGCCCTGGAGGTTGGCGGTCCCCAGGGCCATTAATGGCTCCAGGAGGGGGCCATGCAGCCCCCCTTCTTCTGTTTGCCCAGGCTGGGCCCGGCGAGTTGGTGGTACCCAGAGCTGTCTATGGCCCGGGAGGGGGTCGTGCAGCCCTCTTCTACTTTCAAATTGGCCATTTCCCAAGGTGGTGGTGGTCCCCAGAGTGGGGCTGCACAGTCCCCATCCCTTTGACACACTTCTTTTGTGTACGGGGAGGTGGCAGACCCCATGATATTAGGAAATAGGAGGGGGTTCCATGCGACCCCTCTCTTTCTTTCATTACAAAGCCCTGGGGAGATGATGGTACCGGGGTCTTCTACAGGCCGAAGGAGGGGGATGTGCACCCCCCTCCTACAATAACTTATGCCCTCACTATGCACAGTTTTCCCATCAATAATTTTACTGCAAATGTTACAGTGCTATTATCAATGATGTCATACAATGTCATGAGTGATGTTATATCTAGGGCACAAGTTATAGTTACTTGAAAGAACTATAACTAAAACAGCTGAATTTCTATGATTTTATGCATGTAGCAGTTCAACCCAACTATAATGTCCTTGTAACCTTTGGTTTTTTAGTGAATTTCTATGTTTTTTAATACTATTTCCCAACCATAAAGTCCCTCTAACCTTTGATTTTTTGTGTGTAAATTTCTACGGATTTTTTAATGTAAGTAAGATTCCCATCACAATGCACAGTGGGCGAGGGTTAGACATAGGACCTGAGCTGGCATTGTGCTGCCTCCACCCTAGTTTGCTGCTCCTGCCCCCACTCTTTGCTATCCATTGTCAAAGCCCTTGCCCTTCTCCCTCATTACAGCCCTGTGTAGCCTTTGTTCTGCCAATGCACTTCTTGCTTGTCGTGAACAGTTAGCTTACTGCCCCATCTACTTCCTCCCTAACCTCTGTTGTCCTAGTCCACACACCAGCCCCCTACCACTTGCCCAGCATGATCCCATGTGCTACTACTGCCCTCCATTTTGCTTTATTTCCCTGCCAACTCTTACTGCCCACCTTTGCTCAATTTTATGCCCCATCATTGCCCTCCTGATTAGCCTCAGTGCTAAGCTTTCTGCCCCTAGCCTCCTTCCCCCTGCTGTCCGATATCAGTGCTCATGCCCCTGCTCCCTCCTTTTTGCCCACCATATTCTATTGACCCATGACTGCCCCTTCTAGCTACCATTAGTGTTCTGTTGAGCTGTGACTGCCCCTCCCACCTACCTAGCATGGTCAGACGGCTGCAGCCTGTCCCTGCGACCTCTACCCTGCATGTCTGAGTTCCATGCCCCTATCCCTTCCTTACTGTCCAACATGGTCCATTTTGCTGCCACACCCTTCTGCCTTCAATGCTCTGTAGTGCAGCAACTGCTATTACTGCCTGCCCTGTGTGGTCTGTTGTGAAGCCCCTTTCCCTACCCTCTCGTGTCTGTGTCCATCTTCTACCCCTTCCTTCTGTTCTCCATGGTCCTTTGTGCATGAGCTGCTCCCGCCTTCTTTCCCACCATGCCTGTTGTGCCACCACTAACCCTCCTGCTTGCCAGTCATGGTTGTCTGTGCTGGCATAGCCCATCCCACCTACATTGTGTGGTCAGCTTGCTTCCCCTGACCCGCTCCAACTTTCCCTCCATTGTCTGTGTGTTTGCCATTATAGTATCACTGTTGCCCTCCATGGTGTATTATACTTCCAGTGCCCATCCTGCCTGTCCTCCTTGGTCAGCTTGCACTACTGCCCTGCTTCCTCGCCCCCTGCCCTCTGTTTTCCATGTGCAGGCCCCTGTCTACTCCCTCCTGCCCTGTCTGGTCTATTGTCGTGCCCCTGCCCCCTCCCTCCTGCCCTTCATGGCCCGTTATGCTGCAACTGTCCCTCCTGTCTGTCCGGTATGGTCAGCTTGCTGCCCTTGCATCTTTCCCCTCTGCTCTCTGTTGTCCATGTGCATGGCTCTGTCCACTCTCTATTGCTTTCCATGGTCAAATATGCTACACTGCCGTCCCCCTTGTCCTGTGTGGTGTATTGTGCTGCTGCAACCCCTGTAAGGTCAGTTTGGGTCCCCTGCCCATCTCCCTCCTGCCCTCTGTTATCCGGGTCCATGTCCCTACCCCATTCCTCCTTACCTCTGTGATCCAATGTACCATATGTGCCAACATTTTGAACTTAGTAAGAGGGAGATTTTGAAAACAAACCTGGGGAATTTATTTTCCCCATTGACTTACATTGAGATTGAGATTTAATGTGGGAGGTAGATAAAATAAAGCCCTTTTATGCTTCAAAACATCAGAAGTCTCCTGCTTGAATCCGATCTGTTGGCATATATGGGTATACTGCCAGTGCCTCTTCCTCTGCCTTGCATGGTCTGTGGTGCTGCCACTGCCCGTCCCGCCTGCCCAGCATGGTCAACTTGTTGCAGCTGCACCCTCCTCCCTGCCTCCAATTATCTGAGTCTGTGCCCCTGACCTCTGCCTCCTCCCCACAGTATTCTAATGAACAATTAGATTGCTAACATTCTAATTTTATTACAAAAGTGTGGCACACCTAACGTCATATTGATGTAATCAAAACTGTACTACCTAAAGTATTTCCTTTAGAAATTATAAAAATGAGAGGGTCTTATTTCCATAGCAATTATGGTTAGTGCCCCAAAAAGCTAAAATAGGGGCATAATTTCTGAGTTCTCAAATAGTGATTAAGCACTTTTAAATTATTACCTATGTTTATGTTTTTTCATCCAGTTGATCACTTGAATAAATGCTACACAGAGGATGTGGGGTTACAGCCAGAGCTGCAGACTTTGCAACTGGGGAACCAGGTTCAAGTTTCGGTACCAATTCAACATCCTGTGATTCTGGTCAAATCTCTTAATCTTTCCATGCCTAAAACCAAAATGAATGTGTCCTTTTGTAATGTAACTGATGCTCATGCAAAGCACCTGAATACTCCAGGTCCAGGTCAAGTCGATGCTATATAAAACTGCAACAAAAAAACTAACTGTTTTGCACACTTCTGTCACTGGGTATACTTAGGCTACATATGGGTGATATTATTGCTTCAAGAAAAAAAAGGGCCAAGAAATAATAGTGGTAAAAAAGGTGCTAAAATGTAATTCCCATGCAATTTCCCATTGGTATTTTGAACTTGATTACAGTCCAAACTGCGTGACGGAATTACACCAAATTTGGCAGAAAGGTAGCTCTTGATCCAGAAAGAACACTTTTTGTTATTTGGTGTAAATGTGTTCTGTACTTTTTGAGATATTAAAAGAAATCCAAATTTGTATATCTGGGCAGCGCCTAAGCACAGATCTCATGGTGAGATCAGATTGGCTGTCGGCACTTCAACCAGGAAGTGCAAGCAGCCATCTTTGGATCAATACACATGATAGCACTCCATTGAAATGCATTTGTCAGCAAACATGGATGTGTTAGAGGAGTGTCAGAGGGACTTATGCTGGGTACGAAATTGAGTTATACCTTTTTTTTCCACTTCAGAAATTCGTGAATCCCTTGCGAGGCTCAGCGCAGCACCCATGTAAATCTGCAATGGATCCACAAATCTTGATGCACTTTGAAAACAAACACTTTCAGACCCACTGAGACACCCACACAGGTACTTTGATACCTATTTACAGACCCACACAGGCAGTCAGACATGTACCCACTCACAGACCTATGCAGGCATTCACACATCCACTCACTGAGCCATGCAGGCTCTACCAGACCCGCTCTCAGACCCACATAGGCACTCACACACCCACTCTTATACCTACACAAGCATTGACACACTCACTCTCAGATGCATGTAGACACTCACAAACTGACTCTCATATCCATGTAGGCACTTATATACCCACACATCCACACAGGCACTCACAACCCACACAGGAAGTCTCACAGCCACTCACAGAGCCACTGATACACCCATTCACAGACCCAAGTTGGCACTGACAGACCCATTCACAGACCAACACAGGCACTCACAAACCCAGTCACAGGCCTATGCAGGTACTCACATGCCTATTCACAGACCCTTACAGGTACTCAGAGACCCACCTACATACCCACATAGGCACTTACACACCCACCTACAGACCTACACAACCACTCACACACTCAGATACCCACACATGTACTCTCACACCCAGTGACAGAACCACACAGGCACTCACAGGCTCACTGACAGAGCCATGCAGGCACTCATATACCTAATCAGAAATCCATGCAGGTACTGACAGACCTATTCACACACCCACACAGGTACTCACAGACCTATGCTGATACTCACACACCCACTGACAGACCAATGCATCCACTTATATATCTACTTACAGCCCAATAGAGGCACTCTCACACCTATTCACAGACCCACATAGGCACTCACACACCCACTCACAGTTTCATGCTGGTACTTTCACACCCATTCTGAATCTCCCACTCCCACTCACAGACCCATTCAGACACTCATAGACCCATGCAGACACTTATAGACCCGCTCATAGACCCATGCAAGCACTCAAACTCCCATTCACAGAGACACTTAGGTACTCACACACCTATTGACAGACCCACACAGCTACTCATCTACCCACTCATAGACCCACACAGGTACTCTTATACCCACCTACTCACAGTGACACAGATACCCACTAAGAGACCCACACAGGCAATCTCACACCCAGTCATAGAGCTAATCACACACCCACTCACAGTCCCATGCTGGCACTGACAGACCCATTAACACACCAGCACAGGCACTCACAGACCCAGTCACAGTTCCATAAGGTACTCTGAGACCCACTCACACCCACATAGGCACTCACATACCCACTTACGTAATCACACAACCACACACACATACTCACAGACCCACAGAGCCTCCGACAGACCCACTGAAAGACCCACGCAATCACTCACATCCCCTCATAGACCCACACTGTCACTCGTGAACACACCCACTCACACACCTATACAGTCTCTCACACACCCACTGACACATCCTCAAAACCACTGACCCACTCCCTCAGACACCATACAGACACCCACACAACCACTCACACACCCACTCACTCAATCCCATACCCATACAGTATAAAACACATATATAGACATACTTTATATAACGTTCAGTCTAGCTGTTTAGTAAGATATTCATTTAACATTTCCCTTTGTATTCATTTGTTGAAAAAACTACATCAAAAATGCATTTTTCTTGTTCACGGGGACACCGGAGGTTGCAATGACGTCAGTAGTCGCCAATACAAATGACAAAGTGTAAAACACATATATAGACATATCTTACATAAAGTTTGAGTCTAGCTGTTTAGTACCATATTGATTTAACTTTATTTTAACAATACATTTGCAAAAAGCAACTACTTCAAAAAATAACTTTCAGCAGCGGTACACGCAAATAGCACAGAACTACCAAATAAAGAAACTTCATTGGTTTACACAGTTTCCTTCATGAAAGGAAATACACACCCATTTCTACCTTTTTGAACTTTCCAGGTAGTGGTTACTTTGTGATAGGAGCTCACCCAAACTGATTTTGAAAATTGTACTGGTTTTTAACTTTTCTGGGCAATTTCTACAAAACTAAAATGGCACCAGAAGAATCAGAGGAAGACCAACATCTGGTTGAAGTTGTTGAACACCAGGAGGACTCAGGTGCACATGAACAGTCTTCTGATGAAGAACTAGCAATGAAGAAACAAAGCATATCTTGGGATTTTTTCACTCTTCCATCTGATAAATCGAATACCACATCTAAATTGGTGAGGTGCAGCAAAAGAATATTCATGTAATACAACAAGCATGTTGTACAACTTGAAAACATACCACAAGAAGCACCTTAAAATTGAACAGAGAAACAAAGGAGAGGGATCATCAGTTTCCAGACTCCTCCAGTCCCCTGCTCCTGACGACAAAGTTCCAGCTTAATTGGAGAGAAGATGCAGTGAAATGTCATCAGAACTAAAGTGTTTTGCTACCTTCTGCATGAACTGTAACACCATCATAACACCCGGGGAGCAGTCTGTGGGTGAAATTTTGCAGACTGTGAAAAACCATACTTGTTAATTTTTTTCATTTTTAATTGCAGCAGTTCAAGGACTGTGAAAACATATAAATGAAGAAACATGTATTAGGATTTCATCTTGAACATTAGGCAACCAAAATAAGATACAATGGTGAAGTGGAGAGATTTCTTAGCTGCAACTTGTATTATAGAACCTCCATTTAGATTTTATCTGTTGTAACAGATTACAGTCTTATAATGTTTTATAAATTCCTTTCCTCCAGTTTAAAAGAGCCTTTTTGTTTCTAACAAACTTGCTATAAACAATACCCAAATAGGCTGAACAATGTCGCAGGAACTCATAATTCATATACATGTCAACACAAGACTACATTTTGTTATCCTAAATTGTCCTTAGAACTTCAGGTCAAGAAATATCAGATATAAGTTTGGTAACTTTTTACATAGTCTTGATTTGAATGACATTTCTACGTCATTGCACTCTGTACATCCTCTTTGACATCTTAAATATATTGTGTAAAATGTAGAGGTTATATTAACTCCTTCATGAAATATGATTGCTGTAGTTGTGAAACTTCTGTTTGAAATGGACATTTGTCCAGCTACAAAGTTTGCAATTACAGTTTCTAATTCAGTACCATCCAATCTGCATCGTTGCTCCATGACAATGACATATTTCCCACACCTTTGTAGTAACAATATAGACCAAAGTTCTGATTTGCAGCTTGGACAGGTCATATCTTGATGGGCTTTTTTGGTTAAATCTTCAAAAGCCACAGCTCTAGAATCTGGTAACATCAAGAAGAGGAATCTTTCCAAATTAATTTTAGTGCTAGAGTTGAATCCACAATATTTACACTTATGGTTCAATTTATAAGTTAAACCAAATAATTCATTGATATTCACATACTCTTCCTCTAATCGTCCTAGCATTACCATTAAAATTTCTTGAGCATCCTGCTGAACATTTTGAGAAAAAACTAGTAATGCAGTACACTATACCTTTTAGACCTTTCTACAACTTTGTTGTTGGTAACTTGCCTGTCTTTGGCTCCACACCAACCATAGCCTGAAATTTAGGTACACTTTGGATAAGAATTGACTCATAAATATTTAAACCTTAAAGTGGTTCTGGAATGGGAACCAGTTCTAACTAGTTATGCACAGCTCTAGCAGGTATTTTATTCTCCTCTAATTTATTGTAACAGTACTTACATATAACTTGGTGTGTGGACAAGACAAAGTGTTCCTCTACAAATACGAACACAGCAAAATTTTGCCAGTTATCATTATTTTCTTGAATATTTTTTATATAAAAGTCAACAGTCTGTGTTTCAATCTTTGAGTGAGTGTTTCAACAACATATGCAAACATACTCTGGTTTTTCAGAGCACACTGTGTTAACCTTTGTAATATCTTCTTCAAAGCTATCAACTACAATACATGTGTCCTGTTCTGCAACTCCTCCTCTTGTCAACTCTTCATTTTCCAGAGAGTCTTGCTCTGGACAAAAGAAATGAAACTGTACATCATCACAATCCTTTTCTACCTCTGCCACAGTACCATGCAAAAGTGCTCTATTTGGAATTTTGACATAGTGCAGCATCCTAACTAAAGTTTGCATTGTTGTGAGGCGTACAGCTAACATCCTGAAATGATGAAAGGTGCTTTGGCACACTTTCTTTAATAAACAATGTAGTGAGTGTTCCTTCAAATCTGTATGCTTTCCAACTTTGCAAGGATTTATTCCTTGTAAAGTACTTAGTTTGTGTTTTGAACTTCGCCTTGGAAAGATATGTAGAAATATTCTTAGTTTATCAATGAATTGCGGTTGAATACTACAAACACTACTACAATCCCATTTGTATACAGGGTCTGACTACACCTTCCCTGTACCTCTTCTGCAATAACTTGTTCTACATTTCCAGATACCATCACCTCTTTTGCTATAGGAGTACCATTTTTCATTTCATAACATCGTCCTCTTTCATCAATAGCATTAACTAATGTGATAAAAATGGAGATAGCTTTCTTCATTAAAGAAAGGCTCTGTAGTCGAAGTATGTATCCCTCCTCCATTAAAAACTGTACAAACGGTACTTCTATTCAATATTCATTTCTTCTGGTTTTGTCTCTTCATGTACATCATAATTTTGTCTCCTCTTCAAAGCAAAGGCCTTATCAACCTCTCCCTCAACTTGTTCTTTCTGTTTTAGTGCCTCTATCCTTTTTCTATACTTGTTCATATTTCTCAGTAGATTTAGACCCACTCTACTATGAAACATCCTGGCTCCGATTTCCTTAAACTGTTGCTGTCTCCTAGTTAAGGTGTGTCCATCTTTGTTACATTCTTTCCTGTTCTCGTAATATAGATATTGTCCACTCTTATTCTTTCTCATAGTTTCTTTATATTTTCATTATTTTGTAATCTTTGTAGGTGTCCACATATATTTTTAAGAAATGACCTTGTCCTCTTACCAGTAGCTCCTTTTTCTTTCACCACTTATTCTGCATTTTGCCCCTTCTGCAGAAATACTGTAGTTGCTTCTGTTACATTGTCCTCCAACCTTTTGTAGTCATTCTAACTGTCTGTAAAAAAAATAAGTATATTTTAATTTTTACTCAAGCCAACGTACCAACGACTTTACTACTGACTTACACAGAATACAAAAACATTTTTTTATGTTATGTTGCAGTATTAAATCTACGGATGAATCTAGCTATAAAACTATATGCACATACTTCAATATACCAAACCCAAAACAAAACCTGAAACTTTATTTATTAGTTACCTTTTAACATTATAGCACCCGCTCCTGCAACACAGCTGCACCAAATCTCAGTTCTCACTAATACATGGTGAAAGACCAGTCTATCCCTTCTGTAGTAATTTTTAAAATGAGTATCAGTGAAATTGTAGAAGTACATAAGGTGTCTCAACACTTTAAATCCAAAAACACAACATAAATGCTATTTGTGTGCCTCTCTACAACTGTGTCACTGGTGTATTTAGTATCTCAGTACTTTTCTACTTAGATTATTAGATTAGAATTTTGGGAAATGGTGCATATAAAAATGTGCACATTAATCTCTATCAGAGTATATAGCTCACAAATTCTTCCAAGTACATGCAAAAAGTGTGTGACAGGTTGCATATATAATTCACCAGATGGTTCTATAAGACTACATATTCCTCAATATAACTTGTAAATACATGTGTTTGTGGTTGAATACATCAATACTCCCCGGATGTTTACATGAGTGCATAGGCAGTGCCTAGGTGATTTTCTGAGGATACAGGTAGTAACTGGATGAGTCACTGAGTATGTGAGAACTAAATGGGTCACTCCATATCTGCATAGTTACTGCCTGTGTGTTTGCATGAGCGTATCACTACTATCTGGGTGTTTGGGTGAGTGCATGAGTAGTGCCAGAATGATTAGATAAGTGCATGACCAATGCCTTCATAATTCAATACATGCATAGATAGTGGTTAGATGACTAAATGAGTGCAACTCTGGTGCCTGGATGATTGCAGGAGTGCATAGATAGTATATAGGTGATTCATAAAGTGCATGTATAGTGCATACATGATTTTGCATAGCACCTGGCAGACTGGATGAGTGCATGAGTAGGATTTCAGTGATTGGATGAGTACATGGCTGCTGCCCATGTGTTTTTTGTTGAGTGAACAGGTAGTTCCTGGGTGTTTAGATAAGTACATGGGAAGTGCCTGGATATTGAATGAGTGCATCAGTAGTGCCTGGCTGATTATATGAGTGCATGGCTAGTGTCTGAGTGATTGCATGAGTTCATTGTTAAAGCTCAAGTGATTGGACGAAAGCAATTGTACTGCTGGGGTGATTGTATTAGTCGAAGAGTATTTCCTCAGTAATTGAGTCCACATGTACTAGATGGGTAATAGTTTCACTGCAATGGTACTCCCTGCATAATTAGATGAGTTCATGAGTAGTGCTTGAGTGTTTGGATGAATGCATGGGTTGCGCCTCAGTATTTTAAGGACTGAATAGGTACAGCCTTGGTGATTGTATAAGTAAATGGTAAGTGCCTGGATGATTGGATAAATGCATGGGTAGTGCCTGAATTGTTCAATGACTACATAATTAGTGCCTGTGTAATTGCAAGAGTGCATGTGTAGTACCTGGGTAATTGAATAAGTACGTGGATCCTGCATGAGCGATTTGATGACTGCCTGAGTAGTGGCTGGGTGATTTGCTGAGTAACTGAGTAGTGCCTGACTGAATGTGAAAGCACCTCCATTGCTGTTAGATACATAACAGTTGTGACTATATCTATGACTCATTGTTTAAGTCCTTCTGTCGGTATCAACTACCTGTTTTAGAGTATTTATCCTTTTTCTACTGAGCTATGTGTGAGTGAATTCTAGATATTGCACTTAATATATAATTCGATACATGGATCTCTAGGAGCCTACACGGCTCTGTTATTCAGCATGCACATCAGTGGGTTTCTAAAACTGAAAACAATAATTCTCACTTTTTCAAAGCACTAAACCTTATCTTAATGGCCTACCTACATAATTTCTCAAATATTTCTTGTGTCTTTAAAACATATTTTCAATATTTCTCAAAGCAAATTTACACACTAAGTGAAGCTAGCACACAAACTCTCAAGAGACTTTCTGCACTATTAACCCTCCTCAATTTTAAATGCAACTGGCCAGATGTGCGACCCTTTCGTTTAGCGCCTTGCTATTTGCGACACATTGCGAGTCGTAAATTGATAGTCTCTAAATGTAATGTACAACAGTGTGTTTACACTGTTTTGCGATTCACAATGTGGTCGGAAATTGCGAGGTTCAATAATATAAATGAGCTTCTCGCAATTTGCGAGCCCATGGTGAATGCCAGCCCTCCCAGGGATGGTGGCCTACTGGGCTCAGCAGACCACCATGTCTGAGACTGCTTTTTAATAAAGCAGCTTTTTTTTAAATGCCGCCCATTCTTCTTAAAGGAAAACGGGGTGCATTTAAAAAAAGAATAAAAATAAACATTTTCGTGTCATATTTTAAGGGCAGGCAGTGGTCCCTGGGATCACTGCCTGCCCTTAAAAATTTATTTTGCCAAGCATTTGCAAAGGGGAAGGGGTACCCTTCCCCTCTGCAAGTGCATTACCACCTACTTGCACTAGGTGGTAATTGCGAGTGTTTGGTCGCAAAACATTAGTACATTGTTTTGAGACTCGCAATTTGGAAGGGAATGCCCCTTCCAAATAGGGAGTCGCAAAACATATTTATCGAGTCGAAAAAAAATGACAACTCGCTAAATGGGCTATGTACATGGCCCAATATGTTTTTGCATGGGCAAATGGGTTCACAAACCCCTTTGCGCATGCATAACGGGTTGTACATCTGGCCCAACATGTTTAAAGAAATACATCACCCTCACCACATACATGACATTTTCAACAGCCTTAAAGAACATAGATCACCGTGTAAACATATATGTGATTTCATAATAGATGTACGCCTTTAGGCATTCTTTCCAAATTTTTTAGTTCTCTACATCTTTAAGTAAACTCAAGAGTCTCATCGTACATATAACTATTTGCAACCAGAGAAACCATATCTCACCATCTAAACATATGCAAACTGGTCATATAAGTTAAAAACAGATTGACAAATACTTCATATAATACATACCTAACAAGTATTACTACTCTATAATTCATAGACAGGCACAGCACATTTTCTTATCTTTTATTTGTGACTACACTACTCCTGTTTAGCAATGTGGCTAACAATACTATAATTCCCAGAATGCAAATAACATCCATGTATCTATTCTACCCATATGCTTAACATTTAAAATGTTCCTACTTTTAAATACATTCATCATTGTAACTCTCAACAACACTATACTGTTGTTAGCATGAGCTTTGCTGCCATGATGCTGCTTTTGCACACTTTACTGCATGACTTTATTTTTGCAAGACTATGTTTATGCTTGTCACATGAGAACTGTCTGAGTTCTCTGCTGAGTTACTAGAGTTTAGTCTGAAAATGATGTGCAAGGTCGATGAACAATGCCCCTTGTTATTCTGTTCTGATCAGTCCCTAGCACCTAGACATAACATGCTAAACACAGCTGCACTGCTGGAGACTAGTGCTTTGATATTACGGGGATGCATGTTGTTTTAACACACACTTGGAGAGAGCCCTTTCCATGGAGAAGAGCTATGCTGTTCCTATGATGGCGGTCATTGGGGCTGCGGGGGCCCATGCGGGCCCCGCATATTTATTTTTTATTACCTCTGAGACCTGGTTCACCCGGGGGCCTAAAGTAAATGAAGCGCTGGAGCCTGCATTTTATTTTTTTTAAATCCAATCTAATCCCACCAATTGTTTTTTTTAAATACTTTTTTGGGGCCCTGGGTATCCCTGTAGGATCCTATGAACAGGCCTAGGGGGTCAGGATGTTTCTACCCTACCCCCTTTTTTTAATTTGTAACATTTTTTCTTGTGACTCGGTTCAACGGAGTCACAACATGGCTGTCAACATTTCCTGGTTTGAGGTGTAGATAGCCAATCAGATCTCAAGGACAAGATTAGGAAGGTTCGTGGATCCAACGTGGCCACAGTTGTATATCTGAAAAATCTTTACATTTCTCAGAAACTACTTAATGGATTTACACCATTTAACAAAAAGAGTGCTTTCTGAACCAAGAGCTAGCTCTTTGCCAAATTTGGTGTAATTCCGATCAGCAGTTCGGGCTGTAGCCGTGTCTAAAGTTTCCTATGGAAATTAACATGGAGAAAAAGTGTTTTGTTTTCTCGGCCCCCGCTTGACGAATCACCCCGAAACTTTTACCACAGCAGCTGAAGTGAGTGGCGTATTCGTTTTGAAAATGTTGCTAAGATTCGTCAAACTACGCTAAAGATATTGGCAAATGAAAAAACGTTCTTCCTATGGAAACTAGGTCCTAACTATAACTACCTACTAATATACATATAACCAAAGGTTACAGGGATGTTATAGTTACGCTCAAGCTTCACTCATACAAAACCAGTGAAATTCAGCAGTTATAGTTAGCTGAGCTATATGCAATATGTGAGGTCATAAGCAGTGCATTGCGGGGGCACGAGTTATAGTTAGCTCAACTAACTATAGCAGCTGAATTCCACTGGTTTTGTGCGAGTGAAACCTGAGCCCAACTTTAGCATCCCTGCAACCTATGGTTTTTGAAGTGAATTTCGAAAGTTTTTTTAATTCAATTTCCTATCTATAACGTCCCTGTAAACTTCGGTTTCTGTCAGTGAATTTCTAAGGTTTTTCCAAATGCTAATTCCTAACTATAACGCCCCTATAACCTTTTGTTTTTGTCAGTGAATATCTATGTTTTTTAAGTAGTCATGGCATTTGCAGATTGGTGAAGAAAGAGGGCAGGTCCTCCAACAATCTCTGAGGAATCCCACTGTGTAGCAATAACGAAAGTACCAGTAGAGCTTATTAGCCCCAAGATCCATCAGCATCCAAGAAAACGTAATTACCCATCAGTAGTGCGAAAAGAGACATGTTTGCAGAGTGGTGGAGAAAGGGCTGTGTGGGACTTGCTAGAGGTAAAAGGAGGTGTTGTTCGCCCCGAGTACACTCAGCAGCCAAGGGGACTTCATCCCCTAACTAGTACTGTGTCAGGAGGCATGTTTGTAGCGAGATAGAGAAAAGGGACGTGCCACAATGACCTCTTGGCAATACCGCATTGTAGGACTTACTGAAGGTAACAGAATGAGGAGGTTGGCCAACAACTCTTCCTGTTACCTCCAGTAAGTCAACACAGTGGGATTGCTCAGGGGTTTTCAAAGGCAATGGCCCCTTTATCCACCACTCTGTAAACTCACCTCCTGGCACACTGCTGGCTGTTGGATGAAGTTGCCTTGGCTCCAGATGGTCCATGGGGCCAACTATCCCTCCTGTTACCTCCAGTAAGCCCCACACAACGGGATTGCTGAGAGGTCTTGGTTGAAGTGCTGGCAGCCAATCAAATTTCTCGTAAACTACTGAATGGCTTTACACCAAATCACAAAAAGCAGACTTTCTGGAACAACATCTAGCTTCCTGCTAAATTTGGTGAAATTCCATTCAGAGGTTCGGGCTGTAGTGATGTACAAAAAATTTAAAATCCGCATAGACATAACAAGGGAAAAACGCATTTTGGGTCCAGTTTTGTCTCGGTCTCTGCCTGACGGAACACCCCAAAACTTTCAACACAGCAGCTGAACCAAAAAGGGGAAGTTTTTAGAAAATTGCAGGACATTTCGTTAAGCGGCACCAAAGTTATTGGCAAAACAAAAAAACGCTTTTACTATGGAAACATTGCACCTGACTATAACTACCTTCTTGGGACCGCCAGTATGTAATATATATATTACCTACTGATGGTTGCAAGTAAGTAATTATAGTTAGGACCTGGTTTCCATAGAAGAGTCATTCACGCACCCACTCACACAAGGATACAAACTCACACAAGCACTCATATAACATATGTTAGAAATAGTATCATTCATTAGTAGTACACAAAGTATACTAATTTAACTTTTGTGGTACCTTGGTATATATTTATAACACCCATGAACAGTGAAGTTATAAGTGATGTAATTTGAGATGTCATGAGTGATGTCATCAGTGAAATCACTGACCATGGCTGTATGGGTCTGTGAGTGCGTGTAAGTGGCTGTATGGGTCTGTGAGTAGGTGCAGGAGAATCTGCGAGGGTCTATGTGTTGGAGCATAAGTGTCTGAGTGGGTGTATAAGTTTCTTTCTGAGTGCATGAGTAAGTGTCTGGGTGGGTCTGTAGGTGGGTGGGAGAGTGTCTGAGTGGGTTTGTGAGTGCCTCCATGAGTGTGTGTCAGTCTTTGAGTGAGTCCATGAGTTTTTGAATGAGTCTATGAGTGGGGGTGTGAGTAGGTCTGGGAGTGGGTGCATGAGTCTGTGAGTGGGTCTGTGAGTGGGTGTGTGAGTCTCTGAGTGGGTCTGTGAGTGGGTGTGAGAGTATGTGTGGTTCAGTAAATGGGTGTGAGTGTCTGAGTTGGTCTGTGAGTGGGTGTATGTGTCTATTTGGATCTGTGAGGGGTGCATAAGTGACTGAATGGGTCTGTGAGTGGCTGTGAGAGTGCCTGAGTAGGTCTGTGAATGAGTATGTGAGTGGGTCTGTGAGTGGGTATGTGAGTGGGTCTATGAGTGGGTGTATCAGTGTCTGAGTGGGTCTGTCAGTTGGTGGGTCAGTAGCTGTGTGAGTGACGGGCCACAACAGAACCACACCTGCCCCTTTATCTACAAAGAGTCCACAGTTTTGCACAAATTATCTACTCAAGTGGAGTACTTTCTTCTGGTTTAACTGCTACCTCATTGGGCAAATGTCCAGTGGGTTTTCTACACTACAGCTGCCTAATGGGCCATGAGGAAAAAATGTCTCCAATGACCTTCTGGGCATTTCGCCATTGTGTTTTTGCCTTGTGTGTCTGTATCCAGAAATCTGTGATAACATGAATCCTCCTGTAGAGAGGACAATAAGACTACAACAAGATTTCCTTATATTCCGCGGCATGAAGAACAGTGGGAAACACACTTGTGGACCTTTTGAGAAGCTGTCCATCATCCTGGCAAAAGGTGGGAAGATCTTTGCATACTACTAAGGCAGACTGGTAGGTCCGACTAATTATTAGAAGGTGTGGGACACACACAACCCTTTCCCACGGCTAATTTTGGCCCGAGGACCCCTAACGCCGATGCCTGGCCATGTCTCCCTGGGTGCCCTGGCCCTTCCCAGGGCATCCAGTGTGCATGTTGAGGATCGAGGGGGAGCCTCAAGGCCCCGTAGTCCCAGCCATCTCACCCCCTTCTGTGGGAGCCGGCATTGCTCCTGCATGCAAGGAGCTGCATTAAATAAAGCTCCTGGCGTGCAGGAGCAATACTCTAATCTCTTTCCCCTCCCATAATTTTTGTGAGTAGGGATACAGATGAAAACTCTGGGTCTTATGTACAAACCCCTTGCACTGCGTCACTTTTTTTGACTCACCGGCAGCGCAGTGTGCTGCCCCATATTTACACGGCCACGCAAATCCACCCTGCCTGACTTTTCATGGCCATGAACATATGGCCCTTTTTCACAAATCACTTTGCGTGAAAGGGGCGTGCCATGAGTGTTGCTGTGGGTGTTCCCAGGCAGCACCTATGGATTCTGCTGCACTTCCAGATTTACAAAATTTCATAGCCCTGTGAATGCATCGGAATCCTACACCTCCCCAAAGAAGGTGTAAGGATTTGCAACGAGGAGAAACACTTTTACTTGTCCTTGTTTTTTCCTCTTCCAATGTGTTCTGCATTATGCAGCACACATTGAAAGAGGAAAAAGTATTTTGTGATACTTTTTGTGCAGAAAGGTGTCCCTTCCTGTACAAAAACAGTCATCCCCACAATGCAGACACCCTTTCACCATGGTGCAAGGGTGCCTGCGATGGCGCATGGCAGCCAATAGTGCAGCATTCCAAATAAGGCCCTCTGTTTCCAGCAAGTAGGAGCAGTTTGACAACTCCTGCTTGCTGGGAGCACAGTTATGTTTGATCTCACTTGGCAGAAGCTGTCACAACTCCCGCCAAATGAGAGCAAACAGTTATGTCTTGGGGTGAGCACCCCAGTATATAGGGAGCTGGCCCTGGAGGTTGGCGGTCCCCAGGGCCATTAATGGCTCCAGGAGGGGGCCATGCAGCCCCCCTTCTTCTGTTTGCCCAGGCTGGGCCCGGCGAGTTGGTGGTACCCAGAGCTGTCTATGGCCCGGGAGGGGGTCGTGCAGCCCTCTTCTACTTTCAAATTGGCCATTTCCCAAGGTGGTGGTGGTCCCCAGAGTGGGGCTGCACAGTCCCCATCCCTTTGACACACTTCTTTTGTGTACGGGGAGGTGGCAGACCCCATGATATTAGGAAATAGGAGGGGGTTCCATGCGACCCCTCTCTTTCTTTCATTACAAAGCCCTGGGGAGATGATGGTACCGGGGTCTTCTACAGGCCGAAGGAGGGGGATGTGCACCCCCCTCCTACAATAACTTATGCCCTCACTATGCACAGTTTTCCCATCAATAATTTTACTGCAAATGTTACAGTGCTATTATCAATGATGTCATACAATGTCATGAGTGATGTTATATCTAGGGCACAAGTTATAGTTACTTGAAAGAACTATAACTAAAACAGCTGAATTTCTATGATTTTATGCATGTAGCAGTTCAACCCAACTATAATGTCCTTGTAACCTTTGGTTTTTAGTGAATTTCTATGTTTTTTAATACTATTTCCCAACCATAAAGTCCCTCTAACCTTTGATTTTTTGTGTGTAAATTTCTACGGATTTTTTAATGTAAGTAAGATTCCCATCACAATGCACAGTGGGCGAGGGTTAGACATAGGACCTGAGCTGGCATTGTGCTGCCTCCACCCTAGTTTGCTGCTCCTGCCCCCACTCTTTGCTATCCATTGTCAAAGCCCTTGCCCTTCTCCCTCATTACAGCCCTGTGTAGCCTTTGTTCTGCCAATGCACTTCTTGCTTGTCGTGAACAGTTAGCTTACTGCCCCATCTACTTCCTCCCTAACCTCTGTTGTCCTAGTCCACACACCAGCCCCCTACCACTTGCCCAGCATGATCCCATGTGCTACTACTGCCCTCCATTTTGCTTTATTTCCCTGCCAACTCTTACTGCCCACCTTTGCTCAATTTTATGCCCCATCATTGCCCTCCTGATTAGCCTCAGTGCTAAGCTTTCTGCCCCTAGCCTCCTTCCCCCTGCTGTCCGATATCAGTGCTCATGCCCCTGCTCCCTCCTTTTTGCCCACCATATTCTATTGACCCATGACTGCCCCTTCTAGCTACCATTAGTGTTCTGTTGAGCTGCGACTGCCCCTCCCACCTACCTAGCATGGTCAGACGGCTGCAGCCTGTCCCTGCGACCTCTACCCTGCATGTCTGAGTTCCATGCCCCTATCCCTTCCTTACTGTCCAACATGGTCCATTTTGCTGCCACACCCTTCTGCCTTCAATGCTCTGTAGTGCAGCAACTGCTATTACTGCCTGCCCTGTGTGGTCTGTTGTGAAGCCCCTTTCCCTACCCTCTCGTGTCTGTGTCCATCTTCTACCCCTTCCTTCTGTTCTCCATGGTCCTTTGTGCATGAGCTGCTCCCGCCTTCTTTCCCACCATGCCTGTTGTGCCACCACTAACCCTCCTGCTTGCCAGTCATGGTTGTCTGTGCTGGCATAGCCCATCCCACCTACATTGTGTGGTCAGCTTGCTTCCCCTGACCCGCTCCAACTTTCCCTCCATTGTCTGTGTGTTTGCCATTATAGTATCACTGTTGCCCTCCATGGTGTATTATACTTCCAGTGCCCATCCTGCCTGTCCTCCTTGGTCAGCTTGCACTACTGCCCTGCTTCCTCACCCCCTGCCCTCTGTTTTCCATGTGCAGGCCCCTGTCTACTCCCTCCTGCCCTGTCTGGTCTATTGTCGTGCCCCTGCCCCCTCCCTCCTGCCCTTCATGGTCCGTTATGCTGCAACTGTCCCTCCTGTCTGTCCGGTATGGTCAGCTTGCTGCCCTTGCATCTTTCCCCTCTGCTCTCTGTTGTCCATGTGCATGGCTCTGTCCACTCTCTATTGCTTTCCATGGTCAAATATGCTACACTGCCGTCCCCCTTGTCCTGTGTGGTGTATTGTGCTGCTGCAACCCCTGTAAGGTCAGTTTGGGTCCCCTGCCCATCTCCCTCCTGCCCTCTGTTATCCGGGTCCATGTCCCTACCCCATTCCTCCTTACCTCTGTGATCCAATGTACCATATGTGCCAACATTTTGAACTTAGTAAGAGGGAGATTTTGAAAACAAACCTGGGGAATTTATTTTCCCCATTGACTTACATTGAGATTGAGATTTAATGTGGGAGGTAGATAAAATAAAGCCCTTTTATGCTTCAAAACATCAGAAGTCTCCTGCTTGAATCCGATCTGTTGGCATATATGGGTATACTGCCAGTGCCTCTTCCTCTGCCTTGCATGGTCTGTGGTGCTGCCACTGCCCGTCCCGCCTGCCCAGCATGGTCAACTTGTTGCAGCTGCACCCTCCTCCCTGCCTCCAATTATCTGAGTCTGTGCCCCTGACCTCTGCCTCCCCACAGTATTCTAATGAACAATTAGATTGCTAACATTCTAATTTTATTACAAAAGTGTGGCACACCTAACGTCATATTGATGTAATCAAAACTGTACTACCTAAAGTATTTCCTTTAGAAATTATAAAAATGAGAGGGTCTTATTTCCATAGCAATTATGGTTAGTGCCCCAAAAAGCTAAAATAGGGGCATAATTTCTGAGTTCTCAAATAGTGATTAAGCACTTTTAAATTATTACCTATGTTTATGTTTTTTCATCCAGTTGATCACTTGAATAAATGCTACACAGAGGATGTGGGGTTACAGCCAGAGCTGCAGACTTTGCAACTGGGGAACCAGGTTCAAGTTTCGGTACCAACTCAACATCCTGTGATTCTGGTCAAATCTCTTAATCTTTCCATGCCTAAAACCAAAATGAATGTGTCCTTTTGTAATGTAACTGATGCTCATGCAAAGCACCTGAATACTCCAGGTCCAGGTCAAGTCGATGCTATATAAAACTGCAACAAAAAAACTAACTGTTTTGCACACTTCTGTCACTGGGTATACTTAGGCTACATATGGGTGATATTATTGCTTCAAGAAAAAAAAGGGCCAAGAAATAATAGTGGTAAAAAAGGTGCTAAAATGTAATTCCCATGCAATTTCCCATTGGTATTTTGAACTTGATTACAGTCCAAACTGCGTGACGGAATTACACCAAATTTGGCAGAAAGGTAGCTCTTGATCCAGAAAGAACACTTTTTGTTATTTGGTGTAAATGTGTTCTGTACTTTTTGAGATATTAAAAGAAATCCAAATTTGTATATCTGGGCAGCGCCTAAGCACAGATCTCATGGTGAGATCAGATTGGCTGTCGGCACTTCAACCAGGAAGTGCAAGCAGCCATCTTTGGATCAATACACATGATAGCACTCCATTGAAATGCATTTGTCAGCAAACATGGATGTGTTAGAGGAGTGTCAGAGGGACTTATGCTGGGTACGAAATTGAGTTATACCTTTTTTTTCCACTTCAGAAATTCGTGAATCCCTTGCGAGGCTCAGCGCAGCACCCATGTAAATCTGCAATGGATCCACAAATCTTGATGCACTTTGAAAACAAACACTTTCAGACCCACTGAGACACCCACACAGGTACTTTGATACCTATTTACAGACCCACACAGGCAGTCAGACATGTACCCACTCACAGACCTATGCAGGCATTCACACATCCACTCACTGAGCCATGCAGGCTCTACCAGACCCGCTCTCAGACCCACATAGGCACTCACACACCCACTCTTATACCTACACAAGCATTGACACACTCACTCTCAGATGCATGTAGACACTCACAAACTGACTCTCATATCCATGTAGGCACTTATATACCCACACATCCACACAGGCACTCACAACCCACACAGGAAGTCTCACAGCCACTCACAGAGCCACTGATACACCCATTCACAGACCCAAGTTGGCACTGACAGACCCATTCACAGACCAACACAGGCACTCACAAACCCAGTCACATGCCTATGCAGGTACTCACATGCCTATTCACAGACCCTTACAGGTACTCAGAGACCCACCTACATACCCACATAGGCACTTACACACCCACCTACAGACCTACACAACCACTCACACACTCAGATACCCACACATGTACTCTCACACCCAGTGACAGAACCACACAGGCACTCACAGGCTCACTGACAGAGCCATGCAGGCACTCATATACCTAATCAGAAATCCATGCAGGTACTGACAGACCTATTCACACACCCACACAGGTACTCACAGACCTATGCTGATACTCACACACCCACTGACAGACCAATGCATCCACTTATATATCTACTTACAGCCCAATAGAGGCACTCTCACACCTATTCACAGACCCACATAGGCACTCACACACCCACTCACAGTTTCATGCTGGTACTTTCACACCCATTCTGAATCTCCCACTCCCACTCACAGACCCATTCAGACACTCATAGACCCATGCAGACACTTATAGACCCGCTCATAGACCCATGCAAGCACTCAAACTCCCATTCACAGAGACACTTAGGTACTCACACACCTATTGACAGACCCACACAGCTACTCATCTACCCACTCATAGACCCACACAGGTACTCTTATACCCACCTACTCACAGTGACACAGATACCCACTAAGAGACCCACACAGGCAATCTCACACCCAGTCATAGAGCTAATCACACACCCACTCACAGTCCCATGCTGGCACTGACAGACCCATTAACACACCAGCACAGGCACTCACAGACCCAGTCACAGTTCCATAAGGTACTCTGAGACCCACTCACACCCACATAGGCACTCACATACCCACTTACGTAATCACACAACCACACACACATACTCACAGACCCACAGAGCCTCCGACAGACCCACTGAAAGACCCACGCAATCACTCACATCCCCTCATAGACCCACACTGTCACTCGTGAACACACCCACTCACACACCTATACAGTCTCTCACACACCCACTGACACATCCTCAAAACCACTGACCCACTCCCTCAGACACCATACAGACACCCACACAACCACTCACACACCCACTCACTCAATCCCATACCCATACAGTATAAAACACATATATAGACATACTTTATATAACGTTCAGTCTAGCTGTTTAGTAAGATATTCATTTAACATTTCCCTTTGTATTCATTTGTTGAAAAAACTACATCAAAAATGCATTTTTCTTGTTCACGGGGACACCGGAGGTTGCAATGACGTCAGTAGTCGCCAATACAAATGACAAAGTGTAAAACACATATATAGACATATCTTACATAAAGTTTGAGTCTAGCTGTTTAGTACCATATTGATTTAACTTTATTTTAACAATACATTTGCAAAAAGCAACTACTTCAAAAAATAACTTTCAGCAGCGGTACACGCAAATAGCACAGAACTACCAAATAAAGAAACTTCATTGGTTTACACAGTTTCCTTCATGAAAGGAAATACACACCCATTTCTACCTTTTTGAACTTTCCAGGTAGTGGTTACTTTGTGATAGGAGCTCACCCAAACTGATTTTGAAAATTGTACTGTTTTTTAACTTTTCTGGGCAATTTCTACAAAACTAAAATGGCACCAGAAGAATCAGAGGAAGACCAACATCTGGTTGAAGTTGTTGAACACCAGGAGGACTCAGGTGCACATGAACAGTCTTCTGATGAAGAACTAGCAATGAAGAAACAAAGCATATCTTGGGATTTTTTCACTCTTCCATCTGATAAATCGAATACCACATCTAAATTGGTGAGGTGCAGCAAAAGAATATTCATGTAATACAACAATCATGTTGTACAACTTGAAAACATACCACAAGAAGCACCTTAAAATTGCACAGAGAAACAAAGGAGAGGGATCATCAGTTTCCAGACTCCTCCAGTCCCCTGCTCCTGACGACAAAGTTCCAGCTTAATTGGAGAGAAGATGCAGTGAAATGTCATCAGAACTAAAGTGTTTTGCTACCTTCTGCATGAACTGTAACACCATCATAACACCCGGGGAGCAGTCTGTGGGTGAAATTTTGCAGACTGTGAAAAACCATACTTGTTAATTTTTTTCATTTTTAATTGCAGCAGTTCAAGGACTGTGAAAACATATAAATGAAGAAACATGTATTAGGATTTCATCTTGAACATTAGGCAACCAAAATAAGATACAATGGTGAAGTGGAGAGATTTCTTAGCTGCAACTTGTATTATAGAACCTCCATTTAGATTTTATCTGTTGTAACAGATTACAGTCTTATAATGTTTTATAAATTCCTTTCCTCCAGTTTAAAAGAGCCTTTTTGTTTCTAACAAACTTGCTATAAACAATACCCAAATAGGCTGAACAATGTCGCAGGAACTCATAATTCATATACATGTCAACACAAGACTACATTTTGTTATCCTAAATTGTCCTTAGAACTTCAGGTCAAGAAATATCAGATATAAGTTTGGTAACTTTTTACATAGTCTTGATTTGAATGACATTTCTACGTCATTGCACTCTGTACATCCTCTTTGACATCTTAAATATATTGTGTAAAATGTAGAGGTTATATTAACTCCTTCATGAAATATGATTGCTGTAGTTGTGAAACTTCTGTTTGAAATGGACATTTGTCCAGCTACAAAGTTTGCAATTACAGTTTCTAATTCAGTACCATCCAATCTGCATCGTTGCTGCATGACAATGACATATTTCCCACACCTTTGTAGTAACAATATAGACCAAAGTTCTGATTTGCAGCTTGGACAGGTCATATCTTGATGGGCTTTTTTGGTTAAATCTTCAAAAGCCACAGCTCTAGAATCTGGTAACATCAAGAAGAGGAATCTTTCCAAATTAATTTTAGTGCTAGAGTTGAATCCACAATATTTACACTTATGGTTCAATTTATAAGTTAAACCAAATAATTTATTGATATTCACATACTCTTCCTCTAATCGTCCTAGCATTACCATTAAAATTTCTTGAGCATCCTGCTGAACATTTTGAGAAAAAACTAGTAATGCAGTACACTATACCTTTTAGACCTTTCTACAACTTTGTTGATGGTAACTTGCCTGTCTTTGGCTCCACACCAACCATAGCCTGAAATTTAGGTACACTTTGGATAAGAATTGACTCATAAATATTTAAACCTTAAAGTGGTTCTGGAATGGGAACCAGTTCTAACTAGTTATGCACAGCTCTAGCAGGTATTTTATTCTCCTCTAATTTATTGTAACAGTACTTACATATAACTTGGTGTGTGGACAAGACAAAGTGTTCCTCTACAAATACGAACACAGCAAAATTTTGCCAGTTATCATTATTTTCTTGAATATTTTTTATATAAAAGTCAACAGTCTGTGTTTCAATCTTTGAGTGAGTGTTTCAACAACATATGCAAACATACTCTGGTTTTTCAGAGCACACTGTGTTAACCTTTGTAATATCTTCTTCAAAGCTATCAACTACAATACATGTGTCCTGTTCTGCAACTCCTCCTCTTGTCAACTCTTCATTTTCCAGAGAGTCTTGCTCTGGACAAAAGAAATGAAACTGTACATCATCACAATCCTTTTCTACCTCTGCCACAGTACCATGCAAAAGTGCTCTATTTGGAATTTTGACATAGTGCAGCATCCTAACTAAAGTTTGCATTGTTGTGAGGCGTACAGCTAACATCCTGAAATGATGAAAGGCGCTTTGGCACACTTTCTTTAATAAACAATGTAGTGAGTGTTCCTTCAAATCTGTATGCTTTCCAACTTTGCAAGGATTTATTCCTTATAAAGTACTTAGTTTGTGTTTTGAACTTCGCCTTGGAAAGATATGTAGAAATATTCTTAGTTTATCAATGAATTGCGGTTGAATACTACAAACACTACTACAATCCCATTTGTATACAGGGTCTGACTACACCTTCCCTGTACCTCTTCTGCAATAACTTGTTCTACATTTCCAGATACCATCACCTCTTTTGCTATAGGAGTACCATTTTTCATTTCATAACATCGTCCTCTTTCATCAATAGCATTAACTAATGTGATAAAAATGGAGATAGCTTTCTTCATTAAAGAAAGGCTCTGTAGTCGAAGTATGTATCCCTCCTCCATTAAAAACTGTACAAACGGTACTTCTATTCAATATTCATTTCTTCTGGTTTTGTCTCTTCATGTACATCATAATTTTGTCTCCTCTTCAAAGCAAAGGCCTTATCAACCTCTCCCTCAACTTGTTCTTTCTGTTTTAGTGCCTCTATCCTTTTTCTATACTTGTTCATATTTCTCAGTAGATTTAGACCCACTCTACTATGAAACATCCTGGCTCCGATTTCCTTAAACTGTTGCTGTCTCCTAGTTAAGGTGTGTCCATCTTTGTTACATTCTTTCCTGTTCTCGTAATATAGATATTGTCCACTCTTATTCTTTCTCATAGTTTCTTCATATTTTCATTATTTTGTAATCTTTGTAGGTGTCCACATATATTTTTAAGAAATGACCTTGTCCTCTTACCAGTAGCTCCTTTTTCTTTCACCACTTATTCTGCATTTTGCCCCTTCTGCAGAAATACTGTAGTTGCTTCTGTTACATTGTCCTCCAACCTTTTGTAGTCATTCTAACTGTCTGTAAAAAAAATAAGTATATTTTAATTTTTACTCAAGCCAACGTACCAACGACTTTACTACTGACTTACACAGAATACAAAAACATTTTTTTATGTTATGTTGCAGTATTAAATCTACGGATGAATCTAGCTATAAAACTATATGCACATACTTCAATATACCAAACCCAAAACAAAACCTGAAACTTTATTTATTAGTTACCTTTTAACATTATAGCACCCGCTCCTGCAACACAGCTGCACCAAATCTCAGTTCTCACTAATACATGGTGAAAGACCAGTCTATCCCTTCTGTAGTAATTTTTAAAATGAGTATCAGTGAAATTGTAGAAGTACATAAGGTGTCTCAACACTTTAAATCCAAAAACACAACATAAATGCTATTTGTGTGCCTCTCTACAACTGTGTCACTGGTGTATTTAGTATCTCAGTACTTTTCTACTTAGATTATTAGATTAGAATTTTGGGAAATGGTGCATATAAAAATGTGCACATTAATCTCTATCAGAGTATATAGCTCACAAATTCTTCCAAGTACATGCAAAAAGTGTGTGACAGGTTGCATATATAATTCACCAGATGGTTCTATAAGACTACATATTCCTCAATATAACTTGTAAATACATGTGTTTGTGGTTGAATACATCAATACTCCCCGGATGTTTACATGAGTGCATAGGCAGTGCCTAGGTGATTTTCTGAGGATACAGGTAGTAACTGGATGAGTCACTGAGTATGTGAGAACTAAATGGGTCACTCCATATCTGCATAGTTACTGCCTGTGTGTTTGCATGAGCGTATCACTACTATCTGGGTGTTTGGGTGAGTGCAGGAGTAGTGCCAGAATGATTAGATAAGTGCATGACCAATGCCTTCATAATTCAATACATGCATAGATAGTGGTTAGATGACTAAATGAGTGCAACTCTGGTGCCTGGATGATTGCAGGAGTGCATAGATAGTATATAGGTGATTCATAAAGTGCATGTATAGTGCATACATGATTTTGCATAGCACCTGGCAGACTGGATGAGTGCATGAGTAGGATTTCAGTGATTGGATGAGTACATGGCTGCTGCCCATGTGTTTTTTGTTGAGTGAACAGGTAGTTCCTGGGTGTTTAGATAAGTACATGGGAAGTGCCTGGATATTGAATGAGTGCATCAGTAGTGCCTGGCTGATTATATGAGTGCATGGCTAGTGTCTGAGTGATTGCATGAGTTCATTGTTAAAGCTCAAGTGATTGGACGAAAGCAATTGTACTGCTGGGGTGATTGTATTAGTCGAAGAGTATTTCCTCAGTAATTGAGTCCACATGTACTAGATGGGTAATAGTTTCACTGCAATGGTACTCCCTGCATAATTAGATGAGTTCATGAGTAGTGCTTGAGTGTTTGGATGAATGCATGGGTTGTGCCTCAGTATTTTAAGGACTGAATAGGTACAGCCTTGGTGATTGTATAAGTAAATGGTAAGTGCCTGGATGATTGGATAAATGCATGGGTAGTGCCTGAATTGTTCAATGACTACATAATTAGTGCCTGTGTGATTGCAAGAGTGCATGTGTAGTACCTGGGTAATTGAATAAGTACGTGGATCCTGCATGAGCGATTTGATGACTGCCTGAGTAGTGGCTGGGTGATTTGCTGAGTAACTGAGTAGTGCCTGACTGAATGTGAAAGCACCTCCATTGCTGTTAGATACATAACAGTTGTGACTATATCTATGACTCATTGTTTAAGTCCTTCTGTCGGTATCAAACTACCTGTTTTAGAGTATTTATCCTTTTTCTACTGAGCTATGTGTGAGTGAATTCTAGATATTGCACTTAATATATAATTCGATACATGGATCTCTAGGAGCCTACACAGCTCTGTTATTCAGCATGCACATCAGTGGGTTTCTAAAACTGAAAACAATAATTCTCACTTTTTCAAAGCACTAAACCTTTTCTTAATGGCCTACCTACATAATTTCTCAAATATTTCTTGTGTCTTTAAAACATATTTTCAATATTTCTCAAAGCAAATTTACACACTAAGTGAAGCTAGCACACAAACTCTCAAGAGACTTTCTGCACTATTAACCCTCCTCAATTTTAAATGCAACTGGCCAGATGTGCGACCCTTTCGTTTAGCGCCTTGCTATTTGCGACACATTGCGAGTCGTAAATTGATAGTCTCTAAATGTAATGTACAACAGTGTGTTTACACTGTTTTGCGTTTCACAATGATGTCGGAAATTGCGAGGTTCAATAATATAAATGAGCTTCTCGCAATTTGCGAGCCCATAGTGAATGCCAGCCCTCCCAGGGATGGTGGCCTACTGGGCTCAGCAGACCACCATGTCTGAGACTGCTTTTTAATAAAGCAGCTTTTTTTTAAATGCCGCCCATTCTTCTTAAAGGAAAACGGGGTGCATTTAAAAAAAGAATAAAAATAAACATTTTCGTGTCATATTTTAAGGGCAGGCAGTGGTCCCTGGGATCACTGCCTGCCCTTAAAAATTTATTTTGCCAAGCATTTGCAAAGGGGAAGGGGTACCCTTCCCCTCTGCAAGTGCATTACCACCTACTTGCACTAGGTGGTAATTGCGAGTGTTTGGTCGCAAAACATTAGTACATTGTTTTGAGACTCGCAATTTGGAAGGGAATGCCCCTTCCAAATAGGGAGTCGCAAAACATATTTAGCGAGTCGAAAAAAAATGACAACTCGCTAAATGGGCTATGTACATGGCCCAATATGTTTTTGCATGGGCAAATGGGTTCACAAACCCCTTTGCGCATGCATAACGGGTTGTACATCTGGCCCAACATGTTTAAAGAAATACATCACCCTCACCACATACATGACATTTTCAACAGCCTTAAAGAACATAGATCACCGTGTAAACATATATGTGATTTCATAATAGATGTACGCCTTTAGGCATTCTTTCCCAAATTTTTAGTTCTCTACATCTTTAAGTAAACTCAAGAGTCTCATCGTACATATAACTATTTGCAACCAGAGAAACCATATCTCACCATCTAAACATATGCAAACTGGTCATATAAGTTAAAAACAGATTGACAAATACTTCATATAATACATACCTAACAAGTATTACTACTCTATAATTCATAGACAGGCACAGCACATTTTCTTATCTTTTATTTGTGACTACACTACTCCTGTTTAGCAATGTGGCTAACAATACTATAATTCCCAGAATGCAAATAACATCCATGTATCTATTCTACCCATATGCTTAACATTTAAAATGTACCTACTTTTAAATACATTCATCATTGTAACTCTCAACAACACTATACTGTTGTTAGCATGAGCTTTGCTGCCATGATGCTGCTTTTGCACACTTTACTGCATGACTTTATTTTTGCAAGACTATGTTTATGCTTGTCACATGAGAACTGTCTGAGTTCTCTGCTGAGTTACTAGAGTTTAGTCTGAAAATGATGTGCAAGGTCGATGAGCAATGCCCCTTGTTATTCTGTTCTGATCAGTCCCTAGCACCTAGACATAACATGCTAAACACAGCTGCACTGCTGGAGACTAGTGCTTTGATATTACGGGGATGCATGTTGTTTTAACACACACTTGGAGAGAGCCCTTTCCATGGAGAAGAGCTATGCTGTTCCTATGATGTAAACCTTCCATCTAGGCTTTAAGGTATGGGGTCTGTTGACAAAGCCCAGAGATCTTCATTTATATAATAAACTTCTTCCAGTCAAGGGGAGGGTGGTTAGGCCTTATAGTTCTTTTTCAACTGTCTTTATATAATGACTTTCCCCTTTGTACTCTTTGGGATTGTAACAATGCTAATAGTTTTGAGTTGATGCATTTTGCTGCTGGTAGTGGCTTGTGTGCTGTTTTGTAGAGCACGATAGTTAAAATAAACATTTTGAACGATTACAGTGACTCTGCCAATTCTTATTGTGGACAAGTACGAGTGAGCGAGCGAAAGGGTGTGTCTTGCTACCGCGATTCCTGAGAGAGTCGGGAGTGTTGTGTTCTGGGTTGTCTAATCATTTGTAGCTTCATGATTTTGGAGGAGAATGAATGAGACAATATAGCTAGTGAGTTTTGGGATTTTGGGTACTAAGGTGAAAGGTTGGTACACCCCAATACACCGAGGTCCTCTTTTCGTGCGCATAGTTCTGTGTAGGTGCAGAATCCCCGCAACAACTTCCCAAAACATTTGGTACTAGCATCTTAAACAAATACCCTCTACCAGATACAGTTCATCTGATATACATTTTTCATATCACTGTGATACTCTTTTTTAATCAAACTCCTGCATACAACTCATTTTTAATGTAAATTTTTAAATTATAAATATGTTATGTACATACCTGTCAATAGAGTTTGTAGATTGTATTGTTGTTTTAGCTCTTTTTGGATAGTTTTGACACTGTTAGGATTTGTAAAAACGAAGCACAAGAATGATATTCCACTCTCATACAAAGCAACTATAAAGTGGCAACCTCTTCAACTTTCCACTCTATGATCATGAGAAAGGCAGCAAATGAAATCAGGTCTTTCATTTTAGGCTACTCTTTTCTCCACTCAAGAATGGTAGGCATCTGTTAACCCTTTCCCTTTCTTTCAAAAATAGATTCCTGTCTATGCGTATTTGCGATATTTTTGAGATTATAGAGGAGTAATCATGAGAAAAAACAGGAGTCCAAAACTATATTTAGCTTCAGTTAAATACTGCACAACAGTTTATTACATAGTCCTGAGTTGGAAATTAAAGTTTATCATTACATAAATTGCATCATAACTCCTCAAACTTTCAAAAAATGTTCTGTCTCTTTAACACACTTCCCCCAATACACTCTTAGCTCAGTGTATCAAGCAAACTGGAGGAACGAGTAGGTCACAAGTTCACAGCACATTCTAGAAGGACCATGCTACTTCCAAATCAGATACTGCAGGTGCATCCATTTCTGTATTATATTTCTTTCTTTAAACAACTGCCAATAATAGGACTTCTTGCTAACACATCCAACACACTACCTAATTGTTTTCACTTACATGCTGATCGCATTCAATCAAATATATATTTTTGTTTACAAAGAAAACACCTTCATTTTAACTGTTTTTCATTTGGAAAATCACCTCATTCAGCTCCAGCCTTCTCCTGACTGCTATTTCTCCTTCACTTCAAAATGCTTAGAGTGTGGATTGTTGGCCACAGCTATGTCTATTGGGCTAAAGAGGCTGGAAAAAAAGAAGTATTGACAGGGACGTGGGTTTGCTAAATGGGGAGATTACCTGGTTTGGCCTGAGTGGGTTAAAGTTTTCTCAGTTGCTGGCTTTGATTAAACGCATTGTGGATTGCCAAGCTCCTCACCTCATGATTGTGCACTGTGGTGGCAATTACCTATGTGCATTGATTGGGGTAGGGCTGGAAATCCTAATGAAGGATAACTATGCAGAATTGAGGTTGCTTCTACCGCACACTGTCTTGGTGTACTCCAATATATGCCAAAGACAGAAATGGAAGTGGTCAAATCAATTGTGACCACAGATTGACAAAGCCAGGAAACATGTAAAAAAACGGTTCCTGCATTCCTCAGAGACCATAACATGGGCTCAATCTATAACAACAATCTGTGTTTTTATATACATGTAATTTATAGAAATGATGGAGTTCACTTTACAGAAGAAGGCAACAGGGTGTTTCTAAGTAACCTGAAAATCTGCATATACACACTATCAACACAAAGGCACTTGGCAGAGCCACCTAGCACCTGAAATATTGTAATTTCTTTTTCTAAAGATCCCCTTTTTTGTTTTTGAGAATCTTCAAGACGATGCGTTTTGAGCCTACAATTTAAAGCCTCCTCAGGACAAAGTGGGTCCAGGGTTACCCAAACTCAAACTGATATGTTCTACAGGGACACAAAATTTGCACTTGTATTATTTTAGCTTGAGAACTAATTGAATCGATGGAATCTCGAGGCCACACCGGTAATGCAGGTATTGTTTTTTTAAAAACAAACGTGCTTTGATTGATGAAGTAAATGGGACGTAGCAGTCCTCAGTTTTTGAAGGTCGTTCATATCGGTGATCCGAGAATTCAGCTGGGTAATGTGCAACCAAAATCCTGGTCCCGCTTTGATTCGAGGAGGCATTAAATGGAGGCTGAAATGCGTTGACCCCTACTTTCCAGGATCAACTTCAATCTTTCAGGAAACATTTATGCAACTTATTGAGGTTGTGACCATAGAGATGTCATTTGAGGCAATTTTCCAAAATATACATTAGATGGTCATAAATCTATTAGATTTTGAGACCTGATGGCGGTATTCTCTCATTGTTATTGTCATAAAAGGGTAAATAATCCTCCATTGCGGCTACTTGTGTTCACTTATTTTTAAAGCTAATGTGATGTTTTCTTTGTACTGTGTCATTATTGTGTAGATATGTAATGATCTTTTTAAGTTACACTTTGTCAAAAGATTTTGAACATGAAAAATAATATAAAACAGTGAATAAAAAAATTGTTCTGCTGTGACCTGCTTTACAGTAATGCCCTTTTTCAGCTAGGAGATTCTAATCCTCCTTAGGTGAATTAGTAATTAAGTGTGTACACTAAGTGAGTTTGACTTCTCTACCACCAGAGGTGACAAATGGTAAGTCGTTCCTCTTAAAAACCTCTAGATTGTTCCTGCTTGAGCTTTTTTTTGTTTCTTGCAACTATGTGCGGTGTAGCCTAGGCTCTAGAAGGTTATATGGGCTCCCTTCCTCCTTCATTTTTACTCTTCTGAGTGTTAGCATCTTTCTAAAAACCTCAATGAGTGTCACTGTCAGTGCCCTTTTAGGGACAAGATGACAGATGTAAAGAATCCTATAGGTACCAGACTACTTATGTATCACACCACATGCTCTCTAAATGTGTGTAGAAGAAACTGCATGGGTCTCTTTCTGCTCATTATACAGGGCAGCTAAGTATGAAGCTGTGAGTTCAATTGCTTCCTTGAGATCTGCCTAGCTAAGAGATCTGTGCTTCTGGGCTGAAGGCGGAAGTAGCTCTTTTGTATTTAATGTCTATATTATGAGGAGTTTGGAACGTTTATTCAAGAAATGCAGAAAGTAAGAGCGAATGTGTGTAGTGACATATACCTCTGGATTGCGCTTAAATGACACCTCTTCAAAGCTGTAACACACAAATCAGCTGTTCTGTCGGTTGGCACAGCATGAGACTTGGTTTCTCACCCAATCACATCTCACAGTATTTTAATGTATTACAAAACTTGTGCAATATTTACACCTGCTTATGCTTTCACGAACTGTTTACCAGCTTGGCATGCTAAAAAAACAGTGAGAGGGTTTTTGCTCACAAACAGTATATTTGAACAAATGGCTTTAAAAGGTATATCATGTTCGTACCACTGATCCAATGTCCCAAAAGGCACCGATGTTAAAAATAGACCTTTCCATCGGCTTCAAAAATGCGCTAGCCAAGACTCTTTTAGAACTGAAATAATACTGGGGTTTCCATCCAGCCCTCATTAGTCACTGGTATGTTGTTGTATAATTTAAATTTGTGTTCTGCCTACTCCAGCATCCAGCATAGGGCAATCTGCTTGTTCACAAAGAGCACGTTCACTCACAAAGTACTTGCATGCATTTTCAGGCCAAAGAAATATTTTGAGGTTCTACTAATTGACCCATAAATAAATATTACAAAAACCATGATAAAATACAACGAGCATTGACAAAGCCAAAAGGCTAAGCACCAATTCAAGAGCTATTGGCCTAGTCAATGTGTGCTTCATCACCACTCAAAGGCAGTTTTTGAGACAACATTCCTAAACAAACTTTGTGTTTTCTGTGCAGACATAATTCAACAACAAACCACATAATTGTTCTGAACAACACAATTACATAATACACCACATACATTCTATCCACACCATATAATTCACTATCATACCACAAAATTCAACAGCACACCATATAATTAAACTCCACTACATAACACTGCGATGGAGCCATGAATCCATGGCAAAAATGTTTCAAAATCAAATGCGGGCTCCCACTCTTGTTTCTACTAAGATCAACGGGGGGGGCAAGGTCCAGGGGGCATGCAGAGTCCAATTTTTAAAAAAGTAGGGGGCGCATGGGACCTCTCCCCAAGGGCTTCATAATGCCCAGGAACCGCCACCTTCCAGGGACTAATGCCATTTTTTGTTAGGTGGACCGCGCTGACCTCTCTGGCGCGCCGGGGACCACACCTCTCCAGGGCTTTAATTGTAAAATGGTGCAGGGGGCAACACAGATCCCCCTGGGCTCTGGGGACCACCAACTCCCTAGGTTTTATGTAAATATGTTGAGGGAGCGGGAGTTCGGAGACCAGCACCACGCCGGGGCTTTCTTGTTTTATAAGAAGTGGGCCTTCTCCTGGGCCTTTCTCGGCCCCGGGGACCACCACTTCCTAGGGGCAGCCTGTTCACATAGAAGCAGGGGGTGTGCAGCCTCACTCCTGGAGCAACACATGACCCTGGGGATAACCATCTCCTGCTATGTCTCAGGGTGCTCACCCCTGGGTAATAGCTGTTTAATTTAGCTTGGCAGGAGGTAGTAGCTCTCATAGAGCAAAAGAAAACACTCTGGTTCCAGAGGGCGAGAGATGTCAAAGTGTTCTCGGCAGCTGGAAGCGAAGGTTTCATCATTTTCTCTGTCCATAGACATGCAGGCAAAGACGGAGATGAAATGATTACTCCTGCTTGGACAGATCTGCCTTTCCAGCAGCTCCCTCCTTGTAACAGCGATGCCAGCTTCCGCAAAATTCGGATTGCCGGCTGGGACCATGGGGGCCTTAAGGCTTCCCCTGCGGTCCACGTGAAATGAGCCGAAAGAGGTTGAATAGAGGTCAGAAAAGAGTAGCAAGATGCAAAATAATGGTGAGAAACGGGCAGAAAGAGGCAGAATAATGGCCTGAAATTAACAGAGAGAGGCAGAATAAAGGACAATAATGAGCAGGAAGAGGCAAGATAAAGTTAAGAAACGAGCAGAAAGAGTCAAAATAAAGGCCACCAACAAAGAAAAAAGAGCCAAAATAGAGGTCAGCGGCGATCAGAAAGAGGCAAGATTAAGGTCAGAAACAAGCAGAAAGAGGCAGAATAAAGGTCAGACAAAAGCAGAAAGAGGGAAAATAAAGGTCAGCAACTAACAGAAAGAGGAAACATAGAGGCCACCAAAAAGTCAAAAGAGGCAAATTAGAGGCCAGCAAAGAGTAGAAAGGGGTGAAATAGAGGTCAGAAACGAGCGGAAGGAGCCATAATATTGGTCAGCAGTGATCAGAAAGAGACAAGATAAAGGTCAGAAACAAGCAGAAAGAGGCAGAATAAAGGTCAGAGAAAAGCAGAAAGAAGGATTATAAAGGTCAGCAACGAGCAGAAAGAGACAAAATAGAGGCCAGCAACAAACAGAATGAGGGAAAACAGGTAAGAAACAAGCAGAAAGAGGGAAAATAAAGGTCAGCAACTAACAGAAAGAGGAAACATAGAGGCCAGCAAAGAGTCAAAAGAGGCAAAATAGAGGTCAGAAACAAGCAGAGGGAGCCAAAATATTGGTCAGCAGTGATCAGAAAGAGGCAAGATAAAGGTCAGAAAGAAGCAGAAAGAGGCAGAATAAAGGTCAGAAAAGAGCAGAAAAAGGGATAAAAAAGGTCAGCAACGAGCAGAAAGAGACAAAATAGTGGCCAGCAATGAACAGAATGATGCAAGATAGAGGTAAGAAACAAGCAGAAAGAGGAAAAATAAAGGACAGCAATGAGCAGAAAGAGGTAAAACAGAGGTCAGAAGTTAGCAGGAAGAGGCAAAATAAAGGCAAACAATAAGAAGAAACAGTCAAAATAGAGATCAGAAACTTGCAGAAAGAGGTAAAATAGAGGTCAGAAATGTGCAGAAGGGGCAAAATAAAGGCCAGCAACAAGCAGAAAGAGGCAAAATAGAAATCAGCCACAAGCAGAAACAGACAAAATAGAGGTCAGAAATGAGGATAAAGAGGAAAAATAAAGGTCAACAATGAGCAGAATGAGGTAATATAAAGGTCAGAAACAAGCAGAAAGAGGCAAAATAGAGGTCAGAAACGAGCAAAAAGAGGCCAAATAAAGACCAGAAACAAGCAAAAGAGGCAAATTAAAGGCCAGCCACGAACACAATTAGGCAAAATATAGGTCAGAAACAAGCAGAAAGAGGGAAAATAAAGGTCAGCAATGAGCAGAAAGAGGCAAAATAAAGGTCAGAAGTAAGCAGAAAAAAGGCAGAAAACAAGCAGATAATGGGCAGAACCTACTCAGGCACTCATGCACCCACTCACAGATCTACTCAGAGACTCAAACCCAATTCATAGACCCACTCAGAGACTCATACACCTACTCAGAGCACCCACTCAAAAACTCATGCACCCACTCACGGACCTATTCAGACACTCATGCAGTCACTCACAGACTGACTGACACACTCATGGAGGAACTCGCAAACCCACTCAGAAACTCTTGCACCCACTCACAGACCTAGTCAGACACTCATGCACCCACTCAGAAACTCATACACCCATCCAGACTCTCACACACCCACTCATACACCTATAGAGACACTCATGCACTCACACACATACCCACTGAGACACTCATGCACTCACTCCCAAAGGTTACAGGTTACAATTTGTAAATAACATTAAAAGAAATGTAGATATCCACTAAAAAAAACAAAGGTTACAAGGATTTTTATAGTTAGGAAATAGAATTTAAAAAAACCTTATAAATTCACAGAAAAAACAAACGGTTACAGGGAAGTATAGCAAGGAAATATAATTTAAAAAACCTTCAAAATTCACTGAAAATACCCAAAGGTTACAGGGCGCTATATTTAGGCTCAGATTACACTCATACAAAACCAGTGAAATTCAGCAGTTATTGCTACCTGAGCTAACTATAACACCTCGGCTCCGAAGACTTTTGTTCTCAGCTTTGAATATTCTACAGCTAACAGCTGCGTGCAGAGCTACAGCAAGAGCTGTGAAAAGGGGCTGAAGTCAGCCCCTTGTTCTCCGCGGCTTGTCTGAACTCCTTTTTGTAGTTCAGCTAAGCCAGGGAGACCCAGGATCTGAGCAGCAGTTGCCCCACCCTCCATCTGAAGCCCTAGAACCACTGAGCTACAGGAGGAAGAAAGAGGTAAGGCTGCATGTGTCCTCCTGTATGGTCTGAGTCTTTCTTTTTCCTCTGCCTAATTAATATATTTCCAAGAGGTTGCGGAAAGAGAACAGCAGAGGCAATGTATTAGGACATTGAAATGTTGAGAGCAGCGGGCCTACAGCAGTTCATATAGGCTGATGCTGCTTCATTGTCTTCAATGGCACTCCCAACATTCCAGTGTTGTCATATTTGTGAACTGTAATGTTTGTGAACCTTGGAAGAAGCCTAGAACAACCTGAAACAGACAAGGCTCAGTGCAATTCCTTATTAATATGATATCCGGTGTTGGTTGGCTTTTAGCTACTGATTTTAACAGATGGATATTATCAATATTTACTCAAATGGAGGATGATAAAACATCCTTGCAAACACTAGATACTTTGCATCATTTTAAGTTTCTTAAAGATGGTTGCAAGCCTAATTTTTCTTGAACATGAAAATAAGATAACAAAACAACAAACACAATAGCAACAAACACATCTAGGGTACCTGCAAAGCAACGGACATTTTCTTGGAGTTCATACTCGCATGTAAGTATAAAGTGAAGGTATGCCATTGACACTAGTGCCTGTGGTCATACAAGGGTGATTGTCTAAAAGCTCACAGGGCACAGAGTGGACAACAAAAGTCCTGGCTAATCGACAAGATGATGGACTGCCCACTTGGCATGCCAGAGAAAAGAAATAAAGAAATGGATAAAATAATAACAGGTGGTGCAAAGAGGGGTGTGCTTGCCAGCCTGAATCAGCACTGTATCATCCTTTTGTATACTTAAACACAACACAAATTCTAGTAATGTTACATAAAGTTAGTCCCTACCTCTAGTAAAATGCCTATACATGTCAGGGTACATCCCTTACCTTATCCACTTCCTCCAAGAAGGCATCGATAAAGTCCCTCTTCATGTTTGGGTCGTAGGTCTTCTTATGCTCTGTGATGATGCCCCTCAGAAAGTCAAAGATATTGTCTTGTGCTCTGAAAAGGTCAGAGGCAACTCCAGGGACATGGATCAAGGCAGGGATCACATTTATCAACTGAAGGGCACAATAAGAAGAAAGATTATGCTGGAGCAACTACAATGGAATTTTCATAATGCTATTCTCACTGCATACTAAAAAAACACGAGGGGTCTATTAAGAAATTGCTAATGGCTCTTTTCAGAGGAGGGGTAAGAGAAATAAAAAAAATATGGAATTTCTCTATTTTGATGGACATTTCTCAATGCAAATGGGGTAAGTAGGTGGAGTCTAAAAATCTCCCATATCATCCTCTAACGTACCTTGGAACATCTTCTTTTTTGGAAATAGTCAACACTGGAATGATCTCAAGAATGTGAAATTCATGTCAGAGTCTGAAAGTTATACCTGTGACACATGAGACATGCCTATTTTCTCTTACTCCTAATTCATGAAAAATAAATTTCTAGGTAAATTCTTAAAAAATTATTGTTAAATATTTTGATAAATCCATTAAGGGGTTTATCCGAGCTCATGGACCTTATTTGAAATGAAATGATTTTAGCCTAACATATGTTTGAATAAATTCTAAGGCGAAGACACAATGGTGTTTTATGCCAAGAGAATTTCCATCCATACTTACTTTGGGGTTTCAGTGCCAGTGCTATGTATTGAGTGCACTGTCCCCACAGTGCCCCTTTAAATAGTTGTGCCGAGTGCAAACAGGGAAATTGCACCCTATTAAAATCAATGTGTTGTCTCAGGGCAGCACATTAGCGAAAGACAGAGCGACTGCTGGAATCAGCCTCTCGAGCTTTTACTGTGCAGGCAGTTGCAGACTCTTTTACCCCTTCAGGGGGCTGTTCATAGGGGGAGCACTGCTAGTGCATCACCTCTTTGTGGCTGTGATTAGCTGGGTTGATAAGGGAATGTTGCCCTTAAATTTTGAAATCAATAATTACATATAGATATGATCTTTATACATTGAGGGGCAAGATATAAAACCAATAAATGAAGAATACCACCCTTAACCTTTTTTGTACATCTGGATTAGGATTCAGTGGTACAGAATGTAGCCCAGACAATAATATATTCTAAACAAGAATAAGTGTATTGGTGTGTAGTTCACTCCAGGATGGGTATGATCTTAGTTGTCCCCTGCAACTTGAAGCCACAGTATCTTGACATTAAGTCCGTTGTTATGGGTACACAACCTGCACAAGGAGCACGGGCCTGGGAGGCATTAGTAGAGGCGCTGCGAAGGCCTGTCAGAGACTTGCAAGATGAACCAGAACCTCTTTTGGATGGCGGGCCACAGGGAGCTGTAGGGGGAGCGCAAGACCAGGAAGAGCATTAGACAGGGAAAGCGCCAGGCAACACGGGGAGGGAGGCCGTACCTTAGAGAAGGCACATTTCCGGTAAACCATAAGGATCAGTCAACATGAAACATGGTATACGGAACGGAGCACACTGGAGGGGGAGGGGGGGAGCAGGGATGGGAAGGAGCTGATAGATTGGCGGTTGGGGGGGATTGAATGATTCGGAAAATATTTGTGACTCGATATAAGGATGTTAAGCTGTTACTTGCACATTAAAACAATAAAAAACTTTTCAAAAAAAAAAAAATGGGTATACAACCTGCACATCCACTGTTGTTCTGTGTTTAATGGTGGTATGGAGTCTGACAATCACAGTTATCATCATTTTTTTCTAGGACCACCAATGTCAAGTCATTGACAGTGTGTCCGAGTGCTGTCGCTTTTGCGTCCGTTTTCGGACGAAAAGCGGCAATAATTTTAACGCCCTATTAGCAAGGACACGCTAACGCGTGAATCCATGCTTTTTCGCCCTTTCCCTTAACGCCCAGCTTTGCATCTCTAATGAGATGCAAAGTGGGCATTCCTCACAAGAATAACGGGAGAAATGTCGCTAAGCGACATTTCTCCTATTATCAAGCCTCACGTTAAGAAGCATAGCGACGAGAAAAGTAGCGATAACCTCTGTTATCGCTACTTTCCTTACGCCTGCTTTGAAACTGACTTAGCCATGATATCCTATGGAAGGTGGATATCATGGCTAAGTATGTGTATCCCTATCAGCAAGCTATCGCCAAAAGTTGTGCGATGATCGCTGCATTTCCAGCGATAATCGCACAGTTGGCAGCTTGCACTCTGAATTTTATCGCTTTGGAGATAAGCGTTGCTAATAGCACGCTATCTCCACAATAATATTCAGAGTTGGCCGGCGATAATTATCCTCGCGCTAAGTGCGCTTAGCGATAATTATCGCCGGCCCTTGCTGATATGCCCCTACATTCCTATGACCACAGTATTAGAAAGCTAATAATCATTGAGCATTTTTCCATTTTGCCGTCGCAAACAAGTGTAAATGAACAAAAACTGAATACACTGAGACTTTGGCTCACTCCTTACTATGTATGCTGGCAGGAGTAATTTTATCTGACAAACTCCTATGAAGTATCTACATCCACCACATGATGATGACCTCTATCACCATATGTTCACTGTGCATGACACATACAAATGGCTATATGTACATGAATAAAAGTGAATATTGCTTTTCCCTTTTTTCACATCTTTTTCACTTACATTGGGTGCACAATAGTATCCATTTCACATTGAGACTAGTTCATAGCAATTACTGATTTTGATTGCACATGTATCTTTTTTTGCAATTCTTTTTTCCCTTTTATCTTTCCAGGGAATGGCATACCAATTCCTCAAAGTATGCAAATAAATGTACTTCCTATTAGGTATATATGGTTCCAGAATGGATTTTCCTAGCTGTGAGCAGTGTAAACTGATAATTAGAGGTCCTACAGAAAGCCTACCGACTTACTTGAGCATAAGATAGCTGAAACATGTAGACCACATTGAGATGTGGAGGATTAATAATCTGTCCCTAGCACATCCAATTTTTTCTTAATTTTACTCCTTCCCTGTTTTATTAAAGTGGCATTGCTTTGGGATATGAGGTTATTTTAACAGCTTTTGCAGATCTCACCATATTTCTACACCAATGTCCAAAAGCAGCTGTTCTCAGAATTCAGGTAACTCTTAATGTGGACTTTAACCTTCTAGCTTGAGCTCGAGCTTGAGTGCAGTTTCTGGAGATCTGAGTCTGACCATGTTTACCTATGCCAGTACACTAGGCATAATATTCAGTAAGCTCCAACTGACTAACGCAGGTTCTTAAGGCTGGAGTTATGTTTCCCCCAACAAGGAGATGTCCAGCTGCACCTGTGTCCTCTTAGTGGGGCTTACATAAACAAGGACAGAGGCATGTTGGTCTCCCATCCACACCCTCTTCTGGGGAACTTAGAGAATGGCTAACGTAATGTATGAGGAGAAGCTCAGTATAACCCAGATCATCAAACAGAATAAAATCAGTTGTGGATCCAAAAACTCAAAGAAGACATCAGTTGATAAAGGTAAAAAAACAAATACTATAAAAACTGAAAATTACAGGGTTTCGCAAAAATATTAATAAGATGAAACCTGCTTGGATCGAGTACCCCCATAATACGTACTAACAATAAGTAGAAATAGTGAACTAATGTGCACCACACATAAACACGGGAGATTGCTTAGCACATGTCTGTAATAACACGTAAACAAATAATTGTAATAATCTTGGGGTTTGGAAAAATAAACAAAAAAGTTGCATGAATAGGCCGCATGGACTTTAGTGTTTTGTATGTTGCATCCTGCTTCAAAATAAATAGATAGCGCCACTTTTGCCATATGCTTATGTCAGGTAACACTAATGGGGAGCAACGCACAGGTGGATGGTAGACAGTAAGGGTTGAAATGTCATATGATTAATGAATATCTATATTTCATTTGTTTTAGTGGATTGGATGGGAAGCCATTTTTTATTTAATTTTTCCATTGTAAAGGGAGGGCTTGGAATGGGAGTGAGACTGTCAGGACAAAGCAGCCAAAAGCGCTGAACAAAACAGAAGATGCCTAAGAGTTGAAGGCTGTGATGATGAATGCCTGCCAAGGGCTGTGATCGATCGTGTGAAAGACGACAACTTCAGCAGATGATGTTTTATTTAAATAAAGAATGTCTAAATGTAACGTTTGTAAATTTTATGTGAAAGAACTGAGAGTCAGGCTATGGGAAAGGCTGGGGAACAATAGTATAGTCAAATGTTAGTGAAGTCACCGTGGTATGACATCCCACCCCCCAAAATCACTTGTCAAGTTTTATGAAAATCTCAACTAATGTGGAACGGACATGTAGGGTTTAGACTATAATTGGGGTGCCTTTAGGGGTGTGGTTTAGAGGTCTTGGGCTGGAAGGAGAGAAGAGGGAGCTACGTCGCTGTCCATCGGTTTCTTGTGCAGAGAGGCCTAGCTGTTTCTATCCTATCTTATTCCTGACTGAAACTTTGCTTTTCCTGAATCACCTATTGGGGAACCTTTGTCATCTCCTAGGTCCATGGGTTGGTTTTTCCTACAGACAGATAGGTTTGCATTTAGCCTATGATGTTCTTAGCATCAATGCATTTATCTTTGAAATCTTTTGTCTCCTCATCTATCCCTCCGTTAGGTTTATACTGTTTAGCATAATTATTCTGCTGAACCCTTATGTCTCTTACTCTGTCCACTCCTTCATTTGTATAATGTCATTGTGATGACGAGTCTAACATGAAGGTTGTATATTTTTGGGATCATGAGACTCAATATTTGTTATTGTGACCTGATGTATTATGAGCATTTACATTAAGTTTTTAGATAAACTCACTTATTAACCTTACCAAGAGTTTTTGGTTAATCTTACAGATGTATTGTGAGTTAGTGTCTTATCATTACCATCAACTACTCAACTAATTGGTCCATCGACCAAGTAGAGGAAGAGTTGATATTAATATTAGTTATTTGAATAAAATGTTTAAGGAGATTTTATATGAAAATAAGAAATAAATAAAACAAATTGACTCCAGCACATCAGGGATTCTGGTTGAATGTGTATGGGCCATTATAGTGATTTGTTGAGTATCGGTCCCTGATCGATTTTTGGTATTGGCGCTGGATCAGTTTCATGGTAGCAGAGGACGGTTTAATTATTGATTAGTTTGGTAATGATTATTGATTATTGATTATAGGCTCTTAACACAAAGGGTTAGTGTCAAGTTCTATGTTGTCTAGAGCTCCAGGTACGGAGATACCTGAGGAATCCCGGGAAGGAATCTGCTGGAAGTAGGCAGAAGGAGAGTGTGATAAAGAAATCACACTGCAGAAGTACTTTGTCATACAAATTTCCCTAGATATAACACCTACAGCCCTCCATAACTTTTAGGAATTATTTTCAACAAAGCTTGTCTGAAGGGTAAAATTAACGCTGGTCGTTATTAGGACTCATAGTGAGAAAAAGCTGTAAACTTTTGCAAAGGGAGGGTCAGTAGAAGGAGTAATACTGACGCCAGAAAAGGCCGCGCTGACATTGGTCAGGCAGTGGGCGTACACTATACGGTGATTGGTTGATGGCGTGAGACGCGCTAGAGTTGGTTGAGACCTTGTTTACGTAGCAGTGCTGTGATTGGTTGGTTGGTGTCAGACGTGCTTGTATATGACAAAAGTTAACCAATAAAGTGAGTAGAATTACGGAAAGGTTGTTTTTTGTTTATACATGATAAGACCCATTAGTGGTGGGAGTCAGAAAATGAAGTTAATGCAGAAAAGAAATAATTTTTTCAAAGAAGGACAAAGCAATTGTGACTAGAGAGGGAATTCCGATTCCGCCTCCCAAAACGCCTGCTTCTTTTATGATGTTAGAACAAGGATGTCACACCTGTATGTGGTTGGTAAATTGGATTGAGTACACAAAGGGTGATGGTGTTTTAGCTTTTCCGCAACATGGTACATTTAATGTGAGGACATTGCAAAATTTGAGGAACCAAATGAATTCCTTATTCCCTAATCCTAGATTGACTCAGTATGAAGCATTAGAAGAATGGGAAGTGGAAGCATTTGAGAGTGAAAAATACAGAATTGGTAAAAGAGGTTACAGAAGTATGATGTTCAGATATCCCTTTGAGAGTAGAGATGAAAAATTGAAAAGATGGAGAAGAGATGTAGTAACGGAAGGATTGTACCCAGTTTTAACAGTTCATGAGCAGACTGGAAGTAAAAGTAAAGAAAAGAGAAACCATTTAGAAACTCCATGTATAAGAGGTGATATGAATGATTCTGATGATGATGCATTGATAGAAGTATCCATGAATAGAAAACCTCCGCCATATGAGGAAAATTTAGGGGTTGTGACTCCAAGTGCCCCGCAATTGGGAACCCTGTTGACTCCGCAAGTTACAGATGTAGGGAAAGTAATGAGAGAGAATGAAGCAAAGATGTTGAATAAGGCCAAATTAGAACAGGTTCAGAAATTGAATCAGCTGAATTTGAATGCAGAAGCATTGCCGGTACTGGTAACCATTGGGCACGTAGTACCGTTGTATGGAGATAGACAGAATGTAACTAAGGTACATGCATTAGCTGTGCCAGGTAGCAGCGTTAGGAATAGTGTAAGTGGGAATGAACAGGCAAATGTGAATAACACTTTGTTAGATCTTCCGATTAATGAGCTGATAACTGAGACCCCACAGAGAATTGTTCAATTTGAGCCTAGAAGAATAGAACAAAATGATACTCCAGTAGCAGGGAGTTCCACAGGTCCCTCAGCGGAAGAGTTAAACAATTGGATAAAAGAAATGACGAATCCAAAACCACAACCACAGAGTATAAATGTGAGCCAGTTAAAGGGTGACTTAGACAAAATGATTATTGGAACCTTAAGCCCAGACAGATTAGGAAATTATTGTGAGGAAGAAATGTTGTTTTTGTGTAAATGTATAACCTGGAGAGCAAATAATTTACATGAAAAGATATCTGGAGCTGCTAGTGAGTATGGCGTAGATATAGAAAAATCGAAGGTGTTGCAAAAATTATACAGATTGGCTTTTACTAATAAGGCTTAGAAAGTTTGAATGCTTCAGGAAAAAGGCTACAGGTAAAGGAGATAATGAATATTCTCAAGAAATGGGGAGATGTAGATCGTTGGTAAGTTAGATGGTCTAAAAGGAAGGAAGATGCAGCAAATAAAAGAGCGACTATGTTTCTTATGAAAGAAACTGAACGGATTGAAAGGGTGTGTCCAATTAGAGAAGTACCAGGTGGTGGATATGTACATGTTCCATGGTCAAGACAGGATATATTGTCTTTTACAAATGATTTTCCCAGGCTGAGAGAGAAATCGGTTGAATGGTATAAACAGGTAGATAGGTTTGTCACGGTGTTGAAATTTTTGCTAAAGGATTTAGATGGATTATTTGATATTGTTGTTCCTGCTGATTTATGGACAGAGTGTAAGATTACTGTTGATTGGCCAAAAGAGGAAAACCATAGGGATCCTAAAACAGGTGCACCATCAGAAGAAGTAATGAAAACGTATAATCAGGTAATCACTTTCTTAAAAGGGAATATCTCTCCAAAAGAAACAGATTGGGTTAAGATTGACAGAACTACCCAGGAACCTAAAGAGTCAGTTCATGCTTATTATGAATGACTGCTTCAGGTGTTTAAAACAGTATAGTGGGTTTGAAAATATTGGAGATAAAGATATGGGACATTTTGTGTATCGCTTTGTGTTCGGATTAAGGCCGGAGATTAGTAACATGAGTCAACAGCATTTAATTTGCTGGCAGAGCAAGACAGTGAATGAAATCCTACGGTATGCAAAGTATTGCAGTGATGAAATTGACAGTAAACGTAAAAAGTTAAAGGAGAAAATGATGTGGGCACAAGTAAAGGTAGCTGAACAGCAAGAAAACAGTAATAGTCAAACAAATGGACAGAGTCAAAATGGGCAGAATTTCAGTGGAGGTAAGGGTAAGGGAAAAATGAGTAAGGAAGAAGCAATGAAGAAATTCCCTTGTCATGCGTGCAGAAAGTTTGGATATTGGAGGAATGAGTGTAGAACTGCTAACAAAAATAATGGGAAAACAAAATTTAATTCCACAGAAGCAGAATGAGGTGGGTGTAAATCTACAGCAACAGCAGTAGATAGTTACGCAACAGGTACAGGTGCCACAAGCTCCCAATTCGAGTCATGTGACTGCTCAGGTGCAAAGGTACAATGTGAACTCCAGATATCACGAAGGAGACCCGATTGGTAAGAATAAAGGTGTGAGTCAGCCATATTGGATGCAATGCAATGGAAATGATTCAGACTCATCTCAATGACGGTGCCTGAGGGGGGAGGAAGAGTGCGTACTTGGCGCATCTATAGCGGTAGATCAGTAAGGTCCATTTGTTGACGGAAAACTAAAAGGGAATGATATAACATTTTTAGTGGACACTGGCGCTACCTGTTCTACTGTGAGAGCAGCAGAAATTCCAAACCTACCCCTCTCGGGAGAAACTATCCAAGTTGTAGGAGTCTTGAATAAACATATTCGAACACCAGTCATAAATCCTATAGAAGTTCATATTGGAAACTTCAAAGACATGCATCGGTTTGTGGAATGTGACGCAAATCCGGTAAATCTCTTGGGAAGAGATTTGCTGTGCAAAATGAATTGCACCATCTATTGTACCCCAGATGGAATTGCATTGATGACAAGAGTAGATCCAATTCAGATAAGAGTAAAGAATGACGCTGTGTACCCAAACACACCACAATACAAAATGAGTCCAGAAGTAATTGAAAGAGTTGCTCCAGTAATTGATCAAATGATTGATCAGGGAATCCTAAAGGAAATATTGAGCAGTCCTTGTAAATCGCCTATCATAGCTATCAAAAAGCCTAATGAGAAGTACCGGATAGTGCAGGATCTGCATAAAATAAATGAAATTGTAGTGCCCTGTTGCCCAGTAGTACCGAATACAGCAGTAATTCTTTTTCAAATTCCTTGTGATGCAGAATGATACACAGTGATTGATTTGTGTCAAGCATTTTTTAAATTCCTTTGCATCCGGATAGCCAGTATTTATTTGCTTTCTGATTCGGAGACTTTGTTTTGGCATGGTGCCGAGTTCTTCAAGGGTATACAGAGAGTCCTTCAATCTTTAATCAGATCTTGAAAAAAGTCTAGAGACTTTAGTCTTGCCAGGAAATTCGGTTTTGGTTCAGTACATTGATGAGCTATTGGTGGCATCAAAGGCACAAGAGGCATGCGTCAGGGACACAATTGCCTTATTAAATCATCTTGTGGATGGAGAACAAAAGGTGTCCCCAGCAAAACTACAATTTTGCAAACAGGAAGTACCGTACCTTGGACACAAAATAGAAAAGGGAGTAAGAAAAGTAACCCCAGAAAGAATCTGATTATAAAACAAATGAATCCCCCCAAAACTCAGAAAGAGGTTCTGAATGTTTTTGTGAATGGTTGGCTATTGTCGCTAGTGGATACGTAGTTTCTCACTGATTGCAAAACCCTTACAGAAATTGACTCAAAAGGATGTGAAGAATACGATTGTTTTGGATGATGAAGCCATGGATGCTTTCATAAAATTGAGAAGTAGTCTTTGTAGAGCACCTGCACTAGGAATGCCAGACTACACCAACATATTTGCATTGTACTGTTGTGAGAGAGATGGATGTGCACTCTCAGTCCTAACTCAAAAACATGGAATGACACAACGTCCAGTAGCATACTTTTCTGCTTCCCTGGATACAGTGGCTTCAGCATTGCCAGGATGTTTGAAAGCAGTAGCAGCTACTTGCATGAGTCTGGAGCAGAGTGAACCAATTGTGATGGGTTATCCTGTCAAGGTGTACATGCCACATTCTGTTGAGATTCTTTTGACACGCACTAGGACCCAGTACCTTCCCTCTAATCGGCTGACTAAGTATGAAAGAGTAATTCTGGGTGCTGGAAATGTGACTGTAGTCCGGTGCACCACTGTGAACCCAGCGACTCTATTGCCAAATTCACGCTGTGAGTAAGTGAAAGAGGAAGCTGATCATGATTGTTTGGATGTGACAGAGTTATGCACGAAGCCTAGGCCCGACATTGAAGACAGTCCATTAGAAGATTCAGATTGCGTGTTGTTTGTTGATGGGTCATGTTTGAGAAATAAAAGAGGTGAATTACGTTCTGCCTATGCTGTCTGTACTTTAGAAGGCGTCATTGAAGCATCCTGTCTGAAAGGAGTAAACTCCGCACAGATAGCTGAGCTGATAGCTCTGTCTGTAGAAAGAGAGCAGATGATGAGCTGTGTGTGTACCAGGGCGAGAGACCAGTCTTACCAGACTCTTTGCTTTCTCACATGGCCAGGGTGTACCATGAACATGCACATATTGGAAAAGACGCAATGATCAGACTATTCAAGCAGACATGGTGTAATCCGAAGTTTCTAAAAAGAAAATACCATCAACCCACTGACGTGTTTTTAACCCCAAAGCCAACATAGTTAAGTGGATCATACAGAAAAGTTGGTATATTTTATCAGATTTTTATTTTCCGAAACCGATGTTTTCCTTTAGAAGAAGCAGGAATTTGCACCAAGAACTAGTCAAATCAGGCAGAAATTTTGGGATAACCCCTGTTTGTTGGGCATTTTAAGTGCCAACATTGATTGGCCTACAAATTTACTACCAAGAGTAAGAAGGTTACATTGAATGGTATCATAAAAAGCAGATGAAATTCTTACATTGTACCACCAAGAATGTTATTTACTATGCAAAGTGTCTAAGGGAAAAAAGAGATACATAGACAAAATAACACAACTAATTAAAATGCGTATTTTACAATACAAATCTCGGATTAAATGACTGGAGCAAGCGGCACCTATGGTTGATCATTACAGCCTCATGAACCATTCAGAGGACGATATGAGTTGGTCAGTCTTCTTTGTGGCACAAAGCAACCCTAGAGGAGGATTTATTCAATCGATATTGGTGAACCCAGGAGCAGAGATGATCGAAAAAGACAGCGACCTATGGTTTAAATGATCTAAATGAAATATGGTCCTTGAAATGACTAATTGGGGTGACTTCTTTGTAATCAGTGTAGCAAACGTTTTGATATTCACATGAAGTGTAGAAATGGAGGGGCAGATTTATGTTTCCTGGCGCATCCCTGCAAATCAGCAGGGATGCGCCAGGAATGATGCGTCACGCAAGTTTACCCTTGCGCCACCACAGATGCGCCGCATTTACAATGCAGCGCATCATGGCGCAAGGATAAACAGATGCGTGACGCATCTGATGACATAAGGGCGGCGCATTGCTGGAGTCGTGTCGCAAGCACAACGCAACTCCAGCAAGACTCAGGGGCTGCCCATACCGAACATGCTGCGTCATGCCTTATGCCTGCTTCAAGCAGGCGCAGGGTTTTGACGCAGCAGCGTCGGAAAAGTGACTCTGAAATCTTGTAGATTTCACTGTGTCACTTTTCCAAGGCTTTTTCTGACGGAACGCCCACCCTGCATACATTAAACCTGATGCAGGTTTAATGTAGCGCAGGGCTTTACAACGTGACGCATCTCCCTAGATGCGTCACGTTGTAAATAAGGCGCAACATGGCACATGGTTTACGCCGCCGCTGCGTCACAGAAGTGACGCAACGGCGGCGTAAATGTCTCGCAAGGGGCTTGTAAATCTGCCCCGGAGTGTTTTTATGATTTTATGTTTTATATTTTTTACACTTTTACATTATGATGTATGTGTTTCTGATTGCTTTAGAAGTTAAGTTAATGTCTTTTCAATATTTAATTCTACTATGCGTGCCTTTTTAACCTGAACTTGGTATAAGACACAATATCCATTATAAGATGGCCATCGAACGGAGGTCACATGACAAATTCCTAGCATGCCACACATGGATAATTGTTCCTGGAAGATACTGGAGCTTTAAGATTGAGTGAGAGATGCAAGGCGCCCACAACTGCTCCTAAATTGGTATGGTGAAGCAATGTGGAGCAACAATTGGAGATGTGGGTAATAGTTATATACATTTCGATTTATTCGGTCAATGACCATTAAAGTGCATAATAATAAATACATTAAAGCATTTAAAACTCTTACAAATCACATTAAAAAAGCATCTATAAATACAGTGAGAAAAATTATTTCATTTGGCAAACACGATACCCTCTTTTCGACAGATCAGCACATGATAGCTCTCTCCTATCTCTTATCAGTCCTTTATGACTGAGAGTACATCAATTCATATTGCTAGCAGTAATATACATTTTTAAATCAGCACATAACATATCTGTCATAAAGGGTATTGTAGTCCTTCAGAAAAACAGTGCAAAACAAAACAGTATTGCGTCCTCAAATTTTTAAATGGTACCAAGTAAAAGTAATAATCACTATATCATAGTAGAGTCTAGATAAAACCATAAAGTGCTATGTTTCTCCTGGAAACAGTATACATGTTAAGTTCCTTAAAATAAGAGTCACTTTGGCTGCGACTGTTCTTCCAACTCAATATGTTCAGGAACCTCACTTACAGCCTGGGACAATAACCTCTGACACTTGAACCAGAAACTCAGCAAAAATCGACTTATAGCAAATACAAAGAAGGGTGTGGTGTCAGATGTTAATATTCTCAAAGCCACCCCACATTGCCAAATACCCAGTCTCCAACAGACCAGACAAATCCATTTCCTGAGATAAGGAGTATATTCAGTGCAAAAGAAAAGGATATGTTCCACAGTCTCTTGTACATCACTGCTGAATTCGACCCCCAAACCGTAAATGGCCTTAAAGGTAAGCAATAAACATATACACAAGACTGGGTCTAAGAAGGTATAAACACCATCAACTGCGGTTCAAATCCCTATATCTTTCAAAGTATTGTTTAAAACACCCGGTGTATGTGACGTGCGAGTTCTTACACTGAGAAGATCATTAGTGGGGATTGCCATAAGTAACAACTCTGTATTAAGTTTTTATAAAACTATAAAAATTAAAAATGGAAGGTGAATGGCTGTTGGTGACTACCCCAACCTAAGAAAAGAGGGGAGTACAAAATACCCAAAGATATAGGGATTTGAACCGCAGTTGATGGTGTTTATACCTTCTTAGACCCAGTCTTGTGTATATATTTATTGCTTGAGAGGAGGGCGACTTGGGTTTATTTCCCTCTATAGCTCCTTATTGTGTGCTTAAAGGTAAGCAGCCAAACCTAAATCTCACAAAAAGATTTTTCGCTATAGGTGGTGAGATCTGATCATAAAATGGCTCAAATTACGCATGGGACTTAAATTACATGATCTCAGACATCAGGCGCCCCGCCGATCTGTTGGTCGCATACTGGTTTTCTACGTATGCCCAGTATTTAGCTTTAAATGTTGCAATATCATTCTTACTGATAAGTTTTGGGCTTTCCACAAATGAGACATACAATATACACCACGATTTTATGTATCTAAACCAGGGAATCCGTTTGGCACCACTTAGGTTTAGAACTTCTTTCAAGGATCTGCAATATTGGGATATTTCTGGGGTGGACCAAATACGTGACCAGTAGTTGCATGGCTTAATTGCTGCCACATCATCAATTCTCCTCAGCCCTAGATTTTAAAAAAAGGGGAGTCACCGGGGTATCAATTGGAACTGGGATCAAGGCCCTAGCAAATGTATTCTCACTCACCGCTAACCTGTGGAGGTCCCCGTGCCCCCAAAGCTCAGCACCTTAAAGTGCCACATTTTGCGCTTTCATTCTATAGATCTCTAGGGCAGGAGTAATTGACTTGGACCAAGACTGCTTATAAAAGTGCAGTATGGTTTGAGACTTATAGTATAATGTTAGTTGGCTTTTATCTATTCGGGCCCCCAACTAAATTTTTCTGTTAGTCTTATGCCCAGATAATCAAATTTGGACACCCTCTCTAGTGATTTCCCCTTTATCTTTACTGATCTGCACTTCCCCTTAGTCTTGCCAAAAACATATATTTTGTTTTTTCGGTATTCTATTCCAAGCCTCTGGCCTCACAGAAACCCATACATTTATTAATTAGCCTTTGGAGTCCTATTGGGAACCTGGATAAGAGTAACGAGTCGTCAGCGAACAGCAGAATCAGTACCTTCCCACCGTTCAACGATAGGAAATCATCTACACAATCTACACAATTAAAAAAGGTTGGTTTTGCCGTTCTGATGAGTTTATTGTATCTGCTCCTTTTTAGTCTAAGAGTTTTTAGTACATCCGTGGATGGAGCTGTTCTCCAGGCATGTTCTGCTAGTCTAAGACTGCGTTTGTCCGAATTTAGGCTGCCATTGAACCAAGGTTTGGAGTTTTTGATGGGCTTTCTTTTTAGTTGAAGGGGGGCAGTTGCATTCAGGGCAGAGAGCATGGCGTTGTTATAGTGATCAGTGAGGTCGTGAACGTTGGCCATGTTAACAGGGGGCAGTAGGGAGGTAGTGCAGTGAGATATGAGCTCATTGATGTTGCTATTATGGAGGGATCTTTTCCAATGTTTTTGTTTTACTGGTTGTGATCTAATGGAGTTGCAGATTTCAAGGAAACGGAAGGTGTTATAGTGATGGTCTGACCAGTCACAGAGAATAGAATCGAGTTGGATGGAACTGGGATTAGCGATGATTAGATCGAGGGTCGCGCCTAGGTTGTGCGTGGGACTGTCACATATTGGGTCAGGCAGAGATCATTAAGGACATTTTTGAGAGTATTAATCACCTGATCAAATGGGTCATTCCAGTGGAGGTTGAAGTCTCCAAGGAAAATCAGGGGGCAGTGACGGCCCAGGTTGGAGGAGATGGTTTCCATAGTATGTTCAATAAAGGGGGGGTTGTCACCCGGCGGGTGATAGAAGATGTGCATGGTACAGATCGATCTCTGCTTCCTAGTGATATCTATGCATAGATATTCGCAGGATGAGAGAGTAGCTGAGGGGGCCTGTTGAGCTGAGAGAGAGCTATGGTAGATGCAGGCTATACCTCCAGCCGTTTTCTTAGCTCGATCGAGACTGATAATGTTGTGGCTGGGCAGGACTAGAATGTCAAGGATGGGGCCTGAGAAGTCAGTGAGCCAGGTTTCGATAAGGATAAGGGGGTCGAGTTCCTGAGCCAGGATGAGATCAGCGAGGTCAGTGGCATGTTTCACCGCTGATCTGCAGTAAAGTTGCAGGCATTTCAGGTGTGCTTTGTGTTCAGTGGAGGGTGGTTGTGTGATAGGTAATCTACATGAGGTTGTTGCAGTTGAGGGTATTGGTGTTGAGACTGGAGGCTCTATGCGGGTTAAGTGTGATGCAATGAATAGCCTCCATGTTGTCCTGTATGGGCTTTTCCGTTTCAGGGGGATTTATAGGGGTGGATTGTGAAGATCCAGAGGGGGCTGATGCGGATGAATGGGGGGCGTTGTACGTTCGGAGGAGGGAGAGAAGATCAGGTTCTGATAGCTGATTGTTGGATCTGGCAGGTCTGGATGGGGCGTTGGGGTATGGGGAGGTATATCAGTTCCGGCCTGGGGTTTTCAGCCGTGGGTTGGTCCGTAGCATTGTATGGGGGATAGCATTGTGGGGGGATACAGGGATAGGGTGGTGCTGGGGTAAGTGCAGGTACTCCTGCGATGACTTGCTGGAGGCGATGTCATGGGCTAGGTCTGCAGTGGTGTTAATGAGATTTTGAATGGCTGTTTTGAGATTAAGAAGTTCCTGGTTGATTTCCTTGAGCTTAGCAGCCAGATCCGCTGGTGGTTCGTGGTTCGTGTGGATGTGAGGAGAGGTGAGGTTCATTCTGGTGGATGTAGGTGAGTGCAAATAAGGGGGACGAGGGGGAGGGGGGACCGCTTCAGTGGAGGATTTCCGTCTCAGATGGAAAGGAGAAAATTGTGAGCGGGCGCTAGGGTTATGGGGCATTGCTTTACTGGAGGAAAGCGGGCCAGCCAACTGTGGGGAATTATGTGGGAGAGAGTTCGAAGGAAAGGGAGAGTGGGGGTGAGGGGGAGGTGGTCGGGGCTAGGGATAGCAGCTCTTTCAACTAAGCAGGAATGGAGTTGGGAAGTTCTGGGTGGTCTCTACAGGGTGAATGAGTATGTGGTGCATGGGTATGGTGGGACTGAGGTCCTATGTGAGTTGTTCAAAATCCGGGGGGTAGTTGACCGGTGGTGGTGGGACAGTAGCACGTGCTCCGGTTTGCCATGAGCTGGAGTTATTGGAAGGTCATTCCTTGGGTGTATAGGGGTCTCACTATGGTCAAGTGATTTTTTAATGCGGTCGAATCTTTCATCTTTCATCAAAGATGGCCAGATTGAGGTCGGTGGCCTGGATTAGTATTGTCCCATTGTTACAGATAGAAATAGTAACATTTGCTCTGAATGTGGGTGAGGTCACAGCCAATAGTCTAGGACCGTGGGGGAATTTTTTAGCCGGGCAATTCTGAGTAAGGAGTGGAAGGCAGTTCTCCACTGAGCTCTTCTTTTGGTATGAAAGATAAGGTCACTAGTAATTGCACCTTTTTTTTAACAGAAATAGGGGTCAGAGATAAGGGTTTCTGGATTATCTTTGAGTAATCTGTGTTTTAGAGATGTAACAGCATTTTTGGAGAGGTTGAGTGGGTAATTAATTGTGTGGCTATTTGAGCCCAATTTCTTGAGTCTGTAGTCCAGTCATTTGTGCATCATACTCATTCGTTCGGAATCAGGCTCCATTGCGCTGCACGATGCGTCTGCACATGAGTCGGATGGACAAGATTGGGTTTCGGAAACAATTCGGTCGACGTGGACGAGATCTTCGCATCGTACTTGGTCGTTCGGAATGGGGGACGATGCGGTCGGAAACATAAACTCCGAATTGGATTTACACATTCCGGAACCTGTCTGGAGGCCTTCTTAACAACATCGGAATTGAGCCCTAAACGGAATGACCCATAACATTTGTGAAACCGTCATCATATGTGTCTGTGTTTAGAGAAAGTCCAATGCCCCGCATAGCGAGCCCCCCTCCTGTGTTCTCTGCCCAAGAACGTGTGTTCAGACTGAAATATGGGTGTGTAAACAAATAAACCAGCAGGCACCCGAAAATAAACCCCAAAACTAAACCCATTGTAAACTAAAGTCTCTGGATTGGGAACAGCAAATTGATGCCATCCCCAAGAAAGTCTATCACTTGGGGGTGGTGATACATCCTGGTGTCCTCCGTCCGTCTCAGGTCCCCCTGCCCACCTGCTCTGTTGGCCATGTCGCCTCAGGCCAGTTCATTGTTGCTCATGTCTTCTGTCAGCTTGGCCAGGAGCGCCTTTCATTCGGTCGCCATTGTTACTGGGTCTGGATCAGACCCTCTGCTTTCCCCAGGTACTTTCTTCCATCGCTCTCTATTGTCTTGCCTCCGAAGTCTGAGGGCGACATTTGGCCAAGGGTTGTCGTGGAGATCAATTTGTAGGAGGACGGCTGCTGCTGTGAAGGAGGAGAGTTGTTGGAGTTGGTCCTGTCACTTGAAAATCAGATGGAACGGATGGCCTCAAGAATAAGGTACTTTCTGATCACACTGGAAGCTAGTTGTTGGACGGAACTCCTGTCGCTCCAGGAGAGTTGAAACTGCTAGATACTGATATAAGTGGATAGTATGCCCTTTAAATTGGATGTCAGATTGCTTACAAGCCTTTTTCAGGATTGTTACCTTGAGTTGGAAGTTATGTACGCATGTGGGTATGTCTAGAGTTCGTGCTCTCCCTGATTTCCAGCTCTCCACTCTGAGTTCTGTCTAGGCGAATGGGAATTGGCGTAGCCCCTCCGAGGATGTGTGTGAAAAGCTGAACCACATATGTCTCTATATAATCCCCTTCTGCATTCCTGGGGGCTCCCCTGATGCAAATGTTGTTTCTCCGAGAGCGGTTTTCTAAATCCTCCGCATGAGCTTGGAGATCTACTTGTTGCTCTGATAGCCTAATAATTTCCTGTTGTAATTGTTGGATCTCTTCATCGCATGAGGTGCCCTGCTCCTCTAAGGAATCTACTCTCTGGCAGATGTCCGTCACCTCATTGCGGACTGTCTGTAATTCACTTGCTAGATCCTGCTTGACTGCTAGTGGATCTTCCTTGAGCCCTAGAAATAGGGTCTAGGTATGGGCGGGTAATAGGGTCTCTAGATCTTCCTGTGTCAGGGAAAAAGCTCTACTTTGCCCTCCCTTGGTCTCGCTTTCCTGTGGCGCCCAGATTTTGCAAACATGTATTTTATGGAGCCTCCCTTTTTCGTTCTTCCAGTCGCCACCTTGCCCAGTGTTGAACTTTGTCTTGTGATCTTTCTCACTGGCTGTTTAGTTCTAACACTTGAGCTGAGGTGGGATAGTTTCTGTTGGGAGTCTCAACTTCTCCAACCTACATCTGGCTTGATTAGGTTAACTCGTGGCCTCGGTCTGCGTGGCGGGTCAAGGATGGTGGGCCTTTTACTTCTCCATCTTCACTGGGGCCATTCGGGGCCATCCAATTAGTCTCTCACTCCAGGCCTTGCATATCTCCCTGAGACTCTCATAGTTGGTGTCTCGTCCCAGCTCTCCTCAAGTGAGATTCCTGTTGTTTTCAGTCTCCGACTCTCAATTGTCGGCCTCAGTGGGTCTCCCTTCTCCCAGATTCTAATGTTGTGGTTGGGCCTGGTCACCAATGTGTTGATGCCGGCCCCTCCTTTCTATCTAACAGGGGTATGCCCCAGTGCTCCCAGTGTGTTTTCCCTTCATCGCCTTCTATCCTCCTTCCTCTGTCTGCTCTAGCACTGTAGCACTCCGTGGGCTTCTCCTCGCGTGCTGCCTGTTCTCTCTTTTGGGGGTACCTCTTCTCCTATGTTCAGGCTGCTCACTCCATTTGTTTTACTGCAAGTCGATCTCCTGTGGGTTTCGCCCCCTTCCCCTGTGTCCTCGGGGCAAGTTGGCATTTCAAAGCAGCGTTTTTTAGGGGGGGGGCCCACGTGGATCCCTTCTTTGGCAGTTCTGGACCTGCGCTTATCAATGAGCTTTTTGATGAGAGTGTTGGGGCCCACCAATCCCTCCTGCTGCCACCGCTCTGATGGTCCCTCTCTGGCTCCTGTCAAGGCCTGGGTTTCAATGTGGGCAGAGGCCTCACCGATCCGGGCCTCGCCACTTGTCTCAGTTCATTCCTGCCCCTCACTGTTGCTGTTGCCACTGGGAGTCCCCTCCTATTATCTTCTGGGTGTGAGATATGGAAGGGTCCATCGAATGCTCCACTGCTCTTCGCTTTTGCGGCCCTGCCGAGCATGTCTTGCCGGCCACGATCGGGCCCTGGGTTGCAGTACGAGTAAGGCCTTCGTCCCTCCTCACTGCCGCTGCCATTCAGGCCTACTTTTCTTATTCCGCCAGCTCTCCCAGGTGGGGTGGGGCCCACAGGGCTTTGTCATAGGTCTTTCTCTATGCACCGTAGCAGTGTACCTGTGCGTTCACTGCAATGCAGACTCCCGGAGCTGGCCTCTTCCTTCTGTGGTCGGCACGCCACTGTCCCCTCTGGCACCGCTCTAGGCTCAAGAGACCGCGTTGTCTAGTGGTTCACCTCTCCTTCTTCACTGTGCAAGGGCCCAGCTTCTTGCTCATAGTCTCCGGAGGCTTGCTCAGCTTCCGCCCTCATTTCAGGATGGATTCTTCTTTGTTTGGGGTCAGGGCCTTCCACTACGCCCCATCCCCTGCTCTGGGCATTACAACCGGCTATGTCAGGTTAATTTTACTTTCCTGGGGTTGCTCTGTGTAGCTCCGCTTGTCAACCATCGGGCTCTGTCAAGGCAAGGCTATAGTCAGGGCGGGAGGAAGTTCCAAGCTCGGGCAAGCACGAAGCAGAGGAGAGATGCATTTCACTCTGTCGCCATTTTGGCCACGCCCCAACCATCAGCATTTTGAACAAAAACTGGGGGGGTTACACAAAGGGACAGTTTCCTATAGGAAGCCTTTGCTGTGGTTTGGTCCCTGAAGAAGCTGACCCATACTTGATTGGGACTCATTTCCAGGTTCAAACCAACCACAGCCCTCTTAGGTGGCTGATGCAGATGAGAGGAGAAAACCCCAATTTGTTGTGATGGTCCATTCACCTACAGGGTATGGACTTTACAGTGGAACAGAGACCTGAGGGTGACCATGCCAGGTGCAGATGGCCTGTCCAGGATTTTCCACTTAGATCGTGCAAACTACCATGGTATAGGTTAGTTGCTCATCACTGTTTGTATGGGGGTCACGTAGGAAAGTGCCCATTTTGTATGGTCACCCTCATACATTTTCCCCAATACTGATGGTTATGACTCTTAAAGTGCACTAGAGCCTGCTAACAAAGCCCCAGTGCCAGTGCTTTCTCCCTAAATACGATACATGTGAATTGGTAACCCAAATAGGCAAGGATCTTAACAGCCTTATAAGTCACTTGTAATTGGTACCAGTGGCACCCAGGGCATGGGAGTTACGTCAGTCACCAGGGCCAGAAGCACTGCTTGTGCCACACTGAGTTGCTCAAGTAAACAGATGACAGCAGGTATGCCATTGCATACTGTGTGCAATACAAACTACTCAAACTCGACTTTGCCATTTCCATGAGTGGCAAGGTCACAGCGCTCTTTTTAATATAGGTCTGTCTCCCCTAAGGTAGCCCTACTGAGCCCCGGAGTCAGGGTGCATTATATTAAAGGTATGGACATATAAGTGCAAGCTTATATGTCCCTATAGTAGCCCCCTTCTATTAGGGGCTACTATAAGTGATCAGGGGGTCATAGGATAAAATGGGCTGGCCCCTGGGCACACCCAAGTTGCCAGCTCCTTTATGGATCCCATGAAAGGCATCATGCTTGGTATTAAACAAGTTTTGTCATCAAACTTGGCTTTTTTCCAAGGTCAGAGTCAATGTGGCATGCACCCAGGTGCCTACCTTAGAGGTCAAAGTCAAAAGAAATTTTAATAGGTTGCAAAGACCATAAAAGTACAAAAGACAAACTCATTAATACAATTGTTTTACAGATAAGATAAAATGTTCAATCAAGATAAAAAAAATTCTCAAATATATCATCATTTCATAAACTTTCACAGCACGACTCGATAAGAGCAAAATATGAAATCCCAACAAATGACAGCAAAGTAAAATTATATTTAAAACTAATGCAAACCTTGAGAAGACAGTAGCGCCATAATAACAGTTAACAAAGTCATTGTGCCCATGACACACAATTTGACATAAAAAAAATGACCTAGGACTACACATAAAATCCAAATAGTAGGGATCAATCCATAAAAAACACATAGTAATCTTGTGTTCTAAAAATGTACAACTCACGTAGCAAAGCAAGAGCAGCTATTATTCCCAACATAAAACTTTGGCTCAATATGATTAAAGTGTACAGAAACCTTTTGCATGTAATCCCAAGCATAGTGTATCATTAAGGAATGCCTACTAGTGGAGGGCAGCAAATCAGAAAAAATAAGAAACTGCCTAAGATAACTCACGTTACCCCAGCAGTTTAGCTCCAATGCTCCAGCTCTAGTGTAGATATTTGGCAACAGCACATACAATGTGTTCCTTTGTCTCGGCATGTGGCAGCCTAAGTGCCATTAAGCACTGTCTTGCCCCGAGCTGTCTACAAATCAGGAGCATCCAGCACTTCCTCAGACGTGCATAGCCAGGGTAAAATAAGAAAAAAAGTCTGTCAGCAGGGGTTAGAATATAATCAAGGAAACATTCAAACTCGCTGTGTGGTTTGAGACCCAACAAATTTGTGATAAGTGATCCTTGTTTCCTATTGCTCACGTCAGAGCCCCACACGTGTCCAGAAAGTATCTTTGAGAAGGTCCTTAGAAAGATGTAAAGAGCTTTGTGAGGAGCATATTGCCAGATCATTTCCTATTATCTGTAAACTATCTCGGTTGTTCCACGGAATATGGGTCTCCTGTAGACAGATAATTTCCGGTGTGATAAATCGAAAAAACTCAAACACTTTTGATCTCTTGGCTCTATCATTCAGGCCCGCAATATTAACTGAACAAATATGTATTTTATCCATACTTTACTATAAGATTACTCCATCTTAACATTTTACCATTCCAACTTTTATTTATCCCTTCCTTTTGTACATTTCTAATTCTGTTCAGCTTTGCGTACCTGATCTGGCGTTTCTTCCCCCCTAGACCTCCCCCAACCCCCCTCCCCACCCTTGCATCCCTCCCAATCCTCCCTACCTCAACCCTACCCATGAAAGCCACTAGACCTTGGTCTAGTAATGATGTGTCAGCTCTATGTGTGATCCGAAAAGACCCCCTATTTCCTATTAGCCCAATAAAAAAAAATAAAAAAACACATTCCCTGAAAAAAAAATGTCTTCTTATTTTTTTCCCTTCTTCTCCCCTTTTTGTCGGATTAATTATCCAAATTCACTTATTCATTTCTTTTTTTTGTTTTACACCTTCTCATATCATATCACCCTAAGTGAACTCTCAAGTTTTCCTGACTTTTTCCTAGCTTATCCATATACATCTAGTCTACTCTTTCTATGATTTTTTTTTGTTTATCTCCTCCAAAAATTCCTTAGCTTTAATTTCAGAGGTGAAAAAGCGAGTTCTATCTCCACTTATTATTTTAAGTTTTGCAGGATTCAGGAGAAATGCCTGAGCTCCCTTTTCTTGGAATGGTGTAATCATCTGTCGTAACCGCCAGCGTCTCTCCACTGTCACATGGCAAAAATCTGGCCTTGTAAAAAATTCCACATCCCCCATATGTCTCTTACAATCAGGCCTTGCTTTTTCGAAAACTATCTGACGTAAAAGATAGTTTCCAAAAAAAACTAGCACCGCGCGGGGTCTTGTATTAGAACTTGTCTGTGGTTTCTGATGTTTCTGACTCATCGGGACCCTATGTGTGCGTTGCACTTCCTGATCCCAATTCCATCCTTCGACCTCGGGGAATGCCTTAGGCAACAGTTCAACCATATAGGTTCTCATATCCACCGCCCCTTTGTCTTCTGGGATACCCATGAACCGCAGATTATTCCTACGCTGGCGGTTTTCCTGATCTTCGAGCTTCCATTGAATATCTACAAGTCTGGCTTCCTGAGCTGTAGTCTGCTGCTGTGTATTCATCAGCTCCGTCTCCATATTATTCGTTCCAGCCTCGAGATCTGTTAGTCGGTCCGAGATCTCTGTACACACTTTGGCAATTTTGCGGACTGATCCTTGGATTTTCCGTATGGCTGCCTGGGATCGCCTATTGTCTTGTTTGGATTCCTCCCTATGTGCCATAACCGACTGCAATATTGCGTCCATGGTTGATAGAGGTACTGATTCCGTATTGGCGGTTGTCTCAGAATTACCCCCCACCAACTGACTAGTGGATGTATAATCCCAGTTTAAATCTTGTGTTCCCCTTTAATTACAGCTACCAGAGATTTAGCTGGCCTACGTATCGTTGTTGTGGAGTCTCTACCGCTAGTTTCTCTACCACTTGTATTATGTGGGCTTTCACTATCGTCTTCGACCTCATTGCTACTACCACTTATAGATTGGGCCGACTCCACCAGTGACTCTGTGTCCTCGGAGAGGGAATAGTAGTAATCTGTCATCTCGATGTCCGTCTCCTTCCCTTGTTGTATTCTCCGTAATAGCTGCTGTGGTCATAATTGAGCTGGATTATCCGGTGCTATTATGGTTGTATCCTTTAGCTTATGGGGGGTGTGGGAGCTTGGGTTGATTTCACCTTTAACTAAATATGTCAAGTTTCCCTTTTTGAATTGATCACGATCACGATCATGGCCCTTAGCTTGCTTGCCTTTTACCCCCCGCTGCTGCTGTTGTGTTAGCTGGCTTCCTTCTACTGTATCGATTTCCTCGTCAGATAAGGCAGCATTAATTTTACCCACTGCTACCTCCTACTGATGATTATCCAGAACCCCACCGTCCATCACATCGCTCCCCACATTAGTGTCATTCTCTCCTTGAGGGGCTAGAGGTATAGTAGGCACATCCATATTGCCCCCCCCAGTAATCACCAAATCCGCTATATCCATTGTCCGCTCTTGTCTAGCATACCCATATTCCGTGGAACAACCGAGATAGTTTACAGATAATAGGATATGATCTGGCAATATGCTCCTCACAAACTTCAAAGATAAGAGGTGTAGCTATTTTTGTTAATCGTCGAGTAGGTATTATTAAACGGACTTTGGCAGACAAATGGGGTAGATGGGCTATCATAACACTAGGCACTGGTGTAACAATTGTGTCTATCTATGCGTCAAATCAAGACGATCCAGAACTCTGGGAGGAGTTAGAATTAGAGCTTGCTACTTGGTCAACCCCACTAATAGTATGTGGCGATTTTAATATACATATTGATAGCTCAAAGGCAGTGGGGGAAAAGTATAAAGGACGTAAACCACGGGTACATCAGGCAATAAACAACTTTAAGCTCAGTCATGGTTTGATAGATGTATGGGAATATAAAAAAGATATAGATCCAGGATATACTTATTTTTCCTATTCGCATCAAAAACACTTTCGTTTAGATTATTTTTTGGTGTCTGCCAATTTACTGGGGAAGCTGAGATCAATAAATTGCCTTGTATCTTCTCGGATCACAATCCACTTATGCTAAAAATTAGAGGTCAGACTTTGGAAAGAGAATCCCGTTCCTGGTCGTTTGATAGGAAATTACTGTCAGATGATAAGTTTATAAAGTATATTAAAAAATGGACTAGAGGATTCTTTGAAATAAACCGATATAGTGCTTCGCGAACAATTGTGTGGGATACATATAAAGGGTGCTTGAGGGGCGAAATAATAAGCTATGTGGGGCAACAGCGGAAACTATGGAAAAACCAGATCACCTCTTTAATGACTAATTTAGCACAGCTAGAAACGGAATATACTAAATTGCAATCTCAGGGGCTGGGGGAGACGGATAGATTAATGACCATTAAAAACCAGATAATGATAGGCAAGTCAGAGATTAATAACGTGTTTCACAAGCAGACAGCTCAGACATACCAAACATACCGTAGCCAGATGTACGAATATGGGGAAAAGGCAGGTAGACTTCTGGCTCTACGAACTAGACAAAAGGCCACCAGAAATAATATAAAAGAAATCAAAAATTTGGAAGGACAAGTTGAAACTGCCCCTGTTAAGATAATGGAGGTCTTTAAACAATATTATACTAAATTATATCAACAAGATCCTTGTGATAACAACTTAATAACGGAAGGGGAATATCTACAGCTTAAAAAATTAGACCCAGCTATACGTTTGGAATTAGAAGAAGAGATTACGTTGGAAGAGACGCTTCTAGCCATAAATTCACTCTCTTCAGGGAAGGCCGCTGGCCCAGACAAAATTCTGATAGAGTTATATAAATTGCTTCATGGTGATCTGGCAGTCTTTCTTCATGATCTGTTTTTAGATGTTCAATATCGTGGGATTCCCCCCAATACATGGAAGGAAACAGATATAATTATATTTCATAAGAAGGGAAAACCACCTGCAGCACCAGGTTCTTATCGGCCCATCTCATTGATAAATTCAGATGCCAAAATATACTCTAAGATTCTGCCAACTCGGCTCCAGAGAATTATTGCCAGTTTGGTCTCACCCTGGCAACACGGCTTTGTGCCAGAAAGGGGAACAACGGATCATATTAGACGAATAATATCCTTGCTAGATATAGCCGCGGGGGGGGGTGAACTGGCAGTGATTCTCTTGGATGCCGAGAAGGCATTTGACAGAGTGATGTGGCAATATCTCTGGGAGGCATTAGCGGAGCGAGGGATCGGCCCTAAAATGATAACAGCCATTCAGGCAATGTATTGTCAACCTTATGCTAGATTACAAATGATGGGAATGGCATCAGGTCCGATAGAGGTGGCAAGGGGTACCCGGCAAGGCTGTCCATGCTCCCCAATCCTATTTGCTATATATCTGGATCCATTTATCAATCAGATAATAGAGAATTCAGTGACTGAACCTTATAAAACCAACGGATATGAGACAAAAATACTTGCATATGCCGACGATATTGCTGTAGTTACACCAAATCCAATAACAGCAATAGCAGAAGTTGGAAGACTGGCGGAGGAATTTGGAAATAGATCTGGTTATTGTCTCAATAAAGGGAAGACGCAGATAATCTCCACTAGAGCAATAAGCTTACAAGACCACCGCCAGATAGAAACTGCAACCTACCTTGGGGTGAAGATTGGGTCTGATCTGGATACATTATGGGCAAACAATATTGACCCAATATTAGAGGATATATCCTCTGAGCTTCGTAGATTGGATAAATTACATTTAACGATAGTGGGTAGAGTAAATGTGTTAAAAATGAAGATCTTTCCTAGAATTTTGTATTTATTTCGAGCAATTCCATTAGAACTATCATTTAGCACATTCCAGAGAATGAATTCAATGTTTTCCAATTTTATTTGGAGTTACCAAAAAACAAGACGGGCAATGCGGACAATGACTCTCCCACGAGAGAGAGGGGGGTGGGCTGCCCCAAATTTATATTATTACTATCTGTCGACCTTTTTGCAAGAAATTGGTGTTTTGTTGGGTACAGATAGCGATGTGGGTGAGGACGATCTACCATCCATATATCAACTTAAAGTGGGGAAAGAAGCAGTAGCGCTCCTCCTCAGACGATTAGAACCTAAATATTATTAAAAAAAAGCATTCCAAATGCTTGAAAGCTGCCAGAACGATATGGAACCAAATAAGCAAGATTATGAATATTTCAAAATGTAATAGATATACTCCATTGTGGGGAACTACGATATTTCCACCTGAGCTCATGGATAATATGACAAGAGAGTGGGCACAGGTAGGTATTCAGAGAATTGGGGACCTACTTAACGATAATTTAGACATATTACCGTTTCAGGAACTGGCGCAGAAGTTTAAGATCAATAACAGATCATATTTTAAATATATCCAAATAAGGGGATGTATTAAGAATCAAGTCAGGAAACAGGAGAGTCTCAGAGTAATACCGCTAATGGAAATGATATATCGGGAAAAAGAGAGGATTGGAGTGCTCTTTAAAATAATAATGGAAACAATACCCGATGATTTGGAAAAAACAGAGATAAAGTGGGCATCCAAATTAGGGGATGATGATACAGATGTAGACATGTCACTAAAGCTGAGTGAGAATATTTTTATGGCTGCTAACCTTCAGGCCCAACATTATAAAACCCTCTTTAATTTATATTATACACCAGCAAAACTTTACGGATGGGGTAAACGAGACAATGATCAATGCCCTAGATGTCAACATAGTCCAGCGGACATTACTCATATGTTTTATGCATGTAAAACTTTGATGCCGTTGAAAAAGGGTATAGAAACTTTCTGGTATGATTCGATCAACTATACAATCGAAATAAGTGCGCCATTGATGCTTTTGCGATATGATACTCGAATTAGTCTAACATCGATACATCGGGATTTTGTCTTTGTTTCAATAGCAGTCGCTAGGCTACTAATAGCCACGGCGTGGAAAGATATGGAGCCACCGGTATATGCACATTGGCTGTATCGCTTACTGAATATATACAATATGGAAATGGCTTTATATAAAAACAAGGGCCTTCGAGCTAGGAAAAAAGGGGATGAGATCTGGGCCCCAGTTATTAATTGGTTAGAAAGAAGTCATGATGAGTTGGAGGAGAGGACAGGAATAGGGTAAAGGGGATAAGAGAAGACTTGAAAGTGAAATGGTTAAATTGATTTATGGCTCATCTATGCTTCATTTTTTATTTTTTTTTTGCTTCCTCTATATGTTTGATTTTATTAATTTTTGACTGCTATAAGATTGAACCCTAATGTATCTACTTCTTTATCTGTATGTTTGTTTGTACCTGACGGCATAAAATAAAAAAATAAAAAAATAAAAAAAAGAAAGATGTCAAGAGCACCCATTATCTTCCCAGTGGTCCTCAAAGCCTAGTTGGAACAAGGTGTTCGTAAAATGGCATACCCACTTTATTTTACAGTTCTTATCTGTGTTGACTATTTCTTAGAAAGAGCTGGGGTATGCTTTAACCTATGCCAATGTAGGACAGGTCTTAATTGTGCCATGCTTTACCACCCTTGTCGTACCGCTGAGGTAACAATGTTGTGCTTTTTGGGAGGCTCAAAAAAGATCTTAAAAAATATATTTCCTAGCTACACCCAACTCAAGCAGTCCTGAGGAACTTCATAGTTTGGCACCATTTGAAACGCCGCCCTCTGCCTTGTTAATGTAGACCTTTAGACCTGGTAAAATCTGCCTTACTTTTAAAGTCTGATACATCCTTAATATTTCAGACGCATGTTGGCACAAATTCCAACTGCTTTTCTTATCTTGTGGAGACCATAGCAAGTTCATAGCTAGCCTTATTCCAAGGTAATCAAAAGCGATTACTCGAGCTAGGCTTCTTCCCTTGAGAATGATGGAATCTCTAAATGATCTGTGGGGGTTAATGAATTTTATTTTTGTGTGATTTATCACCAACCCCTTGATCAGCACAAAAGGTAGCAAATTGATTCACTAAGGTCTGCATTCCAACTGGGTTCTTAGACACCAACAAGGTGTCATCTGCAAAATAAATTGGAGGAACCTTTCAACCTGCGATCCTTGGTGCATCACTCTTGCAGTCTTCAAGATAAGCTACCATATCATTAAGGTAAACAGAGAACAAAGTTGGGGCAAGTACGCATCCCTGACTTACTCCTTTGTGTGTCCCTGTTAAGGGTAGGCGTAGTTGGCAGAGTACCACTACACGGAATTCTGCAGAATTGAAAAAAAACTCTGTGAACTCCGCTACGAAACTCCGTTCTGTCTCATCCCCATTAATAAACAGAAACCTCACACACCTTTGAGAAAACAACAAGTAACTCTATCTTTACATACAAAAATGCATACAGTCATCTCACAAAAGTGAAAATGAAAATATAGCAAGCAGTGAGAGAGGTGATGATTTTGGTTTCCTCCCTAACCTAGGGAGACAACCAAGCAGATGCCTTGAACACAAAGAGCACATCATGCTGAATGATTCGGTGGTGGTCCCATCCTCCTAGTACCACCCCAAGCACAGTTATGGACAAAAATACAATCCCAACCAAAGGCCCTGCAAAGCATTATGGGACGAGATTCTAGAACGCAGTGAATATTATAGTATACAATATCAAAACATTCCTTAAGACGCCGGCTCTCGGGCTCAGCTGAGAGCTAACACTATAATATTCACTGCACTTTAGAATCTCACCCCATAATGCTTTGCTGGGCCTTTGGTTGGCATTGTATTTTTGTCCATAACTTTGCTTGGGGTGGTCCTCGGAGGATGGGACCACCCCAATCGGTGAGCATGATATGCTCTTGTATTCAAGGCATCTGCTAGGTTAGGGGAGACCCCAAAATCATCACCTCTCTCATTGCCTAGTATTTTTCCGAGTTCACTTTTGTGAATTGGTTATATGCGTTTTAGCATATAAAGGTAAAGTTGTTTTATCAAAGGGTTGTGGATGCAGTAGCTAACTCTGCTATGTGGCGGAGTCGGAATTATTGCATAAATTCAGTGTTTTCAGTGTAATGCATAGTTAACAAATCTCCGCATCCTCCGTTAGCAGAGCGTAGTTCATTGCCCATGGTTAGTCCCTGTATGTTCTGGAACCCTTGTGTACTTGAGCACATGTGTCTTGATGCAAACGTATCAAGACACTCGGTAAGTAAGGGGGAATATTGTTCTATTTCAATGACTCTCAAAGTTTGTGGTGGGGGACAAGGTCAAAAGCCGACTTCAAGTCCAATACATACTAGATATAGATGTAGTTGCAGCAAAACAACTGTCTTCCAGTAAATGTTTAAAACATGAAGACTTGGTCGATAGTGCTTATATCTCTCCTTAAGCCTGCTTGCTAGTTTGATAGGGAATCATGCTTCTCTATCCAGAGGTCAAGGTTATTCAAGATTTGCCTACAAAAGACCTTCTGGCTAAAATCAAAAAGACTTATTGGCCTATAGTTTAAAGGTGAGTTCCTATACCCATTTTTATTAAACTGGAACAATCTTCGCTCCTTTCCAGTTGTTAGGGATGTCCACACCCTCCAATATTGCATTGAACAATTTATTTATAGAAATGGCCCACTTCTCTATGTCAGGATAAAAAAGGTCCCCTGGAACCCCATCAGACCCAGCAGCCTTACCAAGAGTAATGCTCTTAATAGCACACACAGTTTCATTTAGCTCTTTGGTTAAAGGGGAAGGTGTTACTTGTGACTGTAAACCTAGTGATGCACAAACGTCCACATCAATCCCCAATGGTAGACCATATAGATCGGAAAAATGTTTATACCATGTTTCCGGCGGATAGAATTTGCTAGGTGATATTTACCACTCTGCCCCCCATTAGCCACCAGGAGTCAAACATTTCCTGACATCCTTAGATTTACTGCATCTTATAATTCCTCCCAAATCTGGGTATCCCAGTTACTGTTCACTTTTACGTGGGCATGTTTATACTGCTTTTTAAAAAATCTGATACCATCAAAACTACCACTTCCCAGGGCTTGGAGTAGCTCATTTTCACTGTCCTACAATACTTATTATACCACTAGCTAAGTGCACCCACAAGGGGATATCTATGAAACAATTGCCTATGGTGTTGAGATGTTTCCCGATGTATGGTTGAAATTGCAGAATTTTTATCTTGCTGTGTCACGGGGCTATCTAATTCCTCTATAACATCTGAAAGATCCTTTTTCATCACAGCCCTCAGATCTGGTTTTACTGCTATCTTGGCCCATTTAACTCTACATCTATTGTTTGATGGACTCAAACTCCTCGAAAGTGAAAGTGGAACATCCTCCAGATGGTAATTTAAATCACACAGTATGCAATGGATGGTGTTAATGGATGGTGTTATGGTCACTATCCTCTCTAGTAACAACCTTCATATCCATTGTAGATCTCCACAGAGGGAGAGCAAGCAGTATGTAGTCAATCCTACTGGTTTGACCTGGACGATTGTAAGTGGGAAGTGCGTGCAAGTCAGACTTCATGTGCCCATTACACGCTCTCAGTCTGAATGTAAGCGCTAGTGAGAGTAATTGGTAAGCTACTTTAGTCCACCGCTACAGAGGCTCAATATCTATTGCAGGGACACCCCATTCCTCATCCTTTGCAGTAACGGAGTAGCTATTATTATGGAGTGGTTCAAAGGTGGTATTGAAATCACCCGCTATAATTAAAGTATCATGTATGTCAAATTGATCCCCATGGGCCATAAGTAATTTCAGTGTAGTTGTTTCAACTCCTCCACTAATCACTCGATTATACACACTGTATAAAGAATGTGCATGAATATTCATCCCTGAAATAGTTATAACTTGAATGTCAGGTGAGGTGTTAGCAAGTGGACATAATCTAACATTTAATGAAGCCTGTACCCATATTAGAAGACCACCAAAAGAGTGTCTTTCACATTATAACTAGTAGAAAAAAGACAAAGAAATTTACAGAGCCAGGCCTATGTACAGAGTCTAGACTCCATGTTTCGTGTAACCAACATATATCATACAGGTATAAGAATGTACCCCATGTGGGGTCACCAAGCTTGGAGCTTACACCGACCACATTCCAAGACAAGATGTTAGTAGTGTTTGGATGCTTGGTTTCATTGTCCAATGGTAAAAACAGTGTCTCCGCCTGGTCAGGTACACAAGATGGAGCCCTCCCCTCTAAATGAGTTACATGCTGTATTACCTATTTAGCAACAGAGGGCTCCCCTTCCCAAGTAGTAATGTGATGGTTTGTGTTGCCAAGTCAGTCCACCATAGAAGTTCCTAAATCTTTAGTGGAGGTTGAGGATAAGGAGTTAGGGAGGAAAGGAAGAGTGAACAGTGGATTAAGTTTAAATCAAATTGCAGTGCCTAGCAGGAAATTTTATGCAATTCAAGTCCCACAAGCCCTTCAACCATAACGGTATCCTTTAATCTTAACTCAATATAATCAAAGTCCTCCTCTTATACTGACAAATCATGGAATATTTTCACATATAAAATGCCTGGGTGGTTTAAAGAATAGCAATTACTGACAGACATTATATGATTAATGCACTTATCTACTAATGAGTCCACATCCTTTCTAGCCCCCGGTGACAATTTTGGGACCTTCATCATGGACACACAGCCAGGTCTCCCTCTGCGATCCTCAAACTCACTCCTTTTAGCTCTCCCTGTAGAACCCCTTATAGTTGGTCTATCGAAGTCGAAACCTATTACAAGCTGCTATCCAATAGACATAACTGGTGGCCTGGGATCAGCTGGTAAAACCCATGAACTTATAGAGGCAAAAGAGGGTGCTCTTTGCTATGATTTAGAGATGGGGGACTCTAGATGGAGGGATGCTCACGGTGTGATCCAAGGGCGTGAACAAGGTTAGATTTGTCACTGCTATTTTTACGCTTATTTTGAACAACTATTAGACTTGTATATTTACTCATAAGTAAATTGGCAGAAACCCTACTTCTTTGTAGACTTTAAGGTCAGCCAATAATGCTGCTACCTGTAGTCTCAGATCAATTACCTCACTCTGTAGCCTCTTGACCATCATGACAATACCAGCGATATCAACATTATCACTGGGATCCAATACAGAATTATAAACAGAATCAGCCAAAGGTCAGCCCATCGCTATATGATGCTCAGATGTTTGCTTAATGCCCTCACTCTCTCCCAGCTCGATACACAATTGGGGGTCTGAAAGAACAAAATACCTATTAGTATATTAAATAGCAGGTTCCAATGGCACAGTTACATGCTGCTTGGAATTCATTTTGATAGGTTAGTCTCAAATGGCCTTCAGAGCCACACCAGATGTTAAGGCCTCCAAGCCTCCTGAGCCTTCGCTGAATTTAGGGGATTTAATTTTGCGGTTGTTTGCAAATATGGGAGCAACTTTGCCAACCACTGTCTCTTGGTTCCCTATGTTCAAGCCTTTACCCTTGCCTTTATCATTCCCCAAAAGCATTTTAACTTCCTAAAGTAGAGTGTCACTGTTCTTAAGAATTGCATTAGCTTGAGGTCCTTCCTCTGAGTCAATAGGCGTATGCTCGAAGCTTTTCTTCATTTTCCCTGGCAAGATCTCAGTTGTTTTACGCTTACCTATTCGAAAAGCTCCTGTGCAGATGTGATTTATCAAGCTGGGCCACAACATCCCGTCCTAGTGCACCTAAAGAAAAAAAAGCCAAAGGGCTGGTACAGGAGAAATACAGTAGGGAGCCATATTGAGGTGCGATAGTGGCAGATACCAAAACTCTCCCCACACTCCTCCAAAGTTTTCATCTATGAGTAGTCAGGCATGGGAATGATGCCATATCCCAGCATGAGGCCAAGGGAAAAGTACAAAAAGATAAAAGCAGGAGCACTGATAGAATTTGACTACAAGGTATCAGATGATTAAAGTCCTCACACGCTCGCCAAAGTTATTACAAAAGAAATGCAAGCCAGCATAAAGCGGGTGTGTCACAGGCTGAAAACAGTCAGATATCTCACAAGACCTCCAATGTTCTCCCTCTTAGTGTGACAGGCTTGGGGCTAAGTTTCATCCTAACCTGGAGCCAAAAAACACACAAAGTTGTAGGCGATGATGATGTGAAAGATCCTACCAAAGATGCAGACGGTGCTTAGGAGACACAGCCAAGAGGGGTGGAACTGCCCCAGCTTTTCCTAGCGCTGATGGGTGCAGGACAGGCCCGCTTGGCCCAGTTATGGCCCACGCGTGTGAGGTGTTAGTTGCTTTTAAGCGCACAGCGCAGGAGAGAAGCAACAAACCTCACCTCTCCTGAGGCAGGTATTTTGGGACTCGAAGTCCCTAGACATCAGGCAGCAACAGTCCCTGTATGTACTATAGAGGTTGCCCAACTGGTTGCCCCAGCCTTTCCTGTGCCCTGACTGACAGCCTGCAGCCGCTGCACCAAGATAGGAATCGGACTCGCTGATTGGAGGTCGAGATACTCCCAGGAGTCAGATACAAAAGCCTGCCTAGAAGGGAGTTGTGAAAGATCCCAGGAGTCAGATATAAAGGCCTGCCTTGGAGACATGTGTTACCTCCACCCCAACAGGATGCCTAATAAAGTGGCACATCAAGGCAGTGAGCTTCAAAGCCTTTCACCACCTCTGATATGCAAGTGGGCTTCCTCCCAGAGGATGAAAAGCCAACCTGCTGCCCCAGCCACATTTGCCTCCCGGGTAGGTGGGACAATTAGACAGTCAGCAGGTTTACACCCCCGAAGGCTAGCCACACCCCCAGGAGGACTACCTGGTCTTTGCAGCCAAGGGAGATTTGTGCCATTTTAGAAGTGGCAGAATAAAGGATTCTGGGTGGAAAAGATGCCACACTCCACAGGAAACGGTCACCTCAGCGGTGGCTGCCAGCACTCACGCCTCTAACATTCCTAGATCTAGGATTTAAAGGTCTTCCTTGGCAACAGAACTTTAGATCCGAATCAACTTGCAACCAAGGAGAAAGAAGAGACATGAGCCTGCGACTTCAGGAATTGCACAAAGCAATGATGTGATAACCTGCACCTGCAGCAGCCACCTTGCAACTGTATGACTGCGATTCGTCCCAGACCAGAGACTGGTTCCAAAGGAAATAGCAACTCCTCTGAGAGCCAAAGGCAACTTCAGAACTCCTTTGGACTAGACGTGGTAGGCCCCTGCATCCCGCAGATAAAGCACAAGTCCGTAACCAAATAATCACTGCCCATCAGGCCCGCTGAGGGATTGCCTGAAAGTAAATGGTCTAGTGCATTGTGGGAAATGTAGTCCTGACCTACAGCAAGTTTCAGAAGGCTACCATTTTCATCCGGACTCCAGCAGATCAAAGTAACCCAAGGCTGAGCTTGCCGCTGCCAAGGCTTGTTGGTGGCCAGTCCTGCTACCATTACCTTTGTTCGACGCTGTGCCTTGAGGGAACCCTGTAGCACCTTCAACCCAATGACTCAGTGGCCCCACTGTTGAGATTTTGCACCTGTTTCCTCACCAGCACCATCCAAGCGATAAAACAAGCCAACCTGCGGCTCCGGCTTTAGCACCAGGGACAGCCAGGACAAATCTGCACCCGTGCCCTACAATCCAGGCAAAATTCAACTGACTGCTGTGACCTGGTCCTGAGACCCGCATCACCTTACCACCCCGTGTTTTCCACTGAACTTGACCTGCAAGCAACCGATTGTCACTAGTGATTTTCCCTATTGACCACAGCATTAGATTTTGCTATAGTGAAAGGCACTGATTTAGTTTTTGCTTTGAAAATCCATAACTCCGGTTATACTCATCCTATTATCTTCATTTTGATGTCTTATTTTATATAGAAATCTGCTTTATTTGTATAAATTGGTGTCAGACTTCTTTGTAGTCGTGTCAATTAGTTAGCATCCATGTTGGTACTCTAAACCGCTTAACACATGTTCCTCTAGTAAAGCCTAGTTGCTCTGTTCCACTCTACTAGGACTGAGCTTGATATATATTAGTATGAATCCAAAGGACCTACTTAGGGTAATGTGAGATTATTGCATTGTGAAGCCTAACTAGCCTCACTGCATAAAACTTGGCTTACCTGAAATTTCCTTTGGAACAGCATTTTAAAGTTGCCCCTGAGAGAAGCTGCAGTACTTTCTCAAATGTGAACTTTTCTACAAAAAGCTTAGTAGCAAAAGATCTGTTGATAGATGTAAAACTACTCTTACACTAGTATTCATTTTTTTGTGTGCCACATTTTTTATCAATTTTGGGATGACAGATTTTGACCCTGGCAAGAGCATTACTAAAGCATGGACAGGGATGCTCGCTTCATATACTGCAGGACCAGCAGCCAGGGCCCCTGACATGCTGCTGATTTGATTACACCGCTTTACCCTAGTACACCACCCCTGGGGGCAGGGGCAGATGATGCTCTTCATGCTTCAGCATTTCTAATCAAGACCTGCATCTGAACCACATGGTTACCATGAGGGTACAATGTTGTGCCCAAAAAGACACTGCATCACATCAGGTCTCCTTGCTATCCAACATACTGCCATAATAGAAATAGCCACAAAAGCCTACCTATTCCCTTTACTTTCAGATCCTATTAATAAATCAATCCTAGAGTTGGCCAATCTCATAATGGGAAACCAGTGCACAATTTCCTCAAGACATACATATCCTGTCCACCTACTGTCAAATGTGAAACAACTGATTGACTATTTGAACTTTTATTATCCCAAACCAGTTTCTTCTTGTATTATCTATTGCTATAAGCACATAATGCTTCAATCATCACCACCAAAATATCTCCAAATCTTTTAATCTTGGAGTGGTATGGGATAGTGAACAGATTAACTACAATAAAGATGAGATGCATGAGGAAGGTTTTTAAAGTAGAAGATGCTGATGATATAACTGAAGTATCTGCGGGGCACTGCAAATGCCCGCAGGTAATGAGCATTCCTACTGAAAGGCTGCCCCACTCTTTAATGGGGTCCACCTGGAAAGCTGAAAAAAGAGGGGCTATCATGCAGATAAACTGCAGATCTATTTTGAAGCGTAAAATCTGAAATCAGCAAAACTGACCACCTCTTCTTTGCCCATTATTCTAATCCTTTGCTCAAGATATTCCATTTTAAATTAATTATTTCCAAACTAAAGGACATCTCGGAGGACAGACATTGAACCTAATAACATAGCCCACCACTCATAGAAAACTTATCATCAGCAGCTACAGCAAAGGAACAACTATGACTCAGTTATAATTTAGGCCAAGGATAAGAATCTCAGATCCATTTGATGAAGCCTTCAGCAATGTGGTCACTCATATGGAAATCATATCCCTGTGCACCCTGTGAAATACATTGTCCCTGACCCAATAGCAATTTCTGTACAACAAAATATTTATTGCCACTTTTTGAATGATACTCACTTTATGAAAACTGTGAATTACTCTAGATGCTTATGGACTAAACACATTACCAGGTTTCAAGCTTTACTTATGCTGAATATCCAGAAATGATGTACCCGACTAAATCTGGGTTTCTATAAATGGGATAAATTCCATATTTTATGAGAGATATTTATGAAACCATAATCCTACCATTTTTAATTGATTGTATTTCAGGTGCTCTCTGTGGCAGTCCTGGATATATTTTGCCTTCAATTGTCTTTCAATACCTATGTCTGGCGAAACAAAACAGCGTTGAATACTTAAAGAAAGATGTGTTGATAAGAAGGATATATGGTTTATTTTGACTGCCAATCTAAAGAGAACGAGTTTGCTTTTAATCCGCTCACTAGACGTTTTCCCAAATTCTTCCACATATGAGACTATGGCTGAACCATACTAATTTGCTCATGTTCTTTTTGCATTCTCACATGGGCCTTGCTCCAAATTTTCATTGAATGACAGTTGGTCTGAACACCAAAACCTTTTCCGAGAGTAGTGGTATCTCATTCCTACCCTAGCTGGGAGGCACTCCTGAATTTCTAGGAATAATACACACTCATAGAACATTCTTTCCGAATGAGGAATCCTTATATTGGACCAATATCACAAGATTTTAAAATTGAACACAAGTGGAAATTAAATTGGTCAATTATCACCTGTAGCCCGAGTAGAAGGTATCTTAGAGCTGATAAAACAGCTTTCATTCCCTTAATTTTGAAAGCTTAGTTCTCCATCCCCACTACATTTTTTTCATTTTCTCAATCTGAGAGCAGTCATTCATAGGCATCCTTGATTCCGAAAAAAGATTGTTTTAGAGGTGCTACCCAGTCACAATGTCTATAATTGTCCGCAATTTGTTGATTTCCTGGGAATGTGCTAAAAGCACACTATGTGAGTGAAACAGATACAGAAAATATAGGAAAACATCATGAGCACTGGGGATTCTTGACTACTGCTCAATGCACTAAAAGATTATTAAAACAAAAATTGAAGGAAGATGATTTGTTTCTATAAGTTTCATTGTCATATTGTTTGTCTACAATTACAGATATTTCACACCCATACCCTCTGTGTTTGCCAATAAAGTGATCACTAAATTAAAATAATAGCAATTAAAAGTTACAGGATGGCTGCAAAATTTTAATGGCTGCACAAATAGGTGCTCTAATAGTGTTCTTCACTTACCTGTGCAAGTAATCCAGTGCTTGCTTTTAATATATTCTCAAATACTGCCAGCACTTTTAGGAAATTTTTGTCATCATACTCGAAGCGGTCCCCAAAAACGATGGAGCAGATCACATTGCTCACTCCATTGTTTATCATGAGATGTGGGTCAAATGCACAGCCTAGAAAGAGAAAGCACAGGAGAGACAACATTAAGCAGGTTTTATCGGTCTGATGTTACAAAAGAGCACCTGATTACCAAAGATGTGGTCAACAATTCCTGATTCGAGCCCTGAAGAGACCACAGCTCTGGGCTCTGGCCCAGATGGCAAATAGGAAGGCAGACCTTAGCCTGGAAAATAAGAAACATTGACTAACTTCTCTGGGAAAATTGATATACAGCCCCAGGTTCAGGACCTTGGGGAGAATGAACTGAGTCCTTTTGATGTAGTATCCTTTGGCTCATCAGTAGCTGAACTAAAGATGGGTACCTGTTCTAGACATGCTGACACAGTTGTAAATCAATCATGACTATCACCAACATGCTAAGACTTAAAGTACAGAAATGCTCAGATATAAGAATTTCTAAATATATGTTGCATATAAAGGCTCATTGTAAGTGTTAGACTTGGCATCTTTTGGCGTGTTTCCCCTGAGATTTTGCTTTCTGACCTCCCGGTTTTTACTCTGTTTTTGCTAGCTTAGTGTCTCTGCGCACTTTCTCACTACTGATCAGTGGTAAAGTGCAAGTGGTCCTGTTGTAAATTGTGTTATGGATTGGTGTTTCCATGATTGGCATATTTGATTTATGTGTCAGTCCCTAGTAAAGTATACTGAGGGGGATATTCTCAAGAACGTGCGATAATTATCACCAAAATAGGTTAACACAATCTCTCATATCGCGGGAAAATAACGCTGTGTTAACGTCACATTCTCAACACGGCAGTAACATGAGATAGTGTCCCGATTATGTGTAAAATGTCTGCGATAACATTACCGGGATTGCGATACAAATAGAAACCAGAACGCGAAAAAACTGGCGTTGGGCCCAACCGCGATGGCAAAATCAGCGATAAGCTGTGCCAGGCCTGCAATTCACTCACGTTAGGTGGGAAAAATCACTCTAAAAGCAGAAAAAAAAACACAAACAAAAGCAAACATCTGCGAAGCACAATGGAGGTAGCCGGAGCAGGAACAGAGGACGACCCCACAAGCCCCCCGGAGGCCCAGGCTGGGACCTCGGGGTCAGAGAAGGGCAAGGACAAGAAGAAGAGAAAGACGCGGTTCAGTCCGCAGGAAAACAGGATCCAGATAATGGAGGTGATAAAATACCATCAACAACTGTTTGTCATCTCCAATGTGTCATTGGCGACAAAAAATGGAATATGGCAGTCCATCGTGGACAAGGTGAATGCAATCGGAGTGCTGAGTAGGACAGTGGAAGAGGTCAAGAGGCGCTTGAAAGATGTGAAGTGCAAAACCAAGCAGAAACTCGGCAACAACCAGAAGGCAGCAATGCAGACTGGTGGTGGGAGTCCAGCACCACAGGAGGAGCTGGACGAGATGGAGGAACTGGTGTCCACAGTCATCAGTGTGGAGATGGTGGCAGGAGTTGGGGGACCGGACACTGCTTGACAGGAGCCGACACAACAGCAAAAGGGTGAGTAATGACCAGGGACTGGGGAGACGAGGGGAGATGGGCACAATGGCACACATGCACAATTAAGCATAGCACAGTGCACAGCCACAATGACTCTGGAGCATGTCCCTGATCCCCTTGGCACACTGCAGCACACCTAGAAACTGCAAGTAGGCCCCCGTCAACTATGTGTCCAAGGGGGCCCTCCCCACACATCACTAATCTCACAACAAACCCATGCACATGTGCTGAACCCAGCAAAGCTGCGGGTCCGTGACCCACACTGACAATGCAAGTGACACTGCAATACGATTAGCATGGCTGCAATCCCATTATCATGACATGGTGCATGCCACAAGATTGAGGTGGCTGAGTGTAGACCACATCCATAAGGGAGCAGGTCACACTCTGACACATCCACGTGCACAAACAACCCCTGACGTCAACAAGACATATGCGGACAAACCATGCCCAAGAGTCCCAACTCCCACCAAGAGCCCAATTTACCCAAGTCTGCAACATCTCAGCACTGTATGAGCACAGAACTGAAAGGCACACCACCTGAAAGGGATAAGGGCCAGCAAAATCAGAGTTGCAGGGGCGACTCTCCCACAATGCAGCACACAAACATAAGAAGCAGAGCACATCAACATTGACAACAATGTGGTACAAACTGCAACACATTCACAACAGAACAGAGGACACAACTGCTGCTGCTTGTGTGTAGAAACTGGCCAATCACATATGGCATAGCAGGGAAATGTGAGATGATGATGTACAAGTACAAACACACATTCATGATGTTGTCGAAATGTCCACTGTCCCGCATCAAATAGGCAGCTCCTCCCGAACAGTCACAATGTACATTGTCATGCAGTCTGTATGTAAACTTGTACAATGCGTCAACTTACATGTGAACACAATGTTAAACTGCATCTCCCCTTCACATTACAGAGGGAGAATCAACACCTCCTGCGGAGCAGACCCAACAACTCTTCACTGATGACGAAGAGGACCTCCCTGTCGACACTGACGCCCTCCAACAGCTCATGGACACCCTCAGCACCCCACCCCCAGGAGCTGGGCAGCCAGCTGCATCGATCAGACCTCACCTCCTGCATAGACCACACAGCATGAAGCACCAACCACCATGGATATCTCCCAGGACCCACACGAACAACACATGGCCTTCCAACGACGTGTGTTAGGGTGCCAGGAGAAGATGGCTGATCAGGTGAGGGTGGGGTTCAATTGCATGGCAGCCAAACTAGATGCCATATGTGGGTGTCTAAGTTCTATCAGGGACCACTTACATTTCCTAACGGACACCCACAGTCTGCTCTATGCTCTCCAACGATCCATGGATGGCATTGTTAGAGTCCTGACTCAGAGACAAGGACAACTGTCTACTCAGAGTGGCTCCAGCGGGTGTCATCCGGGAGTTGGGACACATATGGAAAGAATGTCTGCCACGCTGCACACCAGCGTGATGTAGCTGGTATTTACTATGTCCTGCAGACCCTCATCATGGCATTGCTGCCACAAGGCCTTTCGCAGATGAATGCTGCTGCTGCTTCGACATCCACATCTCCGCCCCCTGATGTGTCAGTGCCACACAGTGCTGGAGACAGAACAACACCACCCACATGTGAGGCACATGAAACATCAGAGAACGAAGATGCGGATGATTCTGCCGTACAGGTAAGAAGGAAGCAGTAGCATTCATCTCCGCCATATGGCCTGTTTCTGCTTGGTTCTGTCCTCTGCATCATCACCTTCCACTGTCCCCCATTGCACTCTGCGACACTCACCTTGGACCTCGACATGGACTGCCATATTCTGTTTGGTCACCAATGACACAGCTATCAGACTCTTCATCTCCCGATGTACTTGTCATTCCCTGAAGGACTCTGGCTGGCCCTCCACGGGCCAAAAATGTAAAGTGAGGTTTGCATGGCCCTGTACTGCTCCAGCTACAACACTCCACTGAATGTGCATTAAACATTCAAATTCACACAGATGTGTTATGTCACTGATCATTCAAGTGTGAATGTATGGATGAATGTAGGGTCAGTGATTCCCCCTTACGTCCATCTTGCTCATGTTCTGGGACTTGGGTCACAGAGTGCAACATTAGCGATTGCGGTCTGGGTGGCGCCGAAACTACAACAGAGAGACACACATTAGTTAATTCCTTGTCCAGACCAGAACGGAACCACGCCCACAGCCCCAGGGTTATTGTTCACACCCCCACGCTGGACTGGCATACGCCAGGCCAGCCCACTCTGCTTCCACTTACGGGGGGGACACAACAATGCTACATGACCCAGGTCTTCCCTGTAGTGATCTGCTGATCACAGGTCTATTTGTCAGCATGCCACAGCCACTCTCTGAGGGCTGGTTTACACCCACACTACACCCATCCAGCACAGGCGTCACAGGACATGTGACCCTGCCAATAAAACAGGCCGGGCGCATGTGCTCGAGGCCATTTCCACTATCGGAGAGTGTCCGTATGCTCATTATTTATGCATGAGGTCCTAGGGTCCAACCACTTCACATTCCCCACTGCTGGAGGAGACATGATGGTGTCCGCACCATGGGACTCAATCATAAAGGGCCCATGACTTGTGGTGCACAGAGTTGGTGGCAGCCGAGGCACTTTGGCCGGCACGGGCCTACCGCCACGAGATGGTGACTTGCAGTGCACAGAGTTGGTGGCAGCCGAGGCACCTTGGCTGACACGGGCCTACTGCCACGAGACAGTGACTTGCGGTGCACAGAGTTAGTGGCACCAGAGCTGAGCGGGTGTGCAGCCTGTGATGATGAGTACGCCTCGATACGCCGTCCTACCAATCAGGAGTCGATTTGAATTGTGAGCCCAGCTGGACCGCGTGTACGCCAAAGGCAGCAGCCTGCAAAGACATGGCACCACGGCGCGGTGCTACAGGGTGCGCTGGGGACCTGTGGCGCGGAATCCACCGATCGGCTGAGGAGGTTGCACCAGCACGTGGTGGGCCCTATTGGAGACACGCCAGTGGTGGCAGGTGAGCATTGAGGACTGGGTGCGCAGGGTCGGGCAGTCATCGCTGGGCGGCAGACCAGTCTGGGGACCAGGTCTGGGGTGCTTGCGGAAGATGTAGGAATCATGCACACTGCCTGGGAAGTTTGTGACGACATTGGTAAACAGGCCCGGTTGGTCCACTTTTGCCTGCGCATTGATGGAATGCGTGTGGTTTCTGTTGCGGTGATTGTGTGCAGTGTCAGCAGGGATCACAAGTAGTACATGTGTGCATTCAATTGCCCCCAACACATGCAGGAAGCCTGCTATGGCGTAGTTCCCTTGCTTGGTCTCCAGCTGTTCCTGCGCAGTGTGGGGGAAGTGAAGGTGCAGGGGTATCAAGCTGATACAAACCGTGATGCTTACAGGTATGATAAATCCTGCCTAATGAGACCGTAACAGAAGTTTGTGCGGTCGTGACCTTTCTTTTCTTTTCTACAAAGGTTACGACTACACAAACTTCTGTTACAGTCTTTTTGGGCAGGATTGATCATACCTGTTAGCATTCCGGTTTTTCCAAGTGCAATACACTGTACCAGATTACGTTTGTGACCATACGGACGCTTGACCATTGTCACCATTTATCCAACAGGTTTCTCAATACGGACTTTCGGAATATGGAATTGTATTGGGGAGTTCCCGGACCATATACAGTTAATTGGATCCACAAGTAACCCTGATGAAGTTCCCCGTTGGGAATGGAACACGTTGGCTGATGTTTTTGTTTTGTTAATTTATGTTTTTTATAATAAAGAACTCTTTTTCCACTACTGTTGTCTACTGGACTTCATGACCTGGTGCACACCCTTTTCAGAAACTACAATCTTGGATCTGGAGTACAGAGGTGCCAGGCAACGGCTGGGGTTGGGGTTGGTTGCGCAGGAACACTACGAATTGGGACTAGCGTGTGGTGCGGATTCAGGGGCCCGCTGTTGCTTTTTTGGACATGCATCCAAGACATGTGTGAGAAAGTTTGAAAGGGCTGGCTGTGAGACTCCTCCGACTCTGGCAGTTGTTGGTTGGAAGGTACCAGAGGCCAACAGGTGCAGCACAGCCAGCAGCTTTGTCTGCGGAGGGATGTTGGTTGTCCACTGTGTTGGTACCATCAGCCTGTGGGCAATGTGGTTCAGGATGCGGAGGATGGTTGTCCTTTTGAGCCTGTAGTGGGCAATGACATCCTCTGGCGTAAAGTCTCTGAGGCTGTTGCATTTTCAGACGGTTCGCTGTCATGTTCTGCGCTGCCTCGGTGGTAGTCCGGGGGGGGTCCTGGGGTGGGGTGGTCCTGGGGGGTTGGTGGTGGGTGTTGTGGCCCTCTTGGGTCTCCAAGCTGCATGATCATTGGCTCCATGGCATCTGTTGGCCTTCAGACGTGGCTCTGGGCTGGGCTCCCTTTCATACTGCAGGTTGTCGTCCTGCTTAACACCAGTAAAAGGCAGGTGTTAAATCCCTGCTGCTAACGCGCCTTATCGCCTGTTTTTGGATCGCATCGCAGATCTGGCTGGTTATCGCAAAGTGGTGTTTTCGTGTGTTTTTGCACGGGAACACCTAGTCTGCATATGATTAGCGTTAGTTGTGGCTCTCACCGGTGGCGATGTGTTTTGCGGCAGCTATCGCTGGAAAACTGATATCAGCTGTTTGCACCAGCTTCAGAATGAGCCGATAATTCTTTCGCCACTTTTGCTGCGCTAAAGTACCGATAACTCGGTGATAAATCCTTGAGAATATGCCCCTGAGTGTGCTATTAGTAGGGCTGCAGCACTGGATGGTGCCACACATACAAACCGCCTGTAAAAGTAACTCTGGTCTGCCATTGCAGAGCCTGTGTGCAGTCTGGGACTGCCCTGTTGACTTGGCAAGTGTACCCACTTGGCAGGCCCTAACCTTCCCTTTTCTTACATCTCAGTTACCCCTAAGGTAGGCCCGAGGTACCCCAGTGAGCAGGGTGCAGTGTATGTGAAAGGTAGGACATGCCCTGGTGTGTGTGGCATATCCTGATAGTGAATTACTGCCAATTTTGTTTTTCACTATTGCAAGGCTACCTGTTCCCATAGGACAGAATGGGGAGTTTGTTTATAACATCTTATAAACATATCTGGCCCTGGGAACCAGGTAGAGAAATGAAGTTTAGTATGCCTGAAATCTAAAGATGCGCTCTTTTAGTGAAGGTGATTTTTATATTCTGTGTTAAAAAATCCCACTTTTAGAAAGTAGGTATTTTCTTGCTCATCCATCCAGTAGGCCTCTGCTGAGGTTGTGGATTGACTGACTGGGTTTTGGATGACTGGGGAAAAGCAGTGGCTCCAGATAGTCAGGAAAGGGCTGTATCGACCTTGCCTGCATTTAGAACAGGGGGAGGAGATTTCCTTTCATCCGAATGGGCCTGGTCTGCCTCTGACAATGCCGTCTACACCTCCTGCCAGGAGGCCAAAGCAGAGAGGGCAGAACTGGTTCTGGTTAGGCACAGACTCTGTCTGCCTGAGAGGGCAAAGGATTTTGGGCAATAAAATTGGGGCCCAAATCCCTGAACTTTAGAACTCCTTTGGACCAAGAAGACTGCCACGAAGAAGAGCTGGAGAAGCTGTGAGGAGGAACTACCACTTTGCTGAGTGCTTTGCTGTGTTGGCCTGCAGTGGCTGCTTCTGTCTTTGGCAGTGAAAGGACTGGACTGAACTTTCTGCAATCTATTTTTGTGAGTTTCTCCAAGGGTTTAAAGTAGAGCTTGCCCCCTGTTCAAGAAATCTCAGAAACAGCAAAGACATCAAGTTCTTCTCTGCCCTCAGCGCTGGAAGCTGTGTGTTTTGTGCTGCAGCAAGAAGAAAAAGCAACCCAACACCATCTACGACGCCGCTGCTGACTCCGTGTCCTGAAGGCACTGCAGAGGGTAACGCCACAACGTCGCACAGCAACCCTGGTCTCACCAACGATGCCTGCTGATGCCGCCACTGAGCCACTGCTTGCACCGCGATCTGTGGACACCGCACTCTGCACCGCCTCACTTCACAACACGGCCTTGGTAAGCTCGACTATGCCAGTCCACGCCGAAATCAATGCTGCTGCTTGCACCGTGGTTCGATGGCACCGCTCATAGAGTCACATGATTCACCTCCGTCATCCCGCACCGCAGCCTTGGACTACGCACACCGGTGCCATTGACTCCAGTTCGTCAGCCGACAACAGCGCTACAGCAATGACGACGCTGCTTGCACCTTGACCTGCCAGCACCGCGACAAGCACTGCATCACTTCGCACCGCGGCCCTGTTCTCACTGACGATGCCATCTGACTCCGCCACCGAGCCGCTGCTCGCACTGTGACCTGAGGGCAATGCACACCACACTGCTGCACTTTGCCCTGCGGCACCCGACGCCTGCCGACGCCAGAGCTCCTGATTTTAATTGCGAGGACTTTGATCTGAAATGCGTGTGACTTCGAGGGCCCGATGACTCGTGCACTGACCTCCGGAACCAACGCCTGTGGACGTCGTGCTTTCGAAAGCTCCACGAGAGGTCGCTGACATGCTACATTTCTAAAGGTACTGTTTTGTGGGTCTTCCCGACACCGTAGCTGGCCTGCGATGCCGCGGTCAGCTAGAAATGTTTGGATTTGTTTGTTCACGATGAGTGATAGCCCCGGACGGAGCTATCAACTTCAAGGAACTGTGTAACAAGGTTATTTTGATAACTGAAAAGTACTGTATTGTGGATGTTTATTGTTTTTGGTCAATATATAAATATATTGGAATATTTTTCTAAACTGATGTGGAGTACTTTTGTAGTGCTTACACTGTATTACTGTTGGTTATGTGCAAATACTTAACACACTGCCTCTGAGATAAGCCTTTCTGCTCATGCCAAGCTACCAAGGGGGTGAGCAGGCGTTATTTTAGGAGTTTATCCCCCTTACCCTGACTAGAAGTAAGGGTCCCTATTTGGACAAAGGTACCTAACTCTGCCAACTACAGACCCCCATTTCTAACAGTAAGGAACTGCCTCTTTTTGCATGATTGCGCCCAGTTATTGTATTGATGCTGCTGGTTATTTCAACTCTGTAAGTGCACCGAGTCCTGGCAAATTGGCCTCAGTGGGAGTGCTCTGGACCTTAAAAAGGAATGTCTGATTGGCTCCCCAGCAATCGGCACATATAAACTTTCTTATAATTCGCTAGTATATATTACTAGAGGTACCATGGGCCTGTAAGTTAAAGTGTCCCTTGTGGACTGCAGCACTTATCACAAATGTGGCAACAGAAAGCATTAACCACCAGCCAGCCATTTCCAGCTTTCACAGCTGTTTCTAACTTGATTCTGGCTTGTTTTTGACTTTATAAATTCACAAAAAGGTAACCAGATGGTGGATCCTAGCTACTCACCAAAACAAACAAAAGTGAGTGGGAAAGGGACATATGCACACATGTGTTAAGACGAGAACCCTCACTCACCCTAAGGTGACATGCTTTATCATTGGGCTCCCTCTTACACACTGGGACCGCAAGGTACCCAGTGTGAGCTACAACTCCCCCGCAGGAGAGGAGGGTAAGGTGTTTTATGTCATCCATGTAGGGCAGGTAGAGGGGCAGAGTGCAAAATAAATTTCTAAAGTGGTGAATTAAAAATATCTTCTGGTTGACAGGGTCAATCCTTTATTGATGTCTCCAGTGGATAGATTAAAATAGGGATATAGATGTTCCCTATTTGGATAAGGTCAACATCTTTCTGCCTTAATAGACTGAAAAGTTCTTAGGATTCTTCAGGACCATTCGCTGTGTCACTCAATTTGTGCGAAACAAATCTATATATAAGAAAGTACCATACTTTTACTGGTATGGAAATTGTCTGTGGTACCAGCCAAAGGTCAGGTCAACATTTTGTAAGGATAGAAAAACACACAACAAAGCATAGTATGCATATTTACAGTCCCAATTGTTAAACACTAGTGTCTATTACCATCACTGCAAAAGTGTATAATCATACTTTGTGAACAGTTAATAATCCAGTCTCACCAATTGGAGACTACTAGTCAATGTCCACCTTCATAAGTCCTATAGTAGCAAGTATCAGTACTCTGAAGGTATAAAAATCATAGTAGGTATATGGTCAGACATTATTAAAACAAAATCTCCTTCTGTTGCTGATAATAACCCAATGTCACATAATATATTAGAGCACAGAATGGTGTGCCTCAAAACGTTGGCACATAAAGGGCTTCGTTCAAGTTATCTGTATGCAGTAACCTCCATATATGATCAGGTCTGTAAAGGTTATCTGGGCGTATAGATACAAACTACCATCCATATGGAACATGGACAAACTATATGTTGGGCTTATTGTCCCTTGTTGTACATGGGCTCACAGCACAACCTATGGAGTGCCCATGTATTTATGTATAACTTCCATCCTCATTTCTCAATAGTACTCCCAAATGCAGAAAACAGTATCCGTGCTGTTGTATTTTATACATAGAAGAGCAATGCTCTTGTTACAACATTACCAGCACACCTTAGAAAAGCGGAGCGCACACCACTATTATTTCGGAATGAAGCGCTCACTATAAAACATTTCAGGAAAGAACTAAAATTTAAAAAATTCAAGTGGCAGTGATGCAGCACTCGTTATTTACACTTTAGAACTACAATTTAAATAATTCAAGTGGCAGTGATGCGGAACTCGTTATTTACAATTTACAAAGTGTAGCGCTCATCTGCCGTCTCACTACCACGTGGCAGATGAGCGCGACACTGCTCTCCGTTTTAAGTGGTTTGCGTGGTTTGCACCAATGGTGCCTTACTGTACTCTCCTGGCTGCATTCTTAAACACCAAAGGCTGAAGGGGGAGAGCCAGTGTTCTGCCCCTTGATTTTATGTATGATGAGCCGGAAGTGAACAGAGGATCTACTTCCGGTTCACGGGAAAGTTGGTAAAAGTAGTTCCCGCTACCTCTGGCTGCAAAAACTCGTGCTGACGCTCACAATATTCCTATGGACCAGAATATAATCACTGGAGAACACAGGATGGGTTTCAGCAGTATGTATATGGCATGATGAACAGTATGTTCATCAAATACGCTAATGTCATGTGTATTGGGGCATGTACATGTTACAATTATACACACACATGGCATATGTAGTGGTGTCAAACCATATAGGATATGCGTGTTTGTATAAAAATATGTTTGGAACTTAGACATACTGGAAAATACAGAGTAAGTAGAGTCATATAATATCCCTTTCTTAAGAGACTCATGTTGGATAATCAAGGTATGCATCAACCAAGGGTCAGACATGGTATAAAAATCTCTCCTTAAATCGTATATATTACAGTAGACATCCTCATCTCTTGAGTCTCATGATGGATGTGAGGGGTACGTAGACTCCGCAGGTTAAGCATGATTAGTGGCAACCTATCTCCTTATATTATATGTACTACAGTGAGCACCAAGGGATATCGTCGTTCAGTCCTATAACATGACTCCTGGTGCAAAACACCAAACGCTGTTCCCTTCTGAAGAGCACTCACTCTAAGGGACCGATTTGTGTGTTGTAGTTGGGTTTGTCAATGACCACCCAAGATAGATCGTCCTCTGTGTGGTGCATTTCAAACTAGTGTCTTGTCAGTTGTGTATTAGACTTCTTGCATCTAATATAGCTGCCATGCTCTACAATTCTGTGTTTGACTCTTGGTGTTGTCATGGCAATGTACACTGTACATAAGTGAACAGGGGCATGTGATCATATAGATTACACCCCATGGGTTGCAATTAGTGTGGTTATTCAATTGCCATGGTGTCTGTAAACCCAGATCTAAATGTTTTGTGTGTTTTGTCAAAGGACACACTGAACAGCTCCCACATGGAAAATGTCCCACCACTGGTGGTCCTCCCCATAGTGATAGTTGTCTCTCTTGTGTTTTTCGGCTCTTTGGTCGTGTGTGTACCAAGAGACCCTTCAAGTTACTGCTCCGTTTAACAGAAAATAAGGGTCTGTCAAGGGATAGTTCTCCTGTGTTCAAAATATTCCAACTTTTATTTATTGCTTTCTTGACTCTATCCGTTGAATGGCTAAACGTTGTCACACACACTATTCTGTTTGTTTTCTCCTTGTTGTTATGTGCCTCCAGGGGGGGCCTCTCTATTATTATTGCATGCTCTTTTGGATGTTCAACATACGAGGTGGTAAGGGTGTTGTCTCGCCTGTAGTTCGCTGCTTAAATTTGAGGCAAGTTGTATGTATTTAGCTACCTCTGTACAATTTTTCCAGAGCCTTAAAAACTGACCTACAGGGAGATTGTTCAACAGTGCGCGGGGCTGAAAGCTAGAGTTGCTCAATAGAGAATTGCGTGCCATGGGCTTTTGAAAATCTTTAGGATAAAGACGGAGATCTAGAAAAGACACTTCTGTAGCACATGATTCGCCAGTAAAGCATAGATTACGATCTCGAGAGTTCAGACAACCGGAGAAGGTATCTAGGGACCCTGGTCTCCCTCCCAGATGACCAAGATATGATCTATATAACGCCTCCACAGTTTCTAATTCTGTTGAAATGGGTTGGTGAAAAAGTCGATATTCTTTGTTTCAAATCCATGCATGTATAGATTTGCCATGCTAGGTGCAAATGTGCTGCCCATGGAAGTGCCATTGGTTTGCCAGTATAACTGGCCATCAAACATGAAGACATAGGTGCCAATTACGATCCGGTAAAAACCGGGTACGAACCGTCGGACGGAGCATATTCTCCATCCGACGCGTACCCGGTCGTAACAAAATACAAACATGGAAGTACGATTCGCACGGAACCAACAGTTCCGTACGAATCGTACAAAACCCCGACCGACGAAAATAAACATACAAATTTGATCCGGGAAAGCGCAGACGTGACGTCGGGACGCACGCAGCCTGCCATTCACAAACCAGGAATTACGATTCGCACCGACGTCATCCCGCACGGTGAATATTTTCCGGCTGCCAAAAACTGCCGGGAAATCAGGACGACGCGAACAAGGAGGACCTGTACGCGACGGACAGACAGGACGACGCGAACAAGGAGTACCTGTACGCGACGGACAGACATGGACCCGAACCTACGTGTCATCCCGGCCCTCATAGCAGTCGACCTCCTCTACAGGTTCGGACGCAGACGCCGCAGAAGGTCAGAACAACACAAGGAGGGGGGAAAAGGGGTGGGGGGTGGCAGGACCAGGGGCAGGCCACAAAACCCCCACCAAAGTCACACAGCACACATGCCCTGGACATACCTGACCCTCAGGCCCTGGTCACTACGAGGGGGTGGGGGCGTGTCCAGCAAAGTCAGCGACGGCCACAACGGAAGGGCTTGATGATGCGAACCGGCAACACAACAATACAGGTACGTCCCGTACCCACGCCTTAGGAGCGTGGGTACGAGTCGTACCACGCCCATACCTATGTCACCCCAACAATGGCGGGACGGCTCGTACCCACGTGGCAAAGGCCTGGGTACGGCCCGCACAAGCATTCCACAGCGTGGGTATGGATATGTACGGACTGTACCCCCACCCGCGTATGCATGGAGCGTACCCCCCACCCCAACAGTGTAAGTACGGACCGTACCCCCACCCCGTATGTATGGAGCATACCCCCCACCCCAACAGTGTACGTACGGACCGTACCCTCACCCGCGAATGCATGGAGCGTACCCCCCACCCCAACAGTGTAAGTACGACACGTACCCCCACCCGCATATGCATGGAGCGTACCGCCCACCCCAACAGTGTAAGTACGGACCGTACCCCCACCCCCGTATATATGGAGCGTACCCCCCACCCCAACAGTGTACGTACGGACCGTACCCCCACCCGCGAATGCATAGAGCGTACCCCCCACCCCAACAGTGTAAGTACGGACCGTACCCCCACCCCCGTATGTATGGAGCGTACCCCCCACCCCAACAGTGTACGTACGGACCGTACCCTCACCCGCAAATGCATGGATCGTACCCCCCACCCCAACAGTGTAAGTATGGACCGTACCCCCACCCCCATATGTATGGAGCGTACCCCCTACCCCAACAGTGTACGTATGGACCGTACCCTCACCCACGAATGCATGGAGCATACCCCCACCCCAACAGTGTAAGTACGACACGTACCCCCACCCGCGTATGCATGGAGCGTACCCCCCACCCCAACAGTGTAAGTACGACATGTACCCCCACCCGCGTATGCATGGAGCGTACCCCCCACCCCAACAGTGTAAGTATGACACGTACCCCCACCCGCGTACTTATGGAGCGTACCCCCCCAACAGTGTAAGTACGGACCGTACCATCACCCACGTATGCATGGAGCGTACCCCCCACCCCAACAGTGCAAGTACGACACGTACCCCCACCCGCATATGCATGGAGCGTACCCCCCACCCCAACAGTGTAAGTACGACATGTACCCCCACCCGCGTATGCATGGAGCGTACCCCCCACCCCAACAGTGTAAGTACGACACGTACCCCCACCCACGTACGCATGGAGCGTACCCCCCACCCCAACAGCGTAAGTAAGACACGTACCCCCACCCACGTATGCATGGAGCATGCCCCCACCCCAACAGTGTAAGTATGACACGTACCCCCACCCGCGTATGCATGGAGCGTACCCCCCATGCCAACAGTGTAAGTACGAGCCGTACCCTCACCCGCGTATGCATGGAGCGTACCCCCCATGCCAACAGTGTAAGTACGACACGTACCCCCACCCGCGTATGCATGGAGCGTACCCCCCATGCCAACAGTGTACGTACGGACCGTACCCCCACCCCCGTATGCATGGAGCGTACCCCCCACCCCAACAGTGTAAGTACGACACGTACCCCCACCCACGTATGCATGGAGCGTACCCACACCCGTGTATGTCCTAAGCGTACATATTGTGAAATAGGAGGGGTGTGTGCAGAGTCCTCCCAGCAGTGCCCAGAGACAGGAAGGGTGTGTGCAGAGTCCTCCCAGCAGTGCCCAGACATGAGAGGGGTGGGTGCAGAGTCCTCCCAGCAGTGCCTAGAGACAGGAGGGGTGTGTGCAGAGTCCTCCCAGCAGTGCCCAGAGACAGGAGGGGTGTGTGGAGAGTCCTCCCAGCAGTGCCCAGAGACAGGAGGGGTGGGTGCCTAACACTCCCAGCAATGCCCAGAGACAGGAGGGGTGTGTGCAGAGTCCTCCCAGCAGTGCCCAGACATGAGAGGGGTGGGTGCAGAGTCCTCCCAGCAGTGCCCAGACACAGGAGGGGTGTGTGCAGAGTCCTCCCAGCAGTGCCCAGACATGAGAGGGGTGGGTGCAGAGTCCTCCCAGCAGTGCCCAGACACAGGAGGGGTGTGTGCAGAGTCCTCCCAGCAGTGCCCAGACATGAGAGGGGTGGGTGCAGAGTCCTCCCAGCAGTGCCCAGACACAGGAGGGGTGTGTGCAGAGTCCTCCCAGCAGTGCCCAGAGACAGGAGGGGTGGGTGCAGAGTCCTCCCAGCAGTGCCCAGAGACAGGAGGGGTGTGTGCAGAGTCCTCCCAGCAGTGCCCAGACATGAGAGGGGTGGGTGCAGAGTCCTCCCAGCAGTGCCCAGACACAGGAGGGGTGTGTGCAGAGTCCTCCCAGCAGTGCCCAGACATGAGAGGGGTGGGTGCAGAGTCCTCCCAGCAGTGCCCAGACACAGGAGGGGTGTGTGCAGAGTCCTCCCAGCAGTGCCCAGAGACAGGAGGGGTGGGTGCCTAACACTCCCAGCATTGCCCATGGAACGCAAAGGGTGGAGTAGCCACAGATACCATGCCCACAAATGTCAGTCAGGTGCACAAAGACCCTGCAGTACATGTACCACATGTGTGCGAGGCTGGGAGCATGCATAGCGCAGAAAAGAAAACATGTCCACATGAAGTCATGTCAATAGTCCACATACACAAGTACAATGACTACCAAGGATGCCACGAATGATGCAGGTGGAGACATCGCTCAGCATGCATGTGCAAAGTTGAAGGAGTCCGTCACACACCCAGCTAATGTACACACAGCTCAGCGCTAAATATTGGGAACACCCTGCAGGGAAGATGTCAGGGTACACAGAGGAAGGAATACACCTTGGGACAATTTCACCATGCAGTAACTGCTTACATGAACAGAGAAACCTAGCTAACACCGTGTGATGGCACACAGATACCAGGGTCCCCCCTATGACCAGCACACTACTACATTTTCCACACACCCAACACATGATTACCACCCAAAATCATGTAGCAGCCCCACCAACAGCAACATCAGAAAAGCAGTAGTGTTCAAAGGAAACAAAAATGGCTTTAATCAGCATGATCTTAAATAGTGTGTTCGTAGAAAGTTCAATATTTACAAAGCCCATAGGGCAGTCCATGAGTCACAGCTGGATGGGGGACACAGTGGGATGCGTGTCCCCTAGCTTGCCTGCACTGTTAGATTCCGTCGTCTTCCACAGGGGTGAGGGCATCATGTGGGGGGGAAGGAACAGGCACCGGAGGGACAGGAGGTTGAAGGGTAGGCGTTGTGGGTGCAGGGATGGAGGACTCCACCACAGGGGGTGGGGCAGGGCCAAAGGTGGACTCTAGGAGCTCGCTGCACACCTTAGCACCTTAGCAAGGTCCTCCAGGGAATCCCCTGCACCCGAAGGAACCACAGGCCCCAAGGAGGGGGGGGGGGGGTCAGAGGGATGGGTCGCAGTGCCACTGGGGGAAGGTGTAGAGAAGGGGGGGGGACTCAACCACCCTGACCGGGGACTCCCTTGACCGCTTGCGGGGTGGTGTCACTGTGGGGCTCAGGGACAGAGCGGCCATGAAGGAGTCTTTGCCGGATATGTGGCCAGGAGAGCTGAGGGGAGGGGATTTGGAGGGAGTGGATTTGTTGGAATGTGGACTCCCACTCTGGCTGCGTGTCTTACGTTTGCCCCCCGACCCAGTGGGTGTGCCTACTTCACCCTGTGTGTGCGTGCCAGGAGGTGTGCGGGTGACCTTCCCTGCTGGTGTGGTGCCTGTGTCCGTCGTGGTGTGTGCATGCTGACGTCTGGGTATACGTGGGACAGGCATGGGAGTGGGAAGTGTGGATGGGGCAGGGGTAGGGGGTTGGATGAAGCGCTGCAGGAGACCCACTGCTGCAGTCAGTGTTGAGTCTATCGACCTCAGCAAGCTGCGTTGGTCAGCCTGCGATGAGTGAATGCCCTCCAAGTATGCCTCCATGTTGTTGAGGACCTGGCTGTGGCCATGGAGGACATTAAGGATCGCAGCCTGACCAATCTGCAACTGCCGCTGGATGTCCACAGACTCGGCATTGGCGGCAGCAGTGGAGACTGGGGCAGGGGGTGCGATGCCTGGCAGGAAGGAGACATGCGGTGACTGGGCACGCTGGGAAGGGACACGAGCAAGTGGGAGGCGGCTGATGGCAATGGAGGGGGCGGAGCGAGATGTTGTGCTGCTGTCAGATGGTGGTGCAGCCTCCGCCCACTTGGAGAGATCATCCTCGGACCCGTCAGCTTCATACTCTGTTGTGTCTGGGCACTGCTGGGAGTGTTAGGCACCCACCCCAGCAGTGGAGACTGGGGCAGGGGGTGCGGTGCCTGGCAGGAAGGAGACATGCGGTGACTGGGCACGCTGGGAAGGGACACGAGCAAGTGGGAGGCGGCTGATGGCAATGGAGGGGGCGGGGCGAGATGTTGTGCTGCTGTCAGATGGTGGTGCAGCCTCCGCCCACTTGGAGAGATCATCCTCGGACCCGTCAGCTTCATACTCTGTTGTGCCAGTCGACAGGTCCCCGGCTTCACTCTCCTCCGCCTCAGTCCCACTCGATGTGCCAGCCACGATGTCACCGCTGGCACTGGTGCTCGGTCCCTCTGCTCCGTCTGTGCCCATGTCTCCCTCCGTGTCCCCCGACGATGCTGTGGGCAGGGTGAAGAGACAGAATTTAATCGTACACCTGTATACATATGTCACATGAGTCCAATCTACATAGGTTACAGTGCATAGCCTGAAACAAAAGAAGAGTTACATCTACAAAACAAGGTACATATGTAGGGCATGCAAGACACAGTTGTTTGACCCACCATGCCACTGAAAAACTATGGAGAGCATGACACAATAGCAAATGACATGAAATGGAATTTTGACTGAGGAGCAAGGCCCTGGGGACAATCCAGCACTGCATCTGCACCACACAGCGTGGCAGGAAATAGGGATGAGCAGGGACCATATCCAGGAACTAGAGGCACATGCAGCATAGGTAATACTGAAAACATGCCCACCCTGACTGGCTCACTGCACCTTGAGTGTATGTCCAGACAAACATCACACACTGGCCAGTCCTAGCAAGGAGATTTCAGGTTTTGACATGTAGGCCATGCCCGCACCACCCACCCCCTACATGAGACAAATCTTTGGAGACACAGGAAGCACTTACATCTCTTAGTCTGGGTGAAATACACATGGGATGCAAAAATGCAATATTGCACATAAAATACCCAAGGTGCGCCTGTCCAAATAATCATGTACAAATGGGCATCATCAGATGATTGTAACAAGACACACAGGCAATGGCCACCGTGAGTATGAACAAAGAAAATCATGTCAGGCTGTACAGTGGACACTTGTACTACATTTCACGTCAATATACATTGGGCCAGGGGACAATGGCACAGAGCACAACCTATGCTGTAGACACAGAGATTGTCGACATTTTCGGATTACACACATGATACCTAGGAAAATATGCCCCTGGGGACAGTAGTGGCCACACAACTCCATGCTCCTGAATGGGAATGACTGCAACACACGCTACCATCCCTGCACTATGCGTACCGCACACTCATGCACATCATGTCACAGGCCAGCACATAGGACATGCGTGCTGTAAAGCCTCACACTTGAGCGACTAACTCCCATGTCTGGACTCAGCATTAGTGCCAACTGACATGGAACCCACAAGTCCAGAACTGGACAGGGCAAAGGCAAGGTCCCAAAACCTGTTACACACCACCCCCACACATGATGCTGCAGGCATAGTACACGTGGAGAAGGTGCCAGGCTACATAACCTTGTGACGGAGTGACTACACACAGACCAGGGAACACATTGCAAGGAGGGGAAGAGAGGCAGGAGAGCACTGCAATACTGTGGGTAACAGGATCTGCACAGCACCATTAAACCCTGGCAGTGTATCCATGGAACAGTGCACTTACAAATGCTGGTGAAACACAACAAACACACATGTACCTACCCCCTTCCTGCTGCTGCATCTCCTGTAAGCGCCTGTCCAAGTCTAGAAATACCACCGCCAGCACACGCTTGTGGATGTGGGAGAGACGGCGGCGCCCGCGGTTCTTATGGCTCTCAGGTGAGTCCCCCAGCAGGACCCGTGCGATCCTCTGCATCCAGCACCGGATATCCTGCCAGCGTTTCCTCACCTGGGACAGGCGCCGCTTCCGATCATCCGCACTCCTCACGGCGCTGACGGCGGTCAGCCATATCTGCTCCTTGGCAGAGGCGCCTACCTGTGAGGATGAACAAGTGACACTACATCAATACACCTGCAACATGTCACAGAGACACATATGAGAAGAAATTAGCTGGTTACAACAAGGCATGTCATGCAGCCAACGCATTGCACCTTTGCCATAGGGACATTCTCCTCTGGGGAAGGGCAAAAGCAGTACGTGCCAGTGAAAGTACAGGTGGAATGAGGGCAAAGACACAATCAATGATCAAGGCTCACACTGTGCATCACACCCACCCCTCCTGCGTCTGGGCACTGCTGGGAGGACTCTGCACCCACCCCTCCTGTCTCTGGGCACTGCTGGGAGGACTCTGCACACACCCCTCCTGTTTCTGGGCACTGCTGGGAGGACTCTGAACCCACCCCTCTCATGTCTGGGCACTGCTGGGAGGACTCTGCACACACCCCTCCTGTCTCTGGGCACGGCTGGGAGGACTCTGCACCCACCCCTCCTGTCTCTGGGCACTTCTGGGAGGACTCTGCACACACCCCTCCTGTCTGGGCACTGCTGGGAGTGTTAGGCACCCACCCCTCCTGTCTCTGGGCACTGCTGGGAGGACTCTGCACCCACCCCTCCTGTCTCTGGGCACTGCTGGGAGTGTTAGGCACCCACCCCTCCTGTCTCTGGGCACTGCTGGGAGGACTCTGCACCCACCCCTCCTGTCTCTGGGCACTGCTGGGAGGACTCTGCACACACCCCTCCTGTCTCTGGGCACTGCTGGGAGGACTCTGCACCCACCTCTCCTGTCTCTGGGCACTTCTGGGAGGACTCTGCACCCACCCCTCCTGTCTCTGGGCACTGATGGGAGGACTCTGCACCCACCCCTCTCATGTCTGGGCACTGCTGGGAGGACTCTGCACACACCCCTCCTGTCTCTGGGCACTGCTGGGAGGACTCTGCACCCACCCCTCCTGTCTCTGGGCACTGCTGGGAGGACTCTGCACACACCCCTCCTGTCTCTGGGCACTGCTGGGAGTGTTAGGCACCCACCCCTCCTGTCGCTGGGCACTGCTGGGAGGACTCTGCACACACCCCTCCTGTCTCTGGGCACTGCTGGGAGTGTTAGGCACCCACCCCTCCTGTCTCTGGGCACTGCTGGGAGGACTCTGCACCCACCCCTCCTGTCTCTGGGCACTGCTGGGAGACATCAGGCATTCCCCCCCCCCGGGACCCACCCTACAGTACATAGCATGTGTGTTACACGTGGACACAATGGCAGAAGTCACAGTCACAAAAAAGGGACACAGTCTGTGCTAGTGGACTCTGCACTCACCTGATAACCTGCTCGCCCATACAGCATGGGGTACTGTGGGAGGATCACATCCAGCAAAGACAGGTTCTCCTCCAGGGTGAATGGCTGTGACCTCTCCACAGCCCTTGACATGGTTGCAGGGAATCAGTAGCAGCAGCTGGGTCGTGGAATACAAAGATGTGCAGGCAAGTGCTCCCTCATGGGACCTGGCTGCCTTATATCTGCCTTGCTGGCCTATTTCATGCACAGGAGTACAGAGTGATTGGTCACTCAAATTTGCATCCTATGTTTCCTCCAATCCCTTCAAACCTAGCAGTCAGAGGGTTCTTAATGTGTTTTTTTCTTGAGCATGATGTCAACCCCAGAACCACATTGCAACAAAGTAGATTCATCCCAACTGACTTCTGCTGTGCACCTTCCGGAAAATTTCAAACTTTAAACTTGGTCTCCATGACAACCAGCATGCATGTGTAGGCCTTTATACTTGTCCCTCATGTGTCCCCTATGTGATTTGGAGCTTCACACACAGGTACGGTGCGTTCCGGGGCCCTAGGGCACCCCAAATGCATAGCAACGGCCCGTACAGGCGTGTGTACGCTCCGTACCACTATGGGTGTTCTCGCGTATGCCTACTCATAGTGATAGTGAGCGTACAGGCGTGTGTACGGTCCGTACCACCATGAGTACGCATACGCGAGAACACCCATAGTGATATTGAGCGTACAGGCGTGTGTACGCTCCGTCTCACTATGGGTGTTCTCGCGTATGCGTACTCATAGTGATAGTGAGCGTACAGGCGTGTGTACGGTCCGTACCACCATGAGTACGCATACGCGAGAACACCCATAGTGATAGTGAGCGTACAGGCGTGTGTACGGTCCGTACCACCATGAGTACGCATACGCGAGAACACCCATAGTGAGACGGGCCGTACAGGCGTGTGTACGCTCCGTACCACTATGGGTGTTCTCGCGTATGCGTACTCATAGTGATAGTGAGCGTACAGGCGTGTGTACGGTCCGTACCAAGATGAGTACGCATACGCGAGAACACCCAGAGTGAGACGGGCCGTACAGGCGTGTGTACGCTCCTTACCACTATGGGTGTTCTCGCGTATGCGTACTCATAGTGATAGTGAGCGTACAGGCGTGTGTACGGTCCGTCTCACTATGGGTGTTCTCGCGTATGCGTACTCATGGTGGTACGGACCGTACACACGCCTGTACGCTCACTATCACTATGAGTACGCATACGCGAGAACACCCATAGTGAGACGGAGCGTACACACGCCTGTACGGCCCGTCTCACTATGGGTGTTCTCGCGTATGCGTACTCATAGTGATAGTGAGCATACAGGCGTGTGTACGGTCCGTACCACCATGAGTACGCATACGCGAGAACAACCATAGTGGTACGGAGCGTACACGCATGTGTACGCTCACTATCCCTAGGGGTACACATACGGCAGCACTCCCATAGTGATACTGGAACGTACACAGGCCCTTTTTGCAAAAGTACGGTGCTTTTCACACATCACAGTGGTGACAGGCAGCACACAGGAAGGAATAGGGCTGACATACTTGTCCATGGATGGACATCAAGGCATTGTCTGGGCAGTACTACATGTGTGGGGCACAGGTGTGAAAGGCTGTGATGTGGCACATTACTCCTGAGTCGAGAAGGCACCAGATGTATGATGAGATGTGTACACATGTAATGTGTGACGGTGCAATGTGTGCCAGGCATGCCCTTGACTCCTTTGACATGTGTGCATGTCATACTGCACACTTGGGTTGAGCATCACTGGCATGGCACGGACAACAACACAGGCAAGTGTCCCCTGAGGCCCGGTACAGGGGTTACCACACCTGACATGTCACTACCCACGGTGCACGATGTGACTATGTCATGTATGTGTGGGGGGTTCACAGTAGGTTGATGTTGGAGCTCCCTCAGAAGCAGCAGCTGTTGCAGCAACCAACATGTGTCTGTGTGTAGATTGACATGGCACACTGTTCCGCACACCATGCCACATGTGGTATTGGATGTGAGGTGCGTATGTATGCATGGGACACGGAGTAGCCTAACAAGGACATGTCTGCATCCTGTCCATGAATGTGTGGTGAGTCATGACATGTACACCTTCATGGCAAGGTGTGTGGGCTGTCCTAGTGTAATGTCATGTGACCTGTGGCTCTAGTGTTCCGCTCCCAGTCTCTGCAATCGACATCCTACTTCTGCTGATGTGTGGATGTATGTCACTCCTGTGTGGCGTCTGGCTGTTCACTTACACTGGGACACAGCTAATCGCATGCCATGGCATGTGGAGGTTCACCATCTCCGTGTGTAGCTGGGTCTTGGTAGGGGTGTCACCTGGCAGCCATACGTGTCCAGGGCATGTGGCACATACCTGACTCCGTATGTAGCATATGTGTATTGACAGATTAACATGTGCTCTGTACAAATAAATTGCTGTTGTGGTGCACTCACTCTTCCTTGTCACTTCCAAATTACTGCAGAGTGCCGCCTCTTGCCCGACCAATTCCGGACTTGGCTGCCATGCGGGAGAATGACTGTATCCGGTGCTACCGCTTCCCCCAACGGTTGATTCTGGAGTTGACGGCGAGACTGGCACCACACCTGCAACCACTGCACAGGTATCCTACGGCACTGACACCCAAGCTGAAGGTAATGGCAGCCCTACATTTTCTTGCCACGGGTACCTTTCAAAATACCATAGCTCATGTTGGTGGCATGTCCCAGAGCATGTTCTGCCGTGTGCTGCATGATTTCGTAGAGGCCATGTTGATTCACCTGGATGACTTCATCCATTTCCCAACCCCTGCAATGTTGACTGGGGTCAAGCGTGGATTCTATGCCCTGGGAGGGATGCCCCATGTCATTGGATCCATAGATGGGACACGTGTGGCTTTGGTACCACCACAGGCACAGGAGGTAGCGTACAGGAATCGCAAACACTACCACTCCATCAATGCCCTTGTGGTGTGTCTGTCCAACATGGTGATTTCACATGTCTGTGCTCGTTTTCCAGGATCAGCACACGATGCCTACATCATGAGGCGTAGCAGGATGCCTGAAATGATGATGCAGCTGCGCAACGAACGAGCATGTGTTGTTGGTGGGTACAGTCTGTCTGTCCTGTATTTTGCGTAGACTTCCAGCACGACCGCTTTTCCTGTCCTACTTATGTCCATGTGTTTTCCATGTAGGGGACGCTGGCTATCCCAACATGCCATGGCTGATCACACCTCTCCGCAACCCCATCACACCGGCCCAGCTCCGCTACAACACCGCCCATGGCCGGACAAGGCGAGTGATAGAGAGGACGTTTGGCCTCCTGAAGAGCCGATTCCGATGCCTCCACAAGACCGGCGGCGCACTCCCATATGCCCCGGCGAAGGTCTGCAAAATCTTCATGGTCTGCTGCATGCTGCACAATATGGCAGATGAGAAAGCTGTGCCACTCATCCTGGATCAAGATGATCAGGACCATCCACCCGTGGAGGACGAAGGGCTTGGCAATGGGGCTAGTGATGTGGAGGACGTGGTTCCGCAAGAGGACATCCGGACTCGGCTCATACGTGACTTCTTTGCTTAGTGGTGAGTACCAGTGTCTGTGTGTGCATGCATTGGTCCCCGTGTGGCATGTGTTGCGATGTGTGTGTCCATCTGCATGTATGCCACGTGAGTCAGAGGTGTGTGTGGATGTGTCACTGGAGTGATGGTGCCAGTGATGTGTATTTCCCCAGTCATAATTGTGACTTGGCATGTTGTCATCCTTACATGTGTCGAGTACATGCACATGCAAGTGGCTGTGCTTTTTGTGGCTGACTTCTTGTGTGTCTCTCATCCCCAGGTACTTGCGCATGCCGTCTGCTGGTTGCATTGTTGTGGCACTGCTATTCCTCATGGACACGTCATCGTGTGCTGACTCAGCGTTACACGCACGGACATGTTTGGAAGTCTCCTTAGGGTAAGGGATGCATCAGGGGTGTATTGGGTGTGGCTGTTGTTTCCAATGTGTGCACACTGCCTCTGTCGATGTTTGGTTCCTCTGCAGACATGTCGCATCACCATGGAACACATTACATGCAGCTGGGTACACCTGAATAGATGGTCAGACTTGTTGACAGTCATCAGTGATGGGATTGTGGAATGTGATGATGGCATCAATGTGTGTTACACTGCCCTCGGACACATACGGTTTGCCTTGGCTTGACATGCTGTGGGACTTCCACATCAGCGGATCAATGGTGTATGGCAGTCTCTCCGTGAGCAGCAGGGGGTGTTTAGCTGTTAGCTGACACTTGTGTGCCAGTTCCATGGCTATCAGGCATTTGCGCTGCAGAAGGGGGGTTCCAGTGTTGGACCCACATGTGACTCCACATGACCCGTTCATGTGTACTCCGAGTTGCCTCTGCAATCCCGAATACATGACTATTAAAGGTGTCCCTATGCCTCCAAGGTGCCTCTTCTCAGTCAATGCTGGTGTGTTGCCACGGTGCATCCGGCATGTCTGGCATGGTTTTCCGTGATAGTGGCTATGTGTCTATGTGTCGAGTAGCAATATGCAAGCTGTTTGTGTGAGATTAGACTGTGTATTGTGCATGTAGTCAATGACTGTGTGGGTATTGTGACATGTGCCATCCCCATGCATCCAACGTTGGCCAGGCCACCATTCTCTGCATCCACCTGACTCAAGCTTGCAGGACATGGTTCTGCCACCTGTCCACACATACCTGGGTGCCCCCCAGGACACTCCACATGATCCCTGACCTCTGCGCATGGCTGTCGCTGTACTCAATCTGTCTGTCGGCACGGTTGTGCAGCCACCCCCTCAGCTGGTTGGGCCCATCACGGGTGTGTATGGTGCTCCTTGTCTGTCTTGCCTAATACAAGGTGACCCATGTGTGTCCTGTGCCAGACTCAGGCCCCAGGGTTTGGATGGTTGAAGTCAAATGAGAACTCAGGCATGGTTAGACTTGACAAGACACATGTGAGGTAATAATGCACTCAGTAGGCATCTTCTCTTTATGGTGTGACTATTTATTTTGGTTGGGGTAGGGGGGGGGTTGACATGAGGGGCTTTCCGGGGTGTGTGGAATCCAAAGTTCACTAGGGGAGTTGGTGTCCTTGCCATTGTGAATCCTCAGAGTCCATGCCACAGTCTTTGTCAACATTGGTCAGACAGTGACCAGCAAGTCCATGTGGCAGAGAATGTCTTTTGCTGCTGTGCTGCTGTTGCTCCAGTGGGCCAGGTGCCAGGCCAGGTGTCCTGGGAGATGGTGCTGTTGCGCCGACCCTCACGGTCTTTTCCGTGGACGACCCGCCCTCCTGCGGGGACCCTCAGAAGCAGGCCGTGATGATGTTTGGAATGCTCCGTCGGATGTCTCCTCCTCCTCCTCATCCCTCCCTGTGGGTGGTGATGTTCTACGCCTGCTGGCACAGGGAGGGTTGCCCATGTTGTCGGCCATCCGACGGAGTGTACTGTGAATTCCTGTGAACACCGTCACGAGCTCAGCCTGTCTGTCCTCCATCCTCCGTTGGTGTTGCAGTAGACAGGCATGTTGCTCCGCATGTTGCTGGGCCTGCTGGGTCTTGATCTCATCGAGGGTCCCCTTCATCTCATTGAGGGTGGACACAACCTGGGCCATGCCCGTGGTGTCCTGCCGGTATGTGTCCAGGATGTTTCGGACATGGGAATATACCGGTTCCGCAGCCAACCGGTCAGGCTCGTGCCTCCGCCGTCCTCCACTCCCACCACCCCTGCCCACTTGCACCTGGCCTGCCGTTGTGGGCACATCGGGTCTGCGGGACCCCTGAGGGGTGGCATATGCATTGCCGCCTGCCTCCTCCTGGGTGCCCGGGACACCGTGTCCCTCCTGGTCAGCCTGGCTGCATTGTGGTAGTGGGGCAGGGATCCTGGGTGTCTCCTGGGATGTGGCAGGAGTGGGGGTGGTGGTTGGCCCAGTTGTACCTGACGCAGGTGCTGCAGGTCGTTGGACACCAGAGGGGCCAGGTTGGCCGGGGGCGGGTTCGTCCACAGAGTGGTGAGAGTCGTCGCTGGCGGTGGCTCCATCATCCTGCCGAGCCGGGTCCTGTGAGTCTTCCCCCCCAGTGTTGGGGGGTGATCCACGACGTTGACCTGTGTGTGAGAGAGACAATGTTAATTTTGTTCCATGCAACATCCATGTTTCATTGGTTTCTAAGTTGGCACATTTCCTCTGGGAATTTGGATATGTCTTGCATTCCACTCACAGTGCACTTGTACATGGGTATGTCCCTTGGACACAGCTTTTGCGACTTTACCTATGTGTGGCACAGTGTTACTTGCTGCGTCAATTGTGACTGCAGTCAGCAGTGGAGTGGGCAGGTGTGGCGAGCCATGCATTGGCGCCTTCCCTGTTGCACTGTACGTGGGCACATGGAGTGGTTCCACACACTTGGATAATGCTGGTAGCTGTCATTGTGCTCGTGCACAGTTTGTGACATGGCCCTGTGTTTTGCCATGGAGAAGAGGGGGGGGTTCTGGCACTGGCCACCCTTGTCTACATGCACGCAGTCTACCTGCTGATTAGCAGACATTCCCACACCCCACAAGGCTGATTTGCTCCCCTGTGTGTCCCTTTCTCGCTCCCTCTCTGTCCCCCTCTCCCTCCCTCTGTGTGTCGGCCTCCTCCCTCTGTCCGTCTCCCTGTGTCTCCCTCCCTCTCTGTCCCCCTCTCCCTCCCTCTGTGTGTCAGCCTCCTCCCTCTGTCCGTCTCCCTCTGTCTCCCTCCCTCTATGTCCCCCTCTCCCTCCCTCCGTGTGTCAGCCTCCTCCCTCTGTCCGTCTCCCTCTGTCTCCCTTTCTCCCTCCCTCTGTCACCCTCCTCCCTCTGTCCGTCTCCCTCTGTCAACCTCCTCCCTCTGTCCGTCTCCCTCTGACTCCCTTTCTCCCTCCCTCCCTCTGTCTACCTCCTCCCTCTGTCCGTCTCCCTCTGTCTCCCTTTCTCCCTCCCTCTGTCAGCCTCCTCCCTCTGTCCGTCTCCCTCTGTCAACCTCCTCCCTCTGTCCGTCTCCCTCTGTCTCCCTTTCTCCCTCCCTCTGTCACCCTCCTCCCTCCCTCTGTCTGTCTCCCTGTGTCCACCTCTGTCTCCCTCCCTCTCTGTCCCCCTCTCCCTCCCTCTGTGTGTCACCCTCTGTCACCTCAGCCCAGCTTCCTGGGCACACACTGTTAGCAGATCTTTGAATGGCCCTTGGATTGTTGATGTGAGTTTGTTTCTGATCTCCAGGCACCCATTGGGTGTGGTGTGTGTGTCTGCACCGCTGCTGTGGTGGTGTGTGCTGCCACTCTTTCACAGTGTTGGCTGTTCATTAGCTGCTGTCATGTGCAACAACGTGCCGTCACCCCCATGTGTTGATGCAAGGCGTCCGCCATTTGCTGGCGAGTCTTTCCTGTGTGGGGACACACTGTTTGTCTGGCTGTGACCTAGGCCATATGGGCAGAGGGCATTGTTGTCTGCTTCTGATTTGCACTATGTGAGTTTTTGGGCCCACACTCCCGCCATCTGGCTTACCGTGTCATGTGTTGGTGTTTTCTGTGGCCTGTGACTTGACATTGTCCAGCTGGGTGCATGGGGCATGGTGGCGCCAGTGGCATGTGCGTGTTCATGGAGTGTGGTTGAGTCATGCGATAGCTTGGGGTGGTTGCGTGCCTGTTTGTGAGTTTGGTTGTGGATGACGTTCCCCCCATGTGAGGTGAGTTGTTTGTGTACTCACCCGGGTCTCGGAGTCCTTCTAATCCGTCGACTGCCACCACCGGCAGTATGGCCATCACCCTCTCCTCCCAGGGATGGTATTCTACGCGTCTGCAGGGCGGCCCTCCTCCAGTGACGTTGACCTGGTTGTGGTCGTCGGTCATTTTGGCTCGGACCCTCCTCCGCAGATCATACCACCTGGCTTGGCATTCATGCCTGGTCCTTCTGGTGTCCGCAACAGCATTCACAGCATCGACGATGGTCTGCCACATGGCTGTTTTTTCAGAAATGCTGGTCTGTCTGACCAATGTTCCAAAGAGGTGTGGCTCAACTCTGAGGATTTCATCGACAAGGACCTCCAACTCTCGGCTAGTGAACTTTGGATTCTTGTTAGTGGGCATGGTGAGGGGTGTGGGTGTGGATGGGGGGGTGGTGTGGATGGTTGTGGGTGTGTGGGTGTGGTTGTTTAAGGGTGTGTGTGAATGTGATGTGTCGGTGTTTGTAAAGGTGTGTGTGTGAAGGTGTGCAAGTGTAAGGTGTGGTAAAGCTTCTAGTATGGTGCTGTAGGTTGTCTGTGGGGTCTGGCAGCAGTGAGTCTGTTGCAAAGGCTCATGGTTTGTGTGTGTGGTCCCTTTTTATTGGTCCATTGGTGGGTGTGGCTGTGTTTGAACTTTGGGTGGGTGTGTTATAAGGAGTGGTTGTGTTTTGGGCCTCTGTTTTGGATTTTGGCAGTTGCAGGTCAGTGATTGTGTTGTTTTTGAGGTTGTTGGACATGTTTAGTGGCTTTGTGCCATTCGAATGGTGTATTCTTGTGTTGTTTTGCTTTGTCCTGGTTGTGTACGTGCGTTTTTAACGTGTGTACGGTGTGTACTTCGGGCATTTTGTTGTACAGTGCTGTCCTTGTGTCTGGCTTGGTACGACTCGTACATGCGCGATGTTGTGTGAAGGTGCTGGTGTTGGGGCCTGGGGTACGCTCCATACGTCCGCAGGTGAGGGTAAGGTGCGTACATACACGGGGGTACGACACGTACACGGGTGTACATACACGGGTGGGGGTACGACTCGAACGTACACGGGTGTACATACACGGGGGGTTCGACACGTACACGGGTGTACATACACGGGTGGGGGTACGACACGTACACGGGTGTACATACACGGGTGGGGGTGCGACACGTACACGGGTGTACATACATGGGTGGGGGTACGACTCGAACGTACACGGGTGTACATACACGGGTGGGGGTACGACACGTACACGGGTGTACATACACGGGTGGGGGTACGACTCGAACGTACACGGGTGTACATACACGGGTGGGGGTAAGACACGTACACGGGTGTACATACACGGGTGGGGGTACGACACGTACACGGGTGTACATACACAGGGGGGTACGACACGTACACGGGTGTACATACACGGGGGGATACGACTCAAACGTACACGGGTGTGGTACGACTCGAACGTACACGGGTGTTCATACACGGGGGTTCGACACGTACACGGGTGTACATACACGGGTGGGGGTAGGACTCGAACGTACGGGGCTGGGGGGGTGTTGGGCGTGTATGCGGGCACATGTCGGCATGGTTGCTATGGGAGTTCGGTGCGGACGGTGTTTTTTCCATGCGGTTGTAAGATCGGACGCACAGGATGGATCGTGATTCCGCGGTCGGACTTCACTTTTCACATTTGTACGGTAAATCGTCCGGGGACGTTTCGGACACGTTTTCTGACCCGAGGACGTGTGGGGACTTATTCCCAATGCGATTCGTACGGTCTTTCTCCCATGCGATTCGTAATTGGCAGTTTGTACGGCACTTGTACGATTCGTACGGTAAAAAGACCGGATACGAGTCGGACGGGCCATTTTTTTACCGGATCGTAATTGGCACCATATTCTTTTAGTGCTAGTTTGGCAGTGTATGATGAAAGAGTTGGGTGTCTGGTCCATGCGTGGATATCCTTCAAGAAGGTGGTATGTGGTATCCAAAGTATCGTGCTGAGGAATATTGGTGTGCAGCGACTCAACATCATATGCAACCATCATGTTAGTATGTGGGTCAAAGGATATTGTTTCCAAAAGTATGAGTACATGCTTTGTGTCCTGAAGATAGGATGGCATATCAGCCACTATAGGGCGTAAGAAGTGGTCTACAAATTGTGAGAGTGGTTCTAGGAGAGAACCAATCCCCGAAACAATGGGTCGTCCTGGTGGTGGTCTTTTCTCTTTGTGGATCTATGGTAAGATATAAAATGCCGGTACTTTAGGATGTTTCTGGATAAGAAACTCGGCTTCACTTTTTGTGATCCAATCCGACTCTCTTCCTTCATCTATCAAGGTTTGTAACTTGGTAGTGGGGTCCCGTTGGATAGGTTTGTAAAATCTGTTGTCCCTCAACTGTCTCATGCATTCATTTCAGTAGACCTCTGTGTCCAAAATTACTGTGGCTCCGCCCTTATCAGCTGGTTTAATAGTAATAGTGGCATCATTGCCTAGTGCTTCCACACACTTCCTCTCAACTTTAGAGATGTTGCAAAATGGTTTACGAGTGCGGTCTTTATTTGACTCATATTCTTTCATCACAGCCTTCTAAAATGTGGCGACTTCCAACGGTACTTGTTGAAGCGTGGGTAAAAAGGTTGATTTGTTCCTCAATCCCGTGTTGGAGTTTGCAATGGGTGTTCCAATCTCATTATTGGAAAAGAAGAAGTGGAGGCTTACTTTGCAAAAAAAACTTGGCTAGTTCCTTATGTATCATGAAGTTTTTGCCCAATTTAGTAGGTACAACAAAACCCAGTCCCTTTGCTAGAACTTGATTTTCCAAGTCTGAGAGTATTTTACTACTCAAGTTCACAATCAGATTGTCTGGTCGCTTGTGAATGCCATGGGTTCAATCGTCATGCTCCTGGTCACCCTCTGTTTTTGACTTTAAAGTAATGGCAATATGGCAAAGCCTAAAACTTCCTTTTTATATTTATGAGTCATCCCTAAGCCAGGCCTACTGAGCCCTAAAGGCAGGGTTCATTATATTAAAAAGATGGACATGTGTTTTAAAAACGTACATGTCCTGACATGTAACTTTTGCACAAATGGCAACATTAAAAAGCTGCCACACACACACACACAACCACACACAACCACACACACAACCACACCCACACAACCACAACCACACCACCACAACCACACATAACCACACACAACCACACAACCACACCCATACACACAGCCACACACACAACCACACACACAAACAACCATATGCACAACCACACACAAAACCACAACCACAACCACACATACAACCACACACAATCACACACACACACACAACCACACACACACAACCACACACACAACTACACACACACACAAAGACACACACACAACCACACACACACATAACCACACACACACAACCACAACCACACACACACAACCACATACACAACCACACATCCACACCCACAACTGCACCTGCACCCACAACCGCACCCACACCCACAACCACAACCACACACTCACAACCACACACACACTCACAACCACACACACACAACCACACACACAACCACACCAAGCATTGGCATAGCCAATAGGTCTCGCCTTTGGGACCTTATAAGTGTTTAGCCACGCAAAAGTTGATGTGGTTGCACCAAGGATACTGTGCTGCATAACTAAATACTTAGAAGGTCCCAAAAGGGAGACCTATTGGATATGCCAATGCTTGTTTAATATATGTATAACATTTTTAGAAGTTACAAATTTTTTTTAAGTAAATTATCCGTTTTAGTACTGTAGCGGGTTGTGGGTTTATAAGGAAATAGGGTGGGAAATAATTTAATCATAGTAAATTAAATAATAATTTTTAGGAATTATTATTAATTTTTAATAACATTTTGCGTTTTAGTTCTGTAGTGGGTTGTGGCTTTATAGGGGAATAGGGTGGAGAGTAATTTACTTGTAAGTAATAATTAATTTTTATTTATTGAGATTGATAATTAATTTATTGCTAATTAATTTGAAATTAATTTTTATTAATTGATTAATTGATAATTATATTAATTGTATTAATATATTATTGGAGTGGGTTGTAGGTTTATAGGGGAATAGGGTGGGAAGAAATGTAATTGTAATTAAGTCATTATTAATTTTTATTTTTGGGCATTGATAATTTATTGTTAATTAATTATTAACTGGTAATACATTTTTATTAATGATCATTTATTGGTATTAATTTATTGTTAATTAAGTTGTAATTGGTAATTAATTTTTATTAATTATTATTAATTGATGTTGATAATTAATCTATTGTTAATTAATTATTAATTTTTATTAATTGATGAATTAATAATTAAATTAATTGTGTGAAATTTTATGCGAAGTGGGTTGTGTGTTTATTGGGGAATAGGGTGGGAAGAAATTTAATGTTATTAAAGTAATTATTACGTTTTATTTATTGGTATTTTTAATTAATTTATTGTTAATGCATTAATAAATCATTATTTAATTACAAAAATTATTTAATTTATAAGTATGTTATTTTGAACCCTTACGCTATCCAATGCTTTCCCTACTGTTGCACTCTTTGGAATGGAAATAGTAATTTTTACCCCTACGCTATCCAACACTTTCCCTACAGTTGCGCTCACTGGAGTGGGAATAGTAATTTTTACCCCTACGCTATCCAACACTTTCCTTACTGTTGCACTCTGTGGAGAAAGTATACATAATATTTTATATATGTATATGTTCAATTTATTTTAACATTATGGGCACCATTACGATGTCCGTCCGCCACCGTAACGGTATGCGGGGCCGCCCGACAGGGATGCGGCGGTCCCGGTGTGCCTATTATGATGCGCCCGCTACACTGGCAGGCGCATCCCGCATATTTTACATTGTGGCAGGTGGTGCTACAAGCAGCACCGGCCGCAATGTAAAAACTGAATGTTGTGCATTTGCATGCACAACTTGACAGGCACTGCGCGCTGCCTGCCACCTTGTGCATGCAAGTGTCGGGGGTACCATGGGTACCCACCAAGTGCACCCCCCACCCCCTCAACACCCCGGGGGCCCGCAACGGGCCCCCACCATATTATACATGTTTTCCACCCGGTCGACGAGTCGACCTGCGGAAGAGCAGCAGACGGTCTTTCCGTCCGCCGCAGACCCCCCAGCCATCCTAATATGGCAGAGGGTCTTCCGCCCGCAATCCTAATGGGGCCCTATATGTATTAGTTAGTATTTATGAACCTGTTTTAATATTTTTAACTATGTTTCTTTTAATTATATGTATTATTTACTTTATTTTACATTATTTTTTTTTTTTTATTTTTTTTTTAAACCGTTTATTACAAAACTCAAAAAATATACAAAGATGGGCCTACAACCTTCCGGCCGGCCGCTAGTAAACAAAAGGAGCATATGATACACATTGTAGAGCGCGCGTTGCGGCTGAGGAAGATGCACAGGAGTTAGCAGCGTTGATAGCCACACCTTCCGGACCCCACTGTACGGTTTCATTTTAGACTGAAATAACAACCAGAAAAAAAAAAAAAAAAAAAAAAAACCCACAAGGCAATCTACAATCAGAAATAGCAGCATGTGCTCCCCTGAGAGGGGGACCCTACCAATCCATAGGAGTATCAAGAAGGGGAAGAGATCAGGATTAGGGCTGGGTAAAACTCAATGCCCGGAACAGGGAAGATGGGTCGGCTACGGGGATGGGGCAGGCGACGGATCGGGCAATAACGGTGGAGTACAGATTCCCCCGCGGTAGGCGTTCCAGGGGCCCCAGACTTTCACCCATGTCCCAGGCTTACCTCTCGCAACATACACCACCTTTTCCCGAAACATGCACCAATCCATATGCTCCTTCCAGGCCGAGACAGTCGGGGACCTCTGAGATCCCCACAGTTGAGCAATATCACGCTTGGCCACCATATATCCCAGAGTCACCCACCACGTCTGTGGCGCCGAGTAGTCGGTAGGTTCCCACACATTCAACAGGCATCTCCTCGCTTCGGGTAGCAGCACCACATGCGTAACCACACGCAGGACCTCATGCACACCACGCCAGAATCGCTCCACCTCCGGGCATTCCCACAATATATGCAGAAAGGTCCCCAAAGCGCCACACCCACGCTTCCACAACCCGTCCACAGCATAGCCCATACGCAGAAGCCTCGGCCCCGTCATGTAGACTCTGTGGAGTATCTTGAGCTGGACGAAGCGAAGGCGGGCCGGTATGGCCACCTCTTTCGGGGAGGCCACCGCAAGGGTCCAGTCCTCGTCGTCCAGCTCCAGTCCATCGGCAACCCAAGCCTCACGAAGGGCAGTCAGCAATCCCGTGCGGTCATTGATCAGTTTTTTGTAGATCAGTGAGATCGTGCTGTCCGGAACGTGTCCATCCAGCACTCTATCCTCAAGGGGGGAACACTCCGGGATGGCTGCAACGTCCGGGAAGACGGAGCCCAGTGCATGACGGATCTGCAAATACCGAAAGTACTCCCTGCCATGCAAGTGGAACTCCGTCTGCAACATCTCGAACGTTTGAAATCCTCCACTCGTCCAGAGATCCCCCACCTTGCTAATGCCTATCATGTCCCACTTCTCGAAGCCCTTCGAGGTCCACAGGGAACCACTATACCCGGACGCGTATAGTGGTGACGCCCGGGTCAGACGATCCTTCCACCCCATCGCCACATTAGCCGCGTGCCACACTCGCACCATGACACGCGTGGGGCCGGTCAGCCGAGCGTCGGGCGTGCTGGAGTAGAGCGCTCGATTATAGTCCCCACCCGGGAGTAGCATCTTATCCATTTCGAATGCCGGGTTTAAAGCGGGCCCATACAGGCCGTGATTAATCGCAGCCAGCTGGGAGGCCCAATAGTATCGTTTGATATCCGGGAGGGCAATCCCGCCGTCATACCATGGGAGCGTCAGCTTCGCCAGGGCGATACGCGGCCTCCCGTCCCAGAACAGGCGGCGCTGTAAACTCTCCACCTCACGGAAGTAGCGCGCTGGGACGGGGTCCATAGTATTCTGCAAAGCGTAGAGGAAGCGCGGCAGAGACATCATCTTAAACAATGCCGCCCGGCCGAGCGGCGAGAGCGGCAAGCGCCGCCAGCGCGTGACATCTTCCTTCAGGCGCTGGAGGGGGGGAAGCAAGTTCCGATCATACCGGGCCTCCGGGTCCAGAGCAATGAAGACACCCAGGTACCGAAATCCCTGCGGGGCGATCTGGATCGGACAGCCCCGCGAGAGAATGGGCGCCTCCCCAGAGAGAACATACACGCACGATTTAGCCCAGTTGATGACAAGGCCGGAGTTACGACCAAATGAATGCAAAACATCAACCAGTACTATAAGTCAGTTACGTGGGGAAGCTAGGTACAAGAGGATGTCATCAGCGTATAGGGATACGCGGTCCTCATGCTCGGGGGTCCAACGGAGACCACGGATGGAAGGCTCCCACCGCAGCCACTCTGCCAGGGGCTCCAAGGCAAGCGCAAACAGGAGCGGCGATAAGGGGCAGCCCTGCCGCGTGCCCCGGCCCAGCTCGAACGGAGCCGATACTCTGCCGTTCACCACCACCTGCGCCAATGGGCCCGAATACAGCAATTTGACCCAACTGATGAACCCTGCGCCAAAGCCAAACTTCGCAAGCATCGCCCAGATGTATGGCCATTCAAGCGTATCAAACGCCATGGTGGCGTCCAGGGATGCCAAAATGGCCGGCTCCCGTATGTACTGAACACGTGCAAGCACCCCATGCAAACGCCGCAAGTTAAGAGCTGTGTTACGATGGGGAATAAAGCCGGACTGATCCTGGTGAACCAGTTCGCCCACCACGCCGACCAGTCGATTGGCCAGGACCTTGGCGAGAATTTTAGGCTCCGCGTTCAGTAGCGAAATGGGCCGATAGGAGGTAACCCGGTCCCGAGGTCTCCCCTCCTTGTGGATAACCACGATTGTAGCCAGACGCTGGTCCAGCGGGAGGGAGCCCACCGAATGGGCCTCCAGGAACATCGATCGGAGATGTGGTGCCAGCGTATCCGGTCTCAATTTGTACAACTTTCATGGGGAGACCATTAGGACCCATGGCCTTGCCGGAAGCGACCGAACGTATGGCGAGGGCAATTTCGTCGGAGGTTGGAGCGGCGTCCAACGACACTCTGTCCTCCTCCGAAAGGGAAGGCAGTGCGATATCCCTGAGCAGGGTACGGGAATCCTCTTCAGAGCAGGAAGACACCGGGGAATACACCCCACGGAAATAGACCGCGAAGCAGGAGACAATTTCTTCCGGCTCAGTAACACACACACCGTCTGTTTTCTCAATCAGCGGGACTACACGACTCGCTCTCTCCTTTTTGTCAAGCCACGCAATCAATTTACCAGCCTTATCACCCACATCATACAATCTCCCCTGTTGCTCTCTACTGAGGCCCCTGGCTGCCTCCGTGACGAGGGCCCTATAGGCCGCTTGCTTGAGTTGGAGGACATGTAATACGGCATCCGTCACCCCACTTTCTAGATTACCCTCCAACTCGGCTATCTCAGCTTCCACCCGGGTCACCTCCTCCCGCTCGCGCCTCCGGGTGTGGGAAATGAGGGACAGGGCCTCTCCTCGTAGTACTGTCTTGAATGCCTCCCACAGTGAGACAGCCGAAGGCACGGACCCCACATTCTCGTCAAAGTAGCGCTGGAGGGATTTAATCAATTCAGCGCGAATAGTGGGGTCGCGCAAGTACCAGGGATTGATCGGGACCACCCTACCCTCACCCCTCGGAAAAAGGTCCAGGTGTAACAGGAGCGGGGAATGGTCCGAGATACCCCGTGCCAAATGGCGCACCTCTCCCACCCTCCCAACATAGGCCGCCGGGACCAGGACATAATCTAGTCATGAGAGACTACCATGGGCCCCCGAATGGAAGGTATACTGTAACTGCGTGGTATGTTTTAAACGCCAGCAATCCACCAATCCCAAAGTGTCCAATAGACCAGAGAGCCACGCTTGGTCCCGGGGGAGGTCCCTAGGGGGGTGACGATCCACAGTCCCGGAAACCACCGCATTGAAATCCCCCCCCACCACCAGAATCCCCCCCGGAAGGCCAAGGAGGAGGCGCCCCAGGTCCGCAAAGGTAGTCGACTGCAGCCCCGGTGGGACGTATACTGACACAAAAACCACCACTTTGCCCTCCATCCTTTCCACCAAGACCGCATAACGTCCCCTGTCGTCATGGAGCACCTCATCAATCTCCAGCGGAAGCAAGTTCTTAACCATGATGCCCACACCCCTTGAGCCAGACGTAAAGCCCGAATGGGCCACTAGCCGATAGCCACGCCGATTCATGGCGCAGAAGGAGTTGCCAATGAGGTGTGTCTCCTGCAAAAAAACTACATCGGGCGAGATGCGCTTCAAGAACTGCAGGACCACCCCACGTTTAATCCTGTCCCCCAGTCCATTCACGTTCCAGGACAACAGAGTTAGTGCCCTACCCCCCATCATAGACAAGAGCCACCATTCGTCCCCCCGAGAGCACTATAGAGCTAGCACAATGATACTTTTGCCTTGTGGTGAAAAAAACAACACCCCCCCATCCCTACCCACCCACCCCAACAAAACTCCCCCCTCCCTGCACCCCTGCATGAGCCCGAACAGCCCCCCCAACGTGCAGTGTGCCTGTCGCCCCATATATATAATAAAAACTAGCTAAGCCCCCTAGAGGAGGAGGGAGAACCCCCAAGAGACCCCATACAACCTCCATAGGAGGGGAAATTATACAGACAGATGCTTAATCGAGAGTGGCAACATTTTTGTCCAGAGTGAAGCCCAACATCACCCCCTCAGTCCCGATCCAGTGTGCCGTCCCCCCCCGCCGCCCCCCCCCCCGCCCCCCAGATCATGATCCCCAGACAGAGTGTCCAGCCAGTCTCCGGCCGCTTCGGGGCGATCAAAAAAGTGCGTGCGACCCTCTACCTCCACTCGCAGCTTGGCTGGGAAGAGCATTGCGTATTTAAGGTTCAAGTCCCGAAGACGGCGCTTGACGCCCTGGAAGCTCAGTCTCTGCTTCTGGACCGCTGGGGTGAAATCCGGATAAAAGTTCACCTCCATGTTGTCAAGCTTAACCGGCCCGAAAAGTCTGGAGGCTTGCAGGATAGCGTCTCTGTCCCGAAAGTTGAAAATCCGGGCAATGAGGGGCCGCGGAGGGGCCCCGACCTTCGGCCTTCCCCCGGGAACCCTGTGGGCCCGCTCCACCGCGAAGAATTTACTCAGCCCCCGTGGCTGGAGATGGGTAGCGATCAGGTCCTCCACAAATAGGTCCGCCGCCGCTTCCTCCCGTCCCTCGGGTACTCCGATGATGCGGATGTTGTTTCTCCGGGCCCGACTCTCGGAGTCCTCCAGGCGCCGATCCATAAGCGCGCTCGCCTGACTAAGCCGGCGCACCTCTGTTTGTAGCGCCGCCACATCGGTAGTAAGGCCCGATGCGGTGTGGGCCAAAGAATCAACTCCGTCGTTGGTCTTGGAAAGATCGGCCCTCACCAGGCCAACATCCACGAGGACCGAGTCGATCTTCTGTGCCAGTGTGTCGAACCGCTGGCCTACCGAGGCCTTCATCTCGGCAATGGCGCCCATGACATCCCGCAGAGTCAGATCCGTGGGCAGGTCCGGGGCATCAGGAGGGTCCTCAGGGGATTGGTGCGGTCCGCCGGGAGATCCCTTCTGGAGGGTATAGCGGTCCATACTGTTGGCCTGATGGGTGGTGCCACGCCGGGTCGGCTTGGTCTTTGCCCGGTCTCCATCTTGTTTGGTGGCCATGGCCACTAGTCTCCCGGTCGCACCAGTCACGTCGTGAAGGGCAGGCAATCAGGGCCACAAGCTCCGGGGGGGGGCCACCCCCGATCGGCGGGGTGGGTCACAGCCGGCGGGCAGGCCAAGTCTCCCAGCGAGACCACACCAACGCAAAGAGCCCCGTGACCCAACCCTGCAGTGATTGCAAGGGGGTGCGAAAGCGAAAGTGCGGAGTGCGCGACTCGCCAGGCCCGGCCCGCCGCTGTTGTTCACTTTGTCACTGGGTCACCCCTCAGCGCAAATCCGGGGTCTGGCGAGGAGAAGGCCGCAGACTTCAATCGGTGCTCACTCCGGTGTCCGAGGTCCGATTTGACAACGGGAAACGGGTGCCACCTCAGCTCAGGCTCACCAACACATTCCCCTCATCCGAGACAGGATAAATTCAGGATAGTCGTGGGAGGTTGCGGAGGTCCTCGGGAGCCTCGCACCTACGCGGCCCTCTTGGTTGCGCGCTAGGCTCCTCCTCTACATTATTTTTTAACGTCTAAAAAAAAACAATATTTTTTACAACTATATTTTTGACATCAATATTTTTTGGGCGATATTTTTGTACTTACCATGGTGTAGATAGGATGTCGATATTCTTGACTTCGATATTTTTGCAAAGATATTTTGGTACCTCGATATTCGGTCCGTCGATATTTTGTCAGTGATCCGTATTTTTATGATCCATTTCTTTAACTGGATCGAATAAATATATTTGAATTGATTTAAATTTAGCTATGAGGGCATGCTTATGGTGACCAGTTTCAACAGTGAGTCAATTGCAGGGACAGAAAAGGTCCAGTTAAGCAGTTGCCTTGCAGTTATAGCTATCTCCAGTGGATCATTTAACATTTTCAGTCAATAAAATCTGGTGAGGGGTTAAATACAAAGTATATATTACAAACCCTAGTCAGCAGCACTTCAAATCTAGCATTCTTCAATTAACAGAATTTAGTTGATTGATGCCACTAACCAGTAAAATGAGCACAGTGCAGATTCAAATATCTCCATCACCAGCATGATCCCCAAGGTATAGATGGCTGAGAGTTATTTATAAATAAAACGACTAACACAGTCATAAAAGCAGTAAAAACCACATTAAATATCTTACACAGATGTCAGTAAAGAAATTTGGAAAAGCCCCTACTTTCTACCCTTTTTAATAGCTCCCTAGATTACTAAATAATAAATAAAAACAGTTAAATGACTTTTTAACAATTATACAATTCCCAAATAACAAATTGCCTCATTTGCCTGCAAGTCCAAAGAAATTATGCTACGGAAAAACAGACAAAAGGGTCATTAAGATTTAAAAGAAAATACAAAGCAGGGTGGCATTGTGAACAATTACATTGTCTTAAAAGAGGTAAGGTATATCTGGCTCTTTGTACTTTATAAAAGTGACAGAAAAAAAGACATGTAGATTAGATTGTTCAGAAAAGTTATCACATGGCAAGATGGCCGCTGACTGATCTCAGTGGTAGTCGTTGCTGCTACCATCTCCCCCCCTGGGGGTTTACACTGGACACTGGACACTGGGTATACTGGATACTGGATACTGGCCCCCAACTGAGATGCTGCGATTAAGCTGGCACACGAAAGGATGGTGATTTACTCACATACCTGGCTGTCTTTCAAGAGCTGTTTGAGGAGAGCTGTTTTGGCGAGTATCGCTGCAAGGAGGCTGCTGCTCGCTTGGCTGTCTGCAAGCTTCGCTGATAGAGATCCGATGGTTGGCGGTAAAAGAATGGATCCGAGAACGGCGAGGATGACGGGGGATAAATCTGGCGCATTATCAAGATCAGCGGTGCCTCCTGCCCTCCAAGGCGCTCAAGTGCCACAATTGATTACCGGATTTTCTGGCCGGGGTCGAGCCGTGTCAGCCAAGGGGAAATCGACAAAAAAAGCCGGTTTTAATGCTGTGGGACCGGCCCCGATTTCTATGAGTGCCCTGGATGCCTCTGCTGCTTGTGGTAAACAAGCTGAGGCCAAGGAACCCTCCCTACGGCAATCTACAGTCCTGGAGGCGTTCGGGACGACGATGTGCTCCCCGGTGCAGGCTGCATCTGCAAGTGAAAATTTGGCAGCGAGTTTGAAGACCGGAGGGCAGACTGTAGCTGGAAACGAGGGAGACGAGCAAGGAAATCGAATAAGGAGCATAGTTGACCCTGGGGCTCCCCCTGCAGGGGCTAAGCAGGTACTGTGCACTACAGAAGCTTCACCTGAATGCTTAATCTACGATGGTAAAAATTCACAAAACGAAAATAATGGAGAAGGTGGATTAAGAAAAGTTCAACAGGGAGCTGCTACAAAGAAAGAGCTAATCATGGTGTGCAAAAAAAAACCGCAAGTTGAGCTAAACTCTCCCATAAACGGCTCCAGAAATAATAGTGATGCAGATTTCAATGAAGACTTTAATGAGGACTTTAATGCCTTGGGCAAGCAAAGTGTGAAGAATGTACAAGAACGAAGGAGCAGCATAACTATTAAGGGCAGGGTACCACTCAGCCCTTCGGACGCCGATAAATTCTATTCGGTAAGCGAGGACTCAGACAATTTTTCTAGCAGTGAAGAAAAATCATCAGGAGAGTCAGATTCAGCGGCTTCTTCTGCCTCCCAGGGGGCGGCAGCACGCAGATGCATGACCCTGAAGCGGAGGTCAAAACAACTGCTGAATGCAAGATTAGAAGCGACTGCAGTCAAGGAACTAAACTGGGATTACTCAGCTACTAGCCAAGTGTATGGGGATACACCAGTGGCACCGGAAGCTCTTGGAGAAGCTGCCCCTCCGGCATCACTTGATCTGCTATACTCCACCCTTAAGCAGATGCAAGGGGAGGCCAGGCAGGAGAGCCGCAGGGCACGTCAGGCGACCAAAAAACTTCAAATATCATTACAAAAGGTAAATAAGCTGTATACGGATATGGTTGAAAGGGTGGACCAGGTCGAGTTAAGAACTGAGAGACTGGAGGAAGAAGTAGAGAAGATTCAGGTATCCAAGAAGGAACAGGAGAAGCGAACGGAAGATTTCATGTGGAAAATTGAGGACTTTGAGAACCGGCAGAGACGGAATAATGTTAGACTCCTGGGCCTTGAGGAAAATATCGAGGGTGGTGATATCCTGGCCTTTGTGGTATCCCTACTGAAGGGTGCCTTTCCAGATCTCTCTCATTGGGACTGGTCCACCGAGGTGCAGAGGGCACATCGGTATCCTCTTACAGCTAGAAAGGGCCAGAATTCAGGTCAGACGATGTACCCTAGAGTAATCCTTGTCTATATTGGGAATTTTCTATTAAGGCAAGCCATATTAGATATGGCAAAACCTCATACTAAACGGTGCTTTAACGGACATACCTTTTTTGCTAGGCCTGATTTCTGCCATAGTACAGTAGAGAGAAGGTGGAGAATGCGGCAGATGATTGCTCCCTTTCAGGAGAGGGGCTGCGAGGCATACTTGTTGTACCCAGCTAGGCTCAAGGTGGTGCTGAATGGTCGGGTCCGAATGTTTACGTCAGAGATCAAAGCACAAGAATATCTATTAGAATTGAAATCCACTAAGTGAAGGCCAAGGAGTGGAGTTTAAAAAAAAAAAAAGGATGGGGGTAAACAACAAGGATTAAAGAGCCAAAGCTTAGCCTAGACCCAGTACCTGGCGGGGGGGAACCCAGGGGGGAGATGTAGCAGCGCTGACCAGAGTTGATCAGTTAAGCTACCACATATAGGTCATGCTTGACCTATTTGCCTGTGATGGGATTGGGGGGGGTGGGGGAGGGGGTGGGAGTGGGGGTGGGAGTGGGGGTAGGGGTGTGGGTGGGGTGGGGGCTGGTCTCAACGAGGCCTGGGGAGTAGAAGTGGGAGGGGGAAGGAGACGTAAGAGCACAGCACAGCACGGAGCACTCTGGGTGGTACTAGGGAGATGTCGGATTTTTGGAGTAACAAGCCTACGGTATAACATTAAGCTTTAGTTAAATCATTAAAATGAGTATTAGAGTGGCAACTATTAATGTATGTGGTCTCAATGATCAACAAAAGAGGTTTAGAGTAGCTGCATATCTTAGGACACTTCGCATAGATATTTTGTGCTTGCAAGAGACTCACATTGAGGAAATAAGAGGGTATCTTTTGGAACAGCTGGGATTTAAGTTACTTACAGCCACTAAACAAGGGGTAAGGACAAGGGGTGTAGCCGTTCTAGCTAGTCACCAAAAACTAACGATTAAAAAAAAGGCTGCTGATAAATGGGGGCGCTGGGCCTTGGTAGAATGTATGCTCCAGGAGGAAACATTTACTATCTGTACTGTATACGGGTCAACAGCTGACGACCCAGAACTTTTGGAATTTTTAGAAGTAGAATTAGCTTTGTGGCCTGCCCCAGTGATAATGTGTGGGGATTTTAACATTGATGGTATTGGTAGATCTTGGGGGGGCACCGAAGGGGCTTACAGCGGCCGGAAAAAAAAAGTTTACTGCGCCCTTACCAATCTTTTGCGGAATAATGCTTTGGTAGATGTATGGGGGCGACTCAGACCCAATGATGCGGGTAGCACTTTTTTTTCTGTACCTCACAAATCAATTTTCAGATTAGATTACTTTTTTGTTTCAAGCACAATATTAGCTAGGTGTAGTATAGAAAAACACCCCCGGGTTGTTTCTGACCACAACCCTTTAGTACTTACTGTTACTCTGACGGGGTGCTCTCAGCCGAAACGAGAATGGACATTTGAAAGAGGGCTCTTGGTGGAACCGGAATATCTAACTCATATGAATCAATGGATACCGCTTTTTTGGAGGGTTAATCGTGGTAGTACAGGGGCAGGAATGGTCTGGGACGCCTTTAAGGCTGGAGTGAGAGGTGAAACTCTAAGTTATAGTCTGCTACGCCAAAAAAAGGAAGCAGCACTTTTGGATAAACTCTGTAAAGCATTAGCATTGGCAGAAGAGGAATTGCTGACCGCAATTGCTACTTGCAACTCATTGGAGAGTATTATGCTTAGAATTGCAGCCATACGATCAGAGATAGGGGATATCTCAACAATAAAGATAGCTGCGCGATACTTAGCAAAAAGACAAATATGTCATGAATATAGTGAAAAGGTGGGGCAAATATTAGCTGCTAGAACAAGGCAAATGAGTGCTATCGGAGAAATTTCTGAGATCAACGATAGTAACGGCTCCCTTGTAACAAGCATACCTGAGATTCGCAATGTGTTTCGTAACTATTATCTAAATTTATATAGCGAGGAGCAGTTGATGGAGGAGAACGGGATCCAAGAATATTTGGGAGAAATTTCTAGGGAAACTATCACAGAAATAGAAAGGGATAGCCTGGAAGGAGAAATTACGCAGGATGAAATCTACGCAGCACTTAGTGACCTACCCTCGGGTAAAGCTGCTGGGCCTGATAGAATTCCTCTCGAATTTTACAAAATATTTAAGGAGGCTATCGGCCCAGACCTGATAAATATTATCAAGATGGCTCAGTTAGGCCATGCTGTGCCCGAATCCTGGTCAAAGGCCGAGATAATAGTCTTCCTTAAAAAAGGCAAGCTACCAAGAGATCCTGGCTCCTATAGGCCTATCACACTAATGAATAGTGATGCAAAGATCTATTCTAAGGTTTTAGCAATGCGGCTTAATTTAATTATTGGCAAAATGGTACATCCCTGTCAACATGGATTTATATCAGGGAGAGGGACTACTCAACATATACGTAGAGTTATAACACTATTCGACTCCACAATAGTCTCGGGAGAACCTATGGCTTTAATTTTAATGGATGCTGAAAAAGCCTTTGACCGGGTCTCATGGGGCTATTTATGGGCTGTTTTAAGCTGGTTTGGGATCGGAGCTGGATATATAAATGCAATACAGGCTCTCTATCGAGATCCAATGGCTCATCTAAAAATAAATGGCGGATATACGGAACCTTTGGCGATCAAGCGTGGTACACGGCAGGGTTGTCCATCTTCACCCTTGCTTTTCGCTTTGTATATCGATCCACTTATCCGAAGATTAGAGGCCATTGAAGGAATACACCCAATTATATCACAGGGACTGGAGTCTAAGATACTGGCCTACGCGGATGATATCGCGGTGATAACCTCTAAACCTGGGGAAGCATTAGTGGCAATTGAAAACGAAGCTTCAGTCTTCGGGTCGGTTTCTGGATATGCGCTTAATCAAACAAAAACGCAAATTGTGAAAAATAAGCTGACTGTGATTGATGATTCTAGGGTGGTAGACTCGGCAACATATCTTGGTATAGTTATAACCGCAGATTTGGATATTTTAGTAGAGAGAAATATCAAACCAATTATACAACAAGTTACAAAGGATTTGGATAGAATGAATAATCTCCATTTATCAATAGTTGGATGTACTAATGTTGTTAAGATGATAATATTGCCCAAAATTCTATATCTTTTCAGGACAATCCCTCTGGAATTTGAGAAAAGATGGTTTGTAACCTTAGAACATCTGGTTAACAGATTTATATGGGCCCATGGCAAAACAAGAAGAGCAATGCGATTTATGTCACTCCCGAGGGAAAGAGGAGGCTGGTCAGTTCCTGACTTTCGGATGTATTATTGGGCTGCAGCTCTACAATATATGGGGATTCTAGTTGGTGCGCAGGATAAGGAACTATCAAATGGTCTTCCAGAGATATACAAACTATTGTTAGGAGAAGAAGCAACTAATTGTTTTCTACAATTTAAAGAACCTAGCTACTTTAAGCGGACTAGATTCAAGACAATCTTGGCAGCTTATAAAATTTGGAGGGCATTAGGGAAGAAAATAGGTATTGGTAGGATACATTACTATACACAGTTATATAAGAACCCCAATTTTCCGGAAACTTTTTCCGATAGAGTTATGGCAGATTGGGGGCGACTGGGAATCCAAAAGGTTGGAGACATTATGGGGGTAAGGGGAATCTTTTCTTTTGCGGAAATCCAGGCTTCATATGGGGTGGATAAAATACACTTCTTTAAATATCTACAGATCCGTAGTTTTTTAAAGGAGAAGACAGGTGGGGTGATTGGGTTCTCCCCAATAAAAATTATGGATACACTAAAAAAGGGTCAAGAATGTACTATTAAGAAAATATATTCTGATCTGGCTTTATTAAAGGCTGATGACATTGAAAAACATGGTAAAAAATGGGGAGATAAACTTGGTATAAAACAGGAGGTTTTTGAAAGGTCACTAGAACTGGGACAAACTGTTCTTTGTTTAGCAGGATTACAGGCCCAACACTATAAAACTATTTTTTCATTATATTATACTCCTGCAAAAATCGCCCAATGGGGCGGGCAGGAGGGAATTACGTGCCCTAGATGCGAGTGTAATGAGGCAGATTTGATCCATATGATGTCAACCTGTCCTAATCTGATGAACTTAAAAGGAGAAATTGAGAATTTTTTTATCCATTCTCTAAAAATTAAGCTGCATCTTAACTCAGCAATAATCCTGTTGGGAATTGGGGAAGAAGATGCAGCATTAAGGACCTCAGAATATTTTATATTTCTATCTATGGCGGTCTTACGAATCTGTATCTGCACGGCGTGGTTAGATCCTAACCCACCAACCTTTCAGCAATGGATTTCCAGGCTTCTTTCAATCTTCAACCTCGAAAGAGGAATTTATGATCGGAAAGGGAAGAAGGGGAGGATATTAGGGGAACGTATTTGGGGTCCTGTACAGAATTGGAAGAAAGAGCTACAAGGTAGTACTGTACGAGCTAATTAATTTTGTGATTTATAGTCTAAAGAAAAAGGAACGCACTTAGCTTTACTCTTTTTTGCAATGTACCTCTAAATCTATGTTGTATTATGTTTTAGTCTTTTATTATTTAGTCTTTTTTTTTTTCCCCCCATTTTGGTTTCTTTTTCTTCTCATGTACCCAGTGTAAAATGAAATATATGATTAATTGCTGTGCTTTTTATGAAAAATAAAAAATATAATTAAAAAAAAAAAAAAAAGAAAAGTTATCACATGGCCAAGGAATCAGATCTTTAAAAGAATACCTTTTCGCAGGGAAGCCCAGCGTCAAAGGAATTAAGTTCATGCGAAACCTCAGAGGCATGAACAGGTCCTGTGGGTTTCTGACTCTCTAAATACGAATACTCTCCCTCCATTGGCAACAGGGTCAGTTAGTACAACATTACAGAGGATTTAGCATGATTCTTTTCATTTCTATTGCATGCTGCCTTTGCTAGAAATAATGCCTTTAGTCTATTTTTTGTGGAATTTAGAGCAAGAATTCTGGTTTGTGAATAGTTCAGGTAAGCCTTATGAACTCAGCGTAGCTTTAACATACTGCAACTAGATAATTTTCTTTACATTGACCAGTGACAGGCAGTTTTTTTTATTATGTCTGAGTTACATTTTCCGAGTTTCTTTTCCAAATTGAGAGCCATAGTATGATAGGGGTAAGTCGTATGATATGAGTCATGTAGGGTAAGCCTAATTCTAAATGGCAAATGTAGTTAGAAAATGTGTCGGGAAGGAGACTACCCTCTTAAAAAAACATCCTCTAGTTTTTGGAGAGAGTCTGTTGAGGCTGTCCCCCACAGCCCTGCCTCATATGTTGTGGCTGAAATTGTTTTAGCACTATAAATCTTTTTTATGGTAGCAATGGGTTTAGAGCCCAATTGTTTAATAAAGTTAGAAACCGCTAGCATTGTTGGCTCCATTGTTAATTCCCTACCATCCACCAGGTGTGACCATGATTGTTTTTTGTCAAATTAAACCCCTAAATAGGGAAAGGTGTCCACCACTTCCAGTTTTCGAGTTCCAATATAAAATAATTGAGTTCTCTTAGAGGGGGCTAGCCCAGACACTAAAACAAGAGATTTGGACTTGTTTACTCTTAGATCCAGAGATGTCATAAAACTCACATAAGCCTCTGTAAGGTGTTGTAGTGCTCCCTCTGTCCTGGCTATTAGGACACCATCATCTGCGTAGGCCAGAATCGGGAGCGTAAAGGGTAAAAAGAGGGGACGTCTAAAGTGGAGCCAATCAGAGTGGTCTCCACACCATAAGTGTAAAGCAAAAATAAGGATGGGGCAAGGACGAAGCCTTGTCTAATGCCCCTCATAATCTTAAAAGTTTGTTTGCATTCCCCATTCTTTCTATATCGCATACATGCTGATGCCTGTAAATACATCTGGTGAATGAAGTTGATTAATTGTGCATCTATGGCTCTCTCCTCCATTATTTCCTTCAGTTTGGCACTGCCTACACAGTCAAACGCGGCGGTTAGGTCCATAAATTTCAGATAAGTCTGTCCGCCCTTAGCTGCAGTGTATTTGGAAATGCTCAAATTCAGACACTGGTCTAACAATCCTCTGCCCCTCTGAGTACAATACTGGGCTGGGATCAGAATGTTTTTATCCCTCACACCAATCTTCTAGCCTGTTTGACAGGATGCGTCCCATCAATTTCACAGTGCTATCTGAAAGGAAGATGGGATGATAATTCTGGGGTTTAGATGTATCTCCCTTTTCATAGATTAGCACTATAATGCTTGTTTTCCACAAAGGTAAGGGACCTCGCTTGGATATTACGTTAAATATGATAGTTAGTATTGGGGCACGCAAGTCTTGATGTTCTAAGAAGAAATTGATAGGTACATCATCTGGGCCCGGTACTTTTGCACAGCTACACTTATCCGGGGCGATTCTTATTTCGTCCAGATTGAATGACAAATACTCCATTGAGGGTTAAGGAGCACCAGGTGGCTCACACATGGATTCGATCTCATACCCAAAGATCTTACCAAAATGGGCCGCCCAGGCATCCTCACCCACATGGTTATCCAGTGTAATCTCTATTATTCTTGAAAAAAGGAGCATTTATCGACTTCACGGATTCTCTGCTACTCTTGGAAGATGCAGCCTTTGTCAGATTCCCCTAGGCATCTTCTTTGAATTCCATTTCTCTATTTTCCCTGGCTGACTTATACATCTTGCATAGTGCCTTAATCAAGACCTGATCACTGGGATGCGCTCTGGGTGCCATTCGCAGGTCTTTTACAGCTCTTCTACAGGCGTCGTACAACTATTGGTTTCCCGAAGCCTCCTTGGGAGTTTTAGATCGGGTCAGGGCTGATTTTATTTCCCCAAGTAATGATAAGAACTTTGGGAGCAGATTATCTGGAGAAGCATTGGTATCTAAGCATTTAAGGACTGAGTCCAACTTGCTAGATAATATCTGTTGGACACCTCTTTCCTTGTCAATGTTGTCCCATTTAGGTTGGTAACCATTGGGTCTCGCTAGGATTGGCTTTGGAACCTTTTCTGTTTGGGATTTCTTAAAGTCGAGCCCAAACATCATGAGGAATAGTGTTGCGTGATCACTGAAGTTGGAAAATTTGGTGTCTATGTGAAAGATATTTCCATGGTGGGGAACAGAGGCTACTATGAAATCAATTGTAGATTCGTAGTCGCCACGGAGAAAAGTTTTATCAAAACCTCCTCTGTCTGGGTGTAACTTATTACACAATCAATCAAACTTTATTCGGTTTTTGTTTGCAAAACCATAAAAGTTACACAGATACAATACATAAAGACAATAAAATATTAACAGTATTTTTTTTAAAAAACAGACTCTGTTACCTCACTGTAAATAATCTAAAAACATGTCTAAAAGAGAAAATTCTACTTGTCCATAAAGTGCCTAGATTTCAAAGATGCTTTTAAAAACCGTACTATAAAAATGATACAATCATCCTTCAACGATTGAAGGTACATAAGAGCTGGCCTGACTTGGTTAAAATTTAATTTCTTTAAAATAGGAACTGAAAAATGCACCCTGGGAACTTCATATAAGTTATAAAAAAACATAAAGTGCAGCAAATCCTGAGGAGACTTTCCTTCGCAGCCACAGGACGCTAGCACTTGACCTCTGGAAGCTCCCTTAGGTCTTGCTAACAGGAGGTGAAAAAGGTTGAACCGGAACCTAGTTAAAAGAAATTTTTCATGTGTCGTCAAGAACCCCATACGATATGGTTCTGACAAAGGTGTTGATTTAAGCGGTAGGTATGCTTGAACACTCGGTTTCTGGACCTCTACTGTATCCCGATCTGCTTGCCTTCGGATCAGAAAGGCAGACTTAGTTAATTCCACATCCTTTCTTACGATAACATCTGGGTTAAGAAATAGGATGCCCCGCCCAATCCATTCGAACCCTTTTTTAATATAGTTAAGCCAGGGAATACAAACCATATTATCTAGGGCCAGACAATTTTTTAAGATCAAATGAGTGAGGATTAGGTCTTTATTTAACCAACACTTTAGCCAGAAAATCAGAGGGCGTAAGGCAAGAGTGTTACTTAGGTAGGGGACACCCAATTCCTTGTGTACCCCCATATTCGAGGTTCCTCGTGGGACACATTTTAATCTTTTTAAAAACCCATTTTCTACTACCTGGAGGAGTTCTGTTGCCGTGTATCCCCAAATCTCACTACCATAGGATGCTATCGCTAGACTTTTTGCTTGATACACATGCAACATTGCTTCAGTTGGTTTCTTCCCCACTTTTGGGACAAAATTTAAAATTGCTGCATTTGCCCGTACCAGATCCCCTTAAGTTGATCGTCAAATAAGACCCCTAAATAAGAGAAAACATTTATGCGGGGAATCTTAATATTACCAGTTCTGAACTGGAAGCTCCTCTTCATATGCCTCCCCACCCTCATGACATAGGACTTTGAGGTATTGATCGACAAGTCCCGATCTGACATAAAACCTGAGAATGCAGCCAAAAGAGCTTGGAGACCCAGTTCAGTTCTGGATAGTAGGACGGCATCGTCCGCATAAAGCAAGACGGGGACGCCCCGCCGTCCCACATAGGGGAAATCAGCTCCAGATGCGCTCAACACATTTTCCAAATCATTAATATAAAAATTAAATAAAAAAGGCGCCAAAATACAACCCTGACGGACACCCTTCTTAATCTCGAAGTCCCTTGTTACCTGCAGATCCTGAGAGTACCTAACGTTAGCTGTGGTCGTTGAATGCAGGTCCTCAAGAAAGTTGACAATGCTGTTTTCCACCCCCATTGCCCTCATGGACTGCCATAGCTTAGCCCTGTTTACACAGTCAAAAGCAGATGACAAATCCATGAAGGCAAGGTGATTGGTTCCAGAATGTACTACAGTGTATTTATTCAGTATCATAAAAAGATTAAGACACTGAGCAAGAGTGGAGCGCCCCGGTCGGAAGCCATACTGGACGTCCGACAATATCTTGTTCTCATCCGCCCAGCTTGTAAGTCTCTGTAAAAGGACACGACCCACCACTTTGACCACTGAATCGATAAGCGAAATTGGTCTATAACAGTGAGTACTGTTTCTATTGCCCTTTTTAAAAACTGGGACTATGGTTGAAGAAGCCCATGATTGGGGGCACCCATTCTTAGCCGCGGCATTAAATAGGGACTCAAGAATCGGAGCCCAAAACAGAGGCTCCGATTTGAATAAATCCGGGGGATCCTGTCTGGGCCTGGAGCTTTATTTATGGTTAGCCCTTGGATCGCTTCCAGGATCTCATTCATGTCAAAACTTATCACAGCACCTTTCCTATTTTCGGGCTCTCTATAAGTAGGATCAAGCGGACACTCAAACATAGTTTTAAAGTGACATACCCACTCCTCATCTGTGATGTGAGCCACAAGGCCCACACCTCCTTCCTTATCAAACAGGGGTCCATTCACAACACTCCGAAACCTGGCACTGTTCCTCAGAGTACTAGAGTCAATCAGCTCCTTCCAGGCATCTTCCTGCAGGGCTCCCTTGCGTTTGGTCAGGGCTAGCTTATATTCCCTACGACAGCCACGGATTGGATTCTCGGTCTTGCTGTCAGAGCTTCCCTCAACCGTTTAGCCGATTTGGAGCAGCTGGCATCAAACCATCTGGGGCCCTGTGACACAGTGCCTCTAGCCGGAGCACTTAACAATTCCACCACTGTTTGCGCTATTACCTCGTGGGCGCCAAGGATCTCGTTGGGAGTGGACCTCTCAGATGTGCATAATTTTAGTTCCTGGGCACAAGATGTTTTCACCTTATTAAAAAAATGAACGGGAGACACCTGGGACCATTTTAGTCTGCGATTTCCATCAGTTGATTTCAGGGTACCCCTATTCAAAACCTCCCCCGTTTTTATCAATAGTGGGCCCGACATATAGACAGATACAGGGTTATGGTCACTGAATTCACTAACTACAATGTTAAAACCACTACAAAAAGATTGTAGCGATGAAGAAATTAAAATAAAGTCAATGAATGATCCTCTTCCAGTTCCTTTGAACGTTGGTAAAGGGAACTTGGTATGAGGGTCAGTTAAGGACATCGTAACCACTAGATCTAGTTCATTTAACATATTGTTTCACAGTTCCCCTTGAAGATGGTATTCAAAATGAAAGCCCCTCATACGGGGACAACCCAACTCCGAGATACAAGATGATAAGGGGTCACCGCAAGGGTGTATATTGAAATCACCAGAAATCAAAAAGTAACAAAATCTGTGGCCCATGGTTTGTTTTATCATTGCACCCAGATTGGTGATATTGCACACCTCACGCAGACGAACCGTCGAGTTATAAAAGTTAAAGACTCCCCATCTAGTGTCCCCCCTACTTACTGACAATGCCAGAATTCCTAAATATGTAGATGGGTCACCTGCAACTTACAGTCAATGGCCACCGAAATGTAAGTAGCTAGGCCCTCCCCCTAGGTCTACCACTTGCCGATAGAATGGCCTGGACAAAAAATGCCTTGAAGCCTTCCAAAAAAAGGTCACAGTCCACCGACCACGTTTCTTGTAAGCAAATTATAGTGTATTCCTTCACGTAACATACCCACCGAGGATCTAGGAACTTATTAGCCAGCCCAGCAATGTTCCAGGATTAAAAGTTATTAAGCCTCACTGCTGTATGGCTCACAGCTGCTGCCCCTAAAGCCTGAAGAGGAGTAACTGATAATGATCCAGGGGACACAGGGACGTTAAGTTAATCGCAGTTCTCAAAGCCGGATAATGCTGCAAATCTGTTATCTGTCACCAATGTGTGGGTGCCACATAACTGCCCATCCAAAGCAGGAGTTAAATGGGCTAAGGCGAAAGGCTGTTGCCTGGGAGCTGGATTATTTAACCAACCTCCTCGTTAGCGTACCCTATGGCCATTAGCTAGCATATCCCTGTAGGGGACAGACTTGTAAAAATAACCCAAGGGTAAAGCCTGAATAACAGATCTGGTAAGCGGAGTGAGGCTAATGTCCCTGGATAAAATGCGCCCAGCAGTAAAGGGGTTGTCAAAATTTACGATAACGCAATCACCAGGGTCCAATTTACGTGAGGTCCCTATCCAACTAACCCTACGTGCCATAAGAATATTTTTGTATACACAATGACCCATGGTGGTATTGTGGGTAAACCTGGTGCTAATAAGGCTATTCTTATCTTGTGCATCACCAGTTGCTACAAACCTTACAGTAGACCCACCCCCTGCTCCTTCCCCCACAACTCTTTTGCCCCTTATGACTGTGTCATCTATGTGTGGGAGGACTAATTGGGGGCATAACTGGAGGATTACATCCTAAAGTCCCCTCCAGCTTGGCCAACCTAGCCACTATCACACTTATTTTTTTAAACATAGGGTCTAGTAAAGTGGATAGCATAGTTTCTAGCCTACTCCGAAAATTCCCCTCCTTGGTGTTATCAAATAGTTGCTCTGGCGTAAACTGATTCATAGAGGTGGGATGGTTTTTTTTACATGCCAAGGGCAAGGGGTGTGGGTGATTCGGGTAAGAAGATCAGCTGCTGGCATTGGGCCTGGTGGACCGGGTAGGTACGTTACGCTTGTTAACCTGGGCCCCTTGTCCCCCCTTCTGGAGTTCCCCTGGGGCCCCAGAACTCACCCTGGAGCAGGAAAAGAAGATGTAAACAGACTTTTTCTGTGCATAAACCCCCCATTATTGAGGTTATGTAATTTCTCTTCAATCCTCTCCAGTCTGTTAGTTAACAGCTGGAGCAGCGACAAAACCATCTGTTCTAGTTTTATGATGATTGACTACGTCCATCTCTTTTTCTATGTTGAATTCCTTGAGGGAATTGTGCAGCAAACAAATTTGCATGCAGAACAATTTCTGAGGGAGCATGGAGGTACTCTCAGGCCTTATTCTGGGGCACACCGGTGGACTTTCAGTTCACTTGAGGAGTTGAAGACATTTTTGGGCCTTACTTTCAAAATGAGCTTAAGGCACAAACCAAGCTTGCAGTCCTGTACAAATGGTGGCTGTTGTTCAGGCAGTACATTCCAAGCAAAAGAGTTCACTATGGCTTCAGTTTGTACTGCTGTATGAGGGATCTACTGGCTATGTACACAGATTGACAGTGCATACACGGAAGGACACTACTTAAAAAAGGTTGCACTCCAATACTAGGAATCTCTGATAAAATTGTATGGGAGCTTGTCCAGACACACCTTCCCAAAGGATATAAACTTTATGTGGACAACTTTTATTCAGGAGGAGAGCAGCTTAGTAATCTGTACAAATCTGGCACTGTGGCATGCAGCACAGTTCATTGTTGCCACACAGGATTTCCGCAGGAGATTGTTTGTAAGAAACCCCAAAACTTCAGGGCACGGTGTTGCAATCCCACAAACCGCTCACAGTCAATTTCTCTAATAGATGTGATGTGGACATACATGCTCACTACAGTTCATAATGAGAACACTTCCCCCATCATGGTATGCCCATGTACTTTATTGCAACAAGTACATTGGCGGAGTGATAAGAATGACAACGTTCTTCAGCCTGACAATGAGAGTTGTAAAACTTGCGCTTGGTTTAAGAAGCTGTTTACCCACCTGATCCAGATGGCAACATACAATGCATATGTTGTTTATCATCAGACCACCACAGGAAGACCCATGTCTTAGCTCGACTTTCAGATGACCGTCATTGAAAGTCTTGTGATACAGAAGCAGCAGCCTCCACTTCATATGGCCGGGAGCACATATTAAGGCTGCAGGATCAACACTTTGCTGACTGCATTCCTGCAACAGCTAAAAAGGCTCAATAATGTCGTTGTTACAGAGTCTGCTATAAGCAAGAAAAGGAGGCAGCTCTGTGTTTACCACTTGTTTTATGTTGTACAGTACAAAAGTGAAGAATTGGAAAATTTACTGAGGGGAAGCTGCCATAACATATACATTTTAATGGCCGCGCATGAATGCCTACCTTCCATGGTCCACTACTTCACTAGGCAAGCAGCCGTAGTTTCCTATACTTGAAGGAATAATGGACTTCCTTATGGCATGCTTAATACCTTTATTCACCATCAGAACCTGGTAGGTGTTCTGTTTGCTGAATGACAAGTGCATTATGGTCACCACACTGAACATAAGTGTGGACAGAGCCCATGTTGTCATGGAGTAAACTGTGTAGCAAAAATGTAAAGACTTGGCAAGTTTTTGAAGTGCCCTTCGGGGATCTTAGGCAGTCTTTCCCAGTATGTTTGCCATAGTTTCATCTTAAATAGATATGTTCACTTAGTTTGAGGACTGTGTGCCTTGCATGGCAGTCTCAGACACCCCCAACTTGTTTCCACAAACTAGAAGGAATTAGATTTAGCAGAGTGAGTGTGATAAAGGCACATGTGAGGCATTGTTTCTTGAGCTTCAAATAGCTAGCAAAAGACAGCATTAGTAAAGGTTTACATGGAAAGTATACAGGACTAGTCACGGCTTTGAAGGCGACAAAGACATGAATAGGTAGGAATATCTTAGGCTAGGTGTGCTTTCACAGGGATATCACATAGGCATATGGTAGATAGGAAAGGTAGTACAGATACATATGACTTTACCTCATCTTCACCAACTGACTCAACCCCATTGGAGTTGCACTCACCCAATACTGAATTACTCCCTCACTCAACTAAGCAGATGACTCCAAACCATACCGAACACAGCAGGCAGCCTGTTCGCTCAATCTCCCACCCCGCACGCACCATGCACCTCAAACAGTTCCACTGGCTCCCTATTAACAGTTCTTTTAAAACTCCAGACACACACACATTCTAAACCTTACAAAACACTAGCCCAGCATACCTCAAAACAACCTCAGATTTCAGAAACCTTCAGGCACCTTTGCTCAGCTGACTTGTTCTTGCGCACATCCTATGCATATGCAGCACCAGCACAGGGAGAAGTGACTTATCCTAATTTGCTCAGAAATGGTAGAATAGCCTGCCTGTACACATCTGTGCCATCTCTAAAATGATTCCAATCCATCCAAAGCTGAACACTTGGCTCTTAAACTAGGTGAATCCATGGATCAGCCCTGACTGCTTCTGGGTGACTGATGTTGTGCTTTACCAACACAAAATGTATTATAGACAACTCTGCACCTAAGGCTACATGTATGGGTGACATATGCATCCTGCTTGCCATGTTCATCCTCCGTCATAACAGAGCAGAGGTTCAGTGTGCTGTATGACTAGTGCATTACAGTGACAGCACTGCACATAACAGCTGATGGGACATATGCCACATTCTCACTGATTACCTTGTATGCCAAAAACAAATGTTCTTAGAAGCTTAGGGGTGCTCTTTAGGGAACTCAGGCAGGCTTTCTTTAAGACCTGTCAGCATTAGATTTCCCCAAACTTTTTGCCTCTCTGTCTCATTTTGCCAGACTTATTTTTGTTAGCCTTAGGATTCTGTCCACTTTCCCATTGATAACCAGTGCTAAAGTGCTTGTGCTCACTCCTATAAAACATGGTTAAATTGGCTTATACCCAGTGGGCATATCTAATGTATTGATAAGGCTCTTGTAGAGTGGTATAGCATATATCCAGGGCCTGTAAATTAAATGCTACCAGTGGACCTCCAGTACTTATTGTGCCACCCCAATTAAGTAGCACCGTAAACCATGCCCCAGATCTGCCACTGCAGCCTGAATGCAGTTTTAAATTGTCATGTCGACTTGACAATAAAACTTCCTTGCCAAGCTCTAAACACTCCTTTTGTTACATATAAGTCACCCTTAAGGTAGGTTCTAGGTAGCCCATAGGTCAGGGTGCATTGTAATTAAAAGGTTGGGCATGTACTTGTAAGCTTTACATGTCCTGGTAGTGAAAAATCCCAGAATTCATTTTTCACTACTGCAAGGCCTAACATTCCCAAAGGATAATATTGGAGATTCTTTATTACATTTAATAGGTTGCATTTTCCAATTGGGAGCAGGTAGGTATTTCATGTTTAGTGTCTTTGGAATTGTAATAAGAAACCCTACTTAATGGTAAAGTTGTTTTTTGACTACGATTTCGAAAACGCCACTTTTAGAAAGAATAATTTACAGTTGATGGACAGAATGCTGAACAAATTAAATATTCACCCCAGTCACAGATCTGGGTTTAATCCATAGTTTGTTTGCATGCCACACCATTCCAGTTTAGACCCAGCAATATCCAAATCAGTCTTGACCCTGCTCCCATTGGGAACAGTCCGGCCCGAACTGCAAGACCTGGTCCTCCCTGGACCAGAAACAAGCATCCTGTGACAGGTTTCAAGGCATCACGCCTCATCAGCCAGGCTAGCTTGAATCTGGTGGCATAGTGAGCACCGGACCCACATCTGGCCATACCCTTTCCACTTAGGGCAACAAATGTAAAAAGAACAGATGATGAATGGAATGCTGAACAAATCTAACATTCACCCCCCCAGTCACAGATCTGGTTTGAAGCCATCTTTTTTTTGCACACCACGCCATTCCAGTTTAGACCCAGCCATATGCAAATCAGTATTGACCCTGCTTCCCATGGGAACACTCCAGCCTGCCATGCCCCCCCCCCCCGGACCAGAAACAAGCATCCTGGGACCGGTTTCGGGGTATCACCCTCATCAGCCAGGCAAGCTCGAATCACGGTGACCGAGCGAGCACGTGACCCACGTCTGGACCTGCCCTTCCCACTTATGGCAAAAAATGCAAAAATAACAGATGGATAGCACTTTTCTGCTGTCCTTAGCCCTGTTGGGCCTGCAGTCTGTCTTGGATCATATGACTAGTTGTAACTGACAGTTAGACTTAGTGAATTTCTCCCAGACAGTCACACAATTGAAGGATTAGGTGTACCTGAATGGGCCATCTACTGGCAGGATCGGTGGGTGGAGCTGAGCACATCCCCACTTGCCACTGAATAGGGAGTGCTTTGCCTTTACACAAAGGACTTATCACCTCAACATTGTCACTGCAACCAGTTTGAAACCAGGGTAGAAGAGTCCGAAAATTAAATGCACTTCGAACAACTGTCTAGAAGCTTCTCCCACCCTCCAGAGAGGAGGCACAAGGGTTTAAAAATAGGAACTCAGACACCAACTCTTCAGTTTATTCCTGGACCCGATGAAGGACTCTACTCTCAGAGGACTTCCTGCTGCTGTGGCATGCTAAGCACTCTACAAGACTGTTTTGCTGTACCTGGAAGGACTGCTTTACTGGCTAGAGCCTGCCTTGAACATTCAAAGGTCAGTCCTGCTATTCAGCCATGCATCTCCACCTCCTGCACCCATTACTACCAAAGTGACTCCAAGGGCTATTTTGCTGGCCTCCTGTTCGGAGCAACAGGGACACAAAAAGATCTCACCACCTTGAACCGACACGTGGACCCAGCCTCAGTGAGCCCTGAACCCCTAGGAGGTGTCCAGACAGTCTTGGGTTCTTGGTTGTGGTGCTAAATATGCCCAGATGGACAAATCCCAAAACGGAGGACTTAGCAAGAAAGTATTTGACCATAAACTGCTCTGAGAAGCAAGAATAGACTGGAACCAACCTGTGGGCCTGTCCGCACGAGGTGCGTCGCTGGTTGGATTGAATTTGTGTCTTCTTTCCCTATGTTCTTCTCCACAGCAGCAAATCCTATTTCGAAATCCTTCACCTAAGGTGTATACGGCCTTGTGGAATTGCCTTCCGCTACAGCCCTCTGCCTCCTCCCGCTGGAGATTGTCAATTTCCAAAAAAAGAGTCCAAATATAGGAATCTTCACTGCAGCTTTTACCCAAGGCTATCGGGTGACAATGCTTTCTCCTTGGAAATCTCCTGCAGCCTTGCCCTGCTGAATTTTACATTCTCAGAGCAGGTTTCTTAATTTTTTTTTAAGTCGGACGATAAGCGCTGTCCAGGCCTAATCCACTTCTTGTATCCGAACTGCGCTCCATCTCGGTCGGTCATTTTTTTAAAGTTTGATTCGGTCTAGCGTGACTAGATCTCCGAGGTTGACACTTTGATCTTTTAGGCATTAGCATTTACTAACAACTCTAAAAATTCATAACGCTGGTTCTACTAATTGGATTTTTGTCATTTTGGTGTCAAATAATTTATTAAAAAGTACTCTATTTTTCTAATTTAATGTGGGATTTTTCTTGTGATGTGTTTTCATCTTATTATTGTTTGTGTGCTGTATAAATACAAATTGCCTCTAAGTTAACCCCTTCACTGCTAGGCCTTCCCCCACCTGTGCTAAGCCTTTTTTTGGCTATTTCGGAGAGTTCGCGCTTAGGCCCCTGTTACATTTTGACCACATAAGGTATCCACGCCAAATTTGCGTCCTTTTCTTACAACATTCTGGGGATTCTAAAGGTATGGGGTTAGATCTTTGTCTTTAACATAGTAAGGCTTTTCTAATACAATTAAGGCTATGTAAATATCTAGATGTGCGAGTTGCCATGTATATTACGATTAAGAGCACAATTAGACATTTTTAACACCAAGGTTTCAAAGTACCAGGAAGAATTACTAATGTGCTATAAATGTGGCTTAAACCACTAGCGCGGGGTTAGTGATCATGTCGGTACCGTAATTGCAGTAGAAGGCATACCCATCACTATCACCCTAGTCTGCGATCCTTGATATTAAACTGCGCCTTGTAGTGAGTACATATCGCGCATGAATTTATTTAACAATTTACATACGTCAATGCAATATATTAATAGCTGTACAAGTCAGTTGCATGACAATGTTTTCTGTTTGACGGTTTCCCTTTTCCAAACGACATATTCATGGTAAAGGTTGATGACAGATATATGTGTCATGTGAAATTAACTAGAGCATACTTACTAAAGTGTAATATTTCGATTTTACTACCACCATAGAACATACTTACTGAAGTGTAATATTCCTATTTTGCTACTACCATTGCTACATTCGATGGTTTCTGTTTAGATTGACAGCCAGATTGTTATTTCATCCGTGTTCCACTGTGTCTTGACCTGTTAGGTACACTACCAGCACATCATTATGATTTTTATAGACAGGTGTCCATACTACATAACAGAGTTGTGTACATTCTTATTGTTTCAGAGCGGGGCTCCTTTCCCTGAGTTGTAACCAGGTTGAGGTGGGTTAGCTTGTCCTACAAATTTGGGTGAATAGATAATACACGTTTTTGGACTCAATGGTGATATATGACTAATCAGTCATTATAATCTTGTACCATGTTGGGATCTATACACTATTTTGATTTCTTGCAATTTTTCTGTGTCTCATTTTTACAGACAAGTTCCAGTAATACCAAATCACACACAGGATTACTGGTTTTGTATCATTGTTTATTTCTTCCTCACATTTTATAGCAGCAGCTTTGTTTATTAATCCTTTGGTCCTGATGAAAGCCTATATACTTTTATAGATTGCAAAGGCTGAAAAATGTCGACCACTTCATACATCTTAGCAGTTTAATTTTACACTGCTTTGCACTGCTTTTTAATCCTGCCAGTTCGGATGAGTCAATAAAGAATCTTTTCATCCGAACTAGGTAGTTTTAAATTAAATTTTCCCTCACTTATCGAGCTGCACCCTCATAACACCTTATTATTCACATATGGGATTTTAGCATCCGTAACAACTTTTGAAAATTAACAAAAACATCCCAGAGCTCTACCTCACAGTGAGGGAGATGTAGCACTCAGTGGAACTAGGTTTTCCCACTGGGAGGAGAAACCTATATGATGAAGCATGCCACCTATGGTGGGTGAGGGCCTTCATCTTGAAAGGGATTGCTCCCCTTTTGGGGTTTGTTAGAGAGACTCAGATTCACCTCTTTTCTTCCTTTCTCTTCCCATACTGGTTTCAGGCTATTATAGACCCGAGAATTCCTTTGCGTTATGATTGTAATTTTAGGGAAATTACTTCTCTCAGGTCTCTAAACTAAATCCCTTGGACCCTCCTTTCGAGTTCCTTGTGTTATGATTCTAAAGGTACCCAGGGTTTGTGGATTCCACTGGAGGGGGCCCAGAAATTAGCCAAAATACAGCTAAATTTGGTTTTTTGGGGGAAAAATGGGAAAAAAGTGCTGCAAATGAAAGCGTCTGGGTTTTTTCCTACAAATGGTATCAAAAAAGGGTTTGTGGGGCTGAAATCACCATTTTCACAGCTTTTAGGGAATGACAGACTTTTGTCAGGAAACCAAAACATTTTACACAGTTTTGGCATTTTTCTGGGACAAAGCCTATTTTTGCTATTTTTTGTGCTTTTAACCTCCTTCCAGTTAATGGTAGACATGGGTATGAAAGTAATAATAGATCCTGGAAAGCTATACATTTTTGAATAGTAGACAAAATTCTGAAATCAGCAAGGGGTCATTTGTGTAGCTCCTTCAAGGTTTCTTTATCGAAACTAACAGTTAAATATATGAAAAATTGAAAATTAGTTGAAAAAAACAGTCTTTGGTGTCAACGTTTTCACTTGTAACTTCATCTAATTATGACAGCTCTTTGAAAGCTATATACCTTTATATCCGGAAGACCTTACTCGTTGTGGAGATATATAGGACTTGTAGGTTCACCAAGAACCCGACGAACCCAGAGCCAAAAACTGAGCAGCGACTCGCAATGTTTTTTTATTATGTATCGGGTATATAGCAATTATTATGGGAAAATGTATACATGGAAAAATCATTATGAAAGACACCTATGTATTTCTGAAATGGGAACAAAATATAGAGTTTAGAAACAGTAGATATGAGTAAATTTCCAAAATTAGGAATACTCATACTAGCATGAGAATAATCGATCATTTTTCAAAATTACTTCTTTTTTACACATTGTCTTTCATTTGGAAGGCAGAAATGCATCAAAAGTCAATAGGTAATAACATGCTTTACAAATCTGAATTACCCTATGTCTCTCGATAAAAATGGTACTTCACTTGTGTGGGTAGGCATAGTGCCCACAACAGCAAACGGCTCAAAACTTAACGTGATCACACCACATTTTCACAATCAAAAATTACCCTTTTTTTGCAAAGTGTCTAGCTGTAGTTTTTGAACCCTAGCTCCGCCGGCACCTAGGTAAACCTAGCAAACCTATACATTTTTGAAAACTAGACACCCAGAGGAATCCAGGATGGGGTGACTTGACTGGCTCTCACCAGGTTCTGTTAACCAGAATCCCTTACAAACCTAAAAGAATGTAAATAAAACCATATTTTCTTCACATTTCTGTGGTGGAAGGTTCTGGAATCTGCGTGGATCCACAATTTTCCACCCACCCCGTGTTGCCCAAAGTCTTCCGAGAAAAATGGTATCTCACTTGCATGGGTTGGCCTAGTGCCTGTGACAAGAAACGGCACAAAACACAACGTGGACACACCACAATTTCACAGTGAAAAATGACCCTTTTTTGGCAAAGTGTCTAGCTGTAGTTTTTGAACCCTAGCTCTGCTGGCACCTAGGGAAACCTAGCAAACCTTTACATTTTTAAAAACTAGACACCCAGGGAAATCCAGGATGGGGTGACTTGACTGGCTCCCAGCAGGTTCTGTTACCCAGAATCCCTTGCAAACCTAAAACATTGACAAAAAAAACATTTTCCTCACAATTCTGTGGTGGAAAGTTCTGGAATCTGCGTGGATCCACAAATTTCCACCCCCCCCCCGCGTTTCCCGAAGTCTTCCGAGAAAAATGGTACCTCACTTGTGTGGGTAGGCCTAGTGTCCGCGACAGGAAACGGCACAAAACGCAACGTGGACACACCTCAATTTCACAGTGAAAAAATGACCCTTTTTTGACAAAGTGCCCAGCTGTAGTTTTTTAACCCTAGCTCTGCCGGCACCTAGGAAAACCTAGCAAACCTATACATTTTTGAAAACTAGACACACAGAGGAATCCAGATTGGGTTACTCGATTGCCTCTCACCAGGTTCTGTTACCCAGAATCCCTTGCAAACCAAAAAATGTGTCAAAAAAATCTAATTTTCCTCACATTTCTGTGGTGGAAAGTTCTGGAATCTGTGTTGATCCACAAATTTCCACCCATCCCGTGTTCCCCAAAGTGTTCCGAGAACAATGGTGCCTCTCTTGTGTGGTTAGGCCTAGTGCCCGCGACAGGAAACGGGACAAAACGCAACGTGGACACACCACAATTTCACAGTGAAAAACAACCCTTTTTTGGCAAAGTGCCTAGCTGTAGTTTTTGAACCCTAGCTCTGCCGGCACCTAGGGAAACCTAGCAAATCTATACATTTTTTAAAACTAGACACCGAGGCAAATCCAGGATGGGGTGACTCGACTGCCTCTCACTAAGTTATGTTACCCAGAATCCCTTGCAAACCTAAATAATTGTCAAAAAAACACATAATCCTCAAATTTCTGTGATGGAAAGTTCTGGAATCTGCGTGGATCCACAAATTTCCACCCACCCCACATTCCCCAAAGTCTTCCAATAAAAATGGTACCTCACTTGTGTGGGTAGGCCTAGTGCCTGCCACAGGAAATGGCGCAAAACACAACATGAACACACCACAATTTCATAGTGAAAAATTACCCTTTTTTGGCAAATTGCCTAGCTGTAGTTGTTGAACCGTAGCTCTACCGGGACCTAGGAAAACCTAGCCAACCTATACATTTCTAAAAACTAGACACCCGGGGGTTTCCAGGGAGGTATGGCGAGCATGGATCCCCCAATGTTTTCTTACCCAGAATCCCCTGCAAACCTCAAATTTAGCTGAAAAAATCACTTTTTTCACTTATCTTTGTGTGGGAAAGTTGTGGCATCACCGGGCTGACACAAATTTCCTACCACCCAGCGTTCCCCCGGGTCTCCCAATAAATATGGTACCTCACTCGTGTGGGAGGCCCAAGTACACGCGACAGACAAAGACCCAAAACGGATTGAGGCAACATCAAAATTGCCTATCTCAAAACGACCTGGTTTCGCAAGGGGGGTCCCCTGGGTTTTTGGGCCCGTGCTCGGCGGCCATCTAGGGAAACCTACCAAACCCACACATTTCTGAAAACTAGACAGCCGGGGGATTCCAGGGAGGTATGGCTTGTGTGGATCCCCCAAAGTTTCCTTACCCAGAATCCCCTGCAAACCTATTTAGCTGAAAATATCACTTTTCCCACACATTTATGTGTAGGAAAGTTGTGGCATCACCGGGCTGACCCAAATTTCCTACCACCCAGTGTTCCCCCGGGTCTCCTGATAAAAATGGTGCATCACTTCTGTGGGAGGCCCAAGTACACACAGAAGAAAAGGGGCCAAAACATATTGAGGCGACATCAAAATTGTCTATCTCAAAACGACGTGGATTTGCAAGGGGGGTCACCTGGGTTTTTTGCCCCGTGCTCGGCGGCCTTCTAGGGAAACCTATCAAAGCTATACATTTCTGAAAACTAGACACCAGGGGGATTCCAGGGAGGTATGGCTTGCGTGGATCCCCCGATGTTTCCTTAACCAGAATCCCCTGCAAACCTCAAATTTAGCTGAAAAAATCACTTTTCCACACATTTTTGTGTAGGAAAGTTGTGGCATCACTGAGCTGACAGAAATTTCCTGCCACCCAGGATTCCCCCGGGTCTCCCGATAAAAATGGTGCCTCACTCATGTGGGAGGCACAAGTCCACATGGCAGACAAGGGCTCAAAACTTATTGAGGCGACATCAAAATTGCCTATCTCAAAACGACCTGGTTGCGCAAGGGGGTCACCTGGTTTTTTGGCCCTGTGCTCGGCGGCCATCTAGGAAAACCTACCAAACCCACACATTTGCGAAAACTAGACACCCGGGGGATTCCAGGGAGGTATGGCTTGCGTGGATCCCCCGATGTTTCCATAAGCAGAATACCCTGCAAACCTCAAATTTAGCTGAAAAAATCACTTTTCCACACATTTTCGTGTAGGAAAGTTGTGGCATCACTGAGCTGACAGAAATTTCCTGCCACCCAGGATACCCCTGGGTCTCCCAATAAAAATGGTGATCACTCGTGTGGGAGGCACAAAAACCCGCGACACAAAAATGTATGGAAAAAGTGATTTTTTTCAGCTAAATTTGAGGTGTGCAGGGGATTCTGGGTAAGAAAACGTTGGGGGATGCATGCAAGCCATACCTCTCTCGAATCCCCTGGCTGTCTAGTTTTCAGAAATGTGTGGGGTTGGTAGGTTTCCCTACCTGGCCGCCGAGCAAGGGCCCAAAAACCCAGGTGTACCCCCTTGCAAATCCCGGTCGTTTTGTTATAGGCAATTTTGATGTTGCCTCAATACGTTTTGGGCCCTTGCCTGTCGAGTGTACATGGGGCTCCCACACGAGTGAGGCACCATTTTTATTGGGAGACCTGCGGGAACGCTGGGTGGTAGGAAATTTGTGTCAGCCCAGTGATGCCACAACTTTCCCACACAAAAATGTACGGAAAAAGTGATTTTTTTCAGCTAAATTTGAGGTGTGCAGGGGATTCTGGGTAAGAAAACTTTGGGGGATCCACGCAAGCCATACATCTCTTGAATCCCCTGGCTGTCTAGTTTTCAGAAATGTGTGGGGTTGGTAGGATTCCCTACCTGGCGCCGAGCACGGTGCCAAAAACCCAGGTGAACCCCCTTGCAAAACCCGGTTGTTTTGTTATAGGGAATTTTGATGTTGCCTCAATACGTTTTGGGCCCTTGCCTGTCGCGGGTACATGAGCCTCCCACATGAGTGAGGCACCATTTTTATCGGGAGACCTGGGGGAATGCTGGGCGGTAGGAAATTTGTGTCAGCCCGGTGGTGGCACAACTTTCCCACACAAAAATGTGTGGAAAAAGTGATTTTTTTCAGCTATATTTGAGGTGTGCAGGGGATTCTGGGTAAGAAAATGTTGGGGGATTCACGCAAGCCATACCTCCCTGGAATCCCCTGGGTGTCTAGTTTTCAGAAATGTGTGGGTTTGGTCGGTTTCCCTAGCTGGCCGCCGAGCCCGGGGCCAAAAACTCATGGGACCGCACTTGAAAAACAGGTTGGTTTGTGATAGGTAATTTTGATGTCGCCTCACTAGGTTTTGGGCCCTTGCCTGTCACGGGTACTTGACCCACCCACACGAGTGAGGTACCATTTTTATCGGGAGGCCTGGGGGAATGCTGTGTGGAAGGAAAATTGTGGATCCATGCAGATTTCAGAACTTTCCCACAACAGAATTGTGAGGAAAATGTTTTTTTTTTTTACAAAGTTTGAGGTTTACAAGGGATTCTGGGTAGCAGAACCTGGTGAGAGCCAGACAAGTCACCCCTTCCTGGATTGCCCTTGGTGTCTAGTTTTAACAAATTTACAGGTTTGTTAGGTTTCCCTATGTGCCAGCTGCGCTAGGGCCCAAAATCCACAGGTAGGCACCTTGCTTAAGAAAGTCAGAGCCTAGTGGGCTTTCTGCTGCCCTGGGGGGGAATCGGGGAGGGGGGGTCAATCCGATATGCCCCCAAGGGGGGCAGAAAGTCTGTGGCTATTTTATGTGGGGGTGGGGGCATTGGTAAGACCGTTTTGGTCAGCCCCCACCCCCACGCATAAAAAAAGCCTGCGTAATCACTGGTGCCTAGTGGGCTTTCTGCCTCCCAGGGGGCAGATCAGGGGCCACTGCCCCATCTGCCCTCCCAGGGGGCAGAAAGACTGGAATTTCTCTGGGGGTGGGGTGGGGGTATTGTCATGCCCATTTTGGGCAGCCCCTACACGAATTAAACAAAAAAATCCCTGGTTTCTGGTGGGCTTTCTGCCCCTCGGGGGGCCAAATTGGGGGCTACAGCTTCCACCTGCCTCCCGGGGGGCAGAAAGACTGTCATTTTTGTGGGGGGTAGCGGCATTGTTGTGCCCATTTCGGGCAGCCCCCACCCTAACAAAAATTGCGCAAAACAAATCCCTGGTGTTTAGTGGGCTTTCTGCCCCCCAGGGGGGCAGAAAGGCTGTAATGGTGGTGGGGGCATTGGCATGCCTGTTTCGGGCAGCCCCCACCCTAAAAACAAATGCTAAAAAAAATCCCTTGCGTCAAGTGGGCTTTCGCCCCCCAGGGGGCCAGATTGGTGGCTACTGCCCCCATCTGTTCACCAGGGGGGCAAAAAGGCTGTAATGGTGGTGGAGGGGTGGGGGCATTGGCGTGCCTATTTTGGGCAGCCACCACCCTAAAACAAATTGTGCAAAAAAAATCCCTGGTGTTTAGTGGGCTTTCTGCCCTCCCTGTGCGGCAGATTGGGGGCTATCGCCCCCATCTGCCCCCCAGGGGGGGCAGAAAGGATGTAATGGTGGCAGGGGGTGGGGGCATTGGCATGCCCATTTTGGGCAGCCCCCACCCTAAAACAAATTGTGCAAAAACAAATCCCTTCCATTTAGTGGGCTTTCTGCCCCCCGGGGGGCAGATTGAGAGCTACTGTCCCATCTGCCCCCTGGGGGGGCAGAAAGGCTGTAATGGTGGCGGGGTGGGGGCATTGGTGTGCCTGTTTCGAGGGGGCAAAAAGACTGAATTGTGCCCATTACTTTATGGTGCCTAGTGGGTGAATCTCTGCTTGGGGATCGCCCTCCTGGGGCGATCCCCAAGCAGGGATCCACTGGGGTACCATTGGGAAGATGAGATTCTCCCCTTTCCAACGATACCTCTCTCGTTTTTTTACGTGCTCAGGGGGCGGAGATAGCCCCCTGAGCACGTAGAAAGTGAAACTGAAATGAGCCTAAAGGCTCATTTCAGTTTCGGTTTCTGTAAAATGACGTCAGCGCAACATGCGCGCAGATCGTCAATTCACAGAAACTGAGGGGGGGGGCCTCGGGAGCTGGGGAAGCTCCTGTGATCACAGAAGAGAAATAGAAATCCCTCTGCTGTCTGCAGCAGAGGGGTTTCGTGCCCCTGTCCTCATGACGGAATGGTTCCGTCATGAGCACAGGGGCACCGATGCTCATGACGGAACAATTCCGTCATGAGCATCGAAGGGGTTAAACCTGACTACTTTTAGTGCCAAGCTACCCAGGGTTAAGCATAGGTTAAAATTGTGACATTTTGTAGTTTCCTACAAGGAACTGTGGCTCATACCCCAGTCAACCAACAACCCAGTTTCTCACTCTTCCCCAGCATTTTTATCTTAATTTCGAAAGTAGATATATTCACTCAGTTTGAGGACTGTGAGCCTTGCATGGAAGTCTCGGACACCCCAAACTTGCATCCACAAACTAGAAGGAGTTGGATTTAGCACAGTGAGTGAGCGAAAGGCACATGAAAAACACCTCTTCCTGAGCTTAATGTGGATGTCATTGAAGCTGTGAGAAAAGTTTCACTGGGCATGCATTCTGCGAGGAATAGAGTGTCGATAGAGGTGAATACTTGTCAGGTAGTAAAAACAAGTTCAAACTTTTTATTCATTTGTGAAGATCGTGGATGCACCAACCGTCAACATGTCTAAACACATTTGTTTATCGAGGTTTTGTTTGTGATGTGCTTATATGCAAGTTAGTTGATGACTGGTTGAGAGGTTCTTTCGAAAGAGCATTGTGTCCTGTGGTGTATTATGATGTAAGTGCACTGATCTATTGAATTAAGCAAATGGGTGGTGGCATGAAAGACTTGTGTGTTGTGCATGAACAGCTTGAATGGACCATACAGTGGTTGGTGCTTTGATGCAGCTTTATGGCTCACCTCCAGTAGTCTTGGTTTCAGTATTCTGGCCCTGTGATTAGTATCTGTTCTTTGAAACTAACACCTCTGGAAGTGGTAAAATCAACCACTATGAGTGGTGGATACACTTGTGCCGGAATTATATATGTGATGGTAAGGATGCTCTGCCGCAACTGTGACAGAGTATTCTTACCACCAAGAAAAAGGTCTGGCTGCCTGATTTATATGCCGACAGACCACTCGTGCAAACATGGCGAAAAGTCTCTGGCATGGTTATGACCCAACTGAATAAGGACCGTCTGAGGCTGACCTCCATGTCCGCTCACATGATTTAGATGGGTGGACATACAGGTACGTTTTCTCTGCCTATCATCACCTGGAACACCCTGGCGATAAGGGAAGGGAACACTGTCTAACACCCCCTTTGCCATAGGAGATACCTCCCATGGCGAGAGGGGCAATCCTTTTTATTTTCCAAATTCCGCTTAAGTGGGGTAATGCTGGGTAGTAGAATATTGTGCATACCGGCAACTTGCGGAAGTTTCCAACACAGAAATGTAAGAACATTTGTGATTTCAGACAAAGTTTAAGGTTTGCAGGGATTCTGGATAAATAAAACTGGGAGGAGCCATACAAGTCACCCCACCTTGGATTCCCACAGGTGTCTTGTTTTCAAGAAAGGGACAAGTTTGCTATGTTTCCTATGGTGCCAGCTGAGCTAATACCCACAATCCACAGCTACAAACATTGCATAAAAAGGGTTATTGTTCAGTAGAAAAATGTGATGTGTCCATGTTGCATTTTGGCCCCTTCCCTTACACAGGCACTAGCTTACCCACAAACGTGAGGTATCGTTTTTATCGGGAGACCTGGGGGAATGCTAGATGGAAGGGAGTTTGTAGCTCCCTGTAGTTTCCAGGTTTCTCCATCACACAAATGTGATTAAAATGTGTTTCCTTAGTTAAGGTTTGAGGTTTGCAAGGGATTCTGGATAATAAAACCTGGTGAGAGCTGCCACACACAAGATTATCCTAGATTCGGCTAGGTGTCTGTTTTTCAAAAATGCTCAGGTTTGCTAGGTTTCGTCAGGTGCCACCTGAGCTAGGGCCAAACATCCACTGCTACTCACATTAGGAAAAAAAGGTAGGTTTTAAGTGGGAAATGTGATACCTCCATGTTGTGTTTTGGCCTGTTTCCTAATGCGGGCATTAGGCCTACCCACAAAAGTGAGGTACAATTTGTATCAAAAGACATGTGGAAAGATAGAATAGTAGAACATTTGTTATTACCAATTGAATTTTGCTGCTTTTATGTCTTCCAAATGTAAGCCCTTGAGGTAAGAAAGAAGACATTTTGAAAAATACCCTCTAGATCACATTTTAGTACAGGTGCCCACAAATTCAGAGATGTATCCATATTTGTAAAGCGCAAACTACTCACCATTACGGGTCTCAAGGCGCTGGGGGCAGCCGTGGAAATTAAGTGAGCCATTGCCCAGAGGCACATAGTGCTGAGCTGAGCAGCCACTGGAGCTGGGATTGAACCGTGATCCTTATGCTCCGAAGTCAGCTGCCCTGGCCACTGCACCACACCTCTCCACATGTACAAATATCCACTGCTCCTAAACTCCATACCTTGTGCCCATTTCAGAAACAGATACGTTTCCTTGATGCCCATTTTTCACTCTACATATTTCACCATATTATTTACTCGATATTCAGTACACAATAAAAAAATGCTGTAAAGTGCAGCTCAATTGTTGGCTCTGGGTACCTCAGGTTCTTGGAGAACCTACAAACACTATATATCCCCACAATCAGAAGGGTTTAGCAGAAATGATTGTATATTACTTTTGTAAATCAGCGATTATGACAAAAAGTTACAGATAAAAACTTTTTCACAAATGGTGTTTTTTCCAGACTCGTTTTCAATATTTCTTAATTTTAACAGTTAGTTTATTTGAGAAAACCTAGAGGGATCTACAAGTAGGACCACTACCTGAATTTTGGAATGTTGTCTCATTTTCAGAAAGCTATAGATTCCTGTATCACAAATGAGGTTCACACTGGTTCCACCACAAACTGGAAGTAGGTTGAAAGGCAAAGAAAATAGGAAAAATAGACTACCTCTTTGAAAAATGCCAAAAATGAGGGTATAAAAATGTTGTTTTTGTTTCAACCATGCAATGTTCCTGAAAGCTGGGAAGATGTGACTTTACCACAGCATAAAGTTAGTTTACGCTATTTTCAGTAAAAGCCCAAAAAGACTTAGCACAGGGGTGGGGTGCCTGGGGATTTGAATTAACAGCATTTAAGGGGTTAACATTATTTAGCTTCTGTTTCGCATTCCTCATTGTTATTTTCTTCATGGTCAGTCCCCGTTAGTCCCACTCAAGCCTTGTCTTTTTCATCTTTCTTTGTAGATACTTAACTGTCAGAGGTCAGCAGTGCCCATGGGCCTTTCCCGTATACCTGTTGGGCTCCTGGCTCATAATAGCACCATCCTCTGCTAGAACCAGTAAGCTGTGTTACATTTGTTATTTGTTCCATGCCACTTGGCTAGTTATCCACCATCTGTCCTTTGTCTTCCAGTTAGTCCAATCTACCTACCCATGTAACATCAAGTCAGAGTGGTGTTGTCCCTAGAAACAGGCAAACTCAAAGTAGAGTGGACTTCAGTCTCAGATTTCTCTCTCACTCCCTTCCCATTTCTCTCTCCTGATTTCTGATGGCACATTCTATTATGCTCACCAGCACACATATTTCAACAGGTTTGCAATGTCAAAAACCTGACGGTGCGCCATGCCACAAATGGACCTGTTTGAGAGACCAATTCAGATGATGGTTCACACATTTAATTTGTTTTATAAAGAGCTTGAGGTCACACAGCAGGAATTAGTAATTTTGCTTAATCAATTGACTGAATTAATACCTAGTTTAGGCAAGGCAACACTACTATGCTCTCATAATGACAACTCTATGAGAAGTTTTTCTAACCCAGAACAAAATGCAAATAGTAGCACAGGAGCAGAACTAAATCCACCTGTCACTCCTAATTTGGCTTTAGCGCCACCAGGCGGGGATCGGAGAGCATCCTCATAATTTTGAAAGCTGTATGGCCCAATGCCAACTGTATTTTTTAGTAAGACTATAATTATTCCCAGAGGACACAGCCAAAGTTAATGTTGTGATCTTGTTTTTTAACAAAGTTGCATTGATGTGGGAAACACCATTCACATTAAATTAAATTCCCCTGTTAAGCTAGATCTACTTCATGTCCCAGTTCATTTCTGTTTTAGGTAAGGGTCATACAATCCAACGGGCTCATACTGGCTTGTTAACTCTCAAAAAAGGCTGTCAAGACCTAGTGGATCACATGAATAATTTCCAGCAACTGACATCTGATGCTGCTTGGAAGGGTGAGTTAGCAGCTGCAACATGTTACCGGATCTATCAAATACCATTAAAGTAGTGAAAATGCACCCCCCCTCCCCCGCAGCAAAAAAACCCATGCAAATTGGAGTGCTGCAAAAGACCATGTCCATAAATGAAAAGGAGTGTGGTAGAAAATCAGGAGGTTTATGTGTAAAAGTTGTGGAAAGAAATGACAATAGGTGAGAGCTTGCCCTAACGTACAGGGAAATGAGTCAGTTTATCCTTGAATAATTGACCCTGGACAAGATAACAGAGTAGTGAAGTGTCCATTACAGATAAAGCTCATTATTTCTTGCAGGTAATGATGTTTACATCTCAAAGGCCAGTCATGGTCCTTGCCCCGGTTGATTCTGAAGTCTGCAGATGTTTAATGGACATTCAGCTTCAAGCAGCCCAATAGAGTCTAATCAAGGAAAAATAAGTTAAGTAAAGAATTTAAGGAACAGATGGGACAAATGGAAGAGAATGTAACTTGTAAGTAATTGATGCTTTCCCGTTGTTCTGGGCATTACATGGTTTAAGAAACTTTGATTTCCAAAAACAGCAACCAAAATGATCCACAGCCTGATTCACAAAGGTAACTGACACTTCTGAGTAATTTAAACTTTTGAGTAAGTTTACTACTTTTTGTTTATTCACAAAATCAGAGTGCAAGTGACTATTAAAAAAAAGGTAGTAAGTGCAGCATGACACATGGCCAACCACTGGCACTGAAAATAATAGAGGTGGGGAATTAAAATAAAGCCCCTTAAAATATTAATATTAAATTGAAGTATCATTGTTATTATTTCATAGAGTTAAAAGTACATAATTTATATTAAAAATATATAAAATGGTACATATTTATTATTTAACTAAAAAGCATTTTAAACATCTATTTAGAATTGAAAAATAAATTTCAAATATTGTTTTTTTTTTTTAAATAGCACTATTTTAATCTTGTATTAATTCAATGTGCCACTTTTAATAATCATTGATACATATTAAACATGGGAATGCATTTTTTTTATTTTAAACTTCAATTTGTTTTTTAATTTAATTCAGTATATTTCCATTAATTAAAGGTGTATTACAAAATCAAGTTGATAGCGCTGTAGATTTTTTGTTTTGTCCTGCATTTAAAATAAATACATAAAGTTATATTATATTAATATTTAACAAAAAAAACAGATTTATTTTCAAGTATACTGCTTTGTTAACTTACCTTATGCTTTACAATGCAGAGATTCTTGATGGAGATCTGATCTAAGAAGCTAATCTCACAAATTCAAATTACCTGACTATTGTATAGTTGTCAAACTGCTTAAATTCTTCCTATCTTTGCATATCCTTGTTAATGCATATATAGCTTATATATCCATATGGGTGACTTTGAGTACATCCTATCTATCATCAGAAGTAGCTGTCAAACACTGAGCTCAGAAAACTCCTTAACATAATAGGCGAGACAAATTTAGAGTAATACCAGCCCTTTCCTTTTTAGCCTTCCTGATGCCAAACGCCTCCTCTACTATGACATAATCTGACGAATCCATTGAAGAGTGTCCAACTCTTTATGTTTTCACAACTAGAAGTCTAAGAGAAAATAACTTGACCTGGCAAAATACCTCTACTTCTCTGAAGAAAAAGTACAATGCATCTGTGTCTTTTGCTACTAAGCTTTGTTAAGATGTAAATCTTGCATTAATTGATTATGGGACATTAGATATTCTTGATTGGTAGGCTCAGGATAGTTACACAGGAATGGGCACATTTTTACAACATTGTTGTCAGACCCCGTTCATGGGTCAGGGAGCAAGCAGGGGCTACTGGGCCGTCAACAGTGGGGGTTGAGTTCATTTACTTTTGATGGCCTAGAGACCATCCTACCATGGCTCTGCAAAGTGAGCCAAGTAAAACTCTTCAGCACTTGACTCTCAGTGGTTGCAATGGCGAGCAATAACATGTCTCTCAGGGAGGTAGTGTGGGGTCACACGAGCTCAGCATTCAATATACACACATCCTTATAAAGGATTGTACACCCCAGTACTTGACTTTCGAAAAGAAAAGATGATTTCTTACACACTAGGACTAAAAAACACTCACAGATATAAGTAGAATTCTAGTTAGTGTCCTGGGACTAGAGTCCATTAACACCTCTCCCTTCTATGGTCCCTGGACTCAGATTGATGTCCCCTTGGGCATGATGTAGCAACAATTCTATGCAGTTTTACCCTCAACAGTCATAATAGCTTACAGTGTTGCAGTGTCTGTACAGTTCCTCACATAAAAAAGCAGATACAAGGCTTCTGACCAGGCCAAGTTTTATTCTTCCTGCTAGCTTTGGCGCTCCCTCACTTCTGGGAATGAGAGCGAGCATGAGCCAGTCGACTTGGGCGGCACTTCCTCGTGGACATGTCTACAGCTGATCAGTTGATTAAAAACTTCTCCAAAGGGCACTAGACCTCAGCAGTCCCAGAGCTGTGTCTTGCAGCCTACCCAGCTGTGCAGGTCTGCAAGGTTACAGTAACACGTCAGTTAAGCCATTTGCAACAGTAGAGGAGATGGGTGGGCATTAATGAGTGAGTCTCCATCTCAGGTCCTGCTGCATTCAAGTACTTCATGGCACAGCAGCTCTGATCATAGAACACTCGATCCCTTGGTACAGTGGTACCCAAGCAAGCCCAGAAGTACACTTCCAGGCCCCAAGGCCTCAGGGGCACCACTTAGAAACTCTCAGGGTGTCCGGCAGACGGTAACAGCAAAGTTGAGTCCAGGTCCAGTTGCAGCTTGTCAGCTAAGACTCTTCATAGGAATGTCCTCTTAAGCTTTTATATGTACGTGGAGGCACCCAGGTGATCATCCTTAAAGATTTGTATGTCTTTGGATTTCAAGTGAAAGGTGGTCCAAGCTCCACAGGTCCTTTTCATAGGTCACATATGCCAAGTGCAGCAGGTTTCATTTTGGCTGGTATCTTTTCTCATTCCCAACAGCTTAGGAAGGCATGGTGAGGGCCAAGCTTTGTAGGGTACATCAATCTATGGGTGGGGGACACACTAAGACACTTCTAGTTACTCTCTAACCAATAGAGTAAAGGTTCCCATGTCCTGACCTCCCTACTTCTGCAGTAGTTCCTATTTGCTGTACTACAAACAGGCCCAAAATGCAATGTATCAGTACATTTTCAAGATGGCGAATGTCTTCGGCCGCACTAAAATTGGGCTCTCAGGACAGGGGATGTGCATGGGAGAATCATTGGGAAATCACCATTGTCCTACTACCTCTAACTCTAAAATACAGTTAAAAGCAGGCGCTGTACAACTGCAAACCCAGAGTTGGGACGTCTGGTAGGATAAAAGCAAGGTCCTTCAGCAACCAGACAAGGGGTACACAAGAATTGTCTTAATATCTTATTCTCTCGTTTGAAAGTGCTCCCCAATCACAACAAGTGGCTCAATACCTGTCAAGCATGCACTCTGAATATTCTATGGCGTTCAAAAGAGTTACCTCTGCCTATTCATTTCAATCCATTGTTTGCTCTTGGGAGGCATTTCACACTTCTTTCACACCTATTCTCAGACTTAAACACAACCTGAGAGCTGGCAGAGGCTTCTGCTATTTAGCCTTTTGACAGTTCAGGCAGGTAAATGGAAGCATTTTGTTAATATTTATTAACAATCAACTTCACTATTGAATTAGATTTCTAATAACAATTAAAAATAGTGTCTTTGCTATTTTTCTAGCCTGTCCAGGTCCCAAAATACAGTATACTCTGGTAATCTACATAGGACAGTTATGACTGCAACAGTGAATATAGCTTTTAGTGCCTTGTCACTATAGGGACATGGAGACATAGTAACATTAAATATCTACATTCCTTATTCTTAAATACATTTCCTCTACCATGCGGGCTACAAGGCTTACATATGGATGACATAGTAATATTTAAAAGGAAGGGTTTTGCCTGTTGTAAATGTTTATTTTAACAATCGACACTGCAGCAGTCAGGCTACAATTCCTGAAGCTGTTTTCCTTGTCACACTCGTAGATGGCATGATAAGTGCTGCAGTACACAGGTGACTTTTCATACGATGGGTGTATTTCTGCACCGTACATTATGGCTTTATTGGAAAAAATTAAATAAACCAAACATTGATTAGCACATTTCTACCTGTTTTATGGGTCAGAGCACATACACTGGGCACAAGACAACAGTGCCCCTGTGCGCAGCAGAATATATGATGGAATTCCGCATGCGTTTTTCACGCATACCTTAGGAACTCCGTCATTTGAACAAATGCGTCTTTAGCACGTATTTTTTCTGCATGCAAGTAATTTTAACAGCTTACCTTAGGGGGCGCTGGATATTGGAATAGTTTCATTTACTATTCCAACGCCAGTCAGCGTAACAATAGGGAAGGTGTAGTGAAGGCACAGCATGATTCCGGCTTATGGGATTTGACTTTATATGTCTCCAGGAGACATGGTCCACAAAGGAAATAACACTAAACGGCTACTCTTATACGGTTCATGCTATCCCCTCTCCCTCAGGTAGGGCTAAAGGTGAGCTGGCAATGCTAATTTCAGTCAAATTTGAAAGCATAAAAGTTACTATTGTGGGTACTTCCCCCTGGTTCCAGTTAGTTTTGATCTCTAATCTGTTACAAGTGAAACTATTGATGATTAACTGGTATTATCATATTTTCAACCAAAACACTTGCTAGGTTATTGAGGCTTTACAGTCGGAATTTAATATGCTTTCAGAGAAGTGGCAACCCTTGTGTATCCTTTGGGTTGGAGATTTTAACTATTCAATCTGTCCGCATAGTTCTGGACACGCATGTGGGATGTCAAGTATGGGAGGGCAGCCTCTGGCACATTTTAATCACTCTATCCAGGGTGATGCTCTTAACTTTATTGTCATGGCGAATGACCTGGCTCTCATAAATGATCTAGCTAATAACTCTTTAACACAATACCCCACTTATCTGGGAGGAGGTAGAGAGCACTATTGATTTTATGTTTATCTCACATAAGTTTTTGCAGCTTATTGGCGGCTTTGAGGTAGAGCCAAATTGTGCAAGCGATCATAATCCACTGATTATGGTAATTAACATAATAGCTCATCCTGGTAATTCCGTGGGCACTAAAGTCTCCTTTAATCCCAACAAGGGAGTAATACTTAGATGGAACAATATAAAACCTATTGAGTTCGAAGCCAAAGTTGTTGCATCAAATTATGACTCATTCCTGAAGTGCTTAGCCCATGACACACCACCTGTTGAGATTATCCAGGATTTTCAGCAGATTTGTTTATGTAGCTAAAAATCTTACAAAAACAACTAAGACCGTGGCCCACCTGGAGAAAAGGTGGTTTAACTCGGATTGTACAAAAGCGCACAAAACACTGAAATTGGCTTTAAACGCACACCCTCGAGATAGGGCTCAGATTAAATCTGCACGGAAGGCCTATAAAGTCTCAGTCAAACAGAGGAAGGGAGAATTAAGGTGCTTAGCCTGGGCTGATTTAGAAAGAGCAAGTACCCTTAAGAACTCAGCTAGCTTCTGGGAGGTTATAAACCGCCCATTATTTAAGGAGGAGGTGGGTAGGATGGATTCCCTGATTCTGGGGGACGTTTGGGAAGCTCACTACACGGCTATTTTTAATCCAAGTGGTCGCATATTTGAGGTTCCCAGCGAGGCTTTGCCCCAGGATCTAATTTCGGCCTCCCACCTGAGTGTATCAATCTCTGTAAGTGAGGTCGAGGAAGCCATAGCTAAAGGAATAAGCATGAAAGCCCCCGGCCCACTGGACCTTTTTAAAGCTAACTCTACCCTCTGGGCCCCATTATTAGCTAATGTGTTTAAAGCAGTGATAATTGGTCCTATCCCGGCATCCTGGAAGGAAGCCATAGTGGTCCCTGTTTTTAAAAAGGGTAATAGGAGTGACCCTTCTTCCTACAGGCCAATCTCCTTAATAGATGCAACTGCAAAACTGTAGGGTAGGGTTCTCCTTGAAAGATCACAGTATGGCTTCAGGAGGGGTATGGGTACCAACGAACAGTGCCTCAACTTGTCTCTGATTAGGGGCAAGTACATGTGGGCCAGGAAGGGTTCTATCCACCTGGCCTTCATGGACTTGTCCAGCGCTTTTGATAATGTAAACCGGGACAAGTTGTGGGAGCTGATAGGAAACATGGGCATGGAGGAACCCTTGGTCTCACTTCTTCGAAGGCTTCATGCTTCTACATCAGTAAGCATTAGATATGGTCCCAAGGGTGAAACAACTAGGCCCATTCCATCGACTGAAAGTGTTCCTCAGGCATGCATCTTGGCCCCTTTTCTTTTTATTGTCTACACTAATGGTCTTGATGCTTACCTGTCAGAGAAAGTTGTTGATTGCCCACGTATTGGGTGCACCCGGGTCCCACTTCTTTCTTATGCGGACGATACTGTCTGGATGGCTTTAACAGCAAATGGCCTACAAAAATCCCTTGATGCATTTTCTGATTTTATGTTATCGCTTTATTTAAGGGTTAACTTTGTGAGATCTTACATTATGGTCGGTGGAGCAAGAAAGACCAAAACTAGAAACCATGCAGTTGGCTTACATAGGATTGACACAATGGAAAATTTGAATTACTTAGGGAACATTTTTAACAATAGACTAAAATGGGACTCGTTTGTAACCTCAAGGAAACATAATGCGGGCAGAATGGTTGAGGGACTTTTTCGCTTTGCATCTAAATTGGGGCAAAAACCTGTGCCTGAACTTTTTACACTATATAAAGCCAAATGAGTCCCAGTTTAAAATATGGTGCAGGTGTTTGGGGATATCACAATACTGGTCAGTTGCAAATTATGGAGAATAAATTTATTAAAAGGCTGCTGAAATCCCCAAACAAGGCCCCCACAAGATTTTGTCACCACCAGGTGGGGCTTGATTATGTTGGAGATCGTATTAATGTTGCCCCTTTACTTTTATGTGCCAAAATCTGGTTATCGGAAGAGCTGACATTTACCAGAGACATTATTAAAGACTGTCTTAATCTTGACGGTGCTTTCGTGATCCCTTGGATATGATTTGTTAGAGATAATTTTTATAAGCTGGATTTGGGACACTATTTTGACTGTCCCTCTAGTATTTGTGAAAACGCGAAAGGAATCAGAAAAGAGGCCCATTCTATTACGGCAAAGACCCACCGCTCCCTATGAAGGCGACAGGACCCCTTGTTCATTTTTGCCCCAATTGCAATTTTATTTTAATTTTACCACAATCAGATACGTTTTTATTTAACAAGATTCTGTTTACTGACTATACACTTTTTAGTGGCTTTCTCGATACAACTCAAAGCACAACGCACTTTATGCTTTTTTGCACCTTATACCAGGAACCTAGGAGGAAATTTTTTGTTCCGATCCTTAAAAAAATTAGACCATGTTCCTATATTGCTACGTTTGATTATCTGCATTCCTTGGCCACACTTGAAATATGGATTGGGGTCTCTAATTTTATTAAAGCAGCACTTGCCATTAGAAAACGTTATTAGCTGTTGTAGTTGTTCAGATTATTTTAAAATGTATTACTGTATTTTATTAATGTGCTTTGTCCGAGACCAGATTTTAACCACTTATATTATAGTGTCAATTTATAATTCACGTGGGATCTTACAAATTGTTCTCTGTTTTTAAAGAGGTCGTGTTAGCCTTGAATTGTATTGCTGAACGTATGTACTTTTATGGTTTTCTTTCTTGAAACCAAATAAAGTTTTTTTGATTTTGATTTGATTCCGGCATTCATGCTGTGTCCCATGCAGAGTCCACCACATCTTCATGATTCTGACCCACAATCGCAGGAGTGTCAGCAGCCCACTGCAACACAGATCACTTTCTGTAATCCTCCGCTCTTACAGACCCAATGCATGGGAGACACAGTAAATTTCACTCCTCCTGGACAGTCAATCCTCCTTCAGGGTTAGCAGGTTCTTTCACTCTCTCAACATGTAGACTGGCTTCCAGGTACTCTAGAGGGGTGGTCAGCTCTTGCAGCAATCGCTCAACGCAGATAATGTCCACTCGTTTCTGGGAAGGGTTGTATCAGCCAAACACTAGCTCTGGTTGCACAGCCATCCTCTGAATATTCTGTGAAGCTTTCCATTCCTTGGTTAAAGAGAAATTGGAACTAGAGCAACAAGTGAGTCAGGGGGTCTCAATTTAATACAGTCAAAGCAGACAGCAGGTTTTCTTTCAAATGTCCTTTCCAGGTTGATTCCAGACACAGCTTAGGCATAAAGTGATGCTCCTCACAGGAGGGTTTTTTCAGCTTCAAGGACCCACAAAAGAGACACTAAGAGCTGTGAACTTTCTGCACCTGGCTGTCATCCCCCATACTGAAGAGCGATCAGGAGAATGACAAAAGGTTGCCTACCAAAGCAGTCCCTTTCATCTTGATCAACAGAGATTTCAGTCCATACCTTCACCCCCACCATCCACTAAATGGTAGTACTAGAGGAAGATTAATCAGCAGCTCCTCTCAGGAAAATGCGTAATCAAGTTTCTAAAGGCAACTTGTTTCCTCATTCCTAACTTCAGAGTCTAGATCTCCTCGTGTCATGCACTCACCTGGTACCAACCCCCGAGAAGACACTGGAGCCGAAGCTGGACCTCCTATCCCACCCAAGACAATGCAGATTTAGGAAACAAAACATGAGAGTCCACAATGTCCCCTGTGGGGGAGAGAAGGGTTGGAATGAAATAAGAAGAGAGAGACTTGTGATACTGGATTTAGTCAGCGGCGGTGCGAAACTGCGTAACAAAATTAATCACTTCTGAGACTGTCTACGTTTGTGAGGTAGATGTACACTGGACCAGAACCTCTGGCACCGCCCCAAATGCGGACATTAAGATAGCACCCGTAAATGTCCTTTGTGAATTCCCAAAGTCATAAACTTAGGCATATGGTCTAAATTTAGACCAAACGTCTAAATTTACCTTTGTGAATCGGGCCCCATAGTCTTTGAAGATGGAGATACTCAGTCCTGTTCACTTCTGTTGGAGGTTTAGTTCTCACTTACCTGATATCAAGTATTTAGCCTAGTTCTTCAACTTGTCTGAAGTTCGAAGAAGATCTCAAAGCCTTGACTCAGGGAGACACAGGGGGGTCTAGATTAGCTGTGCAGGATGGAGTGAGGAGGAAGACGTCAAGGGAGTGGATGCTACCTGAACCACCGGTTCAGATGGACTCTGAGGAGACTGGAGCTCTTCTTGGTTCTGGCAGGATTCTTTAGGTGAGTGGGAAGGGCAAACCTTATTCTACAGGGAGTGAGGCCAAGCCATGATTTAGGTTTGGGTGGGCATATATACCCTCTTGAAGGCTTGATAGATCATGTGCAGAATGTGCAGGTGCTGGGGTAACACTAGCCATGAGAAATGCTGGGGATGCATCAGTCATGAGGGTGATGGGGGAACATCAGTTATGAGGAATGCTGGAGGAGCGTCAGTCATGAGGGGTGCTGAAGGGGAGCATGGGTCATGAGGATGCTGGGGAAGCATCAGTCAGGAATATCATAGTGGGCATAGGGTGACAAAGGTGTAAATCAACATGAACCCTGCATGCTAGACTGCTATATAAAGCAGCATTAACTTGCCACAACTATGCACAAGATGCAAGAGGGGATTGTGACAGAGAGGTAACACAAGGGGGTCATGACACCTCACTCCAGTTTCAGGCATTTTAGCAATACGCTTCCACTGTTAAGGAAAACAACCTCACCTCCATTATGTGGATAAGGCTAGGCCAGAGCATCAAAATGGATTCCACAGGTGTCCATTACTCTGACTCACTGGCACATACAATGCATGTGACAGTCTGGAAAAATACACAAACATGCACAACATATACTTTGGACATTAGTGCTAGGATTTAGTTTAGCACATAGAAACAGAGCTTTAAATGAATGGGTCAGATGAAAAGGTATGCCTGTAACTTATGGATTCACAAAACATGGTATGACTATGCTCCTACCACCACTCTATGTAAAAAAGCCACAACACGGATAGCATTCCACTGTATAATGAGTGCATGCATTGTGCCTCCATCCAGGTCGCCAGACAGGTGTGAGGCTACGGCCCAAAGAAAAAAAGCAGGAACCCAGATATACACAGTTAGGCACTCAGGATATGGGAACAAGACTGTACATCCTGTTCCAACAATAGCAGATAATATTGTTGGATTTTGTTTAACTATTTCAATACAGGGTTAAGTCCTTTTGTTACATATTTTTTATGATTTGCCTGTAAAAGTACTCTATTAATCATTGCATCTTTGCTTTCCATTTTTATACCCTAAGATAGTGTATAATAAAGATTTGTTGAAATGCAAAAGTGGTGTTTCGTGACTTCTCAGTATTGAGTGGGGAAGCTACCAAAAATACCCTGCAAGAGTTTCAGGCAAGTGTGAGCAATCTTCATACTGACCCACCTACATGAAATAGCCCATGAGTGGGACAGTGACACTGCTAGCAATTTCCTCTTTTCTGTGGTCCAAATGAAATCTACAGAAAGGCCAATTCTTTGGAATTTATCAGGGATCTAGGTATATTGATTTATTAGTTTGCTATTTAATGGTTTTATCGGTTTTAATGGGAATAGGACAACACATTTTGTGACTTGCAAACTCTGGCCCGCCACAATATAAGAATTATGTTTGTGAATATTTTGCTCTATTTTCGAAAGCGGCCCTTATGGTAGGGGCTTCCACCACAGTGTTTCTGTACCATTCTAGATGAGGGAGGGGAAAACATTAAACATGTCTGTCATAAAATCCATAGGTAGGATCTTTTTAAAGTAAAAATCTTCAATAAAAGTTCTTTATGAAGCTTGAAGTAAGTCCTCACGCATAGTTTTGATCCAACTTGTCACCAATTTATGTTGTGTCGTAGGTAAGGAGTTCCAGTAGACGTGGTTAAGTTACAGATGAATACGTTTATTGTTCTTAGATGTAAGTAGGTTTTCCAGTAAATATGTAAACAAGGCCCCACCAGGAGCAGCCTCTCTGCTGCTCAACCCAGGATCCAACTGACACTCTGCCTCACAGCAATCCACACATTCCAATGACATCACCATCCACACCAACATTCTACCCATACCATTCACACTGGCTGAGCAGCAGAGGCAGAGAAACAGGGATGATGTAAGGTACAAAACCTTAGATCTAACACTGTCACTCACTCCAGACCAACAATTTTATTAAATGGTGGAGGCACACAATAAAAGGGTCAACTGAAGTACTGAATAGAAGGGGCAAACATATGGAAGATAGTTCAAAGTAGAGAGGTAAAGAGCCAAAAAGCACTCTGTCACAACGGCAGCAGAGTACCCTCTCTGCTAAACTCTTGGTCCACCTTCCTATTTAGAGGTTGGGCAGACCACCAGTTTACACAGATGAAGTAAAATGTACTCCTTCAGCTTAAACCTTGCTCCGACAGACAAACGGCAGACATACCGTTGGAGGGCAGCCATCTGACCAGCTGCCTAATTTAGAGTGAGCGGTTGAATGGCTTTTTTTACTGTCTGTTAAAGCGTGGTATATCCTGGTTAGGGACAGTAATAAAAGAATAACGAACTTACAACATGGGAGAAAACATCCATGTCTGGGGGCATTCATTTTTTTATTTTTCAATAGCAAACTCCTGCTTTAGAAGTATGCTTTTGAAAAAAAAAAACCGTTTGAAAAGTCTGACGGCCAGTCGTCATGTTTAACGGATGTGTCAGTCAAATTTTCCTACATAGACAGGCATCGCCATGACAGTGGCTCCTGAGAATGTATAGAGATGTCCACAGGGCTGGGAGACATCTTTCACTTTAGAAAGTGGAATACAGGCAGGGTGGCAGACAAAATGTCCTCCGTTACTAAGTCGCCTTTTATCTGTCTGCCAAAGCATAAATCAGACTGTAAGAAATTGGGTTACTGGTTCACTGGGGTTTTAGCCCTGGCAAGCAGCAAACACAATCCTTGTCAGGGTAAGGTACAAGCAAACCCAGAATTAACCGGCGCTCACCCCCTGACAGCTTGGCACAGAGCAGTCAGGCTTAACTTAGAGGCAGGGTGTAAAGCATTTGTGCAACACTTCAAACAATAATACAGAGTAAACAGCACACAAAAAGGATCCCACACCACATTAGAAAAATAGAACTTTCTTTGATAAATAGAACACCATCAAAACAAAAATCCAATCAGTAGAACCAAAGATATCCAGTTTTAAAGATTGAAGTAAAAATAGCACCAAAAAAGCACAAAGCACCAACTGTGGATATCTGGTTGTACCGTACCTGAATAAAGTCCCAAGTTCAGGCCAACCACAATGGAGTGTAAGCTGGCTGCAGGGACCCAGTTAGGCCTGCTGAACAAAGTACCTTAAATCCTGGTTTGCAGAGCATTACAAAGATGCATTGCGCCGCTGAAGTGATGTGTCAGTCCCAAGAACTGGTGAGGCTTCATTAGGAGGGCCCGCATCACAACTGAGAATGCCATCGATGCGGCTTGTAATGCACAGTCCAGCGCTGAGGAAGCGAGGTGATTCATCGGTTCTAAAGAGTTACGAGCCTGCTATGCAGAGTCTGGCATCATCATTGAGGCAACCATCAATTTAGGCATCCCGGGGCCTGCATCAAGGATGTGTCATACAGTAGGGTTGAGACAGTAAATCTGAAGAGCGACGATGTGATGCGGATCTTTGCAACGGGTTCAATCCACGCAGTGTTGAGGATGCATCGGGCCAGCCAAATAGCCTTTAGAGTCACTTTGAGTTCAAGAGAGTCAAGTCCAGCGCTTCTCACCCAGGTAAGGGGCAGCATGTCAGCAGTTCTTTAAGAGCAGCAGTTCAGCAGAGTGGGAGTCCTGGTAGTGGAACAGCAGTCTTTCTTCCTGGCAGAGTATCCACAGGTCCCAAAGAGTACTGGCATGGTGGTGTCTGAGCTCCAGTATTTATAGTCAATTAATTTTTCTACAAATAAAGTATAGAGCTTTTTTATGAATGTGGGGTCTAACTTTATGCCTCCAGGGGAGTACAAGAAATGATGAGTGAGACTATGACAATAGTATGAATTGTATGTGAGATTTGTTTAGGTTACCCAAAGGGAGTTTTTACTTGACTGGATAGTCCTTTATACCATATTGGGCCTATGAAGGGGGGGAGTTTCTAGAGGTTTCCTTTTGACTCTCTCAGGCACCCTGGCTCCAGACTAACCAAAGGGGTTTGAAGTCCTGTGTGTGGAGGCAGGACACAGCTTGTTCAGGTGTAAGTGGGACTGTGCCCAGCTCCTCTCACCCATTCTCCCAGTGATGGCCCATCCTAGCACACCTAAGCTCCCTATTGAGTGTGACTTTTTAGGAGGAATACACAAATCCCATCTGTCAGCTACACTGAGTCACCTGACCATGGACAGGCTACAGGCACTAAATTGGCAAAATTCTAAAAGTGCTATTTAAGAATTGCAATTTAAAATCCGACTTCACCATAAGTTAGGATTTTAAATTGTGATTCCAGAGACACCAAACATGAACCAATTATCTCTTTCCATTTGGAAATTGCACTTCTAAAATGTAATAACGCACTAAGGCAACTCCAATGTTATCCTAATGGAGAGATAGGCCTTGCAGTAGTGAAAAACGAATTTATGAGTTGTTCACTACCAGAACATGTCCATGTCCTACTTTTTAAATACATTGCACCCTGTCCTCAGGGATGTCCAAGGCCTACACTAGGAGTGACTTATATGTATTAAAAAGGAAGGCTTGGGTCTGGAAAAAGGTTTATTTTGCCAGGTTGAAATGGCAATTAAAAACTGCACACACTCAGGCTCAATGGCAGGCCCAAGACATTTTTGAAGGGCTACTTATGTAGCTGAACCAGTGCTGTAGACCCACTAGAAGCATTTAATTTACAGGCCCTAAGCACCTGTAGCACCACTTTCAAAGGGACTTACAAGTAAATTAAATATGGCAAATGGGTATAAGACAATGTTACCATGTGTTAAGGGGTGAGGACATGCACTTTAGTACTGGTTAGCAGTGGTAAAGTGTGCAGAGTCCCAAGGCCAGCAGAAACGAGATCAGAAATATAGATGAGGAAAGCAAAAGATCTTGGATGACCCTGTAGAATGAACTTCCCTGCTTAGGCAACAGAACTCGGAGGATGGCCCTACAGGAGCACTTGTCAGTTCTACGCTCTTCTGAATGCAGTTGGGTTCCTCTGTCTATACTCTCCTGAGCCATTGAACTGTGGATGTTGCCTGTTCAGCACCTAACCTTAACTTGCTTACAGATGCATCCTAGTAGGCAGACAGTACCATTATGGCCAAGAAAGTAACATGGCCCATTGCACCCCTTTAATTAGACTTCTGTCTTCAACCTAAGGAAAAATGTGTCCATAAGGAGAGCAACCAGGAGACCTGAACTTCCACCTGGAGAACAACAACGACAATAACACCACCACCCTACTAGACAACCTCGCCAACCTCAGACTCAAGCAACTGGTGAACACCCCCACCCACTACGCCGACCACACGCTCGACCCCATCTTCTCGGCCAGCAACCACGTTACCTTCAGCCACTCTACCGGACTACACTGGACCGACCACAGATGCATCCATTTCATCTACAAGAAGACCACATCCCACCACTATCCACAACAGATCCCCCGCAGATGCTGGAGCAAAGTCACCACAGACCAGCTTACCACATCACTGAGCCAGAACCCACCAATCAACACCGCGGACACCAACGACGCAGCCCGCAACCTCACACAGTGGATCATCAACTGCACCGACACCCTTGCACCACTGAAGAACCCTCCAGACAAGCCCAGCAACAGGAAAGCCACATGGTTCACCGACGACCTCAAAGAATCGAAGAAATCATGCCGAACCCTCGAGAAAACCTGGTGCCATGAACAGACGACAGAAAACCTGACAGCCCTCAAGAACGCCACTCGCAAACACCACCAGCTGATCTGCACCACCAAAAAGACATTGTTCAAAGAGCGGCTGGACAACAACATACACAACAGCAAGGAACTCATCAGCATCGTAAAAGATCTCGCCAACCCCAGCGCCAACAGCAACGACATCACAACGTCACAAGACCTTTGCAACTCCCTCGCCACGTTCTTTCACCGCAAGATCACCGACATACACGACAGCTTTGGCGATCAGACTCAGACTCTGCCCCCAGCCACAGAACCAACACCCCGAGTACCACCCTCAGCACTGAAGATGCCACCCACGTTATGAACACCATCCACTCCGGTTCTCCTTCCGACCCATGCCCTCACCACATCTTCAACAAAGCCGACACCATCATCGCACCCCACCTCCGGAACATCATAAACAACTCCCTCACGTCCGCCACCTTCCCAGAGAGCTGAAAGCACGCGGAGATCAACGCCATACTGAAGAAACCCACGGCAAACCCTAAAGACCTCAAGAACTTCCGCCCCATCTCTCTTCTTCCCTTCCCTGCAAAAGTCATCGAGAAGACCATCAATAAACAGCTGACCGCATTACTCAAGGCAAATGTCTTTCTCGACCCATCCCAGTCCATCTTTCGAGCCAACCACAGCACCGAGACTGCCCTCATCGCAGCCACCGACGACATCAGGACCCTGCTTGACAACGGGGAAACAACCGCTCTCATCCTCCTAGACCTCTCATACACCTTTGATACAGTCTGCCATCGCACCCTAATAACCCGCCTCCACAACGCCGGGAGCCAAGGTAATGCCCTGAACTGGATCACCTCGTTCCTCTCTGGCAGAACCCATAGAGTCCACCTTCCTCCCTTCCGCTCAGCGGCCACCGAGATCATCTGCGGCGTACCCCAAGGCTCTTCACTCAGCCCAACCCTCTTCAACATCTACATGAGCCCCCTCTCCGCCATCGCATGCAAGCACAACCTCAACATCATCTCATACGCCGACGACACCCAGCTGATACTCTCCCTCACCAAAGACCCAGCCACGGCCAAATCCAACCTCCAGGAAGGAATGAAAAATGTCGCGGAATGGATGAAACTCAGCCGTCTCAAACTGAACTCAGACAAGACGGAGGTCCTCATCCTCGGACCATCCCCATCCACCTGGGACGACTCCTGGTGGCCCACAGCGCTGGGCACTGCACCGACACCCACGGACCACGCACGCAACCTGGGATTCATCCTGGACTCCTCCCTCATGATGACCAAGCAAGTCAACGCCATCTCATCCTCATGCTTCAACACCCTGCGCATGCTCCGAAAGATCTTCTGGTGGATCCCTACCGAAACCAGAAAGACGGTCACCCAGGCCCTCGTCACCAGCCGACTGGACTACGGGAACGCAGGAACCACAGCCAAACTTCAGAAAAGGCTCCAGCGCATACAGAACGCATCCGCATGACTCGTCCTCGACATCCCTCGCCACAGCCACATATCTGCCCACCTGAGAGACCTGCACTGGCTTCCCGTCAGCAAAAGGATCACCTTCAGGCTCCTCACCCACGCACACAAAGCTCCACAACACGGGCCCCGAATACCTCAACAGCCGCCTCACGTTCCACACTCCAACCCGCCAGCTCCGCTCCGCCAGCCCCGCCCTCGCCAGCGTACCACGGATTCGCAGAACCACCTCCGGAAGAAGATCATTCTCTTACCTGGCTGCCAAGACGTGGAACTCCCTACCCACCCACCTACGACTGACACAGGACCATCTCACCTTCAGGAAACACCTCAAGACCTGGCTCTTCCAGCAGTAGCAGCACCCCGCCCCCTTCAGCGCCTTGAGACCGTCACGGGTGAGTAGTGCGCTTTATAAATGTTTTGATTGATTGATTGATTGAACCACCAGGAGCCAGGCCCATGGCCATATACTGCCAAGTGGAAGCTCTAAGAAGGGAAGGGATATTGGGTAGGCCTCTCTTCCAGCCTTGAGGTTGATAAGGAGTTATTTATGGGCTCCTGTGTGTTTTCTGACCTCCGAGGTTTTTAAGAGTGAGAAGCAATAGCCTCAGGTGTTTTGCATCCTACATCCGCTTTACCTCCTTACAGTTCCAGGGTGGTATCCTGACACTGGCCAATCAACCAAGAGTCCTCTGTTTCCATGCACCTTAATCTGGGCCCCAGTACCCTCCGCTTGGGAGTAGTACCCCCAGAAAACTGAACAGTCAGGGTGCCCTTGGCAGCCCCCCCTGACAGTTCTCCTGCCCCCAGCTGCAACTCATTCCCCAGAATGCAGTCTATGGGCATCTGGGGACTAACAAAGACCTTCCTCAATGTCACAGCTCAACCCCACACCAGGGCTGCCAGGGCGATAGGGTGGAAATATTCCTGCCCATAAATCTAAGTTACCCTACAATCCTGGCCGGCGTACTGCTCTGGGGAAATTAGCCTTTCATCTGCCGTGGGTCCAACACATCCCCTCAGACTTTTAAAGCTAGTGTGATGTCAATTACATTCGAGATTTTCGTGAGTGAAAAAGGCAATGAGCAAATACAACAGAGCTTTTCTAATGGACTGGCAGATTAGCTCGAGATGGAGGTCCAAAAACATAATATCTGTAGAACAAGCAGGCGAAGGAATGAATAAATACTACCCAAAAGTAGGGGAGGGATTGTTTAAGCTGTGAGTGGGACACAGATACATTGACATATTATTTAGCTGTTCAGTGGCTTTCTCAGTTTGCATTGCAAAATGCCAAGGATGTCTATGAATAAATGCCTCAATTGAATCAACTTTTCTTTACAGAACATGAATGCTTTTATTCTGTGAATTCTCTTTGAGACTTATGGAACACCATTCACTTATGGTGTCAGATGATGCCTTCTCCACTTATAATTAAACCATATACATGTGGTCTGGAGCAGTATCTTCGCAAGGAGGATACTTATCTGAACCATTCCTATTTGTCAAGTATATCCGGGCCCAGAATTACCAGGTCAGCAAACTCAAAACTTGGCATTTTGTAACATGGATCCCAGACTAGGACCAGTGTGCGTTGCTACTTGGGAAATATGTGCCTGTGGCACACAGCCTCTTTCCTCACTAATCCTGTTCAGTGAATGAACTGCAAATGTTCCTGACTGTTCTCCCCTCATCAGCTCTGCTCTCCCCCTGCCCCCTTGCCACCCCTACCACCCACACGATGGGCCTAAAGAAAGCTCCCTCACCTACTGGCCACCTGCTTCAAAGTGGTGGTAAACTGATGTGGATTCGGATTCATGTGTTAATGCCAGTTCCAGTGGAAATAAATTGTAATCATCAGATTTAGGTCCAGCAATACCAGTCAGAATCACAGATTTCAGGCCCACAGTAGCACTGCACCTAAATCTGAGGAACTCATAATGAGGCCCTAGAAACAAACTAGGTTGTTTGCAGTAATGGAATATGTTCACTCTCCATTGATAGCCCTGCCATAGCCACATACAAGCATAGCAAAGGTTAGTCTGATAGCAGAGGCAGAGGAAAACTCATGTGTGCATGGATCGCAGAATGCTGAATTCATGACTCATCCGAGACACGCAAATACCAGAGTCCTGGTCACCCTGTGAGACCCATGTGAATCTTGTTTGTCCCTGCATGTGGTACGAGTCTGCTGGGGAGCTGTTGCTGCCTTTTTTGGGCCAACTTGAGAGCTGCAGGGGCTGAGCTGTTGTGCTGAACAGCCGCTGGGGACTCCATCTCCCTCAACCTCCTGCATGACTATCAGCTGCTCTCACCTATTTATTTATTTATCAAGTGTTTTATATAGCACAAACATGACCCAATCAGTGGACAGGAAAAGATATGTGTGCATACAGGAATATCTGAACTTGAAAGAATACGTCAAATTTAAAAAAAAATCATCCACTGAACACCCAAAAACAGACCCCTCTGTGCCTGTTCGCAGCCTGGCCGGGCCCTTTCTCTTGGCTCTGGACCACAAAACTTTGTTAATTGACTCTAGGAAGCCACTCTGCTGTGAACGGGGAGAAGCTATGCCAGTCTGGTTTGCTGTTTTATCGCACCACTGGGGCAAACTACAATCCCCATCGTCCCTACAATGCCACACAAGCATATAAGCACAACGCCGACTCACGGCAACTGTAGCTGCTCTGTTCTGAAAGAGGAGAAGCTGTGCCCATCTGGTTTGCTGTATCATCGCACTACTGGGGGAAACTAGAATCCCCTACAACACCACACACACATGTAGGTGCGACACCGACCTGAGGTAACTGTAGCTGCTCTGCTGTGAAAGGGAAGAAGCTGTGCCCGTCGGGTTTGCTGTTTCATAACAACCTTGGTGGAAACTACAATCCCCATTGTCCCTACAATGCAACACGTGCATATAAGCGTAGGCCCGTCAAAGCCCGTCGGAGCCCAGAAGAGTCTGGGCTTGGTCCCTCCCCCAACATCCTTTATTCAGACCCGGACCAACATGTTGTTAGAATATGGGAAAACGTAAATCAAAAGTCGCCGAACAAGGAGGTGAGGCCATCAACACCTTGGACTCCTTAACCAGTGATGTGATATCCAAAGTGATCAAACTGGCTGAATGGTGGCTCTCCGTGGGTGAAGTGAGATTGCTGCCACAAATAAAGGACCTTCCAGACCTTGCTACATTGACCACGCGTGATGACCACCCACTAAGCTAATGTAACAATGCAATAAGCCAATGTAATGATCCCTCAAATACCACAGAGGGGTGAAAGTGGCTACCCCATGGAACCACCAGTCAAGAGGAAAATAAGCAGCATGAGGAATACTTGGCTGTAAATAAAATGGCAAGGGTGGATATATCAACTGAGGCTGAGACAGCAGTGGGAACTGCGCATGATAATGATGACTTATGGCTAAGAATAGAGTAGGTCCTTACATCAATCCTGCAACCGGTCCTTGGCAGACTGACTAAAATTGAACAAAACTTAGCCATACTCATTAACAGAGAGGTTGGGACTCGAGATGTGGGAAAATTAGTGCTTGGGGCCCCTCAGGCACTGTCAAAGGTCAATGAACCTTCCTCTCCACGGTCCCTTGGCGCGACTGGCCTGCCTGAAATACCACAACAGAGGGTGACTACCCTAAGGGGGAGCTGAGAGGAGGGAGGGTTGCTCTAATTCCAACCCCTAACCCTCGATGAGGAGCAATCAAAGTGCCCCACCAACTTTTAATCAGTGTCCACAACCACTACAATCCACCCAATCCTCGCAAAGGCCCACTAGTGTAACAGCAGACACCCTTGCTGTACAAGGATTGAGGGCCCCTGAATCCTCTAGAGTGGGGTAGATAAGATCGAATGAGATATGGGTGGATGGAAATAGGCAGAAGTCATATGGGTTCAAAGTCCATATGAGGCTAGACCTTCCCCCAGCAGCCTGCCCATATGTTATCATCTTGGCAAATACCACGGAACTGGGCAAAACCCAGAGTCAATGGAGCAATTAATGTCCAAAGCCTTACACTGGATGACCAAGTACAATAAAGGGGGATTGTGATCTTTCTAGTCATATAATTTGGGCTAGGAGAGTTGCATGGGTACGACTTGCCCCTAAAATAGCAGGTGGGGATTGTATAGTGCTCAACAATAATAATCGCCACTTGGTGGGGGAATCTGATGAACACACTACCTAACTATCCTTCATCTGGAACCCAGATTTATGCACTCCTATTGGGCTTTTTGTACAAACCCTGAAGGACATATCTAAGGGCACAGGGCTTGGGCAGTTTCAGATCCTACCCCACCACTAGCCAGCCTACTAAAGAAATAGATAGTGCTCCAATACATATAAGCAACCAATTTGCTTCACTGGACTGACTGGAGGAAGATTGTATGGCCCGCCAGTACATAGGAGCTGCATTATGAACTCGCAGAAGCCCCTAACTATAAATAAGAATGTCACTCTAAAAATAATTACTTGAAACATAGCGGGCTTAAGGTTGCAGTTGGCTGATCTAGATTGGGTTAGGTATGTACCCGCCAATGATCTAATATGCTTGCAGGAAACCTGGGAAACAGGTACAGGCATAGACTGGTTTCGTTCTTACCATATTTCAGGGATTCCCTCAAGACCAGGCAGAGCAAGAGGGGGCATCCTGACCTTGATTAGAAAAACACTAAGGGGCCGATTGCGATGCCGCCCGGAAAAACTCCGAACTGCATCCGATTCAGTTGAATCCGATTCGGATGCCTTGTTTCCGAGCGACTTGGACACATTTTCGGACGACCGATCATGATATCTCGAAACCGTCCGAACTGTCCGACTCAGTTCCGAACGGTATTCGGAGTAACGGTGTTGGTCAGAGCCGAATCGTACAGGTCTACGTGGCCGCATTTCCGGACGAGCGATTAGGGTGTTGGATTCGGACATCCTTTCTGAATCGGTTGTTCTGACATAGATCGGCTGTCGGAATCTGACTTTGGGGGCCTGTAGCGGGCCCCCCTTTACCCGGGGCCCTCCGAATTGGGCCCGTGTGTGTACCCATTGGCCCCCCTTTCCCTGCATGTCCTCATTCAGAGCACAAGCTCCCATTGAAGTCAATAGGAGTCCGACCGAACGGACACACCGTAATCAGTCGGTTGGACTCCCTGAACCCGAGTCTTTCGGAAAGCATTCCAAAGCCGATTCAGTTGGACTACTTTCCGGACGACATCGTAATCAGGCCCTAAGTCTCAAAGATATTGGATTTTATAATGAGTCCCCAAATTATCACATTTTGGCATGTGAAGGATATAGGGAAAAGAATTTGCTCCTAATGAATTACTATAACATCAATCGAGCATGCAATTGTGTCTATCACTATAGCGCATAGTTTTATTATATCCTATGGATGGGAGATTTTAATGCCCATAGTTACGATAAGATGGTCAAAATGGTGTGTGGCTTGATTGATGAGAAGGGGGAAGTAACACCGCATTTCCTGCATCATGACTTTGATAATGCCATCAACAGACTGCTCATAATAAGAAACCTAGAAATAATTAATGAAACCGATGCCCTTACAGGATCGTTAGCGAAAACATTTGGCCATACTATCCAGGGCTTCATCACTGATAATATAGTTTTATCTGCAGCCCAAAATGATAATTTCACTAATATTTAAACAGAATGTTTAGCCTTAAGTGATCACGCAGCCTTATCCTGCCAACTGCACTGGGAAGGACTAAACAATCCCTTGATGACCATAGTATCAAAACAATACGTCTCAAGTAAGAAGGGAATTGTCCTCAAATGGAGTAAGATCAATAAGGAGGAACTTATCACTTTGATCATACCCAATACATAAAAGGAGGTAATGTCCTGTCTAAATCCTCATACAGAGGCGAGCAGTGTAGTGACATCATTTGAGATCTTATTGGGCGAAGTAAGAACTAACTTGACCCAGTCAGTGTCTACCGACAGTCCGCTGGTTTGATGCGGCTTGCACAAAGACATTAAAATATTACATTTAGCCCTTAGGATCTGCCCGAGAGATAAGTACCTATTTAGGAACTCACAGTACCAATATAAAGAAGCACCGAAGGCTAGACTTAAAACCCTACAGGAGGAGACGTGCGATAACCTGCTTCAGGCAGCCATCTCAAAAAACTCAAGGGAATGCTGATCTGTAATTAATGCCCCGTTCTTGAAAAATGGTACAGATCCTAACTTAGACACCAATGTGGATGAAGACATATGGGTGGCCCACTTTTGTAAAATATTCAGATTGCCACCTGAGGCTAGAGAACCTCCGCTGAGTGATAGAATGTCAGAGCTAAAAGGTAATTTTTCCTTTGAAATGGCTGAGGTCAGAAATGGGCTAGCTCACAGCAGTTCTGCTCAAGCCCTGGGCCCAGATGAGGCAACCGTAGATTTTTTGGGGGAAAAGTCCAAATTGAAGGTACCATTATTGACCAATGTTTTTAACACTATAGCTAAGGTAGGGCCTGTAGACTCCAAGAAAATGACAATTATAATCCCCATTTTCAAAAAAGGGGAGAAGTCGCTGTCAAAAAACTAGAAAACGATATCCCTTTTACATGGGACAGCTATATTGGTATGGCGATTATTATTGAATAGATTAGACAAGTAGGCCAAGGAGAGGAATATCCTAATACCAGTACAGTACGGTTTTAAAAAGGGGAGAGGGACACTCTCCCCTGGACTGCGTCTTCCATACCCAGCTTTGGAGAGTCATTGAAGAGATGAGCGTAGAGGACACAATAATAAACTTCATCCGTCAACTGTACTCTAAAGCTACAGCTTGTGTCCAGTAAGGAAAATTATGGGGAATGTACAAGGTAGTTCCACATTTAAAGGGGAGTCAGGCAAGGGTGAGTTAGTGCACCCTTCCTATTCTCAATTTATACAAATGGTGTGGAAGCAGCCCTACGTATTCCAATACTCCTCTATGCAGACAATGCATGCTAATAGCCTGGACCGGGTTGGCAGTGCAGAAACAAATGGCGGAGTATGTAAAATATATGAAAAACCTGGACCTTCAGGTTAATGAAGCAAAATCTTTTATATTAGTAACAGGGCAGCAGCTGAAGAAACTTCCGTTCTTCCATATAGCTGGCCGCCAACTGGAATTGATGGAAACCTTTTCATATCTAGGGGTCTTGTTCGACAGAATGCACACATGAGATCATATGGTAGCCAATAGATGTCTTCTATTGGAAAAAAAGCATAGAGAACATATTTACCTTCATTAAAAAACTTAGGTCCAAACTGCTGGAGGCAATAAAAAAGATCTACATGACCAAAGTCATCTCCGTAGCCAAATACGGGGCAGGAGTGTGGGGCATGGTGAATGTAGCTGCTCCCCAACGTGTTGAGGTTATCTTCCTCAAGAAGCTGTTAGCCCTTCACAGAAGCTGTTCAAAGTTTAATCGTCACACTGAATTGGATGTACTATACATGACAGATTCTGCGTGTTTAGCCCCCATATTATTGTGACACTCAGTGTGGAGAAGGGAGACTGTAAATATAACCCAGTGCATTATGATGGATTGCTTAAACCTTCATTATGTGCACAAGTTTACATGACTACAAAATGTAAAAAATACTCTGAGGTTTATCGGTTTGCAGGCTTTGTTTGACACCCTGGCTAACTGATTGAGAATCTCTAAAATAAGAATAAAAAGGTTATTTTTATGAATGATGGAGAGAGAGAGAGATAGGAAAATAATCGAAACAAACTTATTATAAAATTATATCTAATGACTCCTACAATTAATTTCAATGTAAATTCACACTTAACCTTTGTGTCAAATCCCCAACATCAAATTATTCTAGTAAGGTTCCAAGTAAATCACATTCCTATTATGATGGGCTATCGCATGGGAACCTACTCTATTCAAGCCTTGCCGGCCTGCCCGTGCTATGGAACATCTCTCCAAACAGACTTGCATATCATCTTTTTATGGTAATTTTATTTGGCCCAGAGGAAAAGATTCAGTCTGCCCCTCATGCGCAAATATAAATTTAGGCAATGTCGCCCAGCAACATATCTTTACAAATGATGGTGGATCCGGTTGTATGTCACCATTTAGCATCCTTCCTATGGCTCTCAATAAAGCACAAGAGATCCCAACTGCAGGTCTGAGGGTGAAATATTAATCGCTATAACGTTCATTGGGATGGCAATCCCACCCCTGCACTTCACTTGCACTGTCTCTCTTTATATTAACTCATAAGGATTTTATCTATTTATCTAATATAACATAGAGTATCTATTTTTAATCTATTATGAATGGTTTTACTGTACATTTGTTGTAAAAATGCACTAGATATTAGGAAAAATCCTAGAAAGTAAGAAAGATTGGCTGAAATTATAACTAAGTAGGTAGGAGCTCTTAGCGGACCCTTCGCTGAGATTTGTTCCCTCCTTCTATATTTCGCAATGTTTCATTTGGACCCTATAAAGTGGGGAAGAGCGAGACAGGATAGTGTTTTGTTATTAATTCCTTACTATGCACTGACACTTTTGGAACCTAATTGTATTTTATTGTATTGCTTTTATTATTGTACTTTTATGCCCTTCACTTTCTTCAGATCAAATAAAGTGATAATGATGACTCATCCCAAATAAAAAGAAAACCGTTCAGCCATGATTTTATATTCAATATGTTAGAAATAGGGTCTATAGTTGGCAGAGTTATGCACCTTGACCAAGTAAGGGCCTTTCCTTCTATTCAGGGTAGGGAGATTTCACTTCTAAAATAGCCCCTGCTCACTCCCTTGGTAGCTTGGCACGAGCAGTCAGCCTGAGCTCGAAGGCAATTTATAAGTCAGGATTATCTCAGAAACATTTGCACATAACACACAGTAATGCAGTGAAAACACTACAAAAGTACACCACACCAATTTTAGGAAAATCGCCAATATTTATCGGTGTAAAACAAGACTATAGCAATAAAAATCCGACATACAGTTATCTGGATACAAATAATGCAAAAATAGGCTTTAAATACAGTTCCTTGAAGTTGTTATCTCCCTCCAGGGCTATCACGGCCTTGTGAACAAATAAATCTAACAATTCAGGTTAGACCGCAAGGTCACAGGCCAGGTACTGTGTGGGGAAGATGCACAAACAGTATCTTGGAAATGCAGGTCGTCGTGGAGCTTGTGATGAGCTCTGAAGAGCCGGAGTCGGCAGGCATCAGTTCCGGAGGCTGGTGCAGGAGTAATCAGGCCCTTGAAGTCACACGCGTGCAAATCGAACTCCGTGAGGTTGAAGTCAGGAGCACTGGCGTCGATTGGCATCGGGGCTGCAGTGCAAAGTGGAGCAGTGCGACGTGCAGTGCACTTGGGATGCGGTGCAAGCAGCAGCTCGGTGACAGCGTCAAGCGGCATCGGTGAGACCAGGGCTGCGGTGTGAAGCAGGGCAGTGCTCATTGGGGTGCAGGCAGGTCGCGGTGCAAGCAGCAGTGTTATCACTGCTGAAGTGCTGTAGCCATTCTGGGGTTGATGGGGCATGCGTCATTGGGCCATGGCTGTGGTGTGGGACAGGGCGGTGCATCAAGTAACTCACGGGCGATGCCCCTAGGCCACGGTGCACGCAGCAGCATTGATGTCGGAGTGAGGCGTAGTCATCAGGGACACTAGGGTGGCAATGTGAAGTGAGGAGTTGCGAAGTACAGTGACCTCAGGTCATGTGCAAGTAGCAGCTTGGTGGCATCGTCGGGCGTCGGTGAGTCCAGGGTTGTGGTGCGAATCAGACTGTGCTCTCTGCAGTGCCAACAGGTCACGAAGCGGGCTGCAGCAGCGTTGATGGCATAGGGTTGCTTTTTCTTCTGCAGCAACTGAAACACAAAGTTTCAGATGCGGGTACCCAGAGGATGGTGAAGTCTTTGGTGTGCCTGATACTTCCAACAGGAGGCTAGCTCTACTTCAGACCCTTGGAGAATCTTTAACAGCAGGATTCAAGAAAATTCCAGTCCAATCCTTTCACTGCCCAAGACAGAAGCAACAACTGGTGGTCAACCCAACAAATCAATCAACAGAAAAGGGGCAGAACTCCTCCTGGCAGCTCTTCCAGCTCTTCTTCCTGGGAGGGTCCTTAGTCCATAAGTGTTCTAAAGTTCTAGGTTCAGGGTGCCAATATTTATACCACTTTTTTCCTTTGAGGTTTTTGGAAGAAAGCCTCTTGGCTCAGTAAAAACAGTTCTTTCATTCCTGGTCCAGCTTCACTACAGGAGATGGAGACAGCAGTGTGCAGAGCAAACACAGCCTATTCAGGTGCTATTGAAAACTTCTCCCATCGCTCTAAATGCAGAAAGGTCTAGTCAGCCTGGCTATGAGTCACCCAGGAAAGTCAGGACCCACTTTTACCCCCTTGCGACAGTCTAGAGTGAATGCACATCCCCAGCTCCTTTCATTCTAAAACCAGATGGTGAATACACAAACAGGCATAAGCACACAGGCTGGTTAAGCAAGAAAATGCTAACTTTCTAAAAGTTGCATTTTAAAACACAAAATTTAAAAACCACCATCACTAAAAGGTTTGTTATATTATTCTGAGTTCAGAGAGCCTACACTTCAAATTTCTAGCTGTTCCCAATGGAAAGTTACACTTGTAAAAACGTAACAAGCAGCTCCCATGTTAACCTTTGGGAGCGCTAGCACTTGCAATAGTGAAAGTGTCACTATCAGGACATGTAACACAGCACTACATGTCCTACCTTTCACATACATTGCACCCTGCCCAGGGGGTACATTAGGCCTACCTTAGGGGTGTCTTAAATGTTAGCAAAGGGAAGGTTGGGGCCCGGCAAGTGGGTGCACTTGCCAGGTCGACATGGCAGTTAAAACTGTGTGCAGACACTGCAGTGGCAGGTCTGAGAAACCTTTGAAAACTACTTGTGTGGGTGACACAACCAGTGCTTCAGGCCCACTAGTAGCATTTGACTTACAGGCCCTGGGCACACATAGTGAACTGTACAAGGGACTTATTAGTAAATAAAATATGCCAGTCATGGATATACCATCAGCAACACGATTTACATGGGGAACATATGCACTTTAGCACTGAATAGAAGTGGTAAGGTGTCCAGAGTCCTAGAACCAACCAGAAATAGGTAAAAAATAGGAGGTCAACAAGCAAAATGTCTGGGGATAAACCCACTAACAATGCCAGGTCTAACACAATAATGTGATGTCATTAGCTAAATGCCACGCCCACCTAATTATGATGACATCTTATGAAATTACATTGCATGACCTTTTCTTCTAATCTCATTACAGGGCAATTATTTCTATAATCTTTGAGACTAAAATTAGAATAGGACGCAACATCATTAAATGTAAAAACTGCTATTATACTTGTACAGTTAATAATTTAAGACAAACACTTTTATGAAGCGGATTAAGGTTTGCTTAAGTTACCAAACATATGATAAGATGCTCCCATGATGCTCTTGGGGTGCAGCCTTGATATGTTAGAAACACAGCAATCATACAAGGCTAGTTGCAACCATCATATACCGAACATGAGCATATAACACCAAACAAAAGCTTAAATCCTCAAGTACACCATTGTATGACATATAGTCAAGTTCAGTCTCACAAGCATAGACACAGCTTCAATGCCCAGTGTCAGATTCAAAGACGTAGGCAAAACAATGATATACCTCAAACCAAACACCACATATGTACGTATGCATTTTCATTAGTTTATGTACACCCTCAGATGATCTACAGTTTTGAGCAATAACTACTTATTATACCTCGTATAGGCCTCTAACACCCAGATGTAGCTACCTATGCCAGAATACAGTTCTATACACAGGTATAGCCACTTATGCACAGGAATGTCCTCAAATGCCTAAGCACAAACACATGAGGCTAAATCAGCCAGGTTTTACCTTCTACTCCCCAGAAGATCCTATGGATCCTGAGCAGTAGGGCCTGTGGAAGCCTGTGAGAGTGACAGGCAGAGTAGAAATTAGTGCAGCTCTTCCACAGCATTACAACCTGTTCCCCCACACAAACTCTGGTGCAGGTAGCACTGCTGAGGTTGAGAATTTATCCTGCGCATTCCAATGCGGAATGGTAGTGGGACCTGCAGGGCCAGGGGAAGAGGAACTCTCAATAGTAGGTCTGTTTACATTTTGAAGCGACTTCAGCACAGGTACAAGAGAAGAAGCTGAAGCTCTTGAGGCCTGTTCCACATCCCTATTTGAAGTTGATGAGCTGAGGGTCATGAGAATTATAATTCAGAAATTAAACATTGGTCAGGGAGAGACCTGTTTGATTTCTGTCCTTGGCACTGCCCTTGCGATCTGTATACCTGAAATCACAGTTGTAATAGAAGGGTTGACATCAGTTGACTCATAGTTACTGGTTTTATTCACTCTGGCCGAAATGGTATCCCTGCAACAATCTCTACCAGAGGGGGACATACAGCTGATTGATTTGCAGGGCGATGTGATGCTCTTCAACATTAGAAACTTACCACCCTTGGACTTGAAGGCAGAGCAGAGAAATCCAGCCTCTTCCGTCACTCTCTCCGCCAGGGACTTCTTTCCCAGACCAAAATCTCTCAGAGTAGAGAGCGAGAACCTCCTAATATCCTTCCATGTCTGGCCATATCTTGCCATCACCACTCCTGTAGATTTAAAACACAAACACAATAGTAAATTTACAAGCAGTCAGTCCTTTCAGGGTACATTAGAATTCTGCACTGTCCCCTGTGTGATAATGAAAATAAAATAACTTCTAGGAGAATCTAGGAAAATAATGTATGGAAACATACGTATGTAAATCATACATTTTTGATAAACTGCACATTAGTGTCATCATGGGCCTACGTGAGTCTTTGAAGAAGCTAGTTGCAGGTAATTGTTGCCAGGAGAGATGATCAAAGGACTGAAAAAGGGCAGATGTACTGTAGGTTCATTCGATTGCAAGCAAATGATGTCTAGAAATTTATATTTTGTAGGTTTGAGTTTAATGTAAAATGAAGGCCTGACTAATGAGGATCATCCTGATAGCACAAATCTGTATAAAGTTGTCAAACCACGTCCCTTACAAACAAGATATGCTTTTTGAAAGGCAGGTGTGCTCAAATGATGACAACATGTATTTCTGTGACCTTTTATCGTAAGTAACAGCCTTGAATCGTCGCAGGGAAGAGAACTCATGAATTGAAAGCTTCCTGTAATATCAATGTCCCGTGCATTTGTAAATTGATATGAAGGATTTTGTCCATGAGGCTCAGTACCCTAAGAGAAGCATAAACCAGTTTGTTGTACGATTAATGACAATCTATCTGATATAGCAGCCCAATACCGAGAAATAAAGTGAGGCGGAGCACAAATATATGCATGTCATCAGTCTCTAAAATACAGCCTGAGGACAAAAGACGTAGGAGTCACAATTACAGATGAATTATTTCTTAAGATAAAAAATATTTAGAAAAGAAAAGATAGTGGTCGACGGTCACAGCCATCAGAGCTAATGTGCTACTATTCTATTCTCTCGTGTGCTTATTCCCTCACATATTAATAGCACCCACCACTCGTTAGCATTACTGGATTGATGAGAGATGTTTACACGGTTCAAGCTTCCATTGTTACTCTTTGACTGTGCCCTGGGAGGGAGCCATAATCCTCTCTGCTTCCTACATATTGGCCAGCTTGCAGTGGGCCTCCTAGCAGTGCATGTTGACAAGATATTTATGGAACTGGACTCTCAGCTGATTGGGGTAAAGCTCTCTGCAAAACCTGGGCAGGATTCTGATCATCTGGAAGGCAGGTAGGAAGGGATTTGTTGTAGTGTCTGTGGATGATCCAGAACCTTGCTCGGGCACAGTGATAGCTCTACACACCTCAAATTAAGCTGAGACCCTGATGACGCTACAAGCTCCCAGGGTGACAAAAGCAATAGTCTTTATCCATTAAGTCTCCTCTAATTCTGGGAAGACAAAGCCTCTTCCTTTGCCACCTAAGGGGCATATTAACAAGGGCCGGCGATAAATATTGCAAAGCGCGCTTAGCGCTTTCATATTTATCGCCGACTATCTCTGGAATTTATCGTCCGGTTAGCGCGTTATCAACAACGCGCTAACCGATCTCCGTTTTCCATGGTGGAAAACAGCGATATCCTAGATGATAGGGCCTGTGGTCTTAGCCACAGAATCCACCCCCCATGTTAAGTATGCCTTAGTCAGGAATTTAACTGACGTTAAATTCCTGCGTTATGGCATATTTAATGCGATTTAAATAATCGCTACCCTTCCTTGTTAATATCGCGAAGCTGCCTTCGCGATATTTTTCCTGGTTGGTTTCACAGCCATACCTACTTTGCATCTCATTAGCGATGCAATGTTAGGCGTGCTGGAAACGGGCGCTAAGTCAGCAAAACACGCGATAAGGCGATAAAATGATCGCCGCTTTTCGTCCGCCTTGTTAACATGCCCCTAAGTTTCCTACATGCAAAACTGTGTATTAAGAAGTCTTCTTCCAAGCCGCCTCCTCTGGTACTTTCCTCGTGTATTATGAATTTAAAGTGCTGATGGAGCAGGTAGTGCAAAATTTTGTATACCTCCTCTATTTTACATGAAAATACTAATTATATAATCTATTAATTATAATATTATTAAACGAGTGCTGCATGTATATTAATCAACATTATAAAAACACAAATTACACATGGGATATTGCTATTTGCATGGCTAAATAACTCATATAACTAAAATCTGTACGCATATTAATAATAGTATATGGGGTAATAGTATATCGCATGATATATATTGCTTTTGTGTCGTTTGCATCTTCGTGGAGGATCGAAAAGGTGAATATAATTGCTTTAAATGTCACTATATGCTAGATAAATACTAATACATAAAGGGATTAGTAAGGGGTTAACATTAGAATAATCATTTCTATGTATTAATTATTCTTTTGTGTTTGTTTCGCTTAGGTTGACATTGGGGCCTAATCCAAAATGGTGGCTGACACCGTATACAGAAGTGGCCACCATCTCGTGAAGCGCGGGGTCAGCTGCGCATGTCCGGTCGGTATCATGAACTTCTTGGCAACCATTATACATCATGTTCCCGGTCAAGGATAAGAATTTGGTGGTCTGACAAGATAAGGGAACAATCAAGCATACAAGCCGATACTAAAGCGAACCAGTAGCATCACAACTCGGACTGAACTGAGAATCTGGGAATAAGAATCGGACAATCCCAACCAGCAAATAACCACTGTTCTTGGCCTAAAAATGTATCATGTTAACCTGAGATTTATTATAAAATAGGTAGTAGAATAGGGAGGGGGCGACGCCTTTTCTTGATGGTCCGGATGCTGCCTGATCGTCTGATGACTGCAAACTCTTCCCAACCAAACGGGGCAATCATAGATGCTTGCACGATTTCTGGTCCTTTGATAAATCTTGGGACTATAACGTGCTGAGCAGAGGACTTTGGACTCTGAGCCTTGGCCTGCTTTATTCGGACAATTGATGACAAAATTCGGTTATGCAGAGCCAATGAATAATAGGACCCCAGATAGCCAGATTAGGTAAATATGATGTTCTGCGATTTACTTAAATTGATCTAGAAATTCTGAACTTTGACGAGACAAATGCAAATATAAATCAGTATGAAATTTTAGATAAACAAATACTGATTAACAAGAAATGATGAGTTTGTGGTTTTTGGTTAAGAGAAATAAGGATTCTGAGTCTTAAAAATGTGTTTTAGCTGGTTCTAAATCACCAACAACCAATCCAACTAATTGGTCCGTCGACCAAGTGGGTGGAGTGCCTTGATGTTTAGGATTAGGGATCTATAGGCGATGAATGCTAATGTATAATTTGTAAAATAACTCTTCTCTCCCTATAGGTTATAAGGTGTTCCCCCACATGTCCAGCGCAAGAAACACTTCATCCCTCCGGTATGCAGATTTGTGAGAGAGATGTATGAGTTTTGGTGTTATGAGCCCCACCAATGACTGCGTGTGTGAATGAGCTAATGTGATGTTGGGTCTGTGATGCAGGGAGGATATTTGAAAATTTGCCCTGTTTCCCGGTTTCGCGCTGGATCAGTGACATCTCAAGACAGCAGGGAAAGCAAAAACGAATGTGGTAACTGACACATTGCCAGAGGTATTTCTGCCAGTCTGCCGCCATGGACGAGCTACTTTTCTTTCCGTCAGACACTTGAAAAGTAAACAACAGATCATGATGGGCCATATTAACAAGGCGGCGCTATAAAATTATCGCCGCTTTTGCGGCCGTTTTTGGCAGAAAAGCGGCAATAATTTTATCGCCTTATTAGCAAAGACACGCTATCGTGTGTTTTGCTGACTCTGCGCCCATTTCCAGCACGCCTAACTTTGCATCGCTAATGAGATGCAAAGTAGGCGTGGCTGTGAAACCAACCAGGGAAAATATCGCGAAGGCAGCTTCGCGATATTAACAAGGAACGGTAGCGATTATTTAAATCTCGTTAAGTATGCCTTAACGTAGGAATTTAACGTCAGTTAAATTCCTGACTAAGGCGTACTTAACATGGGGGGTGGATTCTGTGGTTAAGACCACAGGCCCTATCATCTAGGATATCGCTGTTTATCACTATCTCTGGAATTTTTATCGCCTTGGCGATGCGCGTTGTTGATAACGCTCTAACCGGGCGATAAATTCCAGAGATAGCCGGCGATAAATATGCAAGCGCTAAGCGCGCTTTGCGATATTTATCGCCGGCCCTTATTAATATGCCCCGTGTGGCTTTACCCATAGCCAGCAACCTCAGCTCTTATTGTTGGTTATGGTAAAAGATATGGTGACTCCTAAGCGCCGATCTGAAATGTAGCTTTTCGGAGCACTTGTAACCGTTCGTTTCCTTCTCACTTTAGATCATTTTTTCCAGACACTTTTCTATTTATTAATTTCCTCACCCAGGAAACCTTTGCTTGCTTAGCGCTGTCTAAGAGAAGATTTTGCAGTCACTGAACAAGTTATAATATTTTGCTCATTACAGTCCTTTTGATAAAACAAAGACCCGATGTCTTTGTAGAGAGCTTTTTACATTTTTATGTGTATGTGAATAGTGGATATAGTACATAAATTTACCTTTTTTGTGTTTTGTATTTTTCTTTCATGTTTGTTGCGTGGTGTTTTCCTATCCCTATTGCCTCCTAGTTTTTTTCTTTTTCACCTTAGTGGTTTACTTTTCCTCTTTTTCTTCCCGTTTTCCACCACAATCGTGGCATTCTCCCATGCCCCTCCCATCATTGCTGACCTAATTTTAGGCCAATTTATTTGCGTTAGAAAATCTACTTACCTTCCGACTTTCGCCTCAAGTTGCCTATTGTACCTTTGTTCCTTTCTGACTCGCTCTGCTGCCGCTCTCGCACTCTGCCATGGTAACTGCGAATGCTTTGCAGTCGTGGTTCTATGACACGTTTACTGGCACAGCCAATAAGGGTATGACTCTATGACCTGTCTGTGCAGCTTTGTGACGTGCTCCGTTGTCACTCTTACACATTCCATGTTTCCCAGGTTGCGTGATAGGGTCATTCTATATTGGCAGGACCAAAGAGCATATACCATACGAAACAACATCCTCTCCCATAAAAGGCTGGGTTTCCCATGTTACAGGCAGAAGAAGTTCCGTGTCATCAATCTCCTTAAGTCAATACTATTCTAGTAAGTAAATGATGAGGCCACAGAACCAAGTTCACAGAATGCACGGTCAATAGCAACACGATGTTGAACAAAACAGCTGAAAACCCTTCACTTTCCTTATAACAATATTAATTTGTAGGAAAAAATTACCGTTGATGCCGCCTACCTCCAATAGTAAAAGCATTGTAGGAGAATCCTAAAATGAATTGTGTTATTTCTTCCTTTCATTCGTCAGAAACATTTAACTGACATTTTAGTTTAAATACATTGTTTTAAACTATAGAATCTATTAGAGAAGCCATCATTGCTCCAGTGGCGGTGGCATGGCTCGCGGGTAGCAGGGCAGGAGCGTATGCAGGGCTGGAGGGGTGTGCTCAATATTAAAAAATTAAAAAATAAACACTTGCGCTGGGTCCCGCTTCTCTGCTCCTGCTCTCCTCGTCTTGGCTCGAGGAACAGGAAGCACAGCCAGGCTCCCCTGACCAATCACAACACTGCAATGAAGTGTTGTGATTGGTCTGGGCATCCTGGTTCGATGCTCAGCCAGGGAATAGGGGTCTGGGGATGTTCTTCAAGCAGGCTGTACTGCATGACTGCTTGGGAAGCCCAAGAGGGCAGGACAAACAGTCATGTGTACTTAGGAGTGGACAAACCACTCCTCCCCTGCCCTGCTCCAAGAGCAGTGCAGCACTGCCTGTCTGCCCGCAAAGCAGCACTGAAATATAAAATAATAATAACTTAAAGTTATTACCATTTTATGTTTCCTTTACATTGCACTGCTTAAAAGCAGTGGGGGGCGACACTCCTCCGCCATTGCAGGGGAGCCGCATGTTTGTAGTCAGAAATATCGAAAATGGAATAGTAAGTGACAACAACATCATGACCAAAAAATCAAAAACGGGAATATATATATATATTTTTTTTAAGTCCTCACTCACCTCAGAAAAAAGAGAAAACATTTCATTTTTTTCTGCTCTTATCGTTTGAGAGGGGTACCAACCACCAACGGGCATACTCCAATAAAAACCAACCTTTCTGCGGCTGTGTCTCTCATGCGGTACGATACCGATATTGCTTAATTGTTCGGAATCCGTAAGGGCCCTGAAACAGTCCAGGAGTGTTAGCCGGTGTAATCATTGGATGTGAATTTATACTTATATCAACAATATGACCTCAACAGTTAATTCATACCCCTTCTATACCCTCTAACCAAACAGTTAATGGTTTCCAGAAAGCTTTCTTTTTGGACTTTTTCCCTGAAAGATCCATTCTAGACATATATCTAAGGGATTCCAGCCAATCCGAGTATTGTGGAGTTATATTGCTTACCCATTTGCGGGAAAACTTCCCTTCTGGCCAGTAGTACTGCATAAAACAACAAATCTCTAGCAGTTCCTGCTAATTCCTCATCCACCCCAAAGATAACCAGAGAAAGGCTTACCTTTATTAGCCGACCCAGACTACCTGTCATGGTTGTTTCTACTTTACTCCAGAACTCACTGATTTCTGGACATAGGAAGAACATGTGGACATCGGTTGCCTTTTCCAACCCACATTTCGCGCAGCTAGTTCGGCTTCCTTTCCCCATCTTAGATAGTTTCTCTGGTGATATGTATGCCCTATTAAGTGAGAAAAGGTGGTTTCTTCTTAAAAAAGTGGGTTTAACTGTAATGTAAAGAGTGTGCATAGATACTTGCCAAATATACTGCAACTGGTCCAGAGGCAAGTACTTTCCCCACAGCTCCTCCGCCAGAGTGAATTCTCCATCCATGATGTCTTGAAGGTGCCAATACCAAAGAGATACTTCTTTACATCCCGGTGGCTTACCAAAATATTACCAGAGCCCAATGTCGATACCTTGCTTTGCACCCAACTTTTTAGTTGTATGTACTTAAACTTTGAGAGGGTACCCATCATCAAACCATTTAAGTCATAACAAGGTAACAAATTTCCATCTCTAGACAGATCCCCCCAGACCTTTAGGTTGGCGTCTCTGATTGGTAACGCCAACTTATCGTTAAGGCACTCGGGGGTCCCTGGAGAAGCCCAAATCGGGGCAGAATGAGAATAATAGTCTATTTTCAACAGGCGTCATATGTGATACCACATTGATGCCATCGAATGCAGTACCTTCAATTGAACTTTTTTAAGAATTTGGGATCTCCAAATTTAAAAAGGAAGCCATTGGGCTTTATGTTTTGCTCTTTTAGCATGGCTGAGAACATTGAGCCTATTATGGATCCATCAGGAATCTTTATAAGCATTCTGGAGTTTTTTAATTGGAAGGCCCAAGTGTAAAGTTGAATGTCTAGCAAAGATAGACCTCCCTTCTTCTTCGTAGCTTCTTCCAAGAGATCCTAATCCCTTTATTAGCCTAAATAAAGGAATTAATTGCTTGCTGAATACCGTGTATAGTGGCTTTATTGAAGTGTAACGGTAGTGAGTTAAATAGGAAAGTGATTTTCGGCAGGATACGTATTTTGACCAGGCTGAATCTCCCTAGAATAGTTAATGGGAGTTGAATCCAGTTTTTCATTAATTGAGCTATGTCTTTAAACACTCTTCTTAGATTCATTTCAGCAATTTGGTTGATGTCCTGGACTATTCTAAGGCCAAGATATTGCATCTCCTTTTTAATTAATGGATTGCAGCTAACTTGATTCCATATCATTGCTTCGGTCTTGAGTTCATTTACTGAATACCCCGATATTCTTCCAAATTCTGTCACTATACGAAACATAATAGGTAGAGCAGCATCTAGATTGGAAGAGTATACCATGAGGTCGTCAGCATATAATAAAACTTTTTTAACCCAGTTACCCTGACAAAAAGGTGGGATGCCAGTTGAGTGTCTAATTCTAAAGGCCAGGGGTTCCATATGCAAATTAAAAAAAAGGGGGGAAAGGGGGCAACCCTGTCTTGTGCCTCTAAGGATCTTGAAAGAAGAAGATAATCTGCCATTTACTAATACTCTTGCGACTGGATCTTTGTATATTAGTTTTATGGTCTGACAGAAGTTATCACCCAAATTATATCTTTTTAATACAGAGAACAGGTAGGACCATCGGACCTTGTCAAATGCCTTAGAGGCGTCCAATGTTGTTATGGCTAACGGTGTACTAGAGCAAGTTGCGAAATTGATAGCCCCTATAAGCTCATAAGAGAGCTCATGTAGGTATCTCCCTTTTACGAAACCTCTCTGATCTTCGTGTATTATATTCCCCGCGATTTTGGCTAACCTGTCAGATAAAATTTTGGTGAAAAGTTTATAATCTGAATTTAAAAGTGATATTGGTCTATAAGACACACAGGATACAGAATTTTTACCCGATTTCAAAATAAGGGTAATTGTAGCTTCGTTCCACGATTTTGGTAATTGTATTCCCTGACCCAATATCTTACTTATCACTGATGTTAAGAGCGGGAATATCTCCTCTACTAAGATCTTGTACACCTCTATTGGAATGCCATCTGGCCCTGCCGCTCTACCCCCTTTCCTAGTTTGAATTACTTTAACTACTTCCTCCTTAGTGATTTCTTCATTTAGAGTATTTCATTGACTAATATCTATAGGTCTAATGGATTCGTCGAGCCAGTCCTCTGCCTCAGAACCTACAGTATCTTCTTTTTCTTCTGTGTACAGGTCACTAAAGAAATCCTTAAAGGCCTCCCTTATCTCGGTCTCCCTACTCAGTGTGACTCCAGACTGTTCTTCTTTGATCTCCTTAATCCTATTCCTGTTCCGATCTGTCTTAACTTTCCAAGCTAAAAGTTTTCCCGCACCCTCTCCATACTCGAAATGTGGCAGCTTACTGGTCTCCCACCTTTTTTTTATTCTTAATTGGAGGATCTCAGATAGTTGATTCTTCTTAAGTAGCTGCTGCTTTTCAAGTTCTTCTCTGTTCTCCTCTGAGTCAGATCTTTTTATTTCTAGTTCTATATTTTTCATCTCCTCCTCTAGTTGTGAAATTTATCTTATATATGTCCTATTTCTATGACTCGTTATACTGGTGATTTTGCCCCTTCTAAAGGCCTTTGGACTATCCCACACTATTCCGTTTGATGCCGAGCCTATATTATTCACAGTAAATTCTCTAACCTCAGATTTAAGAGATTCCATTGCTTTGTTATCTATCAATATAGTTCGATCCAATGTCCACCTAATCTCTTCATGCTTACTGCTGTTTTTTAGTGTTAAGAGTACCGCCGCGTGATCTGATAAGTGGGCAGCCTTATATTCGATGTCTAAAATGTCCTCTCTAAGACCCCAATCAACATGAAAATAGTCAATTCTAGACCTACTGCCATATTTTTTGTCATGAAAGGATATTCCCAGTAGGGTTCCTACTCTCGCTCTCCAAAGATCACATAATGTATGTTGGGTCATCATATTTTTCAATAGTGCACGTGAATTTGGAGTTGGTATGGTTCTGGTTTTACTTGATTTATCCAATTTTAAATCTAAGACAACATTAAAATCCCCTACCATAATTATTGGACCAGAGAAGACTAGGAGATTAGTGAATAGGTTTGTCAATGGTTCACAATCATCATGATTCGGGCTGTAATAGCCTACTAGCGTCAATGATCTATCATCAATTTTAGCTTCTGCAATAATCCACCTATCCCCTTTATCTGTTTTTGTACGCATTACCCAAACTTTTGTCTGTTTTTTTACTATTATAGCCACCCCCCTGATATTCCCACTCTGATCTGTACAGAAAACTTGTTGTACCCATCTTAATTTTCCAAAGATATCTAGACATTCCTTTTTCAACAGGTGTGTTTCTTGCAAGATCAAAATTTGAGCGGGAGAGTCTCTTAGGTATTGGAGTAGCCTAGCCCTTCGACCCTTCACCCGTAAACCATTTACATTCCAAGTTAATATCTGTATGGACATATCTCTGATATTGTAGTTCTAGATGTAAAAACTGATGCTGAGGTGTTTGAGTAATTTTTATTATTTTTCACATATGCTCCCCACCCTGTGACACCCTTCCCCCCCCTCATCCCCCTGGAGAACCCACCCCTGCTTCATCATCTTGGACCAGATGTTAGTCCAAGTTAGACCTTTTGTTCCATTTTCTTCCCGTCTCGCCAAGTCTCACTAAGTGTAAACACATAAAAATAACTAGCTCTTAAAAGAAAAATCTCCTCCTATGTGTGTGCCTATAGTACATATTCAGTACGAGTGCCTAAGTACATATCATTTTTTTTTCTTTTTTGACTAACTTCCTCCTCTGCTCCCTCCATCACCACCTCCCCCCTTAATGCTTTCTAGCACATCATCTGCCTCTCTTATGCTCCTAACCATATGCATTTTATTATTAAACATGACTCGCAGAGAGGCTGGGAATTTCAGCTGTTACGGTTGCCCCAACTTTTTTGAAGTCTTCCATATGCCTCCCAAGTTCCCACTGTCTGTCTAAGGTGACTCGCGATAAGTCTGATCGTATTTCAAAAGAGAAATCAGGACCCTTTAGGGTTTTAAGTTTCAGCGCTGCTATCAACATTTTTTCTTTAAGAGTAAGTATGGAAGTTAATAAGGATCTTTCTTGCCTTTGTTCTTCCCGGGGTTTTTCTGAAGGGATCCCTGTGTATTCTTTGAATGTATTTGGCAATCTCCATTTCACTTTCCTCCACCTGAACTGCTGCTTTTATGAGAGCTACTACATATGTTTTTAGGTCCTCCCTCTCTTTTCCTTCTGGAACGTTAAGTATCCTCAAATAATTTTTTCTAGAATTATTTTCCAACTGCTCAACTTTTTCCAGAAGCCCCTGTTCCTCGTTACGCAGTGCCTGAAGTTCCATTCTATTACTAACTAGGTCCTTTTTTAGCTTCTCCACTGTGTCTTCCAGGATCTCTGTCCTATCTGCTAGCATATCAAGTTTCTTTTCCAGGGTTTCACAGAATCCACAAATCTCACGTTGGTTTACCTCGGATTTCAAAAACCCGCTCCTTATTTCTGCCGATAGGTTCCCCATCATTGTCTCTAACAAATTAACCAGGTGAGCGCTTGACTCAATATTCGGGTCTCTACTACTAGAAGCTGTACTGATTGTTGTGTTTATATCTGGTCTTGTAATGCTAGTATCTGGTCTATATCCACCGTGGTCACTGCCAGCGATGTGTCCAATGTGACCTGTAACCTGTGGGTCAGTTGGGTTGTTGACCCTTTGGTGTAATATTTCATCGGGAGATTCAGATGTTACAGAGTTTGCGAGACCCTTGCTCATATCATTTATTTCGCCTTTATCCTGTATTAATTTTATACCACTCTCCATAGCAACGGGGACGGAATCTGTAGCCATATTAGTCATAGGCACAACAGTTGGACTTGAGCTTGAACCTACTAATACAGGTTGCCAGGGTCTTTTTAGGGCAAGTACTGAAGGTTGAACTTTGAAATATGAGCGCAACGATGGTGTAATCTTAAGTTTAGGCTCTATACAGTCACCTTTCTTTTTTTGTTTTCTGCCCTTCTTTTTTGGTTTCCTGCTTCAAATTACACCTGGGCGACCCCTTTTTTGGGCCTTCTGAAGCTTCAATAGTGAGGCTGGGGGGGCTAAATCACCCTCTGAGACCTGTCCTCCTCTTTGCCCAATACACTCGCTTTGCCTACCTTGTTCCTCTTTTTTCCCCTCCACTAAGGGACCCTCTTTACCACGGTCACCAGACTGTCCGGATTCTGGAAGGAGACAAGCGACAGAGGAATCGGAGGGCTCAGGCTACTACCCCAGGTAAGACACATAAATGCAGCAATGCGGTTGTAATACTCGGAGATTTAGTGTAAAAGAGAACGTTCAGGCGCAATGCAAGGCTCGACCGGGAGCTTCTGGAGCTTGCAACCTTCGCGTTACGCGGCCGCCATGTTCTCCCCTCAGCAAAAATGGGAATATTTATGTAATAGGTGCAACACAGAAAACGCTTTTCCTATGGATCCGCTGACCTTAATATAACTACCCAATGGTTACCGCAACTGGGTAATATATATTTTAATAGTATAAATAAATATATACATATGCACCTATTAAAAATGGGAATATTTATATAAAAGGTGCATATGTATATATTTATTTATACTATTTAAATATATATTACCCAGTGGCGGTAACCATTGGGTAGTTATATTAAGGTCAGCGGTTCCATAGGAAAAGCGTTTTTTGTGTTGGAAATAACTTTGGCAACGTTAGATGAATCTCTACAAAGCTTTCCAGAAGTGTGCTACTTTTTGAATAGTTTGTGCAGAGAAAGTTTTGGGCTGATCCCTCAAGCGGGGGCTGAGAAAAAGGGGGGTTCCAAACATAAAATCCCCATGCAGTTTCCATAGACCTTTAGACAAGGCTATAGCAAAAACTGCTGAATGGAATTACACCAATTTTGGCAGGAGACTAGAACTTGGTCAATAGATTGTGCTTACTGTGATTTGGTGTAAGTCAGTTCAGTAATTTCTGAGAAACTAATATTAAAAAATAATTGTACATCTAAATGGTTGGGTCTGCGAGAGGCTTGAGAGATTCTCGGGGGAGCGCCAAATTAAAAACAGAGTGTTCTGATTGGTCCAGGGAGCAATATTTCCAAAGGGCTATCCTGCTCCAATGGGAGTCAGACTCTTGCAGGAGCAAGCAATCTAATTGGCTACCAGCAACATCAGGAAAAGGTTAATGGCAGCCATTGCAGGATTCGGGTACTTGGTCCGCTGTCCTAAAGGAAGAAATCAAAAGTAATATAGGAGGCAGGGTAGGGATGCTCTGACACCCTAGGCCCCATGTGTGAGGGGGGAGAGGGACCCACCCAGAGCCAAAAACAAAAATAAAATCTGTCAAAATGGGACTTCTGCAGGATTGGAGAAAAAAAAAGGGCGGCCGGGCAGCAGTCATTACATTTAGGCCCCGGAGAGCCCACCCCACGGGCTGTATACAATAAGGGGTAGGAGGGCTGTATGCCCCCTGAGCCAATAAGGCCCTGAGGAGCCAACCCTTAGGGGCAAATTTTGTATATGGGGGAAGGAGGCCAGGCGAATCTGTCTAATAACTCAAGGCTGCTTACAAATATTACACATTCGTACTTCCTCCATCCTTAACCCCCGGTTCTATTCCCCTTCAGCTGCACCACTTCTATACTAGTCATGCCTCACACTGCTCAGTATTTTTGTTTGGACTTCGACATAAGTTTACTAGGACTGTACTAATGGTGCACCATAGCTATCCATATAGCCCACCTATTAGTGATACGTTAAATGTTCAAATATGTTCATGCCCTGATTATATACGAGAGATCATTGTGCCTTTCATGCTATTTCTCTCCCTCTGTTAATTGTCACAAATGTTCTCATGTTCTGTCCTTACGATTAACACAAGAGATCGCTTTTGTTTCTCATACTCATTCTCTCCCACAGTTTGTCTGGGACCTGCTTTGTCACATACTTATCCTTCCTTTCCTACCCCCACCCCCCTTACTGCAGCGTCACCCCAGACACGCCCCCACCACGATCACATGACCTTGTGATTTCACACCACCCGGAAGTACCAAAGGGTTCATTACAACAGCTACTGCTGTGCACTTTTCCCTAAACCGCACATGACTGTGGCAGTTCAACGCTGATTGGAGCGTCTCCCCCCGTCCTGGATTCATTCCACAACAAAAGGTAAGCTTCGCCGATCCGAGTGTCACTCACTCTGCTCCGCTTCTTACTGTCTGTGTCCTGATACTCCCCGTTACTCTCGCTTTAGGTCTCCCCCTTCCGTACCCTATTCGTGGGTCACAGAGGAGTTCAAGATTAATACCACCCGTGTACCGCCGATACCGATCCTCGCTCACGGCACCCCTACACAGAGGCCACAAGCCCCGACCCTGTGTTTTTCTCCCAAGGTAAGCCTCCTTCTTCTTTCGCATCACTTCACCCCTCGTGAACTTACGGCTCCCGCCTCACATTCTCCCCCTCCCCCACAGGATTTCTGACATCCGACGGAGCATTGAAGATAGTAGCTGCCCCACAGCCCCCTTGTAACTGGATGGATTCCTCCTGCCAGATTGAGGACACGGGACCGTGTCCCATTCAGGTAGATTCCCTTCACTGCTATTCACGACCCGCACGCACAAAGTATCATGCACCGCAGCCTTTATTAGTTTTTCCATTCCCGGCTATTCCAGCCCCCAGTTCTAACCCAATAAGACGGTGTCCGCAACGCTACCTTGTACCCCTCCTTGACCTTGCATGTACCACCTAGCCTGACCCTCAGGTAGGCCCAATCGCCTGCGCTGTTCTTACCTACACACTCTCACCTTCCTCCCTCCTCTCACTCCCTGACCCTTATCCATTCGCTCCTTGTACAGCACCACCTATCCCTCAACCCGGTCCTGAAGATGATCCTGATTTAGTAGGATCGAAACGTCGTTGACTCCTCAGCGCAACTGACGGCGCAGTACCTTTCGTGGTTCAATTAAATTTATGTCATTACCTGCTTAAACATTGTAAATCGTTTTCTTGAACCACCGAATTCACTGTATATATTTTACCATTTTTTCACCTTGCGCCTTTTCGCTGATTTCACATTGTCACTTGCATCGCCACTTCTATGTGTCACGAGCACAATTGAGCACCAAGTCCAATTCGGGCTGCCTATGCATTCTATGCCTACAGTGCTGTTAAAACTGTACCTTCTTAATTGTGACTTTATTTATATATTGCCAAGTGCACATTTCAAAAATCTATCAAGAGTCTCCCTTTTTCTTTGCATGTAATGTATTGTACATACGTGTTTAACTGACTCCCTACCAGTTGAGATTTTGCTGCTTCTTCTCACGTACCTACCCAGATTTCAACCTGGTTTATGGGTTATACTCCTGCTGCTTTTACTACAAATATAAGGGGCATATTTATCATAGGCTTTGCATCAACCTGCACCATGAAAGTTGACGCAGGGCAGTGCAAAACATGCAATGAGATTTATCAAGCCATGCATGGCCACTCTGCGTCGCTTGGTAAATCTAGTGTAATGCAAGGCAGCGCAAGTTGCTGCATTGCATTACACTGTATGGTGAGTGCGTGACATGGGTGGAGCTTGGGTGTTCCCACACATCCACCCATATATTTTGACGGAGTTCCAGATTTACCAAGAGTGTTAGACCTGGGAATGCATCAGATTTCTATGCCTCTCCAACCAGAGGCACAACAAGGAGGAATATCTTTATCTCTTCCAGTTGTATCCTCTTTCAAAGTGTGCTGCTTTCTGAAGCACAAATAGAAAGAGGAAAATGCCTATGAGGGTTGTTTTTGTGCAAGAAAGTGCCCCCTTTTGCACAAAAACAATCCTGACTACAACGCGGGCATCGTTGCACCATGGTGCAAGGGTGGCTGCGTTTGCACTAGGCAGCACATTGTACACCAGCGCTGGGAAATGACAGGAATGAGCCATACAGTGTAAAGTATGGCGCATTCCTTGCCCTTTCCCTATCATGCAGCACAGCAAGGTGACTTGCTGCGCTGCATGATTTGTTAATAAATATGAGCCGTATTATCTTCTACGTAGAATTTTACTCCTGCTGAAAACTTTCTCAGATATTACATCACTGATGACATATGTGTCTTTCTGAAAAATAAATATTTGTAATATATGTATAGCTAAAGATTAATGGAAGAAGACATGGGTAAATAAGTGTCTAAATACAGTGATGTAATATCTGACGTCATCAGCAGAGGATTGCGGTCGTGTGAGTTATAGTTGCCTGCACTAACTATAACGGGGGAATTTCATTGGTTTTTTACGAGAATGTCCAGCTAACTATAACATGTGTGAAAACTATGGTTTTTTAAGTGAATATATATATATATATATATATATATATGTTTTTTTTTGGGGGGACTATGAGTCAGGCCGAGTCCTGACATTCGCGAAGAAATTTGATCTACCTAGAAAATCGATTCAAGAGGCAAGAAAGACTAATATAGTGCAGATGAGAGATATGTCAGAATCTGAACTAGAAATTGAGCAATCAGACCTGGAAGGAGCGACAAATATGACAGAGAATGTAGGTGGAAGAGTAAATTTTCCCCAGGAATATAAAGTAATTCAACAGCCATGGTGACAACTTCCCCAGAGGACAAGACCCCCAGATCAAGAAAAAGGAAAACAAGAAGGGGTAAAAAAGGCAAATCAACAATACACTCCGATAGTTACAAGAAGCAAAAGAGGGACCAACAAGAAGTGAGTCGAGATGATCTGACCATAGTAAATCTATCGAAAAGAAAACTAACGAATAAAGACGAACAAGTGCTAAGCAAGGGACTATCATTTTGTCCAACAAATAGATGGGATTACGTTCAGACACCTATTGACCTTTATCTTTTTACACGTAAACTGAAACTGAAAAAAATGTTCCATGGAAAAAAATCGAAACCCTCAATTGATCCAGACCGGACAATTGACCCGACGGATCTATTAACTGGGAGAGACTTACTAGCTTTACGAGCCCTTCATGATCTGGGAGGAGAATCAATAGAGCTCATTGCAATACAACCGGCAGATGACACAGAGTTCCTTGAACAAATCGAGCTAGCACAAGCAGGAATTGCTAGCAATGTCAAGCAAAATCGAGATTCGTTCCAAGAACAGCATTTGATATGATCGATAGCTTCCATGAGGTAGTAATTAAAGATTTGGACAAATTGAGAACTAATCCTAAAGAAAATCAAAAACAACATCAGAACATTTCTTTAGAGGAATGCCAAGCAATCAAAGCTTTACAAGAAGATCTGTCAGTAATAATCAAGCCGTCAGATGAAGGCGGGAACATTTTTCTGCAAGATAGTACCTCATATGAAATGGAAGCCTTGAGACAATTAAGTGATCACACATGCTATGTAAAAATCTCTACTAAAGAATATAATCAAAGCATTTTAGAGTTTTATGGAATGATTGATTTTTGGAGAAATAAGGGGATTCTAAGTCAAGATGAGTATGGCTTTATAAAAGTAGATCATCCTGTCACTTCGACATTCTACCATATCCCTAAATTACACAAAAATGAAAAAAGACCCCCGGGGAGACCGATTGTTTTCTCAAGGGGTAGCCTCTTGGAGAATACTTCCATTTTAGTAAATGCTGTTCTCTGCCCTTTTGTTTTTGATTTAGTATCGTATATCAAAGATAGCACTGATTTTATTAAATTGATTGCTAACACCAGTTGGGAAGATTCCTTCCTGCTGGTTACTTTAGACATCGCCAGTCTGTACACATGTATCAACCGCGGACAGGGAGAAGCGGCCATAAAATCTTTTTTAAAAACCAGACCTCTTAAAAATACAGTACATAATCAGGTGATTTTACAATTTTTGTCATTCTGTTTGAACAACAATATTTTTGCATTTGGGGAACAACTATATCCAGAGGCAAGGTACTGCGATGGGCACATGCTTCACCCCCAGCTACGCGAATTTATTAGTGCGCTGGTTGGAGAAGCACGTGGCCTGGTCAGGTACCAATGAGGTGTGGGCACAAAAGATAGGAATTTGTACCCACTTTGCAGATGACATATTCTTTGTTTGGACAGGCAATAGAGAAGATCTAGAAGAATATGTTAATAATCTAAACTCTAATGATGTCAATCTTCATTTTTCGAGTACCATCAGCAAACAAGAAGTGCCCTATTTAGATCTACTAGTATACGTCGATAATGATACATTAAAAACTAAGCTGTTTTATAAACCCACAGCAGGTAATGCGACCTTACATTTTACTAGTCAGCACCCACGATGCCTAGTAAATAGTATTCTGTATGGGGAGTGTCTTTGCCTAAAAAGGAATAATACAACAAAGGAAGACAATGAAACAGCCACAAAGCAAGCAGTTTGCCGTTTTGGACAAAGAGGTTACCCACAGAAAGTTCAATGGTCAGCAATTGCCAGAGCAGATGAACGTAAAAGGGAAGATCTTTTGAACAGACCCCAAAGAGAGAATAGTGATTATGTGACCAGATTGATTTTAATCTTTTCCTCAGACTCAGGGAGTATCCGCCAGATTTAAAAAAATCATTGGAATATACTCCAGGCAGATGTAGTTATTGGTCAACAGATGACAAAATATCCTAGAATAACATACAGGAAAAATATTTCCCTTAAGGATATGTTGGTGCATAGTCATTATTCTAAAAAAGAAGCCAGTTCACATGAAGTGAAAGGTTCATATCCATGCTTAAAATGTAAAGCGTTTAGAAACAGGACCACAGTGAAAAACTGCAATATTCCTGGTAGTAGTCAATCTAAAGCTATTACCAAACTATTAAACTGCAACTCTGACTTCACGGTCTACTGTCTGGTGTGTCCGTGCAACCTACGTAATATGGGGAGCACGATACACCAGACCAAAAAGAGAATCCTGGAACATATTCAATAACCAAGAAGGATGTAAATTATCCAGTGGCAAGGCATTTCACGGAGAAACAGAAAAGTAACAGCAATCTACTGAAACTCTTTTGTCTGGATCGAGTCCTACCACTCAGGAGAGGGGGTGATCGGATTAGAGTATTAAGGCAATTAGAATCAAAATACATAGTAGAACTCCGCACTCTAGTTCCATATGGTTTAAATTGTGAAGAAGAAATGTCTAAGATTGCCCAATAAAGACAACATTCTTATGCAGTTTGTAGCTGTCACTAGTTTGGTCCTCCCTGGTGCTCATATCTTCTCCACCAAGAGGACTACTTCCTGCCATCTATTTGGACTTAGAGGCTATTCTTGTATGTCGATGCATCTACTACTGACAATTGACTTGCTTTATATGGGTCATTTTCTTATTTTCACCATTGCCTTCAATGAAAGAATAGTTTGTTGGATGTGGCGGACGCTTATTTCCTAACAGTGGCATCAAAATGTGTTGTTTAATTTTCATCTTGCTATTTCAGCAACTGGACTTGTTAATAAAGATATTTGCATTTTATATCGCATTGTCTTTCTCAAAATCTGAAATTGCTTCTGCACAAAAGTTAGGACAAATCTCCATTCCTCCACCAAACTGGATTTGGAGACAACTCTAATAGCAAGGTTTCCTATGTGGAAAAAACACAGAAATAAAATTGAAGAAATGTTACCTATTAAAGACGCTACACGTAAGACAAACATCATGTTAAGTAAAAATGCAAAGATTCTAGCTATTGCCCCAAAAGAGTTACTACATTTTGGGGCCGATTCCGATCCTGGAAAAACCGGGTACGAACCGTCGGTCAGAGCGTTTTCTCCGTCCGACTCGTACCCGGTAAAAACACCATACAAACTTGCAAATACGATTCGTACGGAAACACCATTTCCGTACGAGTCGGAAAAAACACCGACCGACAGCAAAATACATACGAATGTGATCCGGGACACCGCGGACGTGACGTCCGGACGGAGTTAGGCATGTTTTTACGTCCCAGCAAGTACGATTCGTACCGACAGCAGTCGGGACGGCAATATTTTTACGGCACCCAAAAAGTGCTGGAAAAGCGAAGTACGCCGCGATGCGAGCGGAATAGGGGGCCCGGTACGCGCCGTCCCCCCCAGCCCCCCGTATGTATGCGCCGTCCCCCCCAGCCTCCCGTATGTACGTGCCATCCATCCCCCCCAGGCCCGCGGATGCACGCGCCGTCCCCCCCAGCCCCGCGGATGGACGCGCCGTACCCCCCCAGCCACGTGGATGGACGTACCATACCCCCAGCCCCCCCGCGGATGGATGCGCCATACCCCCAGCCAGCCCCCTGTGTGTACAGTGCGGACCCCCACCCGTGTACGCACTGGGGGTCCGCACCGTACCTACACGGGTGGGGGTACGTGCCATACATACACGGGTGGGGGTCCGCACTGTACCTGGGGGGGTACGCACCGTACATACACGGGTGGGGGTCCACGCCGTACATACACGGGTGGGGGTCCGCACCATACCTAGGGGGGGTACGCGCCGTACATACACGGGTGGGGGTCCGTGCCGTACATACACGGGTGGGGGTCCGCACCGTACATACACGGGTGGGGGTCCGCACCGTACCTAGGGGGGTACGCGCCGTACATACACGGGTGGGGGTCTGCGCCGTACATACACGGGTGGGGGTCTGCACCGTACATACACGGGTGGGGGTCCGCACCATACCTGGGGGGGTACGCGCCGTACATACATGGGTGGGGGTCTGCGCCGAACATACATGGGTGGGGGTCCGCACCGTACACATGGGGGGCTGGCTGGGGGTACGGCGCGTCCATCCGTGGGGGGGCTGGGGGTACGGCGCGTCCATCCGCGGGGCTGGGGGGGTACGGCGCGTCCATCCGCGGGGCTGGGGGGGGCGGCACGTCCATCCGCGGGGCTGGAGGGTCGGCGCGTCCATCTGCGGGGGGGCTGGGGGTACGGCGCGTCCATCTGCGGGGCTGGGGGGGGTACGGCGCGTCCATCCACGGGGCTGGGGGGGTACGGCGTGTCCATCCGCGGGGCTGGGGGTGGTACGGCGCGTCCATCCGCGGGGCTGTGGGGGGGGACGGCGCATCCATCCGCGGGGCTGAGGGTGTACGGCGCGTCCATCCGCGGGGCTGGGGGGGACGGCGCGTACATACGGGGGGCTGGGGGGGTGTTCGGCGCGTATCGGGCACTTGTTTGGACGTCTCCATGGTTGCTATAGGAGTTCGCTCCGGGCGGACTTTTTACCATACGGTTGTACAATCGGACGGACGGTACGAATCGTACTTGCGCGCTCGGACTTCAGTTTTCAGATTCGTACGTAAAAATGTCAGGGGACGTGTCGGACACCTTTTCCGACCCGAGGACGTGTCGGGGAATTTACCCAATGCGATTCGTATGGACTTTTTCACATACGAATCGTACTTGCCAGTTTGTACGGGACTTGTACGATTCGTACGGTAAAAAATCCATATACGATTCGTACGGGGAATATTTTTCCAGGATCGGAATTGGCCCCATAATGTTTGGGTTGCCAAGGATGAGGAGCTAATGGAATCTACATGAGAAACAGTCAAACAACAATCTAATCAATGTTTTAACAATATTGGGAAGCTTAGGTCATTAAAAATCATCAATAACACAGCAACTTGGACTTGATTCCAAAGCCTTCACGGTCCAATTGTTCATTCACTACATAATTCAAAGACCTGAAAAATGGAATTTCCAAAAAGAAATTTAGAGCACTCATCAATTTACTTTCCAGATCCAAATATCTTATTAATTTACCACAATTATTATATGATAATGCGTAACCTACACAGCTGATCCAAATTGCTTTATTGTGTGTGCTCAGATTTTAGTTATCAAAAGACACACAGATGATGGATGGAATGCGCAGCGAATCAAACATTCACCCCAGTCAAGAGATCTGGGTTAAATCCATTGTTCTTTTGCTCACCATGCCACCCCAGTTTAGACCCAGCCATATGCACATCAGTCTTGACCCTGTTCCCCAAAGGAACTGTCCAGCCAGAATTGCCAAGCCAGGTCCTCCCTGGACCGGAAACAAGAAACCTGGGACCGGTTTAGGAGAATCACCCCTCATCAGCCAGGCTAGCTTGAATTCAGTGACACAGTGAGCCCGGGACCCACGCCTGGGAATATCCAGCGCACTTAGGGCAAGAAAGCAAAAGACACACAGATGAAGGAAGGAATGAAGAGTGAATCAAACATTCACCGCAAGTCAAGAGATCTGGGTGAAATCCCCTGTTCTTTTGCTCACCATGCCACCCCAGTTTAGGCCAAACCCTTTGCAAATCAGTCTTGACCGAGTTCTTGATGGGAACAGTCCAGCCAAAACTGCCACACCAGGACCTCCCTGGACTGAAAACAAGCATCCTGGGACTGGTTTCAGGGTATCACCCCTCATCAGCCAGGCTAGCTTCAATTCACTGACAAAGTGAGCCGTATACCTAGCCCACTTAGGGCCAGAAAGCAAAAGACATACATATGATGGACGGAATGCAGGATGAATCAAACATTTACCTCCAGTCAATAGATTTGGGTTAAGCCCATCATTCCTTTGCTCACCATGCCACCCCAACTGCGACCCAGCCATATGCAAATCAGTCTTCACCCTATTACTGATGGGCACAGTCCAGCCTAAACTGCCAAGCCAGGTCCTCCCTGGACTGGAGACAGTCATCCTGGGACCGGTTTCGGGGCATCATCCCATATCAACCAGGCTAGCTTGAATCCAGTGACACAGTGAGCTTGGGACCCACGTCTGGGTGTACCTGGCACACTTAGGGCGAGAAAGCAAAAGACACACAGATGATGGACAGAAAGCAGAGGAAATTAAACATTCTCCACCAGTCAAGCGATCTGGGTTACATCCATGGTACTTTTGCTCACCATGCCACCCCAGTTTAGACCCAGCCATATGCAAATCAGTCTTGACACTGTTCCTCATCGAAACAGCCCAGCCCGAACTGCCAAGCCAGGTCCTCCCTGGACCTGGAACAAGCAACCTGGGACCGGTTTTAGAGCATCACCCCTCATCAGTCAGGCTAGCTTGAATCCAGTGAAACAGTGATCCTAGGACCCATGTCAGGGCATACCCAGCGCACTAAGGGCAAGAAACCAAAAGACACACAGATGATGGACAGAATGCAGAGTCAATCAAACATTCACCCCCAATCCAGAGATCTGGGTTAAATTAATCGTTCTTCTGCTCACCTTGCCACCTCAGTTTAGACCCAGCCATATGCAAATCAGTCTTGACCTTGTTCCTCATGGGAACACTCCAGCCCGGACTGCCAAGCCAGGTCCTCCCTGGACCGGAAGCAAGCATCATGAGACCGGTGTCAGAGTGTTACCCTTCATCAGCTAGGCAAGCTTGCATCTAGTGGCACAGTGAGCAAGGGACCCCCACCTCGGCATAACCATTCCATTTAGGACAAAAAGTGTTGCTGCAAACAAATGATGGACGGAATGCTGAATGAATCATACATTCACCCCCAGTCAAGATACCTGGGTTAAATCCATTGTTCTTTTGCTCACATGAAGAACAGGGTCAGGACTGATTTTCATATGGCATGTTTACGCAACACTTTTTGTTTTACGTGTGGGTTCTGTGCTTTGCAGGGATATAGGGTGGGAAGTTACTTATTATTAATAAATATTTTGCAATTATTTATAATTATTTAATTGATAGTTATTTATGTTAAATATAGAAAAAAAATGTATGTTACATTTAACTTGCAGGTTGTGGGTTTTGTATGGGTATAGCGAGAGAAGTAAATTAAGTTTAATTATTTAAAATATGTATGTATATTATAAATAAATATTTAATTGATAATTAATTATGTACATTGTGCAATATTTGTTTTGGGGGGTGTTTTGTGTTTTTGTATGGGTAGAGGATTTGTAGGAAATTACAATAATTAATAAACAGTTTTAATGTTTAATAATTGTTAAATTGTTAATTATATAAATATGTAATTAAAATATTGTTTAGGTTATATGTGTGATTTGTATTTGTAGGAGTAAATGATGGGAAGTTAATTAAATATAATGCATTTATTTTGTAGTTAATTAGTATTATTAATTGTTCAATCGATTGTTAATTATGTACATTTTTCAATTAAAGTTTTTAAAATGTATATATTAGGTGTGGGTTGTTTTTTTGTACGGATAAAGGGTGGAAAGCTAATTAAATGGAATTGTTTTATTCACAGTCAATTAGTCTTAATATTTTAATAAATATTTAATAATGTAAAATTTGTAAATAATAAAAAGTTAGACATTTAATTTTAGATGTGTAGTATGTAGCTTGTAGAGGTATGGGGTAGAAAGTTACATAAGCAATACCAAAATTAAAAAGAGTACAATTTTTTTTTTAATTGTCATTTATTGTTGTATGTGTTAATTGTGTTATGCTTTTCAATTGTAAATAATGTTTTTGATAAACATAATATTTGTATTCATTTATAATATGTATTAAACATCGTAATAAATGAGTAATTTGATAAATCAAAAAGAATATAGATTTCTTATTTTTAAATATTTTTATTATTTGTTATTTACTATAGATTTGAAATTATTTATCTTACTTGAAGTGAAATAGTCTGTTTCTTCTAATACTGCATATGGTGCAGTGGCAGTAGTCCATTTCACCCCTCCGTAATCCAACACTTTCCCTACTATTGCACTGACTGGAGTGGGAATATACACAATTTTACCCCTCCAAAATCCAACACTTTTGCTACTGTTGCATTGACTGGAGTGGGAATAGTAAATCGTACCCCTCCACAATCCAACACTTTCCCTAATGTTGTACTGACTGGGGTGGGAATAGTACATTTTACCCATCCACAATCCTACACTTTCCCTACTGTAGTACTGAGTGGAGTAGAAAAAGTAAATATAGCCCTCTTACATCCAACACTTGCCCTACTGTTGCATTTACTCTAGTTTTACTGGTACATTTTACACCTCCTGAGTTTGACACTTTATCTACTATTTACAAGTTGTAGTGGGCATAGTATATGTATTAGTTTTAGAAATTTGTAGTTAACTTTATATTGTTGACATTTATATTAATTTGTTTTTTGTTATCTAAAATTATATTTATAATTATTAATGTTTTTAATATTTTATTTATTTTTAGTAAATTATAAATTGTTGTTTTGTTTGATTTTTTTATTTGCAATATTAATGGATTGCTCTTTAAATATTGTATGTTTTTGATCTATGTATATATATTCATTTTTTATATTAATACATTTTTTAAAGTATTACAAAATAATCTAAATTAAATAAAATATTTAATATTTTTTAATTAGATATATGAACATATTTTTTTATAATAATTTATATCTGTGTGTTTTCGTTTTTGAAAATAATTATAATTTTTATATTTTTCTAAAAATTATTATATATCATTTATTCTGATTATATTGATATTATTATTTAATGTAATTAATGTTTAATATTTAAATGTATATATATTTAAAAATCGCTACTTGAGACAACTGTCTTAGTAAAAAAAAATGTTTTAAATACTGTTGACATTTTAATTATAAGTTTATGGAGTCGATATTTTTAAAATCAATATTTTTGCCTCAATATTTTTGTATGTAGCTATTTTGGTAGTCGTTATTTTCCCAGTGAACCCACCCAATTTTAAATGACATGCTTTATCTACGACTTTGCTTCCAGCCTTGAGCTGAGGACCATGACAAGTTTTGGGAATGACTTTAGTGAGTGACAGTATGCTTCCACACATTGATAAAGGGTTTAAAATTGAGTATTGGGATGTAAGGTAACTTTATTGAAACTACTCCCTTACATAAGATTAAAGACAGACTTTTGGGACGTGAGGTAGGTGACTAAGAACTCAGGGCCTCCTTACGATGTTGGTCGGAGTTTCTCCGACCGACACCATTGTGGTTTGTAAACCAACCAACCTCAGGTTGGTGGTTCCGACTGCCTCATTTGGATAAGACCACACATGGTGCAGTGGCAAACTTTCATTTTTCATTGGAGCTTGTGCTGCTGGCGGAAAACGCACCCAGTGCAAGCTTCCGTTGAAAAATTGAAGTTTGTAAACATCTCTGCACCGTGTGGCAGGCACCTCATGGTGCCTGCCACATGGTGCAGGCTGTTGAGGGGGAAATGGCGAGGCAGCAGAGAGACAGGGTCTCTGCTAGGGGCCCTCAATGTCACTTTCTGACAGCCTTTTCATGTTGGAAAGGCCGACATAGAACGGCTGTCGGAAATCGACATCATAATCCTGATGGCGGAAAGGCTGGGCGTAAGGGATTATGAGTTCTTTCCTACCATGTCGGTCGGAAAGCCTCCGACCAGCGGTCGAAGGCTTTCTGACCAACATCGTAATCAGGCCCTTAGATAGGTATGACACCATGGTCGCAAGTATGTCAGCTACAGCTCAGAGATGCATTCTCCAGTAGAACGTGCTAAGTAGAAACAAATAAGATAGAGAGCTTCTTGAAATGTGTATCCCTTCACAGGAGCAAAAGCCTGGTTTCAATTGAACATTGCAGTACTATGTGGATTACTTAGGGCTCGATTACGATGTCGGTCGGAGGCCCCCGACCAACACCGTTGCGGTCTGGGTATCAATCAACAGACCTCCAGCACAACATGGTGCTGTCGCATACTCCATTTCTCCATGGGAGCTTTTGCTACGCCTGTAAACAGATTGTAGCGTATTTCCCATAGAGAAATGGGAGCTTGTGCAAATCCCTGGACTGTACAGGGATTTTCAGGGGGCACTGCCCCCTCAGCCCCCAACTGGAGGCCGCAGGGAGAAGAGGCCCTGCTAGGGGCCCACAAAGTCGCTTTCCGACAGGCTTTCCATGTCAGAAAACCTGTCATGGAAAGCCTGTCGGAAACGGACATTGTAATCTCAATGGGGGAAATGCCATTTTATGGGATTACGTTGCATTCTCCGACTGGCTGAAGGGCTTCTGGAGCCCGTCAGAATCCAGCCGGAATGACCGGCCAGTTTCACTTTACGCCGCCTAGATTGTAATTAGGCAGTCAGAAGTGAAACTGAGGTGTGATTTGGAAAGCCTCCGACCTGAAGTTCCCACTTCAGAACTCAAAACCTCCACTAGGCCACGTTGGTGTAGCTTACTTGTCACATTCATAAGCCTTTTAAGGATACATTTTGAATAGATTGTATAACTGGGCCAGGGGTGAAGCAAAATGTTTCTATTTGCAATAAAACCAAACCATTCATGATAGGAAGTGTGACAATGTACAAATTGAAAAAATAGGCGAGACTGTAGATATAGTTGGGAATTGTTATTGCCCTCAAAAGAATAAAGGCTCAAGTGTTTTATACTGGTTTTCATCTGGGTGGGTGATTCAGAAACATTTTACAACCCTGAATCTTAACACATTCTGGATTACTTCACAGACTCTAAATCATTACGATGGCAGTCGGAAAAGCTCCAAGCGGCATTCGGTTTGTCCGAATCCGTGTCGGAACCCATGTTTCCGACCAACTCAGAAACATTTCCGACCGACCCATTACGATGGTAGGTAACCGTTCGTTCCTTCCGACTCGGTTTTAACCGGCATTCGGAGGAACCGAGTAGGCCCGAGCCGACTCGTACGGTTCTATCGACTAGGTTTCTGGCCCACAGATTACGATGTCAGATTTGGACAGCCTTTCCGACTCGGTTTGTCGTAATTGGTTGATCCGACTCCCCAAACCCGAGTCGTTCGGAAACCATTCCGACACAAGTTGCTTGGAATGCTATTCAACCAACATCGTAATGAGGCCCTAAGATGTGTTATTACATCTTAGGGGCCAAGTCTAATGTCGGATGGATTGGAGTCCATCCCACATTGGTCAGGAACTGGAACCAAACAACCTCTCGTCATAGGTTCTAGACCTGCAAGTAGGATGCAACCGAACCCAGTTTGATCGCAATCCTATACTTAACAATGGGATCATGCATTCCAAACGGAATGCATGCTCGCATCGTTAAGTGCAGAGGTGCAGTTCATCCCTGCATGCCGTGCGAGGCACCCCTGCTGGGGGCCCCCAGAGACAGTTTCCCAATGCCTTTCTGTGTCAGAAAAGGCAGGCACAGAAAGGCAGTGGAAAACTGCCATATTACTCCCTCGGCTGGAAAGTACTGAAGGGTTTCCGGATGGCGGACGGGTTAGTCGGAAGCCATCCGGAAAACCAAGTCGGATTCCTTTCCGACCGAACCCATCAGAATGGCTCGTTCGGAAAGGAAATTACAAGTACTGAAAGACGAGTGCCTACATTCAAATGTTCAAAATGTAGAAACAAGAATACTGTATCACAGGGCCAGTATATCATTGGCATTTTAGGCACAATCAGGTAGGTTGCCATTTAGATAGGTCTAAAACATCTAGGCTGTCAGTGTGACCCCGTATTTTCTTCAGTCACACGTCTCGCCTACACCCCCGACTCACGAACTGTAGACTCCTCTCCCCACTTCTATATTTCTCCCACGGGGACCATATTTTATCACATTTTTTCGCGCAGTCCGTGCTGTCATATATAACCTTTTCCGCTTGGTGGCACCAATCAAGGTCAGTTTCCCATTCTGCCACCGCTGGGGGTATGTGTGACCCCCACCTTCTCGCTATGTTGCACTTTGCCACTGCGGCTGCTAAGGCCAGCCAGGTTCTTCTGTGCCTAGGCCAGTCTTCCTCCCCCTTAATCAGCAATAAAAGACCATTGGCATCTACATGTATCTCTTTTCCTGTAACGTTTCCCATTATCGTTGTCACTCTTTGCCAAAACCAGCGAATTATCGGGCATTCTCATATAATATGGAAAAAGGATCCCTCCGCTCTGCAGCCTCTTATGCAGTGCGCCAATTGTACTTTTTGCCATTTGTACAACAGTGTGCAGGGGTAGTAGGAGCGATGTAGCATCCTAAACTGTATTAATCTGAATCGCGACCTATTCACTATCTCTCTAGGTCCCTGTGACGCATAGGTCCACTCTTCATCTTCTATATTACCTAAATCCACCATCCAGGCTGCTCGTAGGGAGGTCAGGGGGTCTGGTGCGTTATATACCATTTTAAAAAATATTGTAGAAGTCCATTTGTCTAGTATGGGATCTGATAATAAATCTGTCTTCCAGAGGGAGACAGATTATGTCTATTTGGTGGCTCCAAAAGGGCAAAATATGGATGTTGCCAAAGGGTTGCTGAGGTAGGAAACATTCAGGGGCCCATTACGATGGCGGTAGCACCACTACAGTCAGGATGTCTGTGGCAGGTCCACCGCCATCGCATCATGCAAGACCGCCTGCCGCATTAGGATGGTGGGCAGATGGTCGGAGCTCATTGGACAGTCAAACGGACTGTAATCCCTACAACTGTGGTGATGCCTGTACAGGCACCGCCGTAGGGATTGCAATGTTTGTTTCCGCCAGCAGTTTCATGGCGGTTAACCCGCCATGAAAAGGCAGGCGGAAAGTGACTTGGGGCCCATGGCGGGTCCCCCTTTCTCCCTGGACCTCCACCATGGGCTCTGGGGGCAATTATGGTGCCCCCTAAACATCCCTGCACGATGTGACAGGCACCACATGGTGCAGGGATGTTGGAAGTTTGAAATGTCTTTTTCTGTATTGCAGCGTGTGCTGCAGCCCGCAGCACACGCCGCAATACAACAGATACACATTGCGACTTTCAAGGCGGTCGCATCGTAATACCGGAAACGGGACTGGTCCCATTCCCGACAGGATGGCGGTTGGACGAAAGTGCGATCCCCATCATAATGAGGCCCTTAGTGTTAGAAATTCAAACCATGTCAAATGTTTTGAGATTGAATTGAGCTTTAATTCTGCCAATAGACAGGTACTTCAGTCAGACTTGTTCTAACATCATTTGGGAGCCGATTCCGATCCTGTAAAACCCGTGTACAAATGGTCGTACGGAGCGTTTTCTCCGTACGACTCGTACCCGGGAAATCCACCGTACAAACCAGCAAGTACGATTCATACAGAAATACCATTTCCGTACGAATCGTAAAAAACACAGTGCGGCTAAAAAATACATACAATTCCGATCCTGGACAGCGCGTACACGACGTCCGCACGGAGTCAGGCAGCGTTTTACAGACCAGCAAGTACGATTCGTACCCACAGCACTCCGCACGGCTATATTTTTACGCGAGCCAAAAAGTGCCGGAAAAGTTAAGTACGCCGCGATGCACGAGGAAAAGGGGGCCCGGTACGCACCGTACCCCCAGCCCCCCGTATGTACGCAACGTACCCCCAGCCCCCCGGATGTACGCACCGTACCCCCAGCCCCCCGCATGTACGCACCGTACCCCCAGCCCCCTGGATGTACGTACCGTACCCCCAGCCGCCCGTATGTAGGCACCGTACCCCCAGCCCCCCGGATGTAGGCACCGTACCCCCAGCTCCCCGTATGTACGCACCGTACCGCCAGCCCCCCGTATGTACGCACTGTACCCCCAGCCCCCCGGATGTATGCACCATACTCCCAGCCCCCGGATGTACGCACCGTACCCCGAGCGCTACACGCTGGGGGTACGGTGCATACATACGGGGGTCTGGGGGTACGGTGCGTACATACGGGGGCTGGGGGTACGGTGCGTACATACGGGGGCTGAGGGTATGCGCTGGGGGTACGGTGCGTACATATGGGAGGCTGGGGGTACGGTGTTCGGGTATGGTGCGTACAGGTGCGGGGCTGTGCTACGGTGTTGGGGTACGGTGTGTACAGGTGCGGGGCTGTGCTACGGTGTTGGGGTACGGTGCGGAGGGGGGGTACGGTGCTGACATACGGGGGTATGGTGCTGACATGTGCGGGGTGAGGGGGGCTGTGCGACTCGTATCCAGGCACAAGTTTACCCGTGTACATGTAGGCTACAGTGTTCACTCTGTACGGGGCCTTTTACATGCGGTTGTGTATTCGGACGGGCGTTACGGATCGTACTTGCGCGCTCGGACTTCTGTTTTACGATTTGCACGTAAAAATGTCCGGCTCCCTATCGGACACTTTTCCCGACGCTATTCGGACGTAAAAATTTACGGCTCCCTCTCGGACCATTTTCCCGACGCAATTCGTATGTATTTTTCATGTACGAATCGTACTTCGCAGTTTTTACGGTAGTTGTCCGATTCGTACGTGAAAATATACGGATACGAGTCGTACGCAATTTTTTTTTCCCGGATCGGAATCGGCACCTTGGTGTATAACATTGACAGCTTTTTGGAGATTTTGCCGCAGTAATATACATTTTGGTTTCATCATGGTGAAGGTCCCGCAGCAGGATGAACACTAGCAATTAATAATTTAAAGCCAGGCTCGCACTTAGGACTTCAATCTATTTTTAAGAAGAATTTGAGCGAAATATACATTACTTCCAATGACAATCATATGTGATCTAGGCTTCATATATTGACTTCACATTGTGGAAAGGAACTACTTTTTTTGTTCTTAAAGGTAAAATATTTCTTGGGATTTCCCCACTTCCCTCCCTGGATTTGTGGAAAAGACTGACCTTTTCCAGGTTGAAAATGGGTAAGAAAAAGCTTGCGAATGTCTACAATAATGTAGGTTTATAGGATTGCACTAGGATAGCCCAAATTCCCAGCTCATTCGAGCTCTGGAGCACCTAATCCACACCAATGCTTGATTTCCTTACATAAAACTGTTTGTATGAGTATTTCCTTAAACAAACTTTTTGGAATTCCGCGGAGTTTTTGCGGAACACTTCCTTAGATCAACTGCTTTCAATTCCAAAAGGTGATTTTACTCTGGTAATACAGGGTATGTGCTACGAAGAACAAACAAAAAAAAATTAAACAGCTTTTTTGGATCAGATCCAGAGAGTTTAATGGCATGACAAGTTATGCTAGCTGTGTTCATTGCCAAAATATTGCAGAAGACCTTAGTCAGTTTCAAAATGTCCTATTGCTATGGACTGGGACACAAACCTGTATTATCCTCATGGAAGCCAAACTTCTTGATGAGTATATTAGGCGGGCGGTCGGAAGTGTCGTCGGATTTGGCAATGAGCCCCTCCTTCACGGACTCGAACCCACTAATGATCACCACGTTATCCCAGCAGAACTGCAAGCTGAAGACATCGCCATACGTTTTCCTCAGCTGCAGCAAAGAAAGCGGGGAAATAGAGGGGAAAACATTAAGGCCAGTGAAGAAAACATTTTAAAATGCTGCTATTGGATGTCCTTAATGTTAAGTAAGGCAGTGAGTGGTTGGTGTTAAAACCTTGTACCACCATATTATGAAAGCAGATTTGTTGATGCGGTAATGTGTGACGAAGATACTAGTGCATATTTGTTGTGCTGAGTTTTGTTGTGATGGTGATGTGTTGTGGTTTTTTTACTGTCGTGTTTTCTGTGCTGCATTATTCCATTGTGTTATTGCTGTTATCATGTGTTTGTATTTGTGTCGTGTTTGTGCTGGCACTATAATTTTTGTGCTGTTATTTTGCTTTGCGTTTTGTTATTGTTTTGTTTTCTGTTGTGCTGTGTGAGTGCTTTAGAATTAAGAAAAACACAACTACTTTTCCAGCCCAAAGCATCACATTCCTTTTAAGTTCCAGTGGCAACAAACATTTACTACAAACATTTACTACTACATTTACTGTCTATTGTGCTCAAAACTATAGCAGAGACGGGTCTTAAATAAACACTTTCAGTGATTACTTGTAATCTATCGATCAAACACAGAAAGAGAAAGAGACATACATTATGGCTTGTGGACTGATGGGATATAGAAACTGAATGAGGGCCTGAAAAGAGAGTAGAGGAGATAGAAAGGCATACTCACCATTAGATACAAGCACAGGTGTTACATAGACTTTAGTAACCGTTAATTGATAACTCAAACTGAGGGGCATATTTATGGGAAAATGTTGGAGTGCGCAGCTGTGCCAAATTTGGCAGCGCCGAGCTCCAACATATTCAAAATACAGGTATGCGCCATATTCACAAGAATATGGTGCACCCCTGTGTTTCCCCTAGCACTGGCACTAAATGCAGCTGCCTAGTGCCAATGCAGTACAAAAGGGGGTGGTGATGGACGGAGCATCAGAACCAATCAAACACTCACACCCAGTCAACTGATCCGGCCATCACCACCCCCTTTTGTACCGCTTAGTTCGCCAGGATATGCTCAGACGTTGAGTCCCTTGCTCACTTTGCCACTGGATTCAAGCAAGCCTGGCTGAAGACGGCTGCAATGCCAGAAACCGGTCCTAGGAAGCTTGTTTCCGGTCCAGGGAAGGCATTTCTTGGCATTTCGGGCTGGACTGTTCCCATGAGGCACAGGGTCAGACTGATTTGCATATGGCCATGTCTGAATTGGGGTGGCAGAGTGGGCTAAAGAATGGTGATGGATTAAACCCAGATCAGTTGACTGGGGGTGAGTGCTTGCAATGTTCAACACTCCGTCCATCATTTCCTTTGGTTTTTGCTTTGTTCGCCATAAGTTGGCAGGGTTTTCTCAGACGTGAGTCCCTTGCTCACTTTGCCACTGGATTCAAGCAAGCCTGGCTGAAGACGGCTGAAATGCCAGAAACCGGTCCTAGGAAGCTTGTTTCCGGTCCAGGGAAGGCATGGCTTGGCAGTTCGGGCTGCACTGTTCCCAAGAGGCACAGGGTCAGACTGATTTGCATATGGCCATGTCTGAACTGGGGTGGCAGAGTGGGCTAAAGAACGGTGATGGATCAAACTCAGATCTGTGGACTGGGTGTGTGTGTTTGATTGGCTCTGATGCTCCGTCCATTACCACCCCCTTTTGTACCGCCTAGTGCCAATGCAGGCACCTTTGCAGAACAGGGTAAGGGTGCCTGCAATGCAGGCAATGATTGTTTATGTTCAGGAAGGTGCCACTTCCTGCACATAAACAATCACTCATGGCATTTTGCTCTTTCTATGTGTGCTGCAGAATGCAGCACACATACAAAAAGCAAAAACGAGGAGAAATAATTTTATTTCTCCTCGTTTTGCAATTCTAACGCCTTCTCTTGCATGGTGTTAGTTTTTGGAGCTGCCTCGAATTTACACCTCCTTTTGAATCTGGGGCAGCATCAGAAGCAATAGGTGTTGAAGGGAACACCAATAGCAACATCGACTGCTCAGCCATTTCATGCTAAGTGACCTTAATGCCATTTTGTAAATATGGAAAAGGGCATATTGCCACCATAACATCGCTAAAAGTGACTCTATGGTGGTGATATCCCCTTGTAAGTATGCCCCTGAGTTGTTATGCTGGGGCAAAAGCAGTGGAGGACAGAGTGTGCACCTTCACCAGAGACTAAATGAAAATGACAAAATGTCCATGTTCATTGTGACAGGTAACTTGTCCCAAGGGACCCTTCATTTCCACAAAAAATTAATGGTCCACATTACCACTGATGTCAATGACAATTTCTCTTTATTGACCTACAAAAGCTTTGCAAGGCATGGCCAACACTCCAAGAGTGCAGACGAATCCTGCAAAGTGAATAAGGATGCACCCTAAGAATTGTAATGTACCATACTGAGAAAATAGATATAATCTCAACTCCTTAAAAGATTGCAGAAGAAAAGTGGGAGTGCACAGGGTGGACTTGTTGTCCAGATACCTGGGAGTGCTTGACTCCTGACATGGACTACATTCATTGAAGTAGGGTGAAGTAATCGTGCGGGGACTTTTTTCAATGTTGAGACAACCTAAATGATGCTGCAAGTAGACAGGGTCACAGGACACCTGCCTGAGAAGTCCTGTAAGAAAACAATTTGTATGCTTGCAATATTGCTGCAGAGAATCGGTGTTTATCAAGGTAACTGACTTTAACCAAAACCTTTCAGCTTCTGCCGAGCCACGGGTTGAGGGTCTCTAGTAAAAATTATCTGGAAATTCCTGACCCTTAGTAGGAGTTTTATTTAAATTTCTATTTTTTCTTAGTGTAGTTATATTTTTCCCCCTATTAAGTAAATAAGGGGCATATTAACAAGGGCCGGCGATACATATCGCAAAGCGCGCTTAGCGCTTGCATATTTATCGCCGGCTATCTCTGGAATTTATCACCCGGTTTGCGCGTTATTAACAACGCACATTGCAGAGGCGATAAAAATTCCAGAGATAGTTGGGATATTGCCGTTTTCCATGGTGGAAGACGGCGATATATTAGATGATAGGGCCTGTGGTCTTAGCCACAAAATACACCCCCCATGATAAGTATGCCTTAGTCAGGAATTTAACAGACGTTAAATTCCTGCGTTAAGGCATACTTAACGCGAGTTTAAAAATCGCTACACTCCCTTGTTAGTATCGCGAAGCTGCCTTCACAATATTTTCCCAAGGGAGTCTTGTCAGGCACGCCTCCTTTGCATCTCATTAGCGATGCGATCTGAGGCGTGCTGCAAACGGGCGCTAAGTCAGCAAGACACGCGATAGCGTGTCTTCGCTGATAAGGCGATGAAATTATCGCCACTTTTCGCCCAAAAACGGACGCAAAAGCGGCGATAATTTCATATCGCCGCCTTGTTAATATGCCCCTAAGTTCTTATCACCAGAACTTCTTGTGCCTTCTTAAGGTTTACGCTTTGCTTTTAACCCATTTGAATGCAAATGGGTTAAGAGTTAGCTATTTCCCTAAGAATCGATGCACCCGACAATTGAAACCCTTTTACATTCACAAACCCTGAAATTTAGGGAATTATAGTGTTTTTGACCACAACATGGTATTTGAGTATGTCTTAAACCCGTTTTGTGAGTTGTAAAAGCCTGTCCAACTCACAAAGGGGGTTGTAAATAAGCCCTATTTGCAAATAGGTGGTGTGAAAGAGATGTTGCCTCCTAATCGCGAATAGAATTGGCATGTATCAATGGTTTGAGAGAGAAATTGTGATTACCAACCTTTGAAAAGTTATGGACACCTCAAAGGGTGTTGTAAATGACTCGCAAAGTGAAAGCTGTCCTCGTGCCATTGAGTGATTTTGGTAGTAGTGGCATCATTGAGACTGTTAATTTGAAGTAAACGGTATGATGGACTGTTCTTTCACTAAGATAAGTTCCTCTGCCATGAATATGGCATGAAAATATAGACTATATCATGTCTTATCCTTATGGTAAATTGAACACTTTAAGGCCATCGAGAATCCCTGCAGTCAGGTGGAAGTCAGATCTTGTAATCCAGGCATTGAGGTCTAGGTTGCATTGATTAGATTAGTCAATTATGATGTCCAATACAGAGTTCTGTAGGGTGTTAGTGAATGTTGTATTATGTAGAGGTTGACAGTAGGTTAGAAAGAATGAGGTGGTAAGGTTTGGGAGTTCTGACCAGCAAGTAAACAAAGATTCACACTCTGGTGTTAGGTTATTGGTATATGAATGTACCCTGCATTATGTACAGTCTTGTCCAACTGCGAGTATCTGGTATCTTGTTTATTGGATTTTCACCCTAGCCTCATGCTAATCTAGTTTTGCACAAAGGCCTAGACCAGTGTCTTCATGTGTATCTGGGCCTGAACTTGCACTATACCAAGTGGGTCATGTCAGATGTGCTCTCCATAGTGACAGAGACCAATTGTCCCTGTCACAGGTTCAAGCATGTATCACTGTGGCAGTAGCATGTCATATTTTTTGTGATCTTAGTGTAACCAGACCTTTTTTCTGGTGTCACAGAAGTGTAGTCTACTGACCCACAGGAGTAAAGTTCCACTGCAATAGACAAATCTTGACCCCTGAACTGATATCCTGAGTGCATGTGAACATGTATGTATGTGTGTGGTCTGTGAGCAGCACACATTGTGAATGTGTTAGTGAACCAGAGGAAGAAAGGCATGTGGGTTCCATTTTGGAAGTCCCAAGCCTGTTCATGTGAGCAGGATTGAGGTGAGATTTCAATTTCAGATAAAGGAAGTATATTGCTGACATTTCAGAGACTGGATGGAAGGTACGTGAACACTGAATGGGGGAAAGAGGAGACAAGCCCCCTTATAAATGCAATGAGGCCCATTTGCTGTAGAGAGCTGTTGATTAGTCTCCCTAAATAATGTCACTTGGTGGATGGCAAGGCAGAATGTGTGAAGGCCCCCTTAAGAAAGGGGATAGTCTTTAGTATCTCTTCCTGGTTACTGGCCAGTGTGGCTGTGGTAGCCAAGTGCAGAGTGTTGACACCTCTTTGTTCCTCTGTTGTTGCCACTGCAACCTGGGGACAACCCTACTCTGAGGAGCATCACTCTAGACAAAGGCCGAGTCTTAAAGACAGCCTGAGATGGATACATGATAGAAGAACCTGGTTCTGAAAGTGCAGATAGAGAATATACACTAACATATCCGCTGTACCTGTAAAAAAATAAAAGTTGTTGACCTACTTCTTCCAGTTCCAAGTTCTCTTCGACAAAGAATGGGATGGTCCCCATAGTACCTGGGGGACAACTGCGCAACCCGGGCTGGTGTTTGCCTGACAGCCAGCTCACCGGAGCCTGACCTGAAAGAAGAGCTGTTCCTTGCCATGCAATGCCTGGGGGCTCCTGTCTGGTAAAAGAGGGATGGAGCGAGTAAACCCTGCAGGAGTGGACTACTTGAGTGGCCTACAGTAGTGAACACTGTTGCTTAGGGTTCATCTGACAGAGACAGATGGAATCATGCCTAGCAGCTCCAAGCCCACAGCCAGTCTCTATTGCATAAAATGGAGTCATGGCACTGCAGAAGTTTGTCACCCTGCTGACATTGCTGATGCAGCCATAGAACTTGTCCCAAAGTGTGCCTGAGTGGTCTGCACCTCTGTAGAGAAAATTATTGCTAAATCATGACACTCACCAAGTGTACCTGAATAGATTTTGCTGGTGCAGGAATGGCATTTGTCTAGAGTTAGCTCAAGTGTTCTGGGCCGCTAAAGAAGATAATTGTGTAGGCCCCTGGACTTGTCCAGCATGTGCTGTGTCAACTACACAGCTAAAAGTGAAGCTACTGATATGAGACACTTGCCACTGCATGCCCGAGTTACTGTGCAGCTGTGAGGGGCTGACCAAGAGTTCATCTGAAAGGATGTAGCAACCGCTGCTGCACTAAAGCATCTTCAAGCCACTCAGCTGAAGGACATGGACCTGGGATCAGAAGAGGACTAAAATGCTGCCCCGACCTAGGGAGGACCAAGCCACTGAGTTGATAACTCAATCAGTCCAGCTGGAATTAGTCCATGCTGTGACCTGTGACCCACTCTTCATCGATGCCCTTTGTCTAGAAGAAGACAGCTGCACTCTTGCTGCTGCCTCCGGACAATACGGCATAGCCCACATCTGCTCAACTGGAGATGCGCCTGGAACTGGCTTGTCTCATTTGTGTCAATTAGGGTGACAACTGGATAGAAGATCAGAGCTCACTCATATTGAACTATCATAGTGCACCTTTCTGAATGAACTTGTGATTTGCTAACAAGGGGTGCAATTTATTGGCACCATTTTTGGATCAGGTGAATCCTTTTGATTTGTTCATATGCTGACCCTAGAATTCGGCCAATCTCACTTCATTAGTTCCTCACAAGGTGTTTTGACTGCCCCCTGTTGAGGAACCTTAACTCTGTTAACTCCTCCCTTTTAGCCCATATGTGGGCACCATTGATGCACTGACTCTGGCCCCATTCCAGCAGACACCCACTTTTTACCATGTTACAGAAAACCTGAGCTCTTGCCTTCAATTCAGTTGTCATCTTGATTGCCATGATAGTCATTCATTCTGTTTGCCAGCCCTGCATCCACAATCATTCAGCTTAGGACCACATAACCCGTTTCCATAGTGCTTAGCTGTGGTCTCCAGTCCTGATGATGACATCTCACTCACAACTGAGGTCAAAATACCACTGGCTAACCAACACATGAACTTCCCAACCGCTTATGTTTCATACACTTTTGAGTCCGAGAGTAATTTGTTTTTCTCTTTATACACGTTACTCCCTCACATTTGCCACACCGTGTGATCACTTTTCAGAGCTCTTAATTGATTATTGTTGAGTACTAATAAATAAAGATATTTCTATCTGGTTGGTTGTACATTATGATTAAAACATTTGATTTTTCCTCTTGGGTGAATTATGCATCTGTATATTGATAAATTCATGATTTGAATTAGTCCGCAGTGAACTGTTGTTTTCTGTATCAAAATAATTGCTCTTATTGCTTGATCGGCGTATTTAGTCAACCCTTTTGTTAGATTACTGCCAAGCATGGGCACTGCAGTGTCCTGAGAGTTAGAAATGATGGAACCCTTTTGGCTCATGATAGACTCCGTTGAAATGTGTCATAAGTGTTAGAGCAAAATGCAATGAAGCCTGGTTTAAAATTCGAGTTCGCAGTTACACAAAGGCAAATAAAGTAGTGTAATACTAAGCCCCGTGTGTGGTGTAGTCATTTGCGAGTAATCAGGCTGGGGAGAATGCTACAACTGGCAACGAGCTTGGGGACAATTAAACCGAAGAACGATAGTGCTCTCCCAGAGAGTTTACCGTGGTCCAATCAAACTGAATGTGCATGCCAAGTGTTGCAGTCGAAGTACAGAACCTACGCTTAACGCATGTGGATTCAAAGCGCACCTCAAGCCATTGTAAAAAAGTTGAAAACCACAAAAGCACTGCAATGAAATCTACGTGTCGGTGACCAAGCACCTGCTGGTCAGAACGTACTAAAAGGTACTGCACTGCTATGCAATATATAGTCAGACATAATACGGAGCGTTAATACTGAAGGCAGATGCAAACACATTTTCAAAGATCAGCTATTGATAATCACAAATTGCAAGATAACATTACAATTATAAAGTGGTGAAGACAAAAAGCATGCAAAGAGCGGCCAAAGGATTAAACTGTTATTTACTCACCAGAACCCGGGTAAAGTTAGCCGGTACAACTTCAGCACCAGCCGGCGCAACAGGGGTTGTATTTGACAAGTGCGCCACAATCACCACAATCTTTGATATCTTCAGAATAGTGAATGGTGTTCATGGAGGCGACTACTGAGGCCGTTTTTTCAAAAGTCATTCAGGATGATCCAGAGGCAAGCACATCTCAAGGCTTCAGAGATGGCCCACACAAGCAGGTTCAGGATGACAAGCCAAGGGAGCTGGTGAGAGCTCCACCCTCAATGTCAGCTACTTCCATAAATGGCTACAATGCTTCCGCTTTCCTGAAACTACCACCACCATTCCATACAGCCAGAGAGCAAAAAATGTTTTACGATAGATGGACTGCTTGGATGGAGACATTTGATGATTTCATTGATGCACTTGAAGAGACTGATACCAAAAAGATTATCAAGTATCTCAATAATCTTGCTGGTGATATTGTAAAAGAAGTCATAAAGAAAATGCTGCGAACTGACAAAGAAGTCACATATCAGATTAAAGAAGGGTTGAATCTCAAGTTTAATCTATACCAAATGTTTATTACGAATTATAAATCTTCAACCAAGAACGCCAGAAAGTTAGTAAAACCATTTCTAAATTTGTAGAGACTTGACACGCTTATCAGAAATTTAGTTCAGTTAATTTAATAATGAAGAAGTTATGAGTATGAGAGTTATTGACAGATGCTTGTCAGATTCCTAGGGAAGACGAATACTGAGAAAAACTCTTAGTCTGGAGCGATTGTTAGTGGCTGCCAGAGCCGAAGAGCATGCCGATAGACAAGCTGCTGGCATGGAGGCGGGAGGTGCCTGAAATGAATCCGTCATGAGTGTGAAAAGTAAGCCAAAACAAAAGACTGAAGGACACAAAGTGATGTCTACATGTAAAAAGAAGCTGTGCTTTAGATGTGGATTTTCATTTCCACACAAAGGCAAATATCCTGCTTTTGGACAGATATGTAAAGTGTGTGGTGAGAAGAACTATTTTGTGATGGTTTGCAGGGCAAAGGAAAAACTAAGTGCAACGTTCGACGCACACCCACATGGTCAAGTGGCAACATCAGTTAAGACAAATCGACACTGAACGAAGTTGATTGTCATCTAAATCCTCATCAAACAGTTATTCTGTATCAGTATCAAGTGAAAGTGCAGAAACGTATTGTGCCTTGTCGATGTTTCCCTCAGAAAAGTGTGCACATGTTGGTTGGCCGCCATGTCAGTCAAGAAAGATCAATATGCCAAAGTACCAAAGTCCTTAAAACCTTATGCGAAGATTACACGGTCGTTAGATACCTTTCATTATCGACAGTGATGCAACGATAAACATTATGTTTGAGGAGAAATATAATGAATTATCTCCATTGCTGCAACTTACGCCTTCAAAGCCAAATTGTATACATGGGCTACATCGACGCCCTTAAAAAGTCAATGTTCATTTGTAGCGAAGCACAAGAAAACGAAGGTGCAAGCACCCATCCATGTCCTTCAAGGCACTGCATCAAGTGCCAGTCTATTCATTTTCAGCACAGCCGCTGATATGGGACTGATTTCCGTGAATCACAACATAAATGCGCACCGCAGTATAGTAAGTCAGTTCCCTTCGTTATTTCATACTTTGGGAAAGATTTAGACCATGAAAGTTAAGTTACATATTAATGAGGATATCTGTCCTGTTGCTCAGAGACAGAGACAAATTGCTTTCTATCTGCAAGAAGTTATTGAAAAAGAACTTGGATCACTACTTAAGCATGATATTGTTGAGAGCTCCACTGGTCCTATGCCATGGGTTTCCCTTAGTAGTAGTGCCTAAAAAGGACCTTGTCAGTCCACTCAAGAAAAACTTTATTTGGTTTTCACAACCATAAAGCATGATACTGAAAATTTTGTTTAAAAAAATCAATTACAAAGATTTAAAACAAAGTTTCATGATAAGATCATTCATTTAAAAAATAAAAATTGTTTTTTTTTACAATTCATGTAAAGTTTCCAACTCGTTTATGACCTAGTTCATTTTTTATTGTCCACTATTCGGAAAAGTGTATCAATCAAGGTAAGAAACTTCGCCCCTCGACAGATTAAGATGGTTGATGTGCCCCCATCCAACAAGTTACAGTTTGTCTACAGGTACGAAAGTTACGTTCTTTTAAAATGAGTTTTAAAAGTCTCCTTCTTGCTTCTTTCACTGTAGGGCAGACACACATCAAATGGCATAAAGATTCATTATAATATCCACATAAACGGCAATTTGCATTTAGATGTTTTCTTTTCCATGTTTGTCGCAAATCCTTCGTTTCATATTCTCCAAACCGGAACAACTTGAAACTCTTTTTTAGAACCAATCGAAAATGTGCCACTAAATAAGCTTGCGGTTTTGGTTTAACGTTAGAATTTAGGACCATTTATTTGTTTATATTCTTATAAACATTTCTAAGAATGTTTGCGTTTTACCAGTAATTTCTTGTCTTCGAAAAAGGACAGATTTTTTGCGGCACTATTACACATTCTATTAAATGCCGCCCTTTCCATCTTACTGTCCCATGCCCCTTGTATGTCTAGTGCCGCCAATGCTGATCGTAAGTATTCGCCCCATGAGTACGATGTATTCAATTCAAACTGAGCCTTTATTTCAGTCCAACATAGGTTATTTAGAGAACCAGGATCTGAGGAACGGAGTTTCTAACACAGTTTCACAAAAACAGATTGTCGCTGGAATTCCTGATTTTGTAAGCCGAATTCCAGGCGGATCTGTGCTGGTGAAATACTTTTCGTAAGATTAAAAACGGCTCTATACACCTTTATCTGTAGTTCGTTTAAGACTTAAAATTCCTGGCCATGCCATATTTCCAAACCGTATGCCAGTGCCGGAAGTAATTGAGAGGCCATTACTTTCAAAAGATGACTGTATGATGGGCAACTCAGTTTTTGTTTCAATTGTTTATATGCAAAGATTAGTGTTTGAGCCTTTGCTCTTTTCTGTTCAGTGAAGGACATAGCTCGACCCAAGTTAACCCCCAGATACTTATAGGTACAAACGTCCTCTTTTTGTTTGTCTTTGGCAAACCACCTGAACTTTCCTGGACTAGGGCCTGCTAATCGCACAACTTTTGTTTTTTTCTTATTTATCTCTAGCCCTTGCTGGTCGAAATAATTTATCAGGTGGTTAATGACTCTTTGCAAGCCAATTGGAGTTTGGCTCAAGACCACTATATCATCTGCATATTGCAGGTACTGTATATGGTCTTCAGCTAACTTTGGAGGAAGACCGTTTATTTTTAGCAAATAAGATTGCAGGTCTGCGAGGTACAGGTTAAAAAGGCTTGGGGCAAAACACAACCCTGTTTCAGGCCATTGTAAATGTTTATTTTGGACGATAGAATGCTACCGTCTCCCAGCTTCACCCTTGCCCAGGTTTCACTATGGAGAGCTACTATGGCGCTAATTAGTTGTTGTGGTAATCCCCATTCTTTTAGTTTCATCCAGAGTCGATCTCGTGGGACTCTGTCAAAGGTGGATTTTAGATCTATAAAACATGCAAAAAGTCCTGTGTTCTTAATTGTGGCTTTTTCCGTGAGGATTGCTAACGCTGCCAGGTACGTAGTTGTACCCATTCCTTGTCTGAAACCAGTTTGATTTTTGGGGATTATACCGTGTGACTCTGTCCATGCTTGTAGATCTAACAGGATGCAAGATGCATAAAGTTTTTCCTCCACGTCCATCAAGGCTATAAGCCTATAATTCCCAGGCTCATTGCAACTTCCGTTCTTATAAATGGGGTGAAATAGACTCCCTTTCCAAGAATATAGAGACTTATTTTGAGAGTACAGATAATTGAATAGTGGCGTGAGGTATTTGCCCAAAGATCTGGTTCTTGTTTAAAAAGTGCGTTTGGAAGGCCATTTGGCCCTGCTGCTCCCTCTGTTTTCAGTTTTGTTATTACTTCTTTTAGTTGTGTACTGTTGGTTAAAGGGTTTGAGCCACTCTGGCATAATTCCTTAAGGTCTTTTTCAGGTTGCACGTTTTCCAGAGTTGATGGACAGTTTGCGATTGCACTCTGCTTTTCCTCCTGCAAGGCTTCCAGATCACATTCCAGCCTCGGTTGCTCATCATTCTTTGTGAAGTTATATAAGTTTTGTATGTGTTGTGCCCATTTTACCTTGCTTATTCCTGCCATTTGGTACGTTTTTGTTCCCTTTATTAACTTGTTTATTATGCCACAAAACTCGCAGCTGTTTGGCAATTTGCTGGCCCAAAGTAATTGCTCCCAGAGTTTTTCCATATGCTCTTATTTTGCACTCCTCCTTGTATGTCTTCCTCATATCTTTAATGTGCTGCTTGTTTACTATTTTTCCTGCTCTTGCTGTGACTGTTCTTTTTCTCACCGCCTTTGCTATTTCCCTTTTCTGGTCACGCAGCTGAATATTATACCATGGTTCGTATATTCTTCCCTGTGGTCCTGGGCATACTGGAAGTGCTGCAAATGTATTAACTAAGGTTTTCCCTAACGTTTCCCAAGCCTCTTCTAATGATAGAACACTGTGCGACCCACTATTGTTTATATATTTATGTGCGACATCCATAGTTCATTTGATGTTTTTGCCGCGCCATTTTAGCTTCCTTAAGTTGTATATTACAGGCATTTCTGTTAAAGTTGTGGTGATCTTTTTCTCAAACTAATTTGCATGCAAAGCTAGAACTTGAGGAAGGTGGTCGCTTTCAGGGCGGGATTGGATATGGAACGATTCAACTAAATGGAGTAATTCATTACTAACCATTGTGTAATCAATAGTGGATTGTTTTTTCCCACTTAAGAAGGTAATGCCAGCTGGCCGGTCTCCCTTTATTTTTCCATTCAGAAAGTATACACCAAGGGTTTCCAATTCATGTTTTTGGTTATTGACCTCAAGCTCCTTTTGACATACTCTTTTTTTCAAATTAGTCCATATTATTTTAGTATTAAAATCACGTGAGATTATCAACTCACTGCCTTGGTGGTTGGTTTGCAAGACCTTTACCAAGTTTGTCAGGCGGGACAATAAAAAGGACATTGAAGGACCTGTACGCATATACGTTGACATGCGTCAGGCCAACAAGGCAATTGAATGAAAAGGACATCCAGGACCACATATTGCTGACACGATAATGCAATTAAATGGTGCAAAGATCTTCTCTCGCCTTGATTTAAATGAAGGTTATCATCAGTTAGAACTTGAACAAGATTGCAGGTACATTACAATCTTTTCTACAAATGTTGATCTGTTTTGGTGTGTCAGCCACTGCAGGACTATTTCAAGACGTTATTCGACGTATCATGCAGCTTGTCATGAATGCATTCAATTACAGCGATGACATATTGGTTTTTGGAGGTACACAAAAGTAGCACGATAAAGCTCTTACACAAGTATGTAATTTACTTGCAGAAGCAGGTTTGACTTTGAATGCAGACAAGTGTGAATTCCATAAGACGAAGCTAAAATTCTTTGGCCATATCTTTTCTGATGAGGGTATAACAACAGATCCTGCTAAAGTGCAAGCGCTGTGAAATGCTGATCCCCCACAAGATGTTTCTATGCTGCGTTCAATTTTTGGCATGGCCAGTTACTGTTGCAGATACATACAAGACTTTGCCACTGTAAGTGCTTCACTGAGAGACTTGACAGAAAATAATATTTAATTTCATTGGTCACATGATTGTGAGAAAAGCTTTAAAAGGATCAGATAAGCCATTGAGAATGCCACTGACATGGCATGCTTTAATCTGATGCTTCATACAGAGGTTGTTGTTGATGTAGCCCAGTTGGGTCAGGCGCTATCCTTGAACAGCACAGCGGACACCCAAACACTCAAAGGCATATTGTGGCATATGCAAGTAGAAGTTTGTCTCAAACAGAACATGCTTACTCACAACCTGAAAAAGAAAGCTTAGCCGTGGTATTGGCTTGTAAACATTTCCATGTATTCCTGAGCCGAAAACCTTTTTACACTGGTAACTGATCATCAAGCTTTACTGACTATTTGGCAATCCAAAGGCCAAAATACCTCCTTGCATTGAACGATAGGGACTACGGTTACAAGTATAATTATACCATTTTGCATCGCCCATGGAACGATCTGAACCCTGCTGATTACTTTTCCAGAGTGCCTATAGAAGGTCATGGTACTCTATCCAAGATGGCTGAGGCCTATATTAACTTCATTATAAAATAGAACACACCAGCTGCCATTTCATTAGCCCAGTTTATCACTGCCTCGAGCCATGATAGTGACATGTTAAAGATGAAGGATATAATTACACATCAGTCATGGAACTAACACACTCGACAGCTCACCATAGATGGTGAATATCAAGAATACAAAAATGTCAAGGATGAACTGTCCATAACTCAGGAAGGAGTTATACTACAAAGGTCAAGAATCCTGATTCTGGAGAGTCTACCACAGAAAATAATTGAAGTGACCTATGAAGGACATCGAGGAATCATTGCCAGAAAACGAGCTCTCTGGGACAGTGTCTGGTTTCCTTATCTTGATGACAGTTTTGCAAAGGAATTAAAGGCCTGACATCTATGCAGCTGCCTTTCTACAAAAACTGGTCCACTCGACAATGGATATCACCTGCTGGTGATTATTGATGAATACTCACTTTCATTAATTGAATATTTTTCTTCTCTTACTCAAGAACGAGTCATTGAAAGACTAGATGTCATCTTCGCAACATGGGTCTTCCAGCCAAAGTGAAGTCTGCCCATGGCCACTCTTTAAATAGTCAAGAGTTTAAAGATGTCTTGGAGCATTTGAATATAAAGCACCAGAAGAGCACACCATTGTGGCCACAGGCCAACGGACTTTATGGGAGTTTTATGAGTACACTAGAGAAAGCAGTACAGCATGCTACTCTTGAGAAGCTCGATTTGAAAACTCTGTTTAGTTTTACATTGAGAGCTTATTGTTCATCACCACACTCAAACCTGCGACATTGATGTTCGGGAGAGTAATGAACACCAATTTTCCTCAATTGATCAATCAGAGAAAGAAAAATGAGAAAGCAACTCAGGAGACAGACTTGGTGAACAAACAAAAGATAAAAGCATATGCTGACTAAAGACGATGTGCGAAGAACATCATCTTTAAGAAAGAAGATCGAGCGCTTGCATGGCAGATGCAGAGAAGAAAATCGATTCTCCATTTGATGCACAACCTTTTCAAATGGTGTCTACCAAGAGACACATGGTGACTGCCCAGCGCACTTGGAAGTCTATTACCAGAGACTCTTCTCATTTTTGACAAATAACTAATCGTTCATCAGATCTAACTGTTTAAGGAGAGACTGGGCCTGAAACATCAGTGACTGCTGTTAATTCTACACCATTGATACAGATCCTGGACATTGGTGATCATAGTTCCTAGTTTCCAAGAACAAGATCAGGTTGACTAATTAAAGTGCCAAAAAAATTGATTGAGACATTTAATTGTATATGCCCATCTATGTATGATTTGTAAAACAAAAAGTCTTTTGTTTAACAGAGGGAGAAATTAGTTTGTATATGCATCAAGGAAGGCTTTTGCGATTCCTTAACTGTGATTATAAAATAATCGCAGCAGCAGTTCTTTGCAGGCTCCCATTGAAATCGACGACGCGACCCGACTCCAAAAGACACCTATGCACCCGGCTTCCCTGGGTGAGGTGACTCGAGTACTCCGGTTCTCCCATGGGTGCTAGCCCTAGAACTTCTTAAGTCCAAAAGGGTTAGGTCCTGACTTGATTTGAAGTGTCCCTAATCTTTATATTTCCAACCGCGACATTGCCCATAGAAGATAACAGGAACCCGCGGTTGTGTTCACACACTGCATACAGTCCCCGTGGGTACCTTGTGTCACTACCTTGGGTGGTTCCTTGGGGTCCCAGCGATTCTACAGGCTCTAGGCCTTGTGTCTATCCCAGCCGTGGTTCTTATACCACTTTTTTGTTATATGGTTTGGTACGCCCCTAGGGCCCAAATGTGTATGTGTGCTATTACTGATACTTGCTAACTTGTAAACTAAGTACTTCGAACTCCAGTCTCATAAAGAGAATAGAGGGGTGTGTTTGAACCTAAAAACATATATTTTGAATATATACCTGGTGTGGCTGTCCTTTCATTTGATCATTCAAGAGATTATAGACTGGTAAAACAAGCTGCTTTACATTCCTTCAAGACTTAGCCTGAAGGCTTCTCTCCATAGCTACCACTAGGATAGCTTTCAATAAAGGTTGTCTTTAACCAATTCACCATAAGGGGTTCTTTGGACTGATACAAGGTGCCCACTAGAACCAGTGGACAGCATATATCAGGCCACCTTCTCACCATAAGAAATATTCATTGAACACGTTTTTTTCATTTTTTCTTGAAATAAATGGAAGTTAATTTTCCTGGAAGGCTTCCAAGTTGCATAAAGCCCTAAGTCAAGGTTCCAGCACATCTGAGTTGAGTATACGGAGCCCTCACAGTTTTACGTTTATGCTTCATGCTGCTGTATTTAGTTTCATCATTAATCTGTGTAACAAAGAGCTGAAATACACGTAGGAGAAACTACTAGGACACAGTAGTTATCTTCAGTGGGCTTTCCATGGCTGCATGCAGGTAGCATAGTATGCAAGCAGATATGATGGAAGAAACCCACCCACTGGAGGTTAAGATATTATCAGGTCACCTTCCATGACCTCTCGGAATTAACCTATTTGATAGCAGTAGAAGACACCAGGTGAAACTCTGGGACTTGATTGCAGATCCATAACAAGCACTGGGGCACACACTCACGCATGGAAAGGGACAACACATGCTACCGCGATCTGGCATTGCCTGATCACAGATTAAATTCAGACACATGGTTGGATCCATCTTTTTAGCTGGGTTTATGGGCCTGAATGTATTTTACGGAGTGCACAGAACCTTCAAATGGATTTGTTGCTCAACAGAAGCTCTACTGGGTCCTCACTGCCTAGTACTCTACTCTCATGAGTTCTTCTTTAGTGCCAAGCCATAGGTTGTATTGAAAGCATCCAGGAGGGAATGGAAAGGTGTTTGTGAGTTTTCAATACAGTGGGGAATTTTAAGCAACGGAACGACGTCCTTAAGCATCACAGGGCTTCATCTTTACAATGTTGGTTAGCCGTGCTCCCAACTTATCATGCGTATTCAGCAACAGCTACATGAGCTCTACTGTTCTCTTCATTTTTTCCTGAAGACTTAGTAGTTCTAAACTATCACCCTACTCTTAAGGTTAACAGCAGGTATCACTCGCATCACGTTAAAACCCTCCCGTGGTCTTTTAAGGACATCCATCTCCACTACCACATCTGCAACTGGCTAATGATCATGCCAACGGTTGAAAGTTCAGCGAATGGGCTGTGCAAGACAACCTTTTGAATAAGTAATGGTGATATGATTTTTATAGAAACAAAGATTGTGGATTGAAAAGTTATTCTAACCTTAATGAAAAGCCCATAAACAGAGCAGTGGGGAGCCTGGTCCAGGAAAAAGCGGTCTTGGATTGTATTAGGCGGATCCAGGAGAGATCACCTAACTAATTTATTGCATCATATCATATGAACATTAAATTGTTCAGTAGCTGGACAAATTAGATTTTTTTTTATCGTATCAGTGGAGCTGCTGATTTTTGTGGGTTAGTCTGATAATTCTAGGACCTTCGACGCCTCACCCAACCCTCAACATAATGCTCATATATTTTATTTCAGCTCTCATGCACTGACCCTATAAAATTCATAAAATAATTAACTTAAGGGCAGAATTGCTGCTGTAGATGTATTTGTGACTAACAGCTTTTTCTGGAATAGCGTCACACTTAATTGCCTGAGTTTGTGTATATGATTTCTTGTCTTCTGTGTTTTGTGTCTCCACCAACCAACTTTGACCTATTTGTTAAATAAATGAGATTTTATGTGTTTTCATGGACATTGTGTCTGGTCCTAATTGTCTCTTTCAGTAAATGTATAATTGTGAGTTATAGGGACACTTGTACTTTTAAAGCATATATTTTATTTCATCCTTTCAACAAGTCTTTTTTCATCCAAATACATACAGTGACATAAATGCCACTAAAGCAAGTTGTGCTAATATTAGAGATGTCCAGCACATCACAGTCAACTACTGCACTTTGATGCGACTCCCTGTGACTTTCTCCAATAGAATGTATTAATATTAATCTGACCTATGTATTCACATCATTCTCGACAAACGTGTGCTCCTAAGAATAGTATTACACGTCTTGGTCCAAATACCATTAAGAGGGGTCACTGCAATGTGCCACATAGCCCTGGCTGTGTCAGTATGGGAGAGACATTTATAGAGGCCTGCAAGGGACAGTATTGCCTTTTTGGTACACATACAAACAAAGGACGACACCTGTTTCTTAAAGAGAAATAGGACATGCTAGGTAATAGCATCCTCTTGCAAATTTCTCATGAGGGTGACCGTACCACACAGAAAAAAATAGGCTCATGGCGAGCAGTGAGTTTGGTCTCGGATGGGAAAGGGTAATGTCGGTTCAGAGTCAAAGGTAGCCTTTAAAAACCTTTGGAAACTTTGGAACGTCTGTCAAGTTTGCAAAACACTTATACATTTCATTGTGGCACTTCATATAAGTGTGTGATTCACAAAAGATGGCAATGGTTGTGTTCCAAATCCCAATTTATATTTTGTTAATCAATACAGCATGACAGATTAATATGACATTCGTACTTTCGCATTGTTATGGAGCTTGAAACGTTGTACAGAGCAATTTTTCCCTACAAAGTCGTGTCATTAATATTTTATGGTATGAACAGTTATCATGATATGAAACATCAAATACACAACAATGCAGCAATGACCTCAGATCTGGAACACCAGTGAGAATACTTAACTTGGATGACGCTCCCTTGAAAAACGGCGACCTTAAGTAAACAAACTGGAATCACCTCTTCATAGCGACGAAGTGAGGACAGCCATGCTTCCCTATCAACTAAAAAGCCTTTTTTTCCGATGGCTTCTCCTGCCTTCAGTCAGGGCCTTTTAAATTTCTTGCAATGCTGTTGAACTATTTTCCAGACACGGAAAGCTCAATGCTATGATGGCAGATACTAATTCACCCCAGATCTACAACTTTCTCCTCCTGTCAATCTAAGGCTCTAAGGCGATAACTTCCCCAAAATGTAACCTTACAACAACTGCCATGAGAGGTAGCTACTTTTGAAAAAGCAGTTATTCAACACTTTAATGTCAACAAAAACAGGGCTATTAAACCCTTTTTCAATATGAGCAAAGCAGAAGAACGGTGTGCGCAAGAACTTGGCTCTGATTCTTCTATTGTCATCAAACAAGCAGATAAGGGTGGGGCGACAGTGTTGATGGATGCTACTTCCTATCGTACAGAGTGTCTTAGACAACTAAATAATCTCAAGTACTATAAACCTATCAAATGTGATCCTACAAACAGATTACAGATTGTCATTCGTAGTCTAGTTCAAGAAGGTTTGGAAGCAGGATGGATTACCAGAAATGAGGCCGAATTCCTGAATCCGAAACATCCATTCCTAAGGTCCCGGAATTCTACATCTTGCCCAAGATACATAAGAATCAGACACCACCTCCTGGTAGACCTATAGTATCTGGCATTGGTTCTATATTAGAACCATTATCGCAATTTGTTGACTGGTTTTTACGACCATTGGTGGCACAGATGCCATCATACCTGCAAGACACCAAACATGTTCTATCCTTCTTGACTACCATTGAATTCGATCCCACTAAACATCTTATGGCCTCATTTTATGTGGAGGCCTTGTATACTAACATTCCACAAGAAGAAACCCTCCGCACCATCAAAGTTCTATTGGACGAAAATCCTCATAGTGATCAAACACCTACAGCCTTTGTAATGAAGTGTGCTGAACTAGCGATGAGAGAGAATTATTTTTCTTTCGAAGAACAACTGTATTGGCAAGTCATGGGCATGTCTATGGGCAGTACTTGTGCTCCCAGTATGGCCAATTTGTTCATGCATTGGTTTGAGGTCACTCATATATATCCTGAGCATAATCCCTTCCACAGCAAGCTGTTGCGGTGGAAGCGATATATCGAAGATATCCTAATTATTTGGGAAGGTGACAATAATTCACTATCAGAATTCTCTTTTTGGCTTAATTCTCTTAACATCCACCTCAATTTCACATGGGAAGCCAGAAATGAGACCTTGCCCTTCCTTGATTTGAGATTATACCCACATGAAGGTAAAATTTACACAAAATTATATCAGAAACCCATGGCATGTAATTCCTTGCTTAACTACAAAAGTTTCCATCCTAGGGCACTTCGGGATAATCTCCCTATCGGACAATTTTTACAGTTAAGAAGAAACTGTACTGAACTTGTGACATATCATAAACATGCTACCAATCTCAGTGCGCAACTTCAAACACGTTAATATCCAGCAGGTTTGGTTCGCAAGGCAAATAAGAGAGCTATGAACAATAACAGAGAAGCTTTGCTAGAAACAATTGTCAAACCATCCTCCGATCGCTTGGTTTGTGTCAGTACTTTCAGCCATCTCATCACAACCATAAAGAAGGCAATCAATACCAACTGGAACATCCTTAATAAGGGTAACAAAACTTGTGAGAAACCCCTCTTTGCATTTAGACGAAGTAGGAATCTGGGTAACATCTTAGTACATTCTCGGCCGAGAGTCACTAGTGTCGCTAGTCAGCTATGAACAATCAATACAGGTACACCAGTTCTAGGGCATTATCCATGTGGATCTTGTGTGGTATGTCACCTCACCACACAAACATTTTCAAAAGATCTGGGATTAAAAACGCACTGGCGTCTTACTTCACACACCAATTGCAATTCAGATGGAGTTGTTTACCTCATTCAGTGTCCCTGCAAACTGTACTATGTAGGCATGACTACTCGTAAGGTAAAAACCAGGTTGATTGAACATAAAAGTTCCATCAAGTGTAAGAAATCCAACACAAAATTGACCAGGCACTTTCTAGATGCAAACCACTCTGAAATGGATCTCGAATGGGTGGTTCTTGATAAACCCCATTATCATAGGAACGTGGGTCCTTTAGAGACAGTTTTGTTCCGAAGAGAACAACGATAACTGTTCAGATTGGGCAGTCATATCAATGGGCTCAATGATGACATATCCTGGTGTGCACTGAACTCCCATTGATAGAAGCGACATTGTCTCATTATAACATCACTAACCTCATTCCCATCTAGATCGTTTTGTGGTATAGGATTTAGTATAAGAGGTCAGTTTTTTCAGCTTTTTCTATACCAATATGCTGCTTAGAATAATAATAGGTTAGTGATGGCTATAGGCAATCAAAGTGTATATTACATTTTTACGCACTTCCTATTTACTCACTCCCTGCTATGGCTCATGTATACCAACTGTTAATTTCTAATATGACATCTATAGACTGACTGCCATTTTATGCGCAGGGAGACAATTTTGGAGCATCCTGGAGACCACTATTCACCTTACGCGCATGTCTCCTGTAGGTGGTTGTATTGAACACATGGAGACATTGGATGATGTATTGGAGGGTGACGTTTTTTCTATTTATTTCTATACCCCTTGTTAGAAAACCCCGGGCAACCGAGGTTAGCAGTCACCTGGTTTTTCCCAACACACACTGTGGTAGCTTGGCTCGAGCGGTAAGGAAGGCACCGTGTTAAGCGTACGTCACACCCTCACAATAACCATGCGTTCATCCGTTCCAAAAACGACTCTACACCGTAAAAATTTATGAAAATATCTCTGTGTTTATCTTGTTTTCTCTTAGTTGCAGGTTAAATAAATAATAACACACTTACAGTACACAAAGCTTCTTCTGTAAAAAGGATAGGTCAAATAAATAAGCTCAGATCATAAATAATCAATGAATAAATAGATGTGCATAAAATACATAGGCAAATAAATACTGCGAGGGAATAAATACTGTGAGACAATAAATACTGTGAGACAATAAATACTGTGAGACAATAAATAGGATAAATACAAAGAATACAATACTCTCAATAAATATAAGCCATCAGTACACTTTCAAATCAGGTCACATTTGTGAGGTACTATGGGTTGATTCGGCCCAATCACAGCTTGTGGTTATGTGGATGGCCTGAGGGTGTCTCACCTAGCTTGGATAAGGCTGAGGCTAAAACTGAGGTAGGTCAAGGGTAACTCAGGAGTCTGGCTTCCCCAAACTACACTACCCCCCCCCACACAGGTCACTGTATCAGTCTCAGTCCACCACTGGCACTCCCAGGCTGGTCCTAACACCTCTCTATCCCCTAGGATGGTCTCTTAGGGCTCCACAGGGCCTTAGGCGCCCTCTATTCCACTTACTGCCCTTTTTATGAACTTCCGACTTCGCCGGAGTCGTGTCGACGCCGTGTGGCGGTTCCGGTTCGATGTCGCTAGCCGGCCTCGGCTCGATGTCAGTTCCTGTTGACGCCGCGAGGCGGCTCCGGATCGATGTCGGCGGACGGCCTCGGCCCGATGTCAGTTCCTGTTGACGCCGTGAGGCGGTTCCGGATCGATGTCGGCGGACGGCCTCGGCTCGATGTCGGTCTCCGGCGTCACAGGGTCACGATCTCCCTACTTCCGGGTGTCTCCGGAGTGCGACCTCCACTCCCGACCTCCGGTGCTCTTCTCTTCAGGTTCCGGCGACTCCGGAGTGCGATCTCCACTCCCGACCTCCGGTGCTCCTTTCCTCCGGTTCCGGCGACTCCGGAGTGCGATCTCCACTCCCGACCTCCGGCACGATTCTCCTCGGTCCCGGCGGCTCCGGAGTGCGATCTCCACTCCCGACCTCCGGTACGCTTCACCTCGGTCTCCGGCGACTCCGGAGGGCGGACTTCACTCCCCCGTCGACGCCGCACACTCGACCTCAGGTGTCTTCCCTCCTCGACCTCTGGTACTCTCCACGACCTCCGTCGGCGCCCTCTCTCGACCTCTGGTGGCTCCGGGTACGACGTCTGCTTTCCAGTCAGCGCCGCTTCTTCACCTCCGGCCCCAGGTCTCTAGGCTTCTCGACGTCGGACTCCAGGGAAACCAATAAACAGGTCAGGAACTTGCTGTTCTTCACTTCCAAGGCCTGTTCCGGCTGTTCAGGTCCTTGTGTTGGTTCTTCTTGACTTTATCCCGCACAGGGCTCCAGGTTGGGCTCAGTCAGTAGGGACTAGTATCAAGGGTGGGTTTATGGACCCCACTCCAGGCACAAGTTTCCACCCCTGCTGCCTCACTCCTTCCTCCTTCAGGTTTTTGCTGCTCTCCCTTCACCAGTCAGGTGCCAACTGCTGCCTTCCAACTGCCAACTGCCAACTGTCAACCTGAGATGGTTTCCCAACATTCCAAACCTGCCTCCCTCTGTCCCAGGGTTCTAGAATGTTCTGGAAGGTACTAGTAGGTTCCAGTGATGTCACAGGTGACAATGGGTGGCCACCATTTTGTGTCTCAGGCCCTCAGACAGAAGTTCCAGGGGTAGGGAAAATGGCTCCCTGACCCTGCATCAACACTAAAAAGTCTGGTGGTTCCCAAAAAGGAAAAATTCTAACAGGGTTTGAGGCAAAAGTGGGACAAAATAAATAATGATGAGGAGGGACCACCCAAAGGGCTGACAGGTCTAACACCCCTCATTATTTTTATTTCTATACCCCTCAATATCTGCCATTCCAATAAAGGGATTATATTTAAAAAAATTACAACATAGATCACGTGATTAGTATTTTCTCGTAATCCACTTAAGCAACTGTTGTATGTTCTAATTCCTTTATGCCAAATGTTTTCGATACAAAATACATATACTGACATGTTGATGATTGATAATTTAACACGTCGACAGTCAAACAATTTCTAGCGCCCTGGGCTGTGTGTTTTGTACTTCGTTTTTGTACCCATCACGATCGTTGTATACACACGTAGTTACGCTGAGCACGCAATCACGTGATTCGCCTTTCGGAACACTTCCGCATAAATACAAACACGCTTTAGTTACGCGTTACTCCCGGCAGAGTCCGTGAAGCAGTGCCACGCGAAGTTCAAGTAAGCTACTTTTGAGAATTTGGGTTTTTATGTTAAGCCTCATTTACGTTGCTCAGGTAACACTTTCGATCACACGATCGTTCTTTCGATTGCTGGTACAATTACCTCCCTTTAAGCTGTCAGTGTTCCCTGTATGAGTTTCTATCAAGGGACAGGCAACTAGGGATGGCAGCCATCGCAATTTTAATCGCATGGTCCATAGTATTTAGTGCGTTACTACTCGTGATAGAGTATTTAGCATTTGATTTAATACAGCTAATTGTCGTGTTTGGTTAGAATATTTTACATCAAGCAATAATATTTTACACTAGCAATATAACTAAGAAGGTGTGTCCTATATGATGGTCTGTACTATGAGCTAGACCTTATAAACAGAAGAGTACATTCATTTTTAACTTGAATAGCATATCGAGCGTGATGTAAGACTCTGAAGTCGGTCGAGTTGACACACACGAAGTATGCTTTCGGTAAGACTTAAGTTTTTTCAACTATATGATTCTTACCACCGTTTGGGCAATGGTCACATGGGTGAATATTAATTGAAGTATATTATTACATATTTTGTTGTTTTTCAGAGCCCATTGACCTATTACGTTGAACGATTGTCCGTAGGAAGGTCAAGTATTTGAGGCCTAAGTATACATTTCTTATGATTTGAGCACTGATATTGCAGAGAGACTTTTCATTGATCCTGACGAATGCCATGAACAGCTATGTCACCTGGGCAGAAACATGTTGGTCAATAGATAGGGTATATCCAACCCTATACCCACTTGCTTTTTAATCACCATCATTTAGGCAGGAAGAATAAAATTGTTGCCCCTAAATAGATAGTTTTCAACCTTCACTTTAAATTATCATTTTTTCACCTTTTGCACTCTGCCCCTCATCACCGTTTCGAGTTGGCTCTGTTTAACTTTGACCCTAAAGTATACTTTGAAATGTTGGCACCCCTACAGAGGAGATACTTCACACTCAAACCCACACAGATCGAGTGGTCTTTATGTAAAATTGAAGTTTAGAGTTAGACAGCCATATTAGAAAGTTATATTTCTGGACACCAAAAACGTATTTGAGAAGGCTGACTAGAATTTAATAGAATTAGGGGGGTATTCACAAGGAGCTATCGCCGATTTATCCCCACATTAACGCACCAAAAGTGGAAACAGAATTAACACCCCATTCACAATCCGGTGAAAACTGCAGACATCGCCAGTATCTACGCGATAACTGCCCAAAAATTTAACATCACGGTGGACACCACCAACTAACACTAATGAGATGCAGAGTAGGTGTTCCCGTGCAAAAACACACGAAAAAACCACAACACCACTTTCACAACGAACTGCCAGATCCGCGATGCGAGTCAAAACCACGCGATAAGCCGCGTTAGCCGCAGGTATTTAACACCTGCCTTATGCAGGTGTAAAGACGGACGACTCCCTGCAGTAGGCAACGGAGCCCCGCACACAGCCACACCAGAAGAACAAACTACGTCATGGAGCTACTCATCATGCAGCTCGGAGCCCCAACAGGACCACAACACCCACCGCCACCACCCTCAGGAACTCCACCAACCCCTGGACCCGGACCCGCCCCCCCACCCCGGACCACCACAGAGGCAGCGCAGAGTAAGACAGCGGACCTACCGAAAACGCACCACTCTCACAGACCTAACGCCCGCAGAAGTCATTGCCCACTACAGGCTCAAAAAGACAACCATCCTCCGCATCATGACCCACATTGCCCACAGGCTGGCGGTACCAACACAGTGGACAACCAACCTCCCTCCGCAGACAAAGCTGCTGGCTGTGTGACATCTGTTGGCCTCTGGTACCTTCCAACCAACAACTGCCAGAGTTGGAGGGGTCTCACAGCCAGCCCTATCAAAGTTCATCACACCTGTCCTGGATGCCATCCTCAGCTTCATACCCCAGTACCTTCACTTCCCCAACACTTCGCAGGAACAGCTGGAGACAAAGCAAGGCTTCTACGCAATAGCCGGATTCCCGGCCATGTTGGGGGCAATTGACTGCACACATGTCCCACTTGTGCCCCCTGCGGATACTGAACACCACTACCGCAACAGAAAGCATCAGCATTCCATCAATGTGCAGGCAATAGTGGACCACCGGGGACTCTTCACCAATGTCGTCACCAACTACCCAGGTAGTGTGCATGATTCCTTCATCTTCCGACAGTCCATCATCAACCAGCGCTTCCTGGATGACACATTTGGAGCGGGACTGCTTGTAGGTAAGTGTCAAAGCAACACATCACACACCCCAAAGCCACCAACACACAATGCACAACTGTGGAAATGCACACGTGACCTAACCACATACAACATGTCAAACTACACGACCACCTACCAGACACGACAACATCACTCCATGGTCATCCTGGGCTACCCCTGCACTCAATACAGACATTACATGGCACCACAGCCACACAACAGCTGAACGTGTGGAGATGCGGAATGCAGCCATGTGCGAGGATGCATGTGACCCATGAATGTGAATGTACACAACGAGAAGTGAGGCGTGGATGTGCAGGACAGACATGGGTATGCAAACCACAGACATGTCCATGCAGACAACAACTGCTGGTGACTGGAGAGTAGTGAGCAGTGGAAGCAGCAATGTCACCCCGGCTAAGGAACAGATTGCGGAAGTGTCGCACGCTGCGTCCCCCCCTGTGTGCTTCAGCGTAGTGGATTGGCCCTGAGTACGCCAGGGCTGTGCAGGGGTGTGGTGGCAAACCCCGTTGCGCAGGGTGTGGCCCACTTCCGGGAATGCCAACATCACTGACAGTGCAGAGCCACACGGCCTGCCAAAAGGTCGATGCCATGAGCAGCGGGACCTGCGACCCTGTGCGCCAGCTGCACCCCAGGACGCTGATGCACAGACCAGGCCTAACCGCCCCAGCGCACCACGGCCACACTGCTCAGCTGCCGACACCGTCGTGTGTCGAAGCGGGCCCAACACGTGCTGGTGCAACCTCCAGGCCCCAGTCATGCGAGCTCAGCAGCCTCGGCAGTCCATCGCTGGCCCCCCCGACACTGGCCCACATCACTCCTTACTTATTGACATGCTCCACCGGCGTCCTCTTCGGACCAGTAGGTCCCACATGTGGAACAGTGTCTTGAGTCCTTAATGGCAGTGACCCCAAGTCCGTGGCAGCGGCCACAGCACCAGACTCCCTTCGATCAGTGTGGCATAATTCCATTAAGCAGGCCTGCGACACATAATGCCACTAACCCTGTGCGCCATGAGTGTCCGTCATCCGCCGGAAGAACATCAGAGCAGAGCTTGTTCCTGACACTGCTTATTTTCTCTTTATAATCTGTGTTTTTAAACTTGCACTATCGCCGCTTTTTAAAAACTTGAAACCTGCTCACTCACTGTAATTGAATTGAATTATTGTGTTACCGGGTCAGTGACTAGGTCACTCTCCGCACCTTTCCTTAGCCAACAGGAGGGTTAGACTTCAGCTGGGAGGGGGACGGAGCCCTTGACTCCGGCACAGGCTATAAATCTTTGCCTGCGGCGCAAGTGCGCGTCTGAGCAGAGCTTGTTCGTGACACTGCTTACTTTCTCTTTATAATCTGTGTTTTTAAACTTGCACTTTCGCCGCCTTTTAAAAACTTGAAACCTGCTCACTCACTGTAATTGAATTGAATTATTGTGTTACCGGGTCAGTGACTAGGTCACTCCCCGCACCTTTCATTAGCCAACAGGAAGGTTAGACTTCAGCTGGGAGGGGGCGGAGCCCTTGACACCGGCACAGGCTATAAATGTATGCCTGCGGCACGAGTGCGCGTCTGAGCAGACCTTGTTCGTGACACTGCTTACTTTCTCTTTATAATCTGTGTTTTTAAACTTGCACTTTCGCCGCTTTTTAAAAACTTGAAACCTGCTCACTCACTGTAATTGAATTGAATTATTGTGTTGCCGGGTCAGTGACTAGGTCACTCCCTGCATCGTTTCTTAGCCAACAGGAAGGTTAGACTTCAGCTGGGAGGGGGGCGGAGCCCTTGACGCCGGCACAGGCTATAAATCCATGCCTGCGGTGCGAGCGCACCACTGGCGCGCCGAAGGCACGCCTAAGGCAAACCCGTCTGCGCCCGTCCGCGCCAGGCCGGAGCACGGGGCATGTTATTCTGTCCAAAAATATAGCTACTCAGCTGCTAGTCTTAATAACATGGCACCCATAAAAGTGCAATTGCTAGAAAATCATCTGGTACAAAAATTGCAAAACCTGGAGCTTCTAAATCCTAACCCTAGACCTTACACCGACACTACAAATAAAGGTGAACAGTTCACAAGCCCGGTAGCTTTGCCTACAATTGTTACGAACGCAGGTCTGAACAAACGGCTAGTCTGTGGTGAAACTTCAACTAGAAATCTATAACACATTGATTACTGATTCACCAGACATGCTCCTATTGACTGAAACTTGGCTCACGGAGGAATCCTTCCCTGAGATTTTAGCAGCCCTTCCTGACAATTATTCTTTTTTTCATACTGACAGATTCCTAGGAAAAAGAGGGGGTGGAGTGGCTGCTGCTATTAAAAAAGAACTAACCGCTAATACCAAGCCTCACTTTGAAATGCCATCAGTTGATTCCTTAGTAGTTAAATTGGATCTATACAACAGTACTCTACTATGTGTAGTATTGTATAGACCCTCCAAATCGATGCCGGATTTTCCCAAAGCTCTAGCAAATCATATTGCGTCTTTGACTACAGATTACAATAACGTTCTGGTCGTGGGTGATCTAAACTACTGGGCTAATGAAGTAGATGAGAGAACTTTGTCTAAGGAACTCACGCAGTCCCTCACCAGCCTCAACCTCACCCAACATATTCATTCTCCCACGCACATTAGAGGCCATACTCTTGACCAAGTGTGGTCTACTAATGTTACTCTACATAACTTGGTAACTCAACCATGTGCATGGTCAGATCATTACATCATTAGTTTTCATTTGAATAATTTGTCACTATTGAAACAATTATCCCACTCAAGAAGCACCTTTAGAAACTGGAATCGAGTTGACTTGAAAGCACTCCTGGATACTCTTTCCTGTGAGCAGGTTGCCCCTGAATGAGATTTAGACAACAGGGAAAGAGAGATCACTGATTGGCAAAGGAAGGCATTTAACATGTATGCCGCCCTTCAGACAAAAAACTCTCGCCTTAGGCAACATGAAGCATCTAAATGGTTCACAAAGGAGTTGAAAACTTTAAAACTTCATGTACGCCAAGCCGAACGGAAATGGCGGAAATTGTATTCAGCACAGGCTAAAACGAAATATATAGCAAAATTACATGAGTACAAAATAGCTATTGTGGAGACTAAAAGAGTTTTCTTCACTAATAAAGTACTCAACTCTGACAATAGCTCTAAGGAAATTTTCAGGATTGCGAAAGAACTTTCCAATCCGAGCCGCGTGGCTCCACCCGTTGAGGCCAACCAGGAACTATGCAACGATCTGAATTCCTTTTTCGTGGAAAAAATAAAGAAAATTAAAAACTCTATTGTTTGTAATAATAATAATAATAATAATAATAATAATATTGAAGACAGTGTGGCTCATTTGAATCCCTTCTCTCTCGATACCTTTCCTATGCTAGACAGGAAATTTTTTATGGATTTGGTAGCGTAGGTCAAATCTGGCTCCCCTAAGGAGGAATGCCCCATTAATATAAATAAAGCAATTTACCGGGCCTTCCCCGATACCATCCTTGAGCTCCTTAATCTTTCTATGTCCCAAGGAATCGTACCGTCAGCTTTTAAGGAAGCAGTAGTCATTCCACTTAAAAAACACAGGGTCTAGATCCCAAAAAACTGGAACATTATACACCTATATAACTACTCCAGTTTCCAGCAAAATTACTGGAAACTCATGTAGCAACCTTAGTTCCTTTCTAGAAGCGTCCAAGTTTCTGGACACTCACCAGGCAGGCTTTTGCCCTGCGCATTCCACCGAATCTGTGATCCTATCCCTCTTGGATGATCTTAAAGGACAGGCTGACATTGATCACACTCAGGCCCTGATCCTCCTCGACCTGTCTGCAGCATTTGACACCGTGAACCACAAAAGTTTTTTTGACCGTATTGCCGCACCGGGTCTTGGGGGCTCGGCACTGGACTGGTTTGGGTCCTTTTTAGAGGACCGCAAACAATCGGTGTGGCTCTCGCCCTACAAATCCAACACTGTTGAAATGAGTTGTGATGTCCCACAGGGTTCTTCCCTTTCGCCGATCCTTTTTAATGTTTAAATACACTCCCAAATCTGGAGTCTTCGGCAGATGGGGGTAAAGATCTTTAACTATGCTGACGACATGCAGCTGATTTTCACTCTGGAGAATTCCACTGAATGCAAAGATTTTGTTAGGAGCTCTATGATGTATTTAAAAGCCTGGATGGATAAGAAGCAACTAAAACTCAACTCCGAAAAAACTGAGATAATCATTCCGAGCAATAAACTTACTCATTGGACACTCGCCTACTGGCCCCCTGAGTTAGATGCGGCCCCAATTCCCAAACCAGCGATAAAGAGTTTGGGTCTTCACATCGACTCTGACCTCTCTATGAGTGCCCAAATTGGCGCAGTTACTTCTGCCTGCTTTGTCCAACTCCGTAATCTGCGTAAGATCAGACGTTCCTTTAGTAAAGAGGCCAGTATTCAAATTGTGATTGGCCTTATCCTATAAAAAAAATGATTATGGAAATGCCCTCTATCTTGGCATTCCATTATATTTGAGACACCGTCTTCAGTTGATTCAGAATCAAGCAGCTAGAATCATCTATCTTAAGGACAGAAGATGTCACATCACCCCGCTACATTTGCGGAACCTGTAGTGTCCTGTGTTCTCCTGTGGAGGGGTTGCTGTTTGTACCGGGACATTGTCAATGTCGAGGTGCACTTCTGCTTATGTGCGTATGCTGCACGGTGGGCGAGTCGCTCCTGTGGCTCTGATTTGTCTGCCACTGGTCTCTTTAATGCGGTGGGGCTATCGGTTCTGTTCTTCCATGGTGCTTGGATGCTGTGGTGTACATGTTGTCCTCTGTAGTCAGTCAGGGTGCATCCGTGGTACTCCGCTGTTGATGTTTTTTTTCTGTGGCATTTTCCATAGGCTGTTCTTGTGCTTTTTCCCGCATTACGTGTGTGTATTGCTGCCCTCGTGCTCGTTGTCACTGTTTTCTTTTCGCGCCTAGGCCCATCGCAGTTTTTTTGGTGTTGTGGTTTGTGTTTTTATGTCCGTTGAGGTAGTTGTATCGCAGACATTGTCCGCGGTTCCGGCAGACTATCGCATGGTACCGCCTTGTTGTGAATTCCACGTTGACACTGGGTTATTTTCCTGCGATAGGCTGCGATGTGTAAAGTTGCGTTAACATTTTTTGGTGATGTTTAGCACACGTTCTTGTGAATATACCCCTTAGTGTTGCAGAAATACAAATCTGGCTATGCCATGTCTTCTATGTTTCTCAAGTGAGGAAAATATGGTAGGTCACTAGATAGGAAAGATTTTGAGGATGCTAGCACCCTGGGGATGGTAGGTGGCCAGCTCCACAACGGACAACACTTCCTGTGTGGGAGAGAAAAAGTGGGGAGCAAAGGGCCTTCCAGGGAAGGATGTTGCACGGTTTCCATCAGTGGAAACTACATTTGACGAAACTAAAACAAGTAGTGTATTAGCAAGTGAATGAATGAATAAATACATAAGTCTAGTCCAGTATCTCACCTCTGTGAGAATCCTTCCCAAAGTGGCGAACACCTCATGCCCATGGTTTATTAAAATCCTATAACCAACTATTTGTGCTTGTCAGCACGGGTGGAAGTCGATAAACATCGCTCACCTTAACTGACCCAGTTGATAGGTACCTACCAAGGTTGTCTAATATCCCTGATACAATTTGCCCTGACTTTAGTGGTTATTAGCAGAGACTATTGGGAACAACCAATACAGTTATTGTCTATCCTCTCCTGGATCACAAATGATCCAGCCTTACACCCTTTCAATATCATGTAGAATACAGCTATGACACGTCCACATGTATTCGTACTAAAGGGTTGCAAAGCAGTGTACAGCATCAAAACACTAACGAACAAATATTATGCAGTAAACATCTATCACTTATGAGATCAGTTTTGGGCAACTCGAAATTCACACCCGGTCTCAACATGGGCCAGGTTGCATTGGTAGGTAATGAGAGGTCATACAAACCTAGTTCACTTTTTAGGTGTCGCCTGACCCAGCGCATGTGCTGGTCTGGCGAGACTTTTAGTGAGGCCTTAAAAAATGCTACCATGGCCGGCCTAGAGCTTGAGTGCATGTGCGCTGACGTGCGCCGCGCTTGATCGCCATCACGATCACTTTCGCGGCCGCACGGCCGCTTTGATGTTCTCCGTTCGGTCTTAAGGCGCTTTGTAATTTAATATATTCATCTAAAGTATCATATAGATAGTGCCCTCCTCTACCAAGGATAGGGAAAACGTTGTCTAATGTGCCATTAACCTTTTGGCTCAACTGTTATAAGGATATGCTTCATATGTGGTAGACCTGGACTGTTGCCCAGAATTTTGGGAAAGAAATGCTTTCACCGATCAAAACTATAATCAATGTTTCTTGCCACCTGATCTGATAAGTATCCTGCTAGTTGCTCCCCGAAGAGACGACACAAACATGCTAAGTTCACGGACAAGCAAAATTATATTGTCAATGAGATTCATCTTGAGCATTGCTAGATCCTACCTCTGAAGCCACGAATAGACCTTTCGTTTTCAAAAATATGGGATCTAGTACAAATGGAAAATGTAATCTCGACAGCCAGGTGCTAGTATGGCATGTTTGAGGCAATTTGGTCACTTTTCATTGACTATGAAAAGGGCCACAGTGAAAGTTCGTAGAGTGTTGGGCTTTTTGATGTTAGGGCATGGCTTGTGAGAAGGAACGCTAGGCATAGACTTTCACCATCCTGTCGCGGCTGTCATAGGCTTATCACTTCAAATATAAGGCACACTGATCCAAATTCCTAGCTATATTACTCCTCTGGTAATCCTCATCTGTGCTTATTATTGGGATTCTGCTGTATACACTTTATGTCTACAACCTTCTACTAATATGAGCACAGTATTGCTTACAGACGTTCCTAGTTGTGTGTATATCTGCCGTCTCAATAAGAAAGTTGTTTAAAAACATCAGAATTGAAAGATGTATATTAAATCCTGAAAGATTAGTTACCACATCTAAAAGAATACAGATTTAAATGTGAGGTGAAATAGAATAGAATCCTTACATTTTTCTTTATTTTTCGAGGTGTTTTCCTGCACAGCAGTTTATGCATACAACTGGGCCACGACACATACATTAAAGTTGGCTTTCATATGATTTAATGCAAACTAAGTAATCCTCTTGCAGAGAAAAGGAGACAAAAGGCAAGATTTAAGCAGAGCATTGTACAAAAAAACACAGAAAAAACGCAGCATTGTCTCAAGGCTTATTTATGCCTTTGCATATATAGCTTAAGCCAAGCGTGAAATCCTACAGGCCCAGCATTCTCGGTGTTCCAGCATATATATTTCACCTAGCTGTGTTTCTAAAGACCACTGAAACTTGACAAGTTCATAATAACTGCCCACAATGGTGGCCTCTACCTGAACGTATCGCTTGCAGTTCACATGTTTCCAATACCTCAACCCTACAGTGACCTTAATTCCCTACAATTTGGCACATGCTAATCCTAAAAGGCTAAAATCAGTTTTATAAGCTCCAGAAGGGGTTGTATGAATGTTCTATTACTAGTTTTGGTAAATATTCGAATCTATAAAGTGAATGGTTAGGAACATCCATTCCTCAAACAACATTTACTCTTCCTTCCAAGTTCAACTTGTACATCGGGAGTCTTTGCAAGAAGCCTTTCTCTGATAGGGTTACTGGTTTACAGTTACAGCCTGGTTAATCCCATGTAACTACAGACCTCGGCGCCAGTCAAAGTGCACTTCCCTTGTAACTGGAGCACAATACAACTCTAAGGACGAGGACACAAGGACATTTACAATTGCTCTTATAAATCTGATAATTGAGCTTGAAGATTGCGTTAAAACTCTTTTACTTTTTTGTATTTCCCTAACCCCCAAGTATTTGTGTTAGGCCTAAAAAAAACGTAATGTGGGTTCACTGCCACAACAGCCCTGTCAAAAACAGTGTGGGCCATTTATAATTCGGCAGAGCATGTGCACCACTATAAATCAGAGATTCTCCCACAATCCCATATTCACAGTTACCCCGTCTCTAGTTAGGGTCAAGAGTGGCGCTGGCTTTCTGACAGTGAAGCCTCTGCTGGCTCCAATGTCAGAAATCCTTAACTTATGGCAAATCTGCCAAAGGACGGCAAGGACATAGTGAGGGTTGTCCTGCTCCATTTAGGGCGGAATGACCACCACTAGATTTTCCTACCTGTGACCAACACAAAAGGCATGGTGGCTCCAAGCTGGAAAATTGTGCAATGGCGCCCATACGCATGGACCTCACTCCTTGAGTGGCAAGATCCACTATATTTGGTTGTTGTTGTTTTTTTTAAACTCTCAATTTTGGAGTCTATTCTTGGAAAAAAACGTTTACAGAGTGGGCATAAATATGGCACCCGCTTGGAAAGCTTCACTGCATTCATTGGTGCTGCCACAACAATGGCTCCTTTGAAGGCAAAAAGATCCCTCATTGCATGGAGGGGCTTTCTATGTGTGAAAAGCAGACTTCTGCTAGGAAGGCAGAGGCGATGGCCTCACCAACCTGCTATCTTGACAGACCTCCAGGCATATAATAAATGACCCTCAAAGTTTCTACCCAACTTACATTTAGGGAAACAATTTATACATTTGACTCTTCACCTCTTTTTCAGCAGTTTAAGTCTATTCAAAGCCTTTTCGAAAGTTGGAAATATGCTTAGGCTTCTTATTTTGGGTTGTATGACACTCACCCTATTTAGAGAACAGTATGTCCCACAGATAAACATTAATATTGACTCGTTCATGGGTGAAAGCAGCTAGTGTAGAGGTTGCCATTTTAAATGCTGAAAGATCAGCAGCTGTCTGAAGAGTGAGAATTTTGCAGCTGATACAGGAATGGATCACTGACAGATAGGATTCAGCAGGAAACGTTATCATGGGACTTGATTGTAATTTTTGCATATTGGGCTGGTAAGGAGGACTGATGAGCAGAGATTTCCAGAAATAATAAGGATTTTTTTAGCAAGAGTTTTGTCAAATGTTCTTGAGAAAGGACTGCCCAGTAATAATTTCAAGTAATTGGTGCGGGAATTTGGTGCGGGATAACATTTTACAGTGCATATTGTTGCAGTTGGAAGCAGACAATTGTTGAAATGGGAATTAAAGGCTGGATCAGGGAATTGTGATGTAAAAAAAGCTGAGAAACTTGATGTCAATTGAACTTTCAAAATTCATATGGAAGTTGATATTGGGGTAGGTGAGTGGATCTAAGTGGTACATGATTATGGTGTTCTCTTGTATGGATGCTCTGTGGGCATTTTGTAGGGAGAAGAAACATTATTTCAGAGTTAGATGATGGGTGACTATATAACTTTGTAAAAGATGAGAGATTAGTTGTGATGATCACAGACTAGTAAGGTCACTTAGTTGGAAGCGCTGGGAGAGCTATCTCTGTGTCTCTCACAGTCATCGTTGGCATTCTGCTGAGAAAATGACTGAAGAAGTTGGGGGCTGTGGAGAAGATACTGGGGAACTGTTCCTTGGGGGTAAGGGCTGCAACAGAGGCATCTAGGATAGGGCTGAATATTGACTCCCAAACAGAAGTAATTTTAAAATATATTTTTAAAGGATATTTGTATCATTCCCAAACCCCCTTCAAAACATCAACATCAGAAATTCCAAAGCTTGTTTTTCTAACCAACTACTGCTTGCAGAAACGTAAAGGGTCATGCAGCTGAAGTCTGAATAAAGGATTTTTATTGGCTGAGAGGGCAACAGAGTAGGCTTAAAAATGGTGTGAAAGGAAAAGGATATTATCGTAAATCTGCTTATCAGTGTTATTTGTTATGACAATTTTAGTGAAGTAAACTTGGTGAAAGGCGAAAAGAGACATAAGGGATGAAACAACAGTACCGGCGCAGCGTGACATAATGCTCGCGGCAAAGCACCTTACACCGCAAAGGACCTTACGCTGTCATTACAGCGCAAGTCGTCACAACGACTTGCGCTTAATGGCGCTATACACTAAGGAATAGTATGATTTACTATTCCAACACCTTCCCTACTGTTACATAGGCTGGAGTTGGAATAGTAAATCATACTATTCCTAAGTCCAGCGCCCTGCAGCGCAAGTCATTGTAACGACTTGCGTTGTAATAACTGCGATGTAACATACCGCGGTCTAAAGACCGCGTTGTAACATCACATATTCAATGCTCCCATCAGGGATATAAAATAATATTTTCAGTGGGACTAACCTGGTCCCTGTATCCTGCCGAACACTCCAATGTGATAGGCCTGAATGTGTGACTTTGTGTCGGTTCGGCAAGATCAGGTAATCGCAGTTGGCACTTTTCTCTTTTAGGTGCTCTACTTACATTAATCAATTCAATTCAATTCAATTATTTCTTTATTCAAACTTCCGAAGACAGATCATAAAAGGTACACATTATATTAATCAACATTAAAACCAGTCTCCTATAAAAAAAAACCACAAATTCCATTTAAAATACAAAATATCGCAGACATAAACAATGGTTTGGTTGTAGCTAAAGGGACAGTGCAAGCAAACTGAATAGCAGCAAGTATAATCCAATGACATTATATATTAGAATCAGTCTTGTAAACGAGCTAGCAGCAACAATAAGCATTATAGCAGCAATACAAATACAACAAATACAGGAGCTGATAAAATGCATAAATATTAAAACAACATACTCCTTTTTGCTAAAGTGCATTTCAGAAAACTCGCAACAACTAAGCAAACGTCACAGTCATTAAGTTGCAAGAGAAAATACAAGCTTGCTTTGCATTTAGAAAACGTATACCTGCGCAGGAGCGGTAACAAAAATTTCCTAGTGAACGGAAGGTAAAATTGACAAAACAACACACAATGTAAAATAGTTTGACTCGAATGTTCATCACAAGGGCAAGTAGTCATAGTTTCAGGAGAATAATGGCCCAAGGGGAAACATATCAACCAGGATAATGACCCCAGCCTAAATCTGGTCAGCAAATTCCTTTAGTAAAATGTTTTGACATATAAAAGATACGGGGCGTTAAAGGGAGGTTCTTAAATAAGACAATAATCCCTGACAGTGGGTTTGGACACTTAAGATAATTCCCTAGAGGATTCTTTGTGCTTTCGGAAGTTATCCAACACCCTCTGTCGCTCCCCTTTGCAAATTGATTCTGGGTGCTCAAACCGTGAGGTACAACCAAGTTCCATGAAGCAAGTTTTGATGTATTGGAGCCAAGGAATAAAGAGGCCTCGGGAACAACTTAAACAGTCTCTAATAATTGCCCGGTTTAATTCAGCTTCTTCGTTTGCCCAGATAGAACACCAAGCGACTAGAGGTGACGCATTTATAGTGTCTTGAACATATTCAAGACCTAACGCCAAATGGAGTGAAAAATGCAGCGATGAGGGGTCACTCCTAGTACTCTACGACAAAATCTATTCTCCTCAATCTGTATAGCAAGTACATCCCTGCTTCCCCAAATACCCGTACCATATGTTAAAATGGGTATACATTTACGATTATAAATCTCTAACATTGGGGCAATGGGCTTTTTACCCATGGCCATTGCAAGGGAGAAAGTCGTCCCAACTGCTCACATATATTGTATTATTCTATTTTTTATGCAAGTGTGTCATGTGCAACCTTCCTCAAATTCCAGGCCTAGATATGGGAAGGAACTAACCCTCTCCAGTCTCTTGCCCTCTACGTTCAGACAACAGGATTTAGCATTTTTGGGGGCACAAATTATTATAAAAGATTTCTTATAGTTTGGTTCCAGCCCCAGGTCCTTCATAAAACTGACATAGCTGGCAATGAGTTTTCTTAGCCCATTGGCATTCCTTACCAAAAGGACTGCGTCGTCCGCATAGAGTAGCGCTGGGCCTTTTTCTCCACTTGTGGGACCTCAGTCCCAACTGAAGCTAAAGTATTCTCCAAGTCGTTAGTGTAGAGGAGGAATAAAATTGGGGCAAGGACGCAGCCTTGGCGCACCCCACGCTTGATATTAAAAGACTCTGAACACTCTCTAGCATTACCATACCTCACTGAGTTAGAAAGATCATGATGAGGGAGCCTCAGAAAGGAGACTAGCCCCACAGCGACTCCCATGTTTGTTAGAATGTCCCACAACTGAGAGTGTGAGACATAGTCAAACGCACTGGTCAGGTCCATAAAGGCCAGATGAATTGAAGCACCCTTCGCATATTTATATTTCGCCAAAATGAGATGGAGGTTGAGGCACTGTTCGATTGTGCCTAGCCCCTTCCTAAAGCCATACTGACTGGGGGCTAAGATATGGTTGACATTAATCCAGTCCAATAGGCGATGAAGCACAACTCTCCCAATGACTTTGATGGAGGAATCCAAAAAGGGATATCGGTCGGTAACATTAGGGATCGTGCATGTTTCCCTTTTTAAAAACAGGCACTATGACTGATGAACGCCAAGACTTTAGCACTCCCTCTCTACAAACTGAGTTAAAAACTACAATGAGTCCCGGAGTCCAGAATACTTGATCTTCCTTAAATAAATCCAATGGAATTCCATCTGGCCCTGGGGCCTTCTTGCCTTTACTATTATCAATTGCCTTTCGGACTTCCTCTTCATTAAAAACAAGATTTTGACATACTATGTTCGACTGTACTGGAACAACCATCGCAGTAGAATCAATACAGTAGAGACCAGCATAATGCAGCACCCAAGTCTCAGATGATATATGAACGGTTACTTCATCAGCCGGTAGGGTGGGAGATAAAACTGCCCGTACTGTTTTCCAGAAGGCTTGGGGATCTTTGGAACAGCAAGCACCCACTATTAGATCCCACTTCTCCTCCTTCAAGACTAACTTTCTTTTTTTTTGTGGGAAACTTGTACAGTTTCCTGCTTTCCCTAATTGCAATCTGGTCTAGAGTAAGATGTTATTAGCTTCTCTACGGGCATTGTCAAACCAAGAATGTGCATGAAGGCGTGGCTGGGTAATGTGTCTAGAGAGTAGAATTTTGGCTTTATCTAGTAGGTCTTTAAAACTCGATAGAATGCGGGCTGAATCAAGTGGCATACAATTGCAGCTAAGCACCAGGGCTGAACTAATAGGTATCACCTGGGACATTATGATGTTCATGTTCGCTGAACATCATACCACCCTACGCCCTGCGTCCTTAGTGGATAGTGCCTCAGTAGGTGGAAATTTTGGCTTTTTTGCCATGCATGGCAGCACTATCTTTGCAGAGATAGGATTGTGATCACTATAGGACTGAATAAGAACCTCACAGTCTTTAATAAGGGGAAACATGCTCCAGGTGACAAAAATATAATCAATAACGCTTCCTGCACACCGTCCTATACAAGTAGGAAAATGTTGGACTGTCAATTTAGGGGCCCTATTAACCATACCTTGTTCTAGTAAATAGGAAAATAGGGCCCGCCCCTAGCATCCATCATATTATGGTCCGCATCTTGGGAGTTTGGCTCAAAGGAAGTTGATGAAAGGGACAGAGGATACCCTAATTTTGCATTGAAGTCCCCTGCCACCAACAGCTTGAAAGGGAAATCCGCTCGAGCCTCTCTCTCCACAAGCTTGTCAATCAACACAAATAGGCCATGAAACTCACCTTTGGAAGAAAAGTTGGTATTATAGAAATGTATCTAATACAGCTTATGACGATCATTCCATGTAAGACAAAAAGCCTATGCTTCCCCCTTATCGTGTGATAGCTGTACAATCATACCAGTAAGATCTGCGGCGAAGATGTAGGCGAGCGGGGCTCCTCACCCTCGCTGGCAGGCACAGAGACTTCTGGGGGACCGAAACCCAGTTGTGGCGGTGGCAGTAGTGTTGCGGGCTCCCACGGCCCAGGAAGCAGAACCTGTGCTTGGGGATGCCTGTGGCGCAGATGTAGGCGAGTGGGGCTCCTCCCCCTCGCTGCCAGGCACAGAGACCTCTGGGGGACCCAGTCCCAGTTGCAGCGGTGGCAGTAGTGTTACGGGCTCTCACGGCCTGGGAAGCAGGACCTGAACTGCGGGATGCCTGCGGCGCAGATGTAGGCGTGTGGGGCTCCTCCCCCTCGCTGGGAGGCACAGAGACTTCTGGGGGATCAAGTCCCAGTTGTGGCGGTGGCAGTAGTATTGCGGGCTCTCATGGCCCGGGAAGCAGAACCCGCACTGCGGGATGCCTGCGGCGCAGATGTAGGCGAGCGGGGCTCCTCCCCCTTACTGGTAGGCACAGAGACTCCTGGGGGACGGAGTCCCAGTTGCAGCTGTGGCAGTAGTGTTGCGGGCTCTCACGGCCCGGGAAGCAGGACCCCTTACATTAAAACTATCAAATTGCACATCTCCAGTTTTATTGATTGGATTTTGTCATTTTTGTGTCAAATATTTATTGAATTTCAGTCTATTTTTCCAAATTGGTACGGGATTTTTCTTGTGTTGTGTTTTCACTTTATGGCTGTTTTGTGCTGCATAAATACTTTGCACATTGCTCCTAAGTTATGCCTGACTGCTTTTGTTTCACGTTACCAGAGGGTTACGCATATGTTAATTTAGTGACTGTTTGTGGTTCACACTGACAAGGATTATGGCTGTTTTTGAGGTGGGCTCACACCCTCTTAAACCAACAACTCAATTCCTCACACACCAAACACATAAATGGTTAGGAACATGCGGTAGGCATTTATTTTTAGTTCCAAGTTAAACTTGAACCAAGGAGTTCCTCGTCTCAATGGCAACAGCCTTTGCACGCAACTGATCTCTGATTTGTATTCTGGTTTGCAGTTAAAGCCTGGCTAACACCAGATCTTTTCACAAGACAAAGCCCTTGGCCTCCACATGCATAAAATGACACAACTCTAATGATGCTTACATAGTCAGATTGATAATTGTTCTTGAAAATCTGATAATTGAGCCTGAGCTGTAATGAAACCTTTTTGCATTGTGGCTCCATGGGCCCCAAAGTACCTGTGAATGCGAATATTATGCTTAAGTAACCAAAGAATGGGAGAAGTGTGAGAATAACCCTGTTAAAAACAAAGGGGCAGATTCGGAGATCAACAGAGAGAAGGGTGAGAAAATTGATGGCAATTGAAATGTTAAGGTTCATATAAAGCGTGTCACTAGAGTCATGGTGGAATAAATTGAAAATGTTGTTCAGGGTATATTTTTCATGGGTGTTCTATGGGGAATTACAACTCAGAGGGAAAGTTGGTTAAAGAAAGGGGATGTTTTGTAATGATCAAAGAAAGATCAGGTGGGTAAGAGTAAGGTCATTTGGCTGGGGGCATCGGGCGAACTATCTATGTGTCTCCGGGTGTCATTGTTAGTATTCAGTTAGAAAAATGTTGTGCACAACAAGATGATGCTAAGACTGAGCAAGATGGGAACTATGGAGTATATACTGGGGAATTATTCTTAAGGGGAAAAGGGCTCCAACATAAGAGTCCAAGACAGATAGATGGCCTGATGGAAGTATTTTTCACTACATTAAATAGGTATTTGCTTCATACCCAACCCCCTTCCTATCATCAACATGTATAAGTCTCAAGCTTGTTTTTCTGCACACACACTGGTTAAAGGATGTTGAAGGATCATGGCCTCTCACATCAGAATAGAGGGCATTCATGGTCTTAGTGGTCCAGAAAGTAGGCAGAAAATAGCCACATGTAAGAAAAGAAGTAAGAAGCTTTAACAAATTAACCGTCCTTAACATGGGGAAGGTGGCATTGGAGGGGAGAAATTGATACCCAAAATGGTGTAAAGGGCCAACAAAAGTTACCCTATATTTGCTCATCAATAACATTAGGGACAATGATTTTGTTAAAGGGAACTTGGCGAAAGGTTCAAAGAGACCTTTCACCAAGGGACATACCAGAGCATCATTAGGCTTGGTTCAGAATGAATAAAGCTATTCATAGGAGGGTTTGCAGAACTGCATCAAACCAGTAGCTGTTGAAAAGCTGACCAGTAAAATGAATGGGGGGGATGAGACGGTATTTAGAGATAGATGGTAAGGAGAGGGTAGCACCTGATGAAAGACGGTAACTGAGGGGGTGGGGCGGGGTTTGTCAAGGTGGCCCACAGATTGTTTATGTATTACATGTGCATTTAATGAAGGAAATATGTTAACATTTTTAAGAAGAGTAGGGAGTAGAGGAGTTTGCGTAGTCAGTATAGTCCTCAGTGGAGAGCTTTTCCTGGATGCAAGTTCTCATGGTGGCAGGTGCTACAGGATATTATTTTTAGTTTGCGTTGCTTCAGATATTGGGGATAACACAATCAGCCTTGTTCCAGCAAAGACCACAAAGCAAGGTGACCCTAAGGATAAAGAAGGAAGCCTGTCATCCCTTGGGAATGTCAGTGAATAGTGCAATTGGCCTGCATAGCCTGGCTGTTATTGGGTAGTTTCTATTGGGGAAATTGGGAATGTGCGTGGGAAACCACAAGTAGTCAGCTGACTTCCAACTCAGATTATGGCTACGCAGCCATCCGTTCCACACTTTAGCTTTGTACATTTCATAATGAGGAAGAGATTTTATTTTTGTGAGACTCTTGGTGCGCTTGCTATAAATATTGAGTTATTGATATCAATCCTAGTATGCATGAAGTTCACGTATGTGTTACATATAGTTATTGTTTATTTTGGTTACGTCAGGGAAGGGAAACAAGACTAGCAGAGCAGATTTGTGAGGATCTGTAGCCAGTAGCCCCTAGTGTATACCAGCACACAGGTAGTGAACCACTGAAGGTTGTAAAGATGCTAAAAAAATGCTGAGGATGCTGAAACGATTTTGAGGGTCTTCCTATGACTGCATCTTGGTCCTTGAGCTTGGGGGAACTTTGGCCTCAGGGGTCAATCTGCCACGAGTATGGGTGAAGTCCAGCACTAGGCCAGTTGTCACTGGTCTACTGGTCTCTGGTTACAGCAAAACCAGTAGTTTCCTTCGGTTGAAGATAACTTCCTTGCTGGGTGACTAAATGCAACAGGGAACAGCAGGGATGTCCTTCTTTGGTCCTCACTCCAGTACACAAATTATTTGAGGTCGGGTGCCAAAAGTGCCACTTTTATGCCCACTATGAGCCTAGGGGGATATGGCAACTAACTAGCCAATGCGCTACCAGTCCCCCATCCTCCTGATGATGACTTCCTGTAAAGTGTGGCATCCAGCTGGCCCATAATGTACAATGCTGCCAACTCCCAACATGACATAACCCTTCCCTCAGTGTGTGGAGCTTCCTAGTCCAACCCAGAGGTGTGGCTCCCTAGGGGGATACACTCCTCTTGAAAAAATGGTTTGACAACAGTTTCTCCCTCTCTGTCCGAAACACTGGAATGTTTGCCGAAACAAAAAAAGCAGTCCCTTTTGAGTAGACTACCATTTGCCCTTCAAAAGTGGCTTCCACCTTGAAGCTCGCCTTTTGGGCTCACACCTACTTTGGCTATCCTGCCAGGAGGAGGTCACATCTCCTCCCTCTGAGGTCCTTTGTTCCTCTTCTTGAGATTTTTTCTCATCTCTACCCAGGAGGGCAGTTTGTCTCAAGCACAGCAGCTGTGTGCAACCAAAAACGGCTACTGGAAACTTTGGGCATCAAAGTGATCACTTTCCAAAGTTCCCATTTGTGAAATAGGTACACTAAAATCGACTGACTTGAGCAAAAAGTTGGGTTTAATGCAATGATTCTTTTGATAGCCTGGAGTACGATGTTTAGTAGTCCCACTTGGAAGCTAGCACTGCAGAGTTGTTGGCGTGTATCTGCATACTCGCCAATAGGGCTGCTAGCCTTGTCACAGTAAAAACAGCAATGGTGGGTTTTTACAGTCAGGACATGTAAGGTTGATAAACACATGTCCTTCTTTTTCATATAATTCACCCTGTCTTTAGGGCTCCGTAGGCCTGCCTTAGGGGTGACCTATAGATATTAAAAGGAAGGTTTGGTGTTTGTTTAAAAATCGTTCTTTCAGTCTGCAATGGCTCTGCCACACTTGTGGCACAATAAATGCAGAAGTCTATGTGGGACTCTTACCTTACAGGCCCTTAGTACAACTGGTACCATATACTAAGGACTTATAAGTAAGTAAACGTATGCCAATTGTGGGTGAGCCAATTAGACATATACCGTTTATGAGTCAGAGGACTGACACTGTGGTCTGATTGGCTGGACGCAGTGCATTTTCAAAGTCGAAAACACAGCAGCACCAGCACAAAAGTATGGGGATTATCATGCAAAAAGAGGCATTTCCTTACAAGGCATAATACATGATTTTGCCTGTTGGAAGCGAAGTTGTAATGGAGTATGTATCAGTTTACCTAATATTTCAGAAACCCCCTTGTTCCCAGTCAAGAGGTATTGTATTAAATGTTTCTGTGAATTTCACTGCTACTTCATCTAACAACTTAGAGGAGTGAGGGCTCACCAGACTGAGGAATGTACCCCAGTTAGTAGCCACAAAGAAAAAGATATTTCCCTTGCAGGATTCAAATGGGGTACAAGTACTGGTGCCAAAGTTTTTAAGGACTCATATGTTTAATCTTCTACACCTCAAAAAAGGGGCGGGTATTCGTTCCTTTGCTCAATGCAGGTGCCCAATGCCATATTTGGCCCTAAGAGCCAAAAGCCCCTGAGGGCTGAGACTGGTTAAAATAGGATGAGAAAAGAAGGAGGAACAGTGGGTTCGGGAAGATAGAGTTCCATCAATAGTTCTAGAAGAAGAAAGAAAGACCAGCATGTCTAGGACAGTTAATTAAGAGCACTAGGTCAACAGAGTGGTGGATTTAGTTGGTGGCTGAAAGCCATGATTAAAATGACAGGTATGCTAAAAGGGGTTTGGGTCATTAATCCCAAGAGGGTGGCACTTTTTGAAGGAAAGGGTGGTTTCGGAATTTTACTCCAGTCATGGACCGACCTGTGCACTGACTGACAAGTGCATAACCTTATATTTTCAGTGGCCTCTTGGGCATATTATTTATGCACTAGTCATCTGTGAAGAGCCACTGCAAAGCTGGATTTCACCCTTACGGCAATGCTTGGAAGCAGCAAACATTTTCTCCACACCACTGAAAGTTACGTGGTCTGGACTCTTATATTTGAATGAACGATTTTGCCAATGTCCTGGTTATAACATTAACTTGTTTTCTATACTTGTGAAGGCATGCATACCCATGACCTTTATAGTCTTGGCACTAACTCAGAGAAATAATGGGTTAACTGAATTTACTTCATGCCCCGTGGTTGCATAAAACCGGCACTTGGCTCGGCACTGTGCTGGAAAAGTCTGTCATGATATGGCCCTTGTTGCTGTCTCCTCCTACTCTTTGTTCTCCAATAGACTTTTGTGCCTCCACAAATACAAATATCCCAGTCATTCTTTCCTAAATACATTCATAATTGTTCTCCTCGCTGTCCCTCTCCCACGGCCCTCCCTCTTTTAGAAATATCCATGTTCCAAAAGCACCAAGTGTCAACAAGTCCTGTGTGACATCTTCAACTAGTCCTTCTTATTTTTAGGTCTCGTCTAAAGCTGCATATATGCTTTCTGTTGCGAGACATATCGTCATCTGACAGTGGTCTTAGAGCCCACCCATTATTTGCCATTTGTTCGCTTCAGTGTCACACTCATATCCTTGCTTCTAATTCATCAGCTTCCAAAGGATTTCCTTCCTCGTCTTGTCTTTGACCCTCCCTTGGAGCATTGGCTTGTGTCTAGCCACTGCTAATTTTACAGGCGCTACTTATTAAAGCACACCACAAGAGTATTTGTGTGTTTTCAGCTGTCTCACTTGTGCACTTCTCCCCCCTCTGTGTTCTACGTTCATGCCCTCCCTGAGTTGCCGTTCTTCCTTCCTCCCTTCCCAGTTTCTCTTGCTGGTTTTGCTTGTCCACCACCTTTTTCTCCGTTTGATCCCCATGACCATTGTCACCCGCCCACCCTCCGTTGCTGGTATTTTTCCCCAGCCCATATGTTTGTGTGTTTCCCCAACCCCTCCCGCCTGCCATTGTCTGTGTGCTTCCCCATCCCTCTTGCCTGTCCTCCATTGTCTGTGTGGTTCCCCAGCCCCGTCCGCCCACCCCTCTCAGTTGTGAGCTTGCTTTCCCATCTCCTCCTGCCAACCCTTCATTGTCAACTTGCTCCTCCAGCCCTTCCCCCTCAACCGCCATTGTCAGCTTGCTCTTACATAATCCGTTTTCAGTTTGCACTCCCATCCACCATTGTTACCTTAGCTCCCCAGCTCCCCGCGCCCACCCACCATTGTCAAGATGCTCTCCCTGCCTCTGAGCTTACTTCCCCAGCCCCTCCTGCCCACCCTACATTGCCAGCTTGCTCCCCCAGCTCTCCCACCCTCCCTCGATTGTCAGCTTACTTATCCAGTCCTCCCTGCCTAACCTACGTTGTCATACTACTTTACCAGCCCCTCAGCTTGCTTCCCCAGCCCTTCCTGCTCACTCTCCAATGCCAACTGCTGCCTCAGCCCCTTCCACCACCCTCCATTGTCAGCTTGCTTCCCCAGCCCTTCCTGCACACCCTGGATTGTCAGGTTGCTTCCCCAGCTCTCCTACCCACCCTCGATTGTCAGCTTACTTACGCAGCCCTTCCTGCCTAACCTGCGTTGTCAGCAGGGCCAGACTGGGAACCGAAACGGGCCTTGGCCAACTGTTCGTCCAGCCCCCCTGTGGGACGGGGGGAGGGGGGGTTGCGGCCGAGCAGTTTGCTAGGGCCATTTCCGGCCGATTTTGGCACATGGGTGCGATATTGCTGGCCCCCCCCCCGGTAACAAAAACAGCCCACTAGAGGCCCAAATCCGGCCCCCAACCTGGCGGCCCATCGGGGAAACACCCGGTGCCCGCTAAGGCCAGTCTGGCCCTGGTTGTCAGTCTGATTTACCAGCCCTTAAGCTTGCTTTCCCAGACCTTCCTGCTCACTCGCCAATGCTAACTGCTGCCTCAGCCCTTTCCTTCCACCCTCTGTTGTCAGATTGCTCTCCCAGCCCCCCATATAAACCCTTAACTCTAGCCACGTCGTAGTTCTTTTTTTTATTTATTTTTTTGCCATGCTGCACAGCATGGCTAAAAATCATTGCCAAAGTCAATAGCTCTCTAAGGCGAGACCTATTTATTGAGATTATGAAGTGAAGCTACATGTACCAGAATTCAATTTGCTGTGGGTTAGAAAAAAGTCAGTATTAACGTAAAAAGTCATAAATTACTTGGAACCGCGTGATAACTATATTTTTGTTTCACTGCTCTCTACAGTCTCTCTGCCCCTTCCCCACTCTATACGTCACGTGCACCTGAAATACCTTTTATAGCAACGTTTGGCCCAGCCCGCAATCGATTTTCTCAGGGTCAGGCTCGAAGTTGGTGACATTGTTCTCCGGCACATGAGCTCAAACTCCGTGCCACACTAGTATGTGGTATTTTCTTTAGCACCGAGTTGTGCTTACGGCGCACGAGCTGTATTCTGGCAGCTGCCGCTTCCTTCCCTCACAGCTTCTGAGATAAGCAGCATTCGGACCTGTGCTTTCATTGAGCACGACTCATTATGACGTCTTAACACGCGTATGGCGCATTATTACAGGCGAATTGTGACGCAATGTTCTTATTACAGGCGCGTTCTAACGTCAGTGGGAACCCATCATAAAAAAATAAAGTACCACAACTGACAGAGAGGTAGCGCTTCGTTTCGCCCTTCTGCTATAGCTTGCTTGCGTTGCTATTAATGTTTCTTCTTCCTACTCTACACTTTACAACACATTCGAACAACATACGTTGGCTAAAAGCCTTCTCTGAACCCAGACTTACCTGATTACAGTATTTGGTGAGACATTTGAAATCCACCTGCAAAATATTCCCAACGAAGGGCAGGGAGGTGGGTCCGGGTGGGTAGCGGCTCCAACTCCTCCGGCGTCTCATGAAATCAAGGATCAGCGCAAAGACGGTGAAGAAGAGGGCCAGCATCGTCAGGAAGGTACCCGAGGGCAGGAGGGACCAGGGTGCGGAGAGGAGACTCATGCTGGCTACCTCCGACTCGCTACCAAAAGTACACTTTCTGTCTCTCCGTTCCTTTCTTCTCGCACCGTGTTTTAAATGTCAGTGCCTTTATAATATTCAGTTGAGCGCCAAAATACCAGCACAGTCTGCTAGTGATCGCCCTCTCCTTGTAGATGTTATTGCCCCCACCACTTCTATGCCTTTCTCTCTCTTAGATGGTCCATCTTACTGTGTTTACAGATCTCGCCGCCCCTCTCCACTTTAATTAACTCACTTCCACGCTTTTATCGATTCTTCTCGCTCTTCCTCGCTCCCCCAATTTCGTAGAGTTTCTATCGTTCACCCTCCTCTCCCCGTCTGTCTTCCCCAGTTAAATGCAGCTTCTGCCTGCTAGCCTCTCCTCTCTTTCCTCGCCTCTCTTGTCTCCTCCCAAGTACATGTAGCGACTACCTTTCAGCCTCCTCTCTCTCCTGTCCTCTGCTCACCTCCGTGTCCTTCCAGTTATTCACCGCCTCTACCTGTCCCTCTTTGCTCCTCTCCTTATTTATCTGTGTGTTTCTGCAGGCATGTGATCTGTTGGACTGATGCTTTACTCACACATTGGCCGTCACATGAAAGAAAGAGGAGGGGTGGTGTAAACCAGCTGAGTCATTAAAAGCGTGTCAGCACCTGATGTTTGGCGATCCAAGCTGTGACACAGCCAATAGGCAGGCCACTGGAATTACGCAGCAGGGGAGAGCCAAATTATGCTGCAGAGTTGAGTATAATATTCAGCAAGAAAAAAGATGTAACAACACATAATGTGATAATATTACTTTAATATTTTCTCATTTTTTACACATCAACACTGGGCATTGGTTGCACCTTAATAGTACCAGTTTAACAGCCAAATATAGCAATAAGCAACATAGGGCGACCAGTTAACCTTTGCACAGCCACACGTTTCGCTGCATTTTTAGTAACTTTTGAACCATTTGAGCTAGAAACACACTTTTTGGTGTTAAAATCTGCAGATTGTGCAGTAGATAATGGATTATTTGGCAAATGCAGCAAATCCATAACTATGCGAAAAAAAACTCCACGCAATTGAATAATTCCAGTGGCCCTGTCAATAGGTTTGGCTTTTGCATAATGTCTGAATATGTAGACATAGATTACACACAAATGCCCATATATAGACAGAGCAACAAACCTACAGGTATCAATTCATATCAATTCACACCGAACATCACACTAACAAACAATCTCAAACACGGGACGAGTCAATTAGGTGCCTGTGCACAACTTCCTACAGTCATCTATGCTTAATTCAATTGCTGCTAGAAAAGGTCTGAGGGCAGCAGTATTGCCCAGAGTCCATCCACCCACTGAAGCTATCTTGGGGAGCATAAAATGCCCCCCCCCCCTCGGACAGGCGCAACCATTGCCCCAACACAAAACCCCCTGATCCCACACAGCAGTCACACATAGTCTTTCCACCTGTTTAGACCAGATGGAAAATATATGCATGTTTTCAATAAAATGGGAAAATACTGCCTCATAAAACACTCAGTAAATCTGGGTGCAAGCAGTTATTCCCAATTTCAGTTTAAAAACTCATAATTGTATTCTATTGTACTGTAATTGCATTTATAAAGTGCTTACTACCCCTGACAAGGCATCAAAGCGCTTTTTGGCGAGTAGCACGCTACCCTGAAATCCGTAAAGGTTTAGTGGTGAATTAGTATAGTGAAATATGAAAGTAATTTGAGTGATGGATATGTTTATGTTAGTCATTTATTTGGATTGAGAAGGATAGAGAAAGGTGTAGAAGAGGTAAAAACGTTTGCTTTTATATAGTGCTTGCTACCCCTGATGAGGTGTTGAAGTGCTTTTTCGGCAAGTAGCACGCTACTCCGGAACCCAGAAAGGATTAGTGGTGAATAAGTAGAGTGAAATAAGAAACCAATTTGAGTGGTGTGCATGTTAGTCTGTTATTTTGGTTGAAAAGGATAGTGGAGAGATGGAAGGGAAGGATTTAGATTTGTGTTTTTAATGTTTTTTTGTTTGTTTTGGAGCTCATCGCAGTAGGAGGAGGCTTGGGGTGAGCAAAAGGGAGGTGGAGGGGGATGAGTAGGAGGGGGTGAAGGGGAAAGAATCAGAGGGAGGGTTTAGAAAGTCTTGTTTTGGGGATCGGAATAATAAAATGAGGTAAAAGAGGATGTAAGGAGGGGTGGAGTAGGGAAGAGTCTCGAAAGGGTTATTTTGGGGATCATAGTAGTGGTATGGGGTTTGGGATGAATGAGAGAGTGGAGGTAATGGATATATTGATAGCGTTATAGGGTGAGAAATAGGGTAGTGCATTGGAAAGAGTAGTAGAAAGAGGTTTGGGATAAGTCAGGGAGTTGAGCTTGAGGATATATTGAGAGCGGTATAGGGTGAAAAACTGGGTAGTGCATTGGACATGCTGAATTAGAATAAAAGTAATACATAATTAAAATTAATAAATATATAGATCCAAAAGTAATAATAATATAGATACATTAGTACATGGAAGGTATATAGATGCATAAAAGAAGGTAGACTATGTAGATTATGGATGCAATAAATAAACTCTGGCTTTTAAGTGTTGTTGTATTTTTAACTAGTTTTATTTATTTATATATATATATATATACATATATATATATATATTTATATATATATATATATATACTTTTTTTTTGTAGATCAATAGTGAAGCATTTGTAAATAAATAGTTATGATAAAAAGATTTACTTATTTTTGCAGTTACTTGTATACATATTAAAAACATAGAATAATGTAATATGTACATTTGTTAAGCAGAACTAATGAATATCTATATATAATACGTTTTTTTAAAACATAAGTATTCTACACATATATGGGTACATATCAATAGTACAAATAAATGGTTACATACAGAGAGATATGCTGTGTCTTTCTATCTGTTTGCATATGGTGGTTATGTGGGGAAGAGCCAATTCTTGAGTAGTTTTCTGAATTTAAGGTGGTTATCCGTGGATCTTATGTTGGGGGTAAAGAGTTCCACAGTTTGGCTGCTTGAACAGGCAATGATGTGCCACCCATTGTTTTTTATAGTAACTTGGGCTTTTGAGGCGAGGTGCCACTCTAGAGCGGAGGTTAATTTATTGAATGTGTTTGGTGACTTTATTCCTGAAGAAGAGTGGTCCTGTTCCATGTATCGCTTTGTGGGTGATACAAAGCAGCTTGAACGTGGATCTTCTGGCAATCGGTAACCAATGCAGGGCTTTCAAGGCAGGGGAGATGAGGTCTTGGGGTTTTATATGTAATGGTAGTCTGGCAGCCGAGTTCTGAATCAGTTGTAGTCTTTTTATGGTCGTTAAAGATGATCTGTGGTAGAGGCTATTGGCTTAATCAAGTTTGGACAAAACAAGGGAGATGGTAGCCTGGACTATGAGTGGAAATTCCAAATGGGGGAAGATTAGTCGCAAAGTTTTTATAGTAACAAAGCTTGATCCTGCTAGTTTGTCCACTCAGACATTTATCGATAGCTTAGAATCCATCATCATTCCGAGGTTTCTCACTTCCTTTGATATTTTAAGGGGTGTTCCCAGATCGCCACACATGAGTATTTCCATTTTGGAAGCATTCAATTTGAGATGGCTCCACGTCATCCATTGATCCACGGCTCTGAGACTACTGAAAATTGGCACGTTTCCAATGTCTTTGGGGCATTGCAGTTGAAGGAGTATTTGTGTGTCATCCACATAGTTATAGCGCGTGAGGTGAAATTGTTTGATCAGTGCCGGTAATGACTTCATGTAGATGTTGAAAAGCATGGGCGAGATAATTGAGCCTTGAGGGACCCCTGCTTTTGTGAAGTGCGATTTGGACAAGAAAGTTGGGGTATGGATAACAGTTCTGTTGCAAAGGTTGGACATGATCCAGTCTAGAGCAGTCCCCTCTATGCCATCTTCGTCGAGTCTTTGTTTTAGAGTGTCATGGTCAACCGTGTCAAAGGCAGCTGAGAGGTCCAAGAGAATTAGCGCAGCAACCCTATTGCAGTCAAATGTGTTCTTCAGGTCATCCCAGATGGCAAGGAGGGCATATTTTGTATTTCTTCCTGGACGGAATCATGTATGGAAGTCTGAAAGTATGGCATTCTCTTCAATGAATTGTGACATCTGGGTGAAAGCTGCTCTTTCCATCAGTTTGTTAATAGGTCCATTTGAAATCGGTCCGTTGTTGTCAGGGTTCAGCGGGTCTAAGTTTGTTTTCTTTTGTAATGGGCATATTTATGACTTTTTGAGTTTTTCTGGAAATATTCCGGTAGATAAGGTAGTTGTTGATGATTCTCTTCACTGGAGTGACAGCAGTTGTTGCTAGAAGGTTGGCTATAGTTGTTGGACTTAGCAGAGAAGGTTGTAGCCGATAAATTTAATTCGGGCCACCCGGTGTCTCCACTGCAAAGCCTGGTCAACTAATAATGAGGGGATCTCTATCCAGTCCTGAAAATAAAAGATGATGCATTGAATGGCAATAAAAGTCTCAGCCACTGGCAGTGACTTGGATCACAATATAGTCCTTTGTTTTTCCCTACTATGCTACTTCAGAGAGGGACCAGCCATATACAAATTAGGACCCAGATTTACTAAGTACTTGTGTCGCCATTCCATCATGCAAGGCAACACAAGCCCATAAGTCAAATTTACTGTGCCAGGCAGAGCCACCTTGCATGGCTCTGTGTGGCATAGTATGTCTGGAGTATCACAAGGCAGCACAAGGCTCTGCTTTGCACTACTTTGAGCTGGGAAGGCATTCCATGGGTGGTGTGAGTGTTCACACACATCCACCCATGTTTTTTGCTCATTCCCAAAATTACTAACACTATTAAACCTGGGAATGCATCAAAATGCTACACCTTCCCAAGTTACGCGTAATGAGGAGGAGTATATTTATTTCTCCTTGTTGTTTCCTCTTTCTGCAGCACACATAGAAAGAGGAAAGTGCCTTGGAGGATTGTTTTTCAGCAGGATGGTGCCCCTGCCTGCACAAAAACAATCCTGCCTGTAATGCAGGCACCCTTGCACTGTAGTGCAGGGTTACCTGCATTGGCATGTGACAGCCATAACTGTCCCAACACAGAGAGAGAGCAGGAATGCACCATATGTATGTAAATATGGTGCATTCCTGCCTTCTTCATTTGATGCAGCGCCAGCCAGTTATTTTGCTGTGTTGCATTGCGCCAAATATTAGTAAATCTGGCCCTAGATTCCGTTGTTCTCCAATAGTAACTGTCCAGCCTGAACTGACATAACAGGTCCCATCCATACATGTTTTAGAAACACAAGGATCCACCTTCAGACGATTAGAATCATGTACTCGCAGGTAGTGTGTGTTTCCTGCAATGGTTGGAAGCACACAGTGTTTGTTTGAACCCCCCTCACACACCAAAAGGGCCCTTGGTGTCATGCTTCATCATGGGGGTCTTCCCGCCCCGCTGCGGGACGGGGCGTGCTACGACCTACAACTACGTGGGAGCACTGATTTTCAAAACAACTATGTGTCGTGTAGGAAAGTGAGTGGAAGGTTCAGGAGTGAGTGAAGCAGTGAATTAAAAAGTACCTGGCTCTGATGGACTAAAAAACTTTAATAATCTCTGGAGCTGGTACTGCTTAATAGGTGGGTTGGAGGTACATTGCTTTAATGGGCAATCCCTCCTGTGAACGTCAACATGTTTCGAAGCACTCAGGCTTCTTCTTCAGGACCAAACAAGATCCCTTCTGTACTCACTCTAATATCGAGCAGATGTCGAAAAAATATTCCAAAGTGAATAAATGTTCAAAAGTGATATATGTACAAGTAGTGCTACTACGTGATAGGCATGCTAAATTGTCATGCACACGATACAATACCCACTAGGTATTTTACTCAGTAATCTGAAAGAGAAACACGACATTTAAAATTGCAAGACATATACTTCATCCAGCGTTTTATCGGTGACCTGTAAGGAAGGTGATATATACTGATAAATATTCTCCTTAGCCTTAATTGAGTGGTAAACACTGGTGCTGTGTCCTGCAAGTGAAATGACCATACAATACACACAAACACTGAACATAAAACACACACTCTATATTGTGAAATCCAGCTGTTGTAATATCTGAGAATAAATTGCTTCTGAACACTAGAAGTATCCATCTTAGTCATAGACGATTATTAGTGCCTTGAGAAAGTAAAAAACATGGAAACATACATACATACTTTTCCTCAATGGAGATAATGCCCCATGAGCATTAGAACTGGTGGGAAGGGTGTCTATAGTCACACTCTGGGGGTGAAAAAACAGAGTTACATTAGGGAAAGCTTGTAAACCCAAAGGCTATTCATGTCTGCCCCTTCCTCACGTGTGACTAGGCTATGCCATACTCACGACTTCAAGGACACTGCCTCGCAAGGATAGCGCCAACCCACGGCTCCTTAAATAGTGATCTTAAATGGACGAAATTGCCACCAAAAAAGTCTTCCGTCGGAGCAGTACTGAACTGTTCAATGCGCCACGGATGTTGTTACCCCGAGTAGCTTCCTGTTAGGCGACCTCATCTCAGGGAGAAATAAATAGGATCTTTCAGGCTAGACCGCTAATCTACATAGCGGGAAGGATGTGTGCCCATTATGCCTCGGAGGTAGTTTGTAAGAGCTTCCTCCTGCAGCGACCCCGCCACAGGATGAGATCCTGCCACCAGGGGCATAGTATCGCTCCTGTTAGACGACGGCTGCGTAGAGCGTGTAGTACTACGTCTGTCAACTAGACCGCTTTACCTGCGTGAGAATGCCGTGGTGATGCCTCCTGCGCCTCATGTAATTGGTCCTTCTTATGCAGTTTTAACTGGATGTGTAGGAACTGATGCAGAATCAATGTAAGGGATTTGAGATTAATGGCAGTGCTCATCGCAGTAGCTGACACACTGCCTAGCGTTTGTGATGTTAAAAAAGCAAAAACGGGGTACTAATGGATTATTACTGGATAAGGCATTATGATGATCGTGGGATGGGTGATCTTATATAGTTCATATATTGAAAGACACCACTGGTCTGTTAACGAATGCCAGTTTTACAGCGACCCCACTCAATGCGGGGCCTTGGTTTCTGTATGTTCAAGAAGGAATATAGTGGTTCATTCTCTGATGTAACCTCACTAATGAGTAGCCTCTCGTTCAAATGAATTGGAACGTGCTTCAATTCGATGGTACCAGGTGAATTGGCCCCAGGGTATGTCATCATTGAGATTGAGACCCACTACGTTGTTCCTTCTCCAAAAAGCCAGTCTCGCCATTAAGTTGTTCTATGACCGTCCATAATAAATCCTCCACGGTGTGTCCGGTGGTTAGGTAGTGCGTCGCCATTTTAGTTGTACTCCTCTTGCAGGGAACGTTGCTCTTGTATTCACCGATGCGGACCTTAACTGGTCTTGTTGTCATACCAATATACTCCAAGCCACATGGGCATGTGATCATGTACACAAAGTTTCTAGTATTGCAATTGGTGAATCTCCTTTGTTCCCACTCGGTTCCATTCCTGAATTTTATGTTTCTACTTTTCTTAGTGAGGTGGTACGTGCTGCAATTCCCGCATGGGTGATGCCCCTGCACTGGAGGGAGGAGTGGATTCTCAATGGTCATGGGTAGTCCTGCACGTGGTCTTGTGTGGACCAGTATGTCCTTCAAATTCCTGCCCCTTTTATGTGCAAACATGGGATTTGGGAGGTTGAGGTTACCGCAGTTGATGATTCTCCAATGCTTATTAACAATCTTAGATACCTGGTTTGAGTGGGTGTTTACCATTTACTAGGGACATATAGGGGTAACTGAAGGGGAGCCACTCATGGCACAGTCTTTGGGAAAGAGATCTGGCACTGGAAACCTTGTAAGCAGGGACCCAGTGCACTTACAGTTCAAAATCACATCAGGCACCAGGCAGAAAGTGGGGGCTCACTATGCATTTCATTTCATAAGGCTTTATTCGGAGCTTTAGACACAAGTCCATAAAAGCAAAACAGATCAACAATTACAATAAACATAACCATAAAAAAATAAAAATAAATTGCGAAACAGATTACATGGTTAAAACATTTAAATAGCTAAAACAGCATACTAGGCCTTGCTTTGATTGCTAGTAGGAGGAAGGTGGCAGTAAAAAAACATACATCAGGATAAGGTTTAAAAAGCAACTTCATAGCATCTTGTGTAGTCCTGACTCCATATTTTAACAAAATAGGCTTAAGGTAGGCTTGGCGAAAGTTGGTATATAGTTTACACAGTAAAAGAAAGTGCATGGTGCTTTGGACTGATACATTGTCACATGGGCAAGGGCCAACCGGGAATTTTTTAGTACACGGGTAGGCCGCCAGGTGGTGGACTATCCCGAACCTTAGTCTGGTAATTACATACCGATGGGAGGGCCGGGTGACTAGACTTAGAAACGGCTGAAAACCCTCGATTTCACAGAATCTGCCGTAAAACATACATGTACTTAAATTACTACTAGTCCTTTCCCGTTTCTGTAGCTTAAAATTCATAAAAACCGACTTCATCACGTCTTTGGTCAAACTGGTGGGGGCATGACAGTCATCTTTAAGGTTAATACCAAAAATCTCTATGTAACAGTTGAAGACAAATTTAATCCAGGGAATTTTTAGGTGGCCGTCAATGGAGAGACAATCTCCAATGATTGCTCTATTTAAGGAGGTCTCTTCCTTTGCCCAAATAGAGCGCCACAGCAATAAAGGCCTTATGGTCAGTAGGTCAGAAAGATGGAAAATACCTAGTTCTCTGTGGACCAAATCGTTGGTAGCTGATTTCGGCAAACACAGAAGCCTTTTAAGGAATAGGTTTTCCTCCACTTGCAAATTCCCTGCCTTAATGTGCCCCCACACCCCTGCTCCATAGAGGGCCACAGAGAGACATCTCATTTGAAAGATTTTTAGCATGTCTTTAATTCTTTTGTCTCCAATTTTGGTAGCAAATTTAAACACCCCGTGGGAGCTTTTGGCCACCTTGGCCCGGACGCAGTTTATCTCTCTTGTCCAGCTTCCCGTTTTCGAAAAAGTGATGCCGAGGTAATTAAAAGACACCACTGTTAAAACTTTGTGTCCTTCAATAAAAAAGGCATGGGGTTTTTTACATCCTACGCCACACTCCATAACAAAGGTCTTAGATTTATTAATCAGCAACTTCCTGTCCTTGATGAACAGTGAAAACCTGTCCATCAAGCGCTGTAGTCCAATTGGGGTCCTAGACAAGATTACAGCGTCGTCCGCATAGAGAAGTACGGGGACGCTGAAATCTCTAATTTTTGGTGCATCGGCCGCTACCTCCTTTAAGACTAGATCAACTTCGTTAATAAAAAGAATAAAAAGTAGGGGGGCGAGCACACACCCTTGTCTGATGCCCCGCCTGACACTAAATTTGGGGGTGCACTCCCCTGCCTGACCATAACGGACACTAGAATTTAATTTAAGATAGAGTCTCGCTAAAAAATAAACAATGGGCCCCGGAGCTCCCATTTCTAATAATTTGGCCCATAAGATATTGTGGTCTACCATATCAAAAGCGCTGCTCAGGTCGGCAAAGCAGAGATAGAGGGATCCTTTTTTGGCCTTTGTATACTTCCCAATTATTAGGTCAAGGTTGAGGCATTGCTCTAACGTCCCTCTGCCCTTCCTGAAACCGTATTGGGAATCGGCCAGGATATTCTGGGACTCCACCCATTCTTCCAGCCTAACCATAAGTACCCGACTCATGATTTTCACCGAAGAGTCCAGAAGGGAGATTGGGCGGTAGTTCTTCGCGTCCCCTTTCTCTCCTTTCTTATAAATTGGTACAATTATAGATTCCTCCCATGTATGAGGAACCCCGTTGCATACAGCAGCATTAAATACCTTTGTAAGCAACGGGCCCCAAATCTCGGGAACTGCTTTATATACGTCGATGGGTACCCCATCAGGCCCCTGGGCCTTCCCACCCCTACTAGATTTAATGCTGTCCCTAACTTCGGCAGTTGTAATATCCAAGGGGATAACAGGCCATCTATCTTCATATACTCCCCTGATTCTGGCCGAGTCGAAGATCAGAGAGAAGTGGGTGACCCAGCTCTCCATGCTGACATTAGCCGATAATTCAGGCATCTTGTCATCTTTTAGAAAAGGGCTGTTAACAGTTGCCCAAAAAAGGGAGGAATCAGCGGTGATGCAAAAAGAGGCTCTTTCCCAGAGGGCCCCTAAGGAGATATTTAGAGGAGTCTAGGACAACATTGCAAGTCCTATAGGAGAGCTTTTTTGAGACTTGGAGAGAGTGGAAAAGGACCTGGATGAGCTTGGACAAAGTGTTGTTACTCTAAAAGAGACCAGAGACAGTACGGACGTAGAGCTGAAATTATTACGCAAAGATCTACTTGAGCAGGGCGACCAAAACACCACACCACAAGCTAAACTCAAAACCTTTGAGGACAGCTCCATAAGAAATATTAGAATAAGGAGTAACAGTGGGTGTGAAAGGCAAGGGTTTAAAAGTCTTAGCAAAAAGATAATTGCGAATAGGCTCAAAAGTGCATACTGGTCTGTATCGAAATCAAATACCAAGGACATGGTCACCAAGCAGTATCACTGGGAGGCAGTTCTAACTCAACTTTTTGCAGAGCAGACAGACTCTCTAAGGCCCAATCACCAAAAAGGTTGATAATTAAAGCATTGAAAGGGCTACAGATACCTGAAGCCCCAGGTCCAGATGTGCTCATGGACTCACCACTGCTTCCATTAGACATCCTGTCCAAGGCTAATTGGTATTCTGACAAAAGTATACAACGAAATAGCGAACACTGAGATAGTCACACAGTCAGTGTCAAAGACTTGAATTTCTTTTTTCCTTAAGAAGGGTAAATCGACTGACGGATGTGGCTCTTATCGGCCGATCTCATTACTCACTTTAGATACAAAAATCTATTCTGAAATCACAGCCAACCAACTCCTGGTCATCCATCTCATAGACATTGGCAACAAGAGAAGAAGGGGGGCAAACCTGTTCCTGCTGAAAGCTAAAAAAGCGTCCACCAGGGTTTGCTGGTCTTCCTCAAAGAATTCCTGAAGGCTTGTTACCTGGAGGAGCGGTTTGTAAACATGGCCTTGTCAGGATATCACAGTCCAGTAGCCAAGATTAGGTCAATGACTTGAAGACAAAGGCAGTAAATGTAGGTTGGGGACGCCTAAGGACTGCCCCCTCCCTTTGCTTTGTATTTGAAACCACTAGCTCAGCATATCCAAAACCATACATGGGCTGACATAAGGACGAGACAAATTTAAGATGTTGCTCCCCACAGATTATATACTGGTCATGCTGTCAGGTCCAAAGCCATCCCTGCCCCTGTTAATGAAGGAACTAGATAAGTCCAGCAAGCTAGCAGACTTTCACTTCAAAATGGCAAAGTCGGAAATCCTGAACATCCACATACCTAAAAAGTATGAATTTTGGTAACTCCTTGATCATATGAAGTACCTGGACATTCAAGTGGGAGCCACCTTCAGAAGCACGCATGATGCTATCTTGCACCCACTGCTGAGAGAAGTACAAGGGGAGTTACAAAGCTGGCACAAACATGCTCTCTTTTGGCATGGTTGCATTGCCGCAATAAAAATGGCTACAGGGCCAAGAATACTATTTCTTTGCAAACCCATTCTTACGAGAATGGACATAACTTAAAACATCTGCAAAGGGATCGTTTAGATTACACAGAGAAGGGGTAGTTTCGTTTTTACATACTCTAAAAGACAAACTTTCGCTTCACTGGGTAATCTACAGTACATTAAATGGGGGAGGGTTGGAGGTACCAAACCCAAGGGTCTACTACCAGATGCACATCTGTCCAACCTTTTCGAATGGTCTAGAGCTGAGATGGAAAGGCACTGGTGTTTTATTGGTCACTACCTGGCAAGAGGTAATTTATGAACCTCTGAAACATCGACACCCTAACTTAGCATCTTCCCCGGTCACTAGAAAGACTGTACACATTTGGGATGCAATTGGTGAGTCGCTAGGTTCAGTACAACAAATATCACCTTTTACCCGTTTTTTGGTACTTCCGACTTTCAGCCTGAAATGGACAGTGTGGCATTCGAGCGGTGGAGACTAGGGCGATGTGTTGCAATCGGGGAAATATTTACTAAAGTGAGTTTTAATCCTTCAAACAGTTTAAAGCCGATCACGGTCTTAGGAAGGCAGAAATATTCCAATACATGCAGATTCGGCACTGGGTGAGGCAAAAAGAAATCAGAGCAGCAGCTTCAACTTTGAAAAAATGTCAACAGGTGAGTGAAAACAGGCGTTCAATCTTCAAAGATTTACAAACCATTACTGGAGGGAAAATTGGCCAATGGGACACCTAGACAACTCACCCTGAAAAAGGAACTAGGCATCTCCCTAAGAAGGAATAATGGGCTATCCTGGCACAACACAGATAGAGGAATCAGGCATGTATAAGGAGAGAAGCTGAATGTAAGATATTACAACACTGGGATTGGACACAACCTTCTTCATACCACTAATGTCTCTACCTCTCCTCAGTGCTAGAGAGGGTGAAATGGTGGAGGCATGACCACTCACATTCTCTGAACCTGCTAGAAAACGTACTCAGTTCTGGGATGTGGCCTTCAAAGCCATACAAGTGATGATATCCACCCCCATACACAAGGAACCACTTAGAGCCACATGTACAACAGTTTCCTTTTGCGTCTTGCAATTTGCGAGTCACAAAGGAAATGTACTATTGTGTCTCAGACACATTTTGCGCTTCCCAATGGTGTCGCAAATGACCTGCCTCATTGATATTCATGAGCCAGGTCGCAATTTGCGATCCATTAGGAATGGTCAATAACACAGGGATGGTGGCCTGCTGGGGACAGCAGATCCCCATATCTTAGTTTGCTTTTTAAATAAAGCAACTTTTTTTTTAAATGCAGCCTGTTTTCCTAAAAGAAAAACGGGATGTGTTTCAAACACAAAAAGTAAACATTTCAGTTTCATTTTTTAAGAGTAGGCAGTGGTTCATGGGACCACTGCCTGCTCTTAAAAAACATCTTCGATACCAATCACAAAAGGGAAGGGGTCCCCCGGGGACCCCTTATCGTTTGCAACTGGCTTACCGCCTACTTGAAGTAGGCGGTAAACTATGATTGTTTTGCAACCGCATTCCGGTCGCAAAACAATCGTACGTTGCTTTGATACCTGCTATTAAAATGGACACCCTTGGCATGCCCCTTTCTAATAGCGACTCGCAAACCCTATTCTGCGCGTCAGTAACAGGTTACTGACTCACAAAATAGGGTTGATATATGCAACAACCCTTTCTACCAGTCGCAAACACCCAAATCTCTGTTTGTAACCACTAAAACGGTTGTACATGTAGCCCTTAGTGTAGTAATAGCACGAAGCTGGATACCAGGTGGGGAAATATGCTAAACGTTCTAAACATAGGAATGCCTTCCAACTAGAGGCTGGACAATCAATTCTAGTGAAAGGGGAACACAACCAGATAATTAATGACTAGTATGGGAAGGTAGGGCTAGTTCCATTGATGGAAAAAAGCATGCATATTCTTCATGATGGCGAGAGGAACTTTGAGAAAATGTGAAACCCCCCTCTTAGCACACTTTGTAAAGAACTTTACCGGTCTGGCCTGCCCCAGGGCATTAAGGGCCAGTTGTATGACCCTACTAATTTGCGAATCTCAAATTGTGTCGTTTTGCGACTCACAATTTGGAACTCCCAAATTGGAATTCATAACAGTGGCTCAGTCACTGTTTGCGATTCCTAATGGAGTCACAAATTGCAGGCCTCATTAATATTCATGAGGCAGGTGCAATTTGCAACCCCATTAGGAATGGCTAGCACTCCCATGGATGGTGGCCTGCTGGGGTCAGCAGACCACCATGTCTGTGACTGTTTTTTTAAATAAAGCAGTTTTGTTTTTTCTAGGAAAACGGGATGCATTTCTGTTTCATTTTTTAAGGGCAGGCTTTGGTCCCTGGGACCACTACCTGCTCTTAGAAAATATATTCACATCCATTCACAAAGGCGAAGGGGTCCCCTGGGGACCCTTTCACGATTGCGAGTAGCTTACCACCTACTTTAAGTAGGTGGTAAACTGCAAGTGTTTTGCTGCCGCAAATGAGGTTGCAAAACAATGGTAAATTCCATTGCGACTCGCTATTAGGAAAGGATGCCCCTTTCTAATAGCCAGAGTCGCAAAGTCGCAAATGATATTTTGCGAGTCGGTGACTCGCAAAATAGTGTTTGTACATGCCAGGACCCTTTTTTCAGTTGCAAACAGGCCGATTGCCCGTTTGCAACCACAAAAAACGGTCGTACATCTGGCTCTAGGAGCCTTAAAGAGGATAATATTTTAAGATCACCATCTCTGTTTTATATTAGGGGAGTTGGAGTTTTTGCTACAGATTATCTCTTACTGACTGGCTGCTTTTGGGTTCCCTTGTGGTGGAGGGAAAAGGGGGTACTGGATAGTGACAAAAATAAACTTATTTGTTCAAATTGTCCTTTTTTTCTTTTAATCTCTCTTAATTGTGTTACATAATGTTGAATACTAAAATATAGAACCATAAACCAGCAAATCCATTAAATTAGAGCCAAAATATGAATGTATTACGCTAGAGTCATTTGACTGATGTCCAATAAAGAAAATCAGATGAGTAAAAATCTGTTCACAGTAAACGGAGGTACACAAATTGAGGTCCATAGTGTAAGCAGACAGCACCCCAGCTCTCGTTCCCTGGTATATTCCACTCCTATCTTGCCAACAGGTGCCCTCCGCAAAACACTTGCAGTGATTTGGTATGTTGCATACATGTTCTGGTGCTCTGGTCTATAGCACTCTGGTTGAAATGCCCTGACACATTCTGGTAGAAACTAGGGTGTCGGATCTGGTTGATCTCAGTAGTGTCCAATGTCTGACATTCTGGCTCGGGTGTGCAGACCCCAGGGTCTGTTGATCCAATTTGTATGTGCTGTACCCCATTTAAGTACTCCATTTATATGCAGAACCCTAGCTTTCATACCCTAGCCCATGTTATCTTTAGCCTTGCTCCTTGTTTTTGGAGTCTAAACTGGATTCTTCATTATTCCAATTGCATATGAGTGTGATGTTTCAAACTGTTTTAATTCTTGTCAATCAGTGACACTTCATCACAGAGTGGGGTGTGATCAGCAGTTCACTGACCCCATTTCACTCTGTAATGACGTTGGGACTACTGCCTTCCCTTATTGGCTGACCCAAGGTCAGCCAATGAGGGAAGGTAGCAGACCTAATCCTCTTGAGACCTCCAAGGTAGAGCTGCAGGTAAGTGTGTGTGTTTTAATAAAAATCAATGTTTGGTGTGTGCGTGTATGTATGATTGTTTGGTAATGAGTGTTGTGAATGGATGTGTTTCGCGTGTGAGTGCAAAGCTGTTAGTGTGTATGTGTGTGGGTGCGTGTGTGTCCCGTCTGCCCCCCCCCCCTTTCTCCTAAATTTACCAGACGTCACTGGGTAGCTTATAGAAGCAGAACTTTACACGTGTGGGTCAGTAGGCCTACACTCTAGTGACTCCACTGTCTATCTTCTAGGGCATGCTTGTTTTATTTTTTTGTCCTCATTTGCCATTACCTCCATCTACCCAAGACAGCCAACCATCACACATCTGCCTTAGAATGTTTTTGTCGGTCTATCCGCCATATCATATTCCAGGCAAAATGTGTTAATAGTGCGGGAGACTACCTCATTAGGCAGAAAAACGGAGAGGCACCAGTCAGTAGTAACAGACCCAGAGCTTACATGCGGGGGGGACCACTTCCCAGGATCTTCTGGAGCCTAGTTGACATAATCATCGGACCCGGGAAAAAAAATAAATAACAAAAAAAAAAAAAAAATGGTATCCTAGCTCCAATTTATTAGCAAATCCCAGAAATACAGATTCTTTTTGGAGCATGATCTAGCCAAGTCAGTCTTGGAAGCTTCATACAATGATGTCAGCCAAGCTATGTGTGATGGGGCTTTGGCTTCTACCCAGACTTTACATATTTGTCGTCTTGCGAGAATAATAGAGTAAAAGAGAAAAGACTTTGCCTGTCCATTTATGTTTGCCTCCTGTCCAAAAAATATTAACGGGAGAGTAACATTCAGTGATATACTTAAAATAGATTCCAGAGTAGCTGTTACTTCCTCCCAGAATAACCTAGTAGCCGGGCATTCCATAAACATGTGTATATCTGAGGCTGCCACCAAATTACACTTATTACATTTCTTCCCTGGAAGAAACTTGGAGAGCCTTAAGGGTGAAAAATAGGCCCGGTGCAGGGTAAACAAGTGGTTACGTCTTAGCCAGGCTGGTTTCACTATTTCATAAAGAAAAGAAAAGGATCTAATCCATAAATCCTCACACTGGAGGGCAAACTCGTTTCCCCATAACTTATCTGGCAAGACAAAATCTCCATCCGCCTCCTCTACCATAGACCAGTACCAGATAGCCACTTCTTTGCCCCCTTCTTGCTTTTCTACAAGTTGTTTTTCAAACTGGCTATATTTCCCCACTTGAAGACCCTTCCTGTTTTGTGCACGTGCCCAACTGTCCAACTGTAAATATTTAAACCTAGAAAAAGCCATACCCACCTTGTCCCTCAACACCTCCCAATCTTGTACCCTGCCATCCTCCAATAATTCTCCCCATCTTTGAATCCCAGCGTCCTTTAACGGAATTGCTAAACTGCCCTGCATACAAGGTGGGAGCCCGGGAGAGTCCCAGACCGGAGCAAAGTTTGAGTAGTAATGTAGCCTGACATTTTTTCTGATCTGAACCCAGTTTAATATGGCTGACTGCAGAATCTTTAGTCTAACTTTCTTAAAGTATTTCATGTCTCCAAACTTAAATAGAAAACCATCCGGTGGTATGTCTACTCCCCTTAACATGGCCCTGAACATAACCCCCAAAGATGATATTGCGGGGGTTTTCAAAAGCATCCTAGAATAGGTTAGCTGGAATGCCCATGCATAATATAACAGGTCTGGCAAAGTCAACCCCCCCTTTTCCCTCCTCCTTCTCAATTTCTTCCAGGTCAACCTTGCTGTTCTAAAATTCCAGATGAAAGAATTTATTTCTCGCTGGCTTTTCTCCACTTTTTTCCGATCGAAGGGCAGGGGAATTGAGTTAAAAATAAAAGTAAATTTTGGTAATATGGACATTTTGACTAAATTTATTCTCCCAAAAATCGAGAGTGGCAAAAACGTCCATGATCTCAAAAGTTTCCTACAGTCCGTAGCAACCCGATCTAAATTGATCTGTGCCAAGCTTCCTATATCCTGAGTGAAATGTATTCCCAGGTATCTCATTGATGGTACGACTGTAGACTGTATATTTGGAACGTTCCAACACATAATCTCTGTTTTACTGGGATTGATGTCATATCTAGGGCATGCTTGTTGTGTCACTTCAGGCCCCAGGATAGGTCTAGGACTTCACTCATGCCAAGAGACAGACCTCGGCCACTGCACACACACTCTAGTAGTGTGACACCAGGGCCAAAATCAAAAACTAAGATACCAGATACATGCAGTCGAGCCGTCAGGGCAGGGGAAGGCAATTCTACTCCACACATGGGATAGTTGTGTCCCAACACATACCATCAAAAGAACTAAAGAAACTCGGTCTTCTCTTAGTAAACTCATGAAAGATACATCTTGCTTAATTGAAAATAAATACCTTCAGAAATTCTCTTCTAGTACTCATTAAATGACTCCACATGTGAACCATTCCCAAAATTCACATGAATTGCATTAATGGCCTGTTCCTACACATGTTACCGAGGGGTAGTAAGTGCTACGTTAATTCACAGTACAAGTAGATTCATTCTCTTCATGTGCTATTTCACTTGTCTAGTCTCTGTTCTTTATCTAGCATTTGTGTTATCAGCAGCCTCCCTTTGCCAAGGGTTTCTGTTGCCCCATGACACCTACACCAATGTATTTCCTGAGCCTATGTTAGCGTGTCCACACTGTGACAGGAGAGTGCAGGCACATTATCCTTAGCCATAAGAAGCAGAGACTTAAGAGGGAAGACCTCCTTATGCCTTAAGCTTCAATAATAAAAAATAAATAGTCCCTTGAAGCGTACTTTCTCCAGAAAGGCCCCTAGGGTCTGGAACTTCTCCCTAGCTAAGATCCATACAGCCACCTCATTCACACTTTTAATGAACTGCCTGAAGAATAACCTACTGTTCACCTATTTACCCCTCGGGCTGTTGACGCTCTAGTCCAGGTTCTGAGCATCAGTATGTGACCTCATCGCAGCCCCACAAAAAGTGCACTGTTATGCCCGGAGACAAAGGGAGTAGCTAGCATTGGCGCAGCAGGTGCAGTGGCACCGCGGTCAGAGCCTCGAGGAGCCCATTGATCCCTAATAATTGCTGTATTTTCCTCTCCTATCAGCAGTCAGGGGGATCAGTGTCCTTCTGTGCACCAGAGCCCATGGCATCCTTACTACTCTCCTGTCTGAGACCAAATTAAATCTGATTCTCGGGAAGAGCAGTTTTCAAGTAATAGCATCTACTGCTTTCTTAAAAACTGTACAGCTGTGTTTTTTTTCCTCTCCTGCTGTAAACTTGTTTGACCTGCGAATTGAGATATCCGTCACACGCATTTCATATCTCAGAGAGTGAAAAGGAGGTGTGTGCAATCAGAAATGGTTTATCATTCCAACTGGTGAAAGGCCAAAGTGGTTATCAAAAGGTTGGTGGACTTTGGAAGAAACAGACCTGTTTTTTATCTTTTATTCAGCAAAATGCTTGTTCTTTATTGAACTTCGGGAAAGTGTTGCCAAATTGGCTCGTGCTGTATTGGTCTTGTCCCGTCGGTAATCAGAAAGGCGAAGAGACAGCTTGCACTACACTGACCCTGCGTTGAAAACAGAGGATCCAATGCGTGCTTAACTCTGACCAGAAAGAGAGTAAGAGATACGAGTGCCCTGCGTTGACACGCCATCCAGAGTGGAGAAGACACTGGAGCACTCCACTGAACCGTCAGCGAAAGAAAAACATTTAGGGGCAGATTTACAAGCCCCTTGCGACATGTTTGCGCCGCTGTTGCATCACCTTTTGTGATGTATCGGCGGCGTAGACAATGCACTAGGTTGTGTCCAATTTGCAACTTGACGCATCTGGGGAGATGCATCACCTTGTAAAGACCTGCGCCACATTGTACCTACATCAGGTATAATGTATGCAGGGTGGGCACTCCCATGCAGGAAAGCCTCAGCAGACATAAGAAGTGATGCAGTCTATTAAGTATAGGCCTCCCCCAAGCACTGCTGGAGTTGCGTCATGCTTGCAATACAACTTCAGCAATGCGTGACTTTTGCGCCGACAGATGCGTCAGAATTTCTGACACATCTGTCAAAACTTGTCCCATGATGCACCACATTGTAAATACGACGCATCCATAGTGGAGCAAGGGTTTCTTTGTCCGGTGCAAGGAAACTAACGCATCCCTTCTCTAATGCAGGGATGCGTCAGTTTCTTGTAAAGAAGCCCCTTCCAGTGTGCTTTAAATATTTCCTTGCGAGAGAGAGGAGAAATCAGTGCATGCCCTGAACTGATCCAGTATTCCGAAAACAGAAGTTGATGTGTGTACTGACTTGACCCTTCCCGCCTGTGTGTACGCCTTTACTCCTCAGTCAAATAAGATGAATCAACATGGGTGCTACATGAATCCTTTGGTGATAGAGCAGAAATCACTATTTGCCCTAAAAAGACCCTTTAATATGAGAACAAAATTCAATTTGTGCACTAACTTACTTATCATGGAGAGGAGAATTCAACATGTACAGTCCTCTAATCATAAGTAAAAGCAGAGAGGGTACTGCGTGCACTACTCCGTGTCTTTAGTTGAACAGTGTCCGACCATTTTTCCAGTTCCCCTACAGAATGTAGGATAAACAATCCTGGTAACGTACTGCGTTTTGCCTCTAAAACTCCAGATACCAGATACTACTGTAAGTGGTCTAAATTTTCAAACAAATCCTTTTAAACATTGACTTAAAGGGGTGGTGAGGTTGAACAATCAATATTTACTCTTGGAGGGCAATGTATGATGTTACAATGCATACGTTCACAACGCATGCCTTTACAACCCAGTTTTTACATCGCAACATCCTTTACAACGCATGCATTTACATTGCATGCCACTACAACGAATGTTTTAAAACTACATTTACAACGAATTCCTTTACATTGCATTATACCTTTACAACGCATACCATTGCAACGCATACCATTATATTGCATTTAAGGTAAGTGTTGGATAGTGTAGGGGCAAAAATGACTATTCTAACTCCTGGGGGTGCAACAGTAGGGTAATTGTTGGATAGTGTAGGGGTAAAAATGACGGGGGTGCAACAGTAGGGTAAGTGTTGGGTAGTGTAGGGGTAAAAATTACTATTCTAACTCCAGGGGGTGCAACAGTAGGGTAAGTGTTGGATAGTGTAGGGGTACTATGTGTTGTAATGGTATGCGTTGTAGTGACATGCGTTGTAGTGTCATCCGTTGTAGTGACATGCAATATAATGGCTGCGTTGTACTGACATGCGTTGTAAAGGATGTTGCGATGTAATGACTACATTGTAAATGTAGCGCAATGTAATGACTGCATTGTAAAGGTTGTTTCCCTTTGGAGGGTAATGTTGGTTTACAAGCTCAGACACACTCAAATAAATATTGATCCATAGATGCCCAGGTGGACTGGAGGTCATGCAGAAGTCTCCCTTGAGCTGCTCCTGTGGGTGGCACAACTGCAATCCACTCACCTAAGAGGGTTAAGAAATATTAGGAAGTTCTTAAGCAGGGTTGGCAAAGGATGTTTGATGGGGCCAAAATTGTGTATGGCCTTCTTGCCATCTGGCACACCAGGAGGCCGTAGAAGCTTTTTGGGAGGTTCGTAGCACCCCATCACCTTCCTTTGTGATGTGTGGACTTGTAGAGGTGGTGCAAGGCGACAGGGAATTTCAAATGACTAATGATTGATATGTCAGGGCTGTTTAAGAAAGGAGAGCGTATGGTTGGATGTTTGTGAGTTTTGGAATGAGAGAGCTTTAGCTTTAGGGGCAGGACGTTTGGCAAAAAATGTATTTAAAGAATGACATGGGTATTCACTTAACTATAAAGCTTCTACAAAGGATTTGATTGTGTGTTTTACAGGCCTGGTCTAATAAAGCGACCTTTCTCATTTAAAGTGTTGGTGTTTGTTTGACCATTTCGTCCTATACGTTGTTAGTCCAGACAGTGTTATGGAAAAAGATTAAAGGATGGATTTAGAGTTTTGTAGATACCGGACATCTGCCAAAAGGTAGCGGATGCCCAATCCACCCCACTTAGGGGCAGATTTATGTTCCCTGGCGCATCCCTGCAAATCAGCATGGATGCGCCAGGGAAGATGCGTCACGCAAGTTTGCCCTTGCGCCACCGCAGATGCGCCGCATTTACAATGCGGTGCATCGTGGCGCATGGACAAGCAGATGTGTGACGTATCTGCCGGCATAAGGTTGGCGCAGTGCTGAAGTTGTGTCGCAAGCGCGACGCAACTTCAGCACTGTTCCAACCTACCCCATACCTAACATGGTGCATCAAGCCTTACGCCTGCTTCAAGCAGGCGCAGGGTTTTGACGCATCAGCGTTGGGAAAGTGACTCAGTGAAATCTTATAGATTTCACTGAGTCACTTTTCAGGGGCGTTCCTGTGACGGAACGCCCCTCCTGAGTAGAATCGCCCACATGAAACCTGACGCAGGTTTCATGTGGCGCAGGGCTTTACACCGTGACGCATCTCCATAGATGCGTCACGATGTAAATGGGGCACAACATGGTGCAGGGTTTACGCCGCCGCTGCGTCACAAAAGTGGCGCAACGGTGGCGTAAAAGTGGCGCAACTCCAACATAGATCTGCCCCTTAGTGTATTGATGCTTATGCCCTCTAAAAAGTCAAGTAGGACATTTCCTGCTTTTTGACAGATTTTACACATCTGCTGAACTCAAAATCAGGCACCAAGGCTTACGTTCACTAGTACGTTAAATTGATTAGTAAACAGGCAACAATGATAACAGTAAAATACCTGTCGACCCAGGACAGGGATAGTCTGACCTCTCTCAGCAGAAGTAGCTCAGCTAAAGCATACACCTGCGTGCTCGGATCTGGGCACCCAGCCTAGTTGCTGCATGCGTGACTTGAACGAGCAGAGCTGTATAATCAGGTCTTTATTGAGCACAAATCAATGCTGTTTGATCCTAGGCCTTTTCTAAAGTTTAACTGAGAAGTCTCGTGCTTGGCTCAAGAAAGGGGGGTGCTAGAGCTGGTGATAAGGTCGCTTCTGGCAGTTTTATCAGCCTCAGGTGTGCACGCCTCGTACACGTTGCTGTGATCACTTGAATATGCAGTCACCGGGTTGGAGGGCCAGAGTTGGGATGAACCCTTTTCAGACACCCTGGTGCAGATTTACAAGCCCCTAGCTCCACCCGTACGTCACTTTTCCCATGATAAAAATGACGCAAAAGTGGCGCAAGGGGCTTGTAAATAAGCTCCCCTGTTGGTAAATACTGACAGACAGATCGGTGTAGGGAGGCCTGAAGACACCACATCAACAAAGATAACAGGGTTTAAAAGGCAACGATGGAGGAAGAGTGCCTCAAAATACCCAACAAACATTAGCATCAGGGCCGGCGCTAGGGCGGTGCGACCGGAGCTACCGCACCGGTTGCTGCCTTCCAGGGGGCGCCGTGTTTGCAAGTTTAGTATGTTTTTCAAGCACCTGCTGCAGCGTTTCTTTCCTCCGGCAATTGCCAGGCCTCACAAAATGTCAAGAAAACTCGTGTGATTAATTATCTCCCTGGAGAGAGATCAGTGTTTTGTATAGTTGAGGTTTTGACCTATGTGAATTTAGTACAGAGGGTTAATATGCCTGCTGCAAAGAAGGTGTACCAAGTAGATTACAGAGTGCATATAATGTAAACAGATCAGCAGGTTACTGCTTTTAAAAAATACATCCTTTTGTTAGTTGCAATTTATAACTTAAAGTCCTAATATTCAACAGTGAGCTATTAACTTTCATCATAGAACTGCATACACACTGCAAAGTATACATTAGAACATTGATTAATGTTGCATAAAGGGTTAATTTGGCTAGAAATCGATTATTATTATTGAAAAAAAACTCTCAACTATGCTGTTTCTTTTTAGACTCTGAGTTTGTGCTTCTCCAGACCAAGCACTCTTAAACTATATTGCCTAGCAGTATGCATGACATGTACCTCCACTTTTAGTCCTTTGGCTTATGTAACATTTCCTATACACTGATTTACATATGTATGATTGATTGTCTCTGTGTAATGTGTGTTTGATGCAAAGGGCTCTGACACCCTACACTTGTACGAGTGGCGCTATGTAACTAATTCAATGCATTTGAGAGAGCACTGTTAAAGGGTGCTTGTGAGAGAATCCGTGGTGGAGGTGGTCATTGGGGGGGGGGGGGGCGCCAACAAACATTGTCGCACAGGGCACCACCAGCGCTAAAGCCGGCCCTGATTAGCATTTTACTACTCAGGCTCTTGAGGTTTTCCCTTTCTCCTCTTGGGCGAGGATGCTTTTGCACTGGGTCTCTCTCCTAGATCAAATATTGAGAGAAGTGGAAAGTGGTGATGTCAGCATTGCAGCAGTGGAAGTAGTACTGTGGTCATAGACAGGCTCTTTGACACAGGCAGCAGATCATCAAGGCGCAGCTAACCGGTAATGACTGAGGTGATGAAACCAGGCTCACAAGGCAGGCTCCCTTCTCCCCCAGTTGAGGCAGCTGGGAGCTATGTATTTCAGGCCTGAAGTCAGTCCTTGACTCTTATAGGAGGAAAGCAACAAAATATAGTCCATGACCCAACCCTTTTCTGAGTTCCTGCATTAGGCGTCACAAAGGTCAACAATGAACAATTTGATTAAATAGTAAGGACAGATTATATTCAGTATTTGTGGGAGTTGGCGCTAGACCAGCTGGTCATTTCTTCAGTGACACTTGGAAATATGGAGGGAAACAACCAAATCTAAATGCCTTCTTTAGTAGTTCAGTCAGGTACAGTGGTAACCAGGCATCCCAAAATATGCACAGTGTCTAGGAATTTATGGAGATCACCAACATTTCCTAATACTAGGAATAACATTTGTTTATTCAAGACAAGTGTCAGCCAATCATAGGCTGTTGCTTGGACTGCAGTCCATCTTCCTGAGGTGGCCGAAGAAAATGGGGAATGGCAAAGAACAAAACCATTTCATCCGAGTAAGAGCACCTCCCCCACCCTCGGCCTCTGTATTTCCAAAGTGTTGCTTCTTGAAGACAACATGCTGACCTGCTTTAACTTGCTGCAAATCTTGGAGTAAATATAATATGCCCCTCTCTCCTCTACAGAATAGTTTGCTCATTACAAGAGACACGCAGCAACCTCACTAGAATGACCTGTTCTGGGGCTGGTATGAGAAGGAGCTGTACAGGAATATGTAGGGGGACTAAGAAGACACAGCTACAAGCAAAGTCTACAGCTGTCGTTATCGTAAGGCACTGTCACACACATGCCTGGGAACCACAGCCCGGAGAATCCCAACCTCCTTATCTACAGGGGCGTGGCCAGGCTACCCACCAAGATGGCTACCCACCAAGATGGCCGCGTAGCGCTGTAGCTCCGCCATCCGACCCGACATCCTTGCCCCTTCTCTGCATAATATTGAGTCATCCTCCCCACGAATTACAGATTCGGACGCCGCAGAGTGCCCCCCTAGGACTCGTGGCATACCAACATCAGTGGAAGCCGTAGAGCCCAAGATAGAGCGAGTGGGGCTTGGCGCAGCACGGCCTGTTAAGTGTGGGCTCGCGCTGGAGGCTGGCGTGCGCATGCCGGCGGTTCCATGAAGATCTGCTTTGCGGCCCTGTGGAGGGTTGCTGACCTGAGGTCTGAGGTGCAACGATGTTAGCGGTCCAGAAAGGGGCTCCTGCATATTGCCGCCGACTCCCAGGCCCACAGGTAAACCAACCTGCACAGCTCCCGGAGGTCCTGCGGCGAGAGGAGCTGCAGGCGAGCCTGGCGGCCAGCCACCCGGCTGGTTGGGCCAGTCGTGTAGGGGCTGGGAGTCAGGAAAACTACGGACCTTATAAGGGTAACAAGAGACCTTTGGATTAACTGTGTGCCACAGCCCTGCATGATTGGACTTGTGGCCTGGGCTGTGCTGCACATGCACGATCCCAGGGCTTGAGCCGTGCTCTGACTCATGTGGACACCTACCTGCTCCTCCGCTTGTTGTGCCACATCACGCATCCGTCCTGGGCAGCTCGGCTGCTGAGCCCTGTGATCACTATATGACGGCCTACATGACCTTCCCAGGCTAGTGGTGGGACCCAGGCACTCGCTGGTTGTGTCCCTCCTCACTGCATGACGCTGCACCACCGGGGCCGCCATAGATCACCACCAGGGAGCAGACCAAGGCATGGTGTGGAAAGACCCTAAGCAAAGGGTACTACAATACACCAAGCCAAGTGGAGCACCTGGACAACATGGGGACTAAATTAAATGTGCATGACCATTTGGACACAGTGGAGGGCAGGGTGTCCGATCTGGAGGACCGGACCTCGCAATCCGCCAAACGCCTGGACCGTGTGGAAAAAATATTGAAGAATGTTGACATGAAGAATGAAGATTTAGAGGCAAGAAATAGGCGTAGCAACGTGCTCATTCTTGGGGTCCTGGAGTCCACAAATACTGGCCGCATGGATACCTTTGTGGAAACCTTGCTTACAGATTTATTTGGCAGGGAGTCCTTCACCACTACCTTCCTAATAGAGCGGGCGCATCGCATACTCGGGCCATGACCCAATCCGAGAGACCCGCCAAGACCGATTTTGTCCCGCCTGCTTAACTCCAGTGATAGAGATACAGCATTACTAGCACCGGAATATGGCACCCTATCCTGGCTGGGATCCACGATCGCGTTGTTGCCAGACTTCACCGCCTTGGTTCAGGAGGCGAGGAGAAAATATACTGGTGTGAAGGCCTTGCTCCAAAATCTAGGCCTTAATTAACGCATGATATATCCAGCCCGTGTATGAGTGAACATTGCGGGGAGATCTTGAGTATTTGATACCCCTTCAGAGGTCCAGGAGTTTTGCCGAAACTACAGGGGAAATAGTGGTACCCAAGGAAAACACCCTCCTAGAGTCTCTCCCCTCCATAGCGGTTTGGTGACCAGTGTGGAGCTATTCTCCTCGGAATTAATAGAACTGCTGTCCCCAGCGCACCTTGTTAGATCCGCTCTGAGGTTCTAATCTTGTTTTTGAAGGGCAAATGTTTGTCTGTATCAGTTTTTTAACCAATCCTTTCAAAGTTGAGTAAGATGGCAAGGTGTTGCCTCACCCCAAGTGTGTATCACATTAGATTGGATATATTATCTAGAATGTATGATGTTCTCTCCAATTCCTCATCACGTGTGGGGGATATCATGTTGCATTCTGTGTATTAGGCAATGGGGGATTTCCCTGCAGTTGGGTGTGCAGGGTTGGGTGGGGGGTGGAGGGGGGATTGTTTGTTGATATTGTATACCATCACTTCCTTTTTCTTCACTCGTTGTAGCTGGTATAAAGTTTTAAATGATGCACAAACAGTCTCATTCCTAAACCAGGTGATTGACTGTATGGGGTAAAATATCCACCTTCTCACACCTAACACTGATCACCTGGTACGTAAGGGGCTTAAATAATGCCAGAAAGGGGAATCAGGTGTTGAAATACTTGCAGAGACACCAGGTAGATGTTGTGTTTCTTCAAGTAACACACTTGCCGAAAACAACAGCGACTCATTTCGCTACGGCATGAGGCCCCCACAGATATTTTGCGAATTACAGTAAGTACGCTAGAGGAAGAGCCATTCTCATATAAAAGCATTTGCTTTTTCAGCTCTCCAGAGTTCGCTCAGACAGTGGTGAGGGCCGGTACACAATGGTGGTGGGGCATCTCATGGGCTGATTGATAGCATTTGTATGTGTATATGTGCCTAACATAGATGACCCAGAATTCTTTCATGATCTGCATGCACAGATTCTTCAGTTACATGTAGACTATGTCTGCATGGGTGGGGATTTGAACCTCCTGCTAGAATCTACACGAGATAGCACATCCACTCCCCTGACACAAAGCCTCACTCACGCCGCGCTTTATTAGACCTATGCAATGCACTCAGACTTATGGATGCGTGGCGACACTGTCGACCCGGGGACATTGCATATACCCACAATTCTGTACAGCACGACACTTGGACACGACTGGACTTCTGGCTTGTATCTCCCAACTTGGCTGCTTGGTATCCCAACATTTTCCCAGAACGCTCTCTGATCATTCCCCCGTTGTCTTGACACTTAAGGTCCCACGTCTGGAGGGATGTGAAAGGCAGTGGAGGTTTCCCAGGCAGGCCTTGCTGGATGAGGTCTTCCGTTCTGAAACACATTAAGCCGTTCTTCAATATTTTGAGCTAAATAAGGGGTCGGTACAACCCTGGGCCATGCTCTGGGAGGCGTTTAAGGCCTATCGGAGGGGGGGTCTGTAACTCCAAGAATGCCGAGGTGCTGAGGGACTTGAGACGCACTCTAACAAGCATTGAGTGGCAGCTGGGCTTACTTGATCAGGGGTGGTCAGTGGACCTGTTCCGAATCAGCATGGTCGCCGCCTGGCACTTTTAACGGAATATAAGGAAGCTGCGGAGCGTGAGGCACACTTCCTATGCAAATATGCTACTGGACGACAATATGGAGAGGGAGAGAGGCCTGGTCGCACATTGGCACGGCTCCTAAGGCCCCCCGTGGGTCGGTCATACATTGCCTATCTCCACACCTCACAGGGGCAGACTTTAACTGCCACCCCCGAGCTGAATTCTTAGGTTATTATTCTAATCTGTACTCAACGCGAGTGACACATAGCAAAGAAGACCGCGCTGCATACCTAGCATAAATTTCACTAGTATGGCTCGATAAAGTTATGCAGCAATTTTTAGCGGAGCCCTTTTCTACCAAGGAAATCATCAGGGTCATTGATGCCGTGAACGGGTCGACCGCCCCAGGTCGTGATGGTTGTTACTGGAAATTTCTATAAGGCCTACAAAAACACTGTTAGCTCCATACCTCCTTGAGGTTTACAACAAAGCTCTTGAAAGGCAAGAGCTCCCCCCCACGCTGCAGGAAGCTGTGGTAATTTTGCTCCCGAAGCCCGAGAAAGACCCACTACTTTGTGGGTCATATAGGCCACTGTCATTGTTAAATCTCGACTAGAAGATTCTGGCTAAAATGATAGCGCTAAGACTGGCTCTGCTGTTGGATCAGATTACTTTGCCTGCCCAGTCGGGCTTCGTCCAACGCAGATCAATGGCTCTGAAACTCTGCACGCTTTTTGCTGTTATCCATTGGATAGCCCCAGAAGTTCCGGCGGCGGCTGTGCTACTTGACGCGGAAAAGGCCTTCGACTCCTTGGAGTGGCTTTTTATCCTTGCCGTCATGCGGAAGATGGGTATGCCGAAAGATTTCATTGACCTCACTGCATTGCTCGATGCCTCATCCACTGCTAGACTCAGACTAAATGGCACATTATCTTCCCACTTTAAACTTCCTTGCTGCACCAGGCAGGGCTGTCCGCTATCACTGTTGTTTTTTATCATAGTGCTGGACCCCCTGGTCAGGCAGCTGTAAGAACGGCACTTACATAGGGGGCTTCAATTTAACACGGTCCCTCTACTGATCTCACTTTATGCCGATGACATCGTATTGTATGTTCGCCACCCTCAAGAGAATTTAGATCCACTCATTAGAGAGGTCATCCGATTTGGTGGACTGGCCATAAACTGGGGAAAATTGGAAATCTTCCTACTGACACCTTGCACTCCTATGGGGATGCGAATTCCCCCTGACGTGGTGTGACAAATCCACTAGATATCTGGATATACAAATCCATAAGTAGGTCAAGCAGATTGTCATGCTGAACTATGGCCCAGCATTACATGCGCTTGAGCAACAGGTTGAACGTTGGATAAAACTTCCCCCCTCGATGGCTGGTAGGTAGCGATCATTAAAATGGTTGTGCTCCCCAAATTATTATATTTGTTTCAGAATATCCCCATTCCGTTGCCCAACAAATTCTTTTAAACGCTTTGTCCTTACCTTATTAGGTTTGGGGTGGCGGCAGAGCCAGGGTCAGCTGGGACACGTTGACCCTGCCATAAGAGAGGGGAGGTCTTGGGATCCCCAATTTCCAGATTTATTGTTAAGTTGCGCAATGCAGTTTTCAGCATTCCTGGTTACCACCCTGACACATGAATACCTTACTCTAAACCTGAGGCTAACCTAGTGCTTCCCGCTCCACTTGGAACGATATTACCAAAGGGATTTCCCAGGGACCCATGTGACATCCAGACTGTGTCCACCACCAACTGAGCCTGGATAAAGCTAACGTGTGTGACTGGTGGACATTCATTATACTCCTCTGCCATACCGATAGTCAATAACCCACAGAAGAAAAGCTGGTTCAATGCACACTTATTACATACTAATTAGACATGATTGGGGATCTATTTCCGGGAGGACATGTCTTTTCTAGCTTCGAGGAAGCAAGGTTTAGTGAGGCATCCTTTATGGTCCATTTCATTCTCAGTAGGATCCACAGTGCACTGATAGCACAGGTCACTGAGTTTCCCTTGGAACCTGAGTTTTTTCTACCACCGACCCTGCTGATCACAAATAAGGGGGGGATCACCTCATCTCTAAATTATACAGAGCCTGTATGGCATTACTCCCCAGCAGAGACACAAAGATCCAAGAGACTTGAGAACGGGACCTGGGGCACCCTATAGAAGACACCAACTTGTCCTTTTGCTGTACCCAGACCAAAGAAGTTTCCTTGAACAGTCAACATAAACTGATTCACTTTAAATTCCTGTGGAGGGCATACATGTCCCCAGCGACACTAAACTCTATAGATCCCTCACGTTCACACACTTGTCATAAGTGTGGAGCACAACAGGCAGACTTCGCTCACATGACCTGGAACTGTGTGAAGATAGGGGATATTGGAGAGCTGTTCACACAATCCTTTCACGTATGGCACACCTTGAAATCAACCTTATGCCCGAGGTAGCTCTGCTGGGATATGTGTACAACTTCCCTAAGCAATTGCGCATATTTGTTTCCATTGCTTTATTACTAGCCAAACAGGAGAGAGTGCTGCCCTGGGGAAACAAAATCACCCCTACAACTAAAGCCTGGCTTAATAGCCTCATTTATTGCAACATGAATTGTGAGCTGTTTACAACAACCTTACCATTGACATCAAGGCACAAGGACATCTGGAGACCTCTGAAGAGCTACTTGCTAGAGTCTGAGGCAGCCCCATTATCACAGCTGCCTGCAGGGATAGTTCCCACAGAGGTGGGTTGACCCACAGTTTCCACGCTATGTATTGATATATGACACATGTCGATTGAATGGGTATGGAGGGCTGCATGTATGTCAGTGTTGCCGGGATCTAGGTGTTTTGTGCACATGTCGCCACTGGCAATCAGTATTTTGTGCTTTTTACTCAGAGATGGTGTTACTGTACTGCTACATTGTGAAATTGCTACATATTGTTGTAAATTTAACATGAAAATGGTGAATAAAGTTACAAAACTCTCCTCATCTACAGGCAAACATGACATAAACATATATCTTAGTCTCAGTGAATGTGATGGGACCCTGTCATGACATACTGCATGATTTACCTGGGAGGGAAAGAAGGAAGCCTGCCAAACCCGAAGTGCAGATAACAAGGTATATACTCCTTGACTATAAATCACACCTCAAATTGGAGACAATAATCCGCCATGTTGGAAGGAGTTTCAGTCTGGAAAAACTCAATCTCAGCAGAGTTAAGTGCTCTACTGGGGAGCATGCATGTTGCCAAAACATATTTAGCATCTTATAACTAAACCGATACATTCAGGAACTCAATAACACAAAACAACCACAAAAGGGGTAAAAAACAAGGAGTCTGCACACTACACAGACGTATTATCCAGAAAAGAGACATCAGTGTGCATACCAGACTGAGCCATCTGTGAGAGACGTCATTGTCGAGCACTGAGATGACCCTTTATTCAAATGAGATGAGTCACTATGTAAACTGCTTTGACTCCTCGGTCAGAAGAGAGGGATCAACCAGTGCTATAGTCCAAGCTCTTATCTTAGAGCCCATAAATTGTCTTGCAGGTCTTTGATCTGCTAAACAGCTGAGGAGCTACCTAATTGTTACAGTGGCCTTGTAAAGATTGAGAAATTAGGCCTTTATCCATCAAATAGCAAGAGAACACTATGTTCACTGTTTTGACCACTGTGTATCTGTGAAGTGCAGAAAGGAACTGAACTGAAATCGGAGAAATGTGTCAGGGGCCTGCTCACAAACTTCTTTTTGTACTACGTTTACTTGTTCTACAATAGTACTATAAAAGTACTGCCAAAATGCTACTGACATACCTAGGAGTGTAGATCTTCAGTTCTCCTGTCTGTTATCGGGAGAGATCAGCACAAATGTAAGTTTACTACTTAGGGTCTGATTACAAGTTTGGCGGTCATGGTACTGCAGTCGAAACGAATGTATAATCACCGATGCACCCTTGGCGGTCTGCCCACCCTATTAAAATGCATGTGGTTACATAGGCAAAATCTCCACCATGGAGGCGGCGGGATAGGCCAATGCATCTGTCGGAGGGTGGACCGCCTCTGTTATTGCCGGAAAAATCATGATGTGCCTTGCCGTGGCGGTCCAACCACCACATCTGAGCTGGTGGAAAGGGAGGGATATTAGGCTGAAACCCACTTGTACTCGGCATTCACACATCCTGTGCTGCCATGGAGCCAATCATAAACGTTGTGACGCTGCTGTTCCTGATTAATGGCGTCCAAACCCGACACCGTCTGGGATGCAACCGACAGTAGGCTATACTCTTACCCATTACATCGACTCTTCAGTAGATAGATGCCCTGCCATGGACCTGCCAAGGGGTTTAGGGTCCCTGGGTCAAACATATTTTATGAGCCTCTGTTCGTAATTTTTCTCAATGTATGATCCAATTACTGCTCTATGATGCAATCTTTGGCAGGTTACTACACTGCACAGGCACATTCTACCAATGTCGGCATGTATTCGCATCTCATAATCAGTGATAGTGATGTTTGCATTAAATTGTGTCACACAACAGCACCTCCTCATCAATATCACACCTATTGATATATGTGACACCCTCACATTGCTCACATGCTAGGTCATGTTGTAATATCAAAATACATCTAGATGATTACACCAGTTCAGTGCTTGTAAAAATAGGTGCCCTGGGCTCTGCTGCCTGCCATAGGGGGTGTGGCCAAACTGGTGCATTCCTACACCAATGGTGGGAATGCCCAACTCTTCAGACATATTGGGGGAGGGTCATGTCAGCACTGTCCTCAACATGCCACAAAACCATCGAAGTCTCGCCCTGCTTGTGTCTTCTAAATATCTGAGTAGCCACTGATATGACAAGAGCAGAGAGAATATGGGTCTCTCTTGGCTATGTGGTAGCGAAACGCAACGTAGCGAGAACCTGGAAGGGTGTACTTAAACCCAAGCTTTGTGACTGGGAGTCCAATATGGACTGGTACATGCAAGCAGAGAGAATGGTGTACAAAAGTAGAGGTTGCCCACAAAAATGGACAAGGATTTGGGAAGCATGGAATGTGTGTAGGGGGATGATATGCATACACTTTGATGACACCTCCCCACAGTTGACGGACCATGGGAGGGAATAATGTCAATATCACCACATATTGTATAAGACACTTGTTTGAAGTATTGATCAAATGTAACATCAAGATGAATAATGCATCAATGCACAGAAACTGTTTGAAATTCTTGAAAATGCACTGCACCTTGTCCTCTTTTGTTTTGATTTTCCCTGTTTTTGTTTATTCAATAAAAATAAATGATTAATAAAAATATACATCTGCATGGATGTGTCATGAAATTGAAACACAACTTCTCTGCTAAATCTCTGTAATGGACTGTCATGCATCATCCATATTAAAAGGTAATATCAGGTAAATGGGATTCCAATGAATCGGTGTGAGAAGCATTCAAAGGTCACAATGTAAAGACTCGCTGAAGAATATATATGCCTCTACCAGTGGGGCCCCTGAAAGGCAGGGGCCATGGGCCACAGTCCACTTTGCACATGCCTCAAAACCTCTATGTGCACAGAACCTGTGAATTGAAGTATATCAGGGACAATCAATAGAATAACCAAGTGCCATGCATCTGTGGGAAATGAGTAAGTGTAAGTCATGAAAGCAAACACAGCCAAGTCAAGCAGAAATACTTATCATATGAAATACCACCCAATGCAATGTCAGCCCAAATTGTAATTCATCCCACATATCCATCCATTGAACATTTCCCCTTGTCTTGTGCGACTCCAGCACTGGTTCCAAGGTCAGATCATAATAACTACTTCAAATGCATCATCAATCAGGGTGAAATAAACACAACTGTAGTCGCACATCCGAAAGTATCAAAAAACATCAAATAGTTAGAAAACTAATGGTAGGACTAATGTGCACTAAAACATGCACAGTTTTTCATTCCTCCGAAATGAACAAATGGAGTAAAGCAAATCCCTATGCCAGTCCATGAACACAATGTGTGGTCCAGCACACTGCCATGCCACTAGATTTGCCTTTCATGACACTGCCAAGGGAATTTCCCCAAGAAGGGGCATCCAGTGGGCAGTCCAGGCACCTCAATGAAGTCACTTGAGAGGGGTCGGGTCGGTATTGGGAGGGATGGGTTTGGTTCTGGGAGGGGTGGCCCTGACTTTGGGAGGTGTGTTTTTGGTTCTGGGAGGGGTTTTGGTCTTAGGGGTACGGCTAGGTTTAGTGGTGGGGGATCAGGTTTTTTAGGGGTGGATTGAGATGTGAAAAGGATGGGTTGGGGTGCGGAAGAGGTGCTTTTGGCTTTGGGAGGGGGGTCAGCTTTGACAGGGTTAAGCGCAAATAAAAGGTTTTCATAGGGAAAATGGGCAGGAAGTTCAGGAGGGAGTAGGGGTTGGGAGATAGAGGGTCAGGTGTGGACGGGTGTGCTGTTGGTGCATGTGTCTGTTTGACTTATGTATCTTGTTTGTGTTTTGTAGGGGTCTGTTATATGGGTGAGTGTGGGCATTTGCATTTTTTGATGGTGTGTGATGTGGACGTGCTGGGATTGATGGATGCTGTGGATGGGTCTGGTGATGCAGGTGTGGTGTCTGGGGTAATTCTGCTGGTGGTTGATGGGTCTGTGGGTGTGAGTGTGGTGTCTGGGGCAATGCTGGGGGTGGTTAATGGGTCTGTGGGTGTGGGTGAGGTTTCTGGGGTAATGCAGTTGGTGGTTGATGAGTCTGTGGGTAATGCTGAGGATGGTGCATGGGTCTGGTGGTGCGGGTGTGGAGTCTGGGATAATGCTGGGGGTGTTTGATGGGTCTGTGGGTTTGGGCAAGCTGTCTGGGGGAATGCTGGGTATTGGGGATGGGTCTGTGGATGCTGTGTGGTAATTGGGGGTATGTTGGGGTGGTGGTGAGGGGGTGAGTGCCAGGTAAGTGGTTGTATACTTGTGTGTTTTCTGGTATGTCTGTTTATGTGTGCTGCTTCGGCTGTTTAAGTGTGTGTATGCATATGTGTGAGTGTGCTTGGGACAGGCATGGAATAGGGGATTTGGATGGAGAAGAGGCAGGATGTGGGGTGGAAGTTTAGGATGGGTAGAAGGCTGTCACGAGGGAGGAGACCAGAGATTGATAAGACCACTGTAGGCCAGACATAGCACAGTAAATGCTTTCCAGGTAGGTCACCATCTGTTGCAGATGGCGTCCTTGCCCGATGGCATTCATAATTGCTGTCTGACCCACAGAGATGTTTCTCAGGAGGTCAGTAGCCTCCTCACTCGGGGCAGTGGGGGTAATAGGGGTAGGGGCTGGGGTGCCTGGAGCAAAGGAGAAGGCTCCCCTCTTAGGGAGCGAGCCTGGTCAATTGGGTGGGGAGCAACAGGGAGGGTGGAGATGGATGGGGCAGACAAGAATGGTGTGGGTAAAGGTCCTGTGTGTTCCGCCACCACTAGGGAGTGTCCACTTGAGGTTGATTCTGAAGATGATGGCATTGAGTCTGTGTCCTCTGTGGCATTCCCCTTACCTCTGGGCCACTGGCTCCCTTTAGTCTGTTGTATCACGACCTGAGCCACTGTATCTAGCTGCTTCCCCAATGATGTTGGCCCTGTCTCCACCATTTGCCTGGGATGATGCTGAAATGACATTTAAATTAGCTTTATTGCATGTACAGGAACACACTTAATACACAGCTTTGATCACAGAACATTAAGAAACTGTACAGTAGGCTCCAGCTGCAAGGTCTACTTTAGCGACTTCAACATTATTATGAGCACATGCATGCATGCTACATGACCTGTAAACAGTTGCTCACAGTGAAGTCATACCCACAGACAGCTCCAATTGCATGAATCAAGTTGTCCGATCTCCATCCTCATGTATATAGTTGGATACTTGATCACCTTGTATAGTTTGGCTCTTGTAGTATACCTTAGTTACCTTATGTCATCAACTAGAATGGCAATGACAAATTTATTCCTACAGGTTCCGCACAAGGCCCTGCAATCAGCAAAAGATCCTATACCTAATACCACATCATGATGAAATGATGGTCAACTAATACAGCTGTGTTGCATCAATATGTACAGTAGCAGGAAGAAGGTGACAATAAAATGCTCATTTCACACTGTTGTCAATTCCTAATAGAAACGTTCTCATTGCTCAACTGCCTGGCCCAAATATTTGGAAGATTTGTCTATAACTATTCACAGCATAGTGAATCATCTAAGCCCAGAGACATCCCTAGTCCTAATTGGTACTTGTGAGAACACCATTCTTATACTGAATACCTAAAAGCCAATAGACCATTGAAGGTTGTTGAGGCTCAGGGAATCTCCATTCTATGAAAAGGTAGTTTAGCCTGTGTCCTAATGGGAAGGCACATCACAGTACCTTTTTGTCTCACAAACAAAAATTCCATTGTATTACTTAGTGAAGACACTCACACATGATCCCTATATTTCTGCATGTCACTCCCTGATGCATGTCACCAGTCAGTTAATGAACCTTGACAAATCAACATGTGCAATTCAGATAACTGAATACTCCCACATCAATGGTATGGAAATTCACATTGTGAGAAATTACTGTAAATCTACCTGTCATGTCCTTCTTTGCTCATCAATTGGGCCTGACTAATGACATTGAATAATGGCTTAGGGTGTGTGTGACCTACCTACTAATGTCTGTACTCTCCTGTCTGGGGTAACACATGAACGGTATACCCATCACAAATAACTATTTTCAAATACAGATTGTCCTACATACGCATTTGTAATAGAATCAGACATTAACCTATAAACACACGTAGATCATGTATGAAACAGTAGTGCAGCTAATACTACACCAGGGAAAGGTACACATGCCAACATGTAGGCACTAATCCTGATGGTACAAGTGATGTTTGCTATCTCATTTCACTGTACAATCCCTACTTACCAAGGGGAAGTATTGCCCAGTGTGCATGTCTTGCAACAGCCAACCACATCTGCACCCTTTAAACCTTTATAACCCAATTGCCTTGAGACAGATGGGTTAAAGAAAGTAAAAGCCTCCACTGCTCTTGTGAGAGCTAATAAAAGCTGTGCCATCTAATTCTAGTGCTACTGTCATGCTGGTTAACCGCATGGGAGCAGCCAGGATTAGTTAGGGGAGTTAGTTGGGGCCCTGGATGTCACAACAGAAAAAGAGGATCGGAACGAGGAGGATGCAGCAAGCACAATAAGTAATGTTTTATTTGCTTTATTTTAAAAATGTATTTCTTTTATGTACCCACCTACCCACCATCCATTTGCCTGATACTCCACTTGGCATAGTTGCCAGCCGCCACTGCACTAGGGGCCCAATTCACAAAGGTAGACTTAGATGTTTGGTTCAAGCTTAGACCAAACGTCTAAGTTTACGATGTTGGGAATTCACAAAGAGCATTTACGAGAACTAGGCCCGATTTACAAAGGTAAACTTAGATGCTTGGTCTTAAGTTTTAACAAACGTCTGAGTTTATGACTTTGGGGAATCAAAAAGGGCTTTACGGGTAGTATCTTTATGTTCAAACTCGGGGCGGAGAGCTGGCCCAAGTGCCAACATAAAGATAGTACTCATAAATGTCCTTTCTGAATTCTCACAGTCTTAAACTTAGATGTTTGGTCAAATTTTAAACCAAACGTCTACATTTTCTTTTGTGACTCGGGCCCAAAGTTGGCAATGTAACATGTATAACTCTGGCCAGGACTCACCCCCTTGTAGCTGCTGTCGGGCCTTTAACCGCCCATCAAGCTGCGGGTAGGCCACCACCAGTTTGCGGGCCATTAGGGGGGTCAGGGTCCGGTGCTCACCCCATAGGCATTGGGAGGACAGCCCCAGCCGGACCTCAGTCATCTTCTGAGGTCCAGCGCCTCAGGTCCTCCCACCTCTTATGGCAATGGATGCTGTGCTGGTGATAGGCTCCCAGGATCCACACCTTCTGGACAATAGCTCTCCAAATGGCTTGCTTATGACATGCGTTGACCTGTATGGATGCAATAGATGAAGAAACAGATTATAAAAGCACGTTTTAGGATATTGATTTGGTTGATACACATTTTGTATACAACTAGCACAGGAATTAATAGTGTGCACACTACACATACAATCATCCCATGTTGAGCACTACAAAGACAATGAATACACACTTCTGTAGTCATCTGCTGACTATCATCAGCCCTGGTCATGACCTGTACTGAAGGGCTGGCATGTATGTCACTAACAGCTTCCTCTCTTGGGATGTGTGGACATGTGGACAACTTAATGGGATATCATACGATGTCTGATTGAGTTTATGTGGTATATACTGCATCAAAGGGCACACATTTGTCATATGTGGCACTGTTATAGGGACATACCATTGTATGTCTTGTTTGATTGGTTGACTGTAACAAAGCTAATATTTCACATATGAAATTCTTTTCAGAAGTAATCAACTATCTGCACTATTAATGTGTCACATATGCAATAGGCCTGTACAATGTAAGCATGACTTATGGAAAAGAGAAATAGACATGTGGTAGTAAGGGGCCTGTCACTAGTACATGTCACACATTGACAATGCGGGTCGATGGAAAAAAGTGTCAGCTCAGGGTGTTACCTCAAGTCTCCATTCTAAATGTAGTCCATGTAAAAGCAATCAGGGCTAATATTGGTTCATAAAACCCATTTTGGGAACATCCAAGGATCATTAGGTCTACAGGGAGATTAATCTGTGCATCAGTTGTATTGCCATGGCCCAGATTGGGCACACTTATTGTCAGACCTCGTTCTCTGCAGACCGAGCATACTAATCACACATAAACATCACATTTCCACTGCTTTAACAAATAAAAGTACATCTTGTTGTCATGCAATTAGTCACTTCAAGGTTGTGTGGCACTCTGAAGGTGTCTGCAAACTCCCATACAACAGTTTAGTGAACCCTGATTGGGGCTGGGTGATATGGGGTTCTGTACTTATAAATAACATCATTCTCAACTGCTTTTTACAGTATACATACACAGCTCATGCTGTAAAGCCTATACACTTCTTTGCACACTTATCATGATCTGATCAGCAAATATATGATGGGTACCATGAAATGTATACATGCATAGATGTGCACATGCAACACAAGTAGGATCTAAGAATTATCACACATCAAAATGGTGATGTTAAGTACACAAAGCACAGTACTCCACAATCCATTAAATCATTGTCCTATGTAGGAAGCACAAGATGTTACAATAGTAATTTGGATTCACTCTGGGACTCAGAGGCACATTGTAGCCTGTGTGAGTGGAAAGGATGGAGTTGAATAGAGTAAAATATGTATGTGAGATAGTTACCTGCTCCTCTGGTAAGCCATAGAGCTGGCCATACAAGAGAAGAACCTCTTCAACCAGTTTCCTCAGCTCCTCCAGAGAGAAGGCAGGGGCCTTCACACCTGCTTGGCCAGGCATGATTTCTCCCATAGGTAGCAAACAGGAGCTAAAGTGGAGGAGGTGTGGATAGCAGCAGTGTTAGGAGACGAGTGAGTTATTTCTAAAACCGTGGCGTACATGTAGGCCACGTATGCAGTCATCAGCGTAGACTGACATAGCCATTGGGTTGCGACCATCATAACCACCAACGTTAGCCTATGGATGTGTCAGCTGTGGATAAAACCACTCACTGTGCAGTTTACTTCCGCCCAGGGCGTTAGGTTTCAAAAGTCCTATTTGCGAGGTCAGGCATCCGCCATTTTAGCGGTTGGAACTACAGTATTGGTGGCTGTTAAATGTGTTGTAACATGTTTAAAGTTGTTTTACTCCATTGCTCTATATATTCCTGTACACAAGCATCAGTGTAGAGAATTGCTGCGCATAAAGGGTATTTTACACAGTACACCGACTGTGACGGTATTTTGGGAGAACAATTCCCAATTTACAGTATTAGGGTGCTCATTATATATTTTTGGATGTATGATGTATACATTTCTGTTACAGACAAATGTGAAAACCACAATAGAGATTATAAGTGGATGTTGGACAGTAGACAATTATTATGTGAACTATGTGTAATGCTTTCTGAACCAGTTACATTTTGTCATATTACTTTTGACTTACTCTACATATATGGTCCTCTGGACACTGTGATCAATGTTCAAAATTGTTTTCACTCTGGCCCTCAGCCGTGGGAGAGGAAAGAGATGACAGCCTCCAGTGTACCACCCATTTACAGACCTTCAGACCATATGAAAAAGGGATGTCATCAATAATTTTTGTTTACATAGGCAAATAATACAGGATTTATGTCATCAGTTGGAGCCTGATCTCCTTCCTTAAAACAATAGTCCCACACGTATTCCACCTATTGTGAGACTAATGGCAGTACTGCATTTTCTGGCCACAGGTTCCTTTCAAAACACTGGGGCTAGATGTTGTGGTACAACCAATGTTCAGTGGTGTACTAGAAGACGTGCTATGAGCAATGAAGAAACACATTGATAGCTGCATCCAGTTCCCCAGATGTGAGGATTTAGCCGATATGAAGGTTGAAGTTTATGGATTTGGTTGCATCCCAGATGTTGTCGGAAGCCATAAGTATTCTGGGTATGGAATGGGTTGAGTGAATGTTTGTTTAAATATGTGTACGTCACAGTGAGATGCAAGCAATCAAATGTGAATAATACAAGTACCAGGCCTGTTGAACTGTTAGGTGTTGGAAGAAGAGACCACAAAATGCTTTTCCTTTAACCTTTTCAATATTGTTGTTAAAGGAAAACATTTGCTTCTAACTAATGAGGACGTTTTCTGTGTGTAGTGTTTTGGTGAGGGGCTTTTGACAGGCCTTTTACCTGCTTGCAAATGAAGTGGCAGGTATGGTTTTATTAATTACAGCTATGGTCGGACACTTCTAGAAAAGCAATATAATATTTCCTTTATAAATATGTGTTGCTCTAGATTATTTAGCTTACATAGAAAATGATGGAAGGTAAAGACCAGGGTGCTGGCTGAGGGTCTGCACATAGAGACCAAGAACCTCTACTGACTATCTGGCAGTGATGATAGACAATGGGATTTAAAAATAAATAAATAGATTTTTATATACCTCGCACAACGAAGTTCATTGCATTGTTAAAATGATATAGTGCTTTAAACACTTGACCACCAGACCTAATTTGGTACAGGTTCCAGTGTGGCATCTTCATGGAATCCTTTAGGCCTACACCTGTGATGAATTATGCAGCACCCACAAAACAGGTTGTTCCTTGCTATGAAATATTTTCTCCACTGCAAAGGCATCTATTGTATGGATTACCAAGATGGTGAGACTTCCTTGCCAGAATTAAAACGCAATATACACTTCACAAAAACATTTGCAGGAGGGGCTCAGCCTAATGAATTACCTGATCAGCATGTTAATGTAAATCAAACTGTCCCATAATGCGCTTTTTCAAGCTTCTTGGCCTCTCTGTTAAGTTTTGGTTGGCACCAGATGTGTTGGCACTATCACAGCATATTCACCAGACCAAAAAATCGGATTACTTTGTGCCATGGCTATTTTATAATATCTGCAGAGGCAATTTATCATATATATTAATAAAGGTTTAATGATATTACCACTACCTTATCTCTAACCAGGTGTATTTTCGCGGGGCCTGTGATCATTTGAGGAATAGCATTGCTCTCTGAACCTTGACATTTTTGTTTATCTCTGTTGTCAATGGCTTGTGATTTGTATATCATATGATAGGCGATTTTACCTTGCATAAACACAGCTTCTATGTAGCCTGTAATGCATATAATTCCTTTTCATACCATTTAGCTGGAGAAACTGAGGGAAGTCATGGTAGAATAGGTATTTATGCCCTCCACTTTCAAAGTTCACCAGCCACCACTGGACTGCACCTCTGCAGCTAATACAGTTGCCCCTCTGGATACAGGCACAAAGGTAGGGTTCAGTAAAGTGTGCTGGGGTCAGCCAGTTGGACGAATGCTAACTGAGGGTTACTCACAGTTATGCAATAAACAATCACACTTCAAACATGAGAGCAACACAGAGCACACACGTGTGCAGCCAAAAAATACATGTTTCACTGGCTGAATGGACAACAAGGATGCCTCTAATATGACTGAGAGTCAGCCATGGTGGCAACTTGTCTCGATCCCTGTGCTTTGGATGGCTCAATTCAACTTCGTCCCACACAAAATGTAAAAGATCCCTCAGTTTGGGTTCGTTTTTGGCTATTTTCGTTTAATTTGAGGGAAAATTGAGGTTATCCTTTCAGGAAGTGCCAAAGCATGGGCAGTTGGTAATTTGAGCGGGGGGTGGGGGGGGGGGGCAGGCTGCACATGCACACATACACATATTCACCCCCACCAATGTACATAAATGCATACTCACCCATACATTCACACATATACCCACCATTCATGAGCACATACACATGCATGCAACCATTCACAGCACACACACATAGGCATACATTCATACATACACAAAGGCACCCAACATGAAAAATAACTTACCAGGCCACGGCGACAAGATAGGGTCGCAGGAGGGAGTCCTTGTGACTACTGGAGGATTGTTACTGCCCCCTCATTTTTTATTTGCTAACCTTATTATGTGTCATTGAAGGAGAGAAGACAGCAGTCCCTTACTCATCAGAGAGTAGGATGGGGTCAGTAAGATGGCTAAACCCACCCAACTCTGTGACAAGACTTTACTGATGGACAGTCAGCCCTGGGCATTTCAGGGCTTAAAACTGAAGCGCCCAAGTCATACTCTATATGTGATGCACCCCCCTCCTAATGAGGGGAAGGACCTCCAGTGCTTTGTCGTGCTGAGGAGGTCACACCCACAGGGCTCTGAAACCTTCATCCTGGCAAATTTCAGCTCAGACAGCCGGGTACCTGCACATTTACCACATGTACAGCGCCTATCTGTCTGACCCAAATATAAGTTGGAAAAAGATATGGGATGGTGCCCTTAAGAACGGATCGTACCTGTGCCAGAGGAAGACATGATAACACTAAGATAGCACAGCATCTCAGTTTTACGCACAATTCGCTACAGTTGCAACACATTGTAGAAGGGTCCAAGGTAATGGCCTTTTGGAGATTAAGGGGTAGAAAGGGTTTTTATAGTTTAGGAAAGGGCAGTGATAAGGGTTTTTTATGGTTTAGCGATGGGAAGTGTTAAGGGGAAATAAGGTGTTTTAAGGGTTCAGGGAAGGGTAGGGTTAAAGGGTGGTAAGTGTTTTAGGTTTATGAAGGGCAATGTTAAGGGGTTGTAAGCCATTTATAGTGTTTAGGGATGGCATCAAGTCCTAGTAAGGGGTTCATAGCTTTGAGGGAAGTGTAGCGTTAAAAGGTAGTTAGGCATTTTTAGGGTTCAGGGAAAGGTAGTGTAAAGTGATAGTAAAGGGTTTTAGGATTCAGGAAAGAGCAGCGTTCAAGGGGTAGTACGTAGTCAGGGATCAGGAAAGATATTGCTATGGGTAGTTAAAATTATGTTTTCAATATATATATATATATATATATATATATATATATATATATATATATATATATATATTATATATATTTTTTTCCCACCAACAAGTTTTACGCCACACACCAGGAGTTGGTTCTGCAAATGTGTTTATGCAGCCCACCATCACCAACACGTTTTGACTAACAAGTCTTGATCACGGTTAGGTGAGTCCCTCCTGAGTTTCTCTATTTATACAAAATTTCCACATAGCTTTTAATTGAGCATGGTGTGATATGTAGTTCCAGAGACAGTGAGTTTGTTAAAAACATTGGGTCCATTGAACACGTTTTAAAAAAAATCTATTTCCGTTAATTATATACATCTCAATGGTGTGGAATTGGTTATTACCCATTTGGTTTTCAATTTTGTCTTCGAGATCCGACTAGTGCCAGTTTCTATGGGGTCTTATGTTGTCTTGTCCATATTCAATGGATGTCACATATTGTTACAGCCCAGCTATTCTCCAAAGGATTGTTTACAACCCTTTGTAGCTATAGAACAGAACAGGCAGGGTGAACGTCAACAAATGTGCAAAACATTTAGAAGTACCAATACAGTTAAAATCAAAAACACACCACAATAAATATCCAACTCCAATTTATAAACATACAGCCTCATGCATCAAGCCAAAATCCAGTCGGTAAAATACCGATTCGCTAATAGCTCCCGGTATTGAGTTAAAAATACCCAATCCCAATGCATCAACCCAAAAGCAAAAATCGCTATTTAAGGAATCCTTAAATAGCGATTCCTTAAATAGCGATAGCATTTAAGGAATCCCAAATAGAGATTCCTTAATTTAAGGAATCTCAATTTGGGATTCCTTAAATGCAATGCATAAAAGTTAAAAATTTAGCAAATTCGCTAATAGGGGGAGCAAATTACCATGAAGATGAACTGCATGGTAATTTGCTAAAAGTTTGAAAAATGCACTTTTGTGCATTTTTCAAAGTTTCATGTTGCGCACACACATGCCCATAGAGCATGTGTGTGTGCAACATATGTGCACATATCAATTTCAGGGGTGCAATAGGGTGTCATTTTGACACCCTTGCACCCTTGAAATTGCATGAGCAATTAGCGAGAACCTACTGGTACTCATTATTTGCTCATGCAATCTCCAATTCATTCCTATGGGCCTGGAGGCCCATAGGAATGATTGGGATGGCATTCCTTAATTGCTACTCGCAATTTGCTAGTAGCAATTAAGGAAAGTTAAGGAATCGCTATTTGAATAGAGATTCCTACATGCATAGCCTTTTGCTATTCCTTATTAGCGATTCCTTATTTTTCGCTAATAAGGAATCGCAAATGGCATTGTTGATGCATGTGCCCCATAGAGAATAATTTAATGAACAAAGTTATACTAAAATGACAAAAATCCAATAAAGGTTATCAGAGATGTGAAGTTTTTAAGTATTAAATGAAAATAGTGCCAAAAAGTGTTAGGTGCCAACTGCGGTGATCTACCTGCACATGAACATTACCTAGGCACGATTTGAAGCTGAACTTGACCATGAGCCAGATACAGAAAGCAGGTTCATCTCGGTCGGACGTTTTTACCTTCTGACTTAGGAGCATATTTACTAGAAAATGACGCAACACGGCGCTACTGCTCCGAGCTCAGTCATTAGGAAACGGAAGGGATGTGTCGTATTTATAGCAATACAATGCATCCCTGCTCTTTCCTCTGCACTGGTGCACAATTGGCTGCCTGGCGCCAAAGCAGGCACTCTTTCACCATGGTGTAAGGCTGCCGACGTTTCAGGAATGATTGCTTTTGTATGAGAAGGGAAACCTTCTTGCACAAAAACAATAATTGATGGTGTTTTCCTCCTTTTATGTGTGCTGCAAAATGCAGCACACACATAAAGAGCAAAAAAATAGAAGAAATAAATGTATATCTCCTCGTTGCGCCACTTTAACACCTCCCCTGGGGAGGAATGTCTCTCAACAGCCAGATACTTTTGACACCTTCGCTAGATGAAGATTTCTATTTTTGGATTTATTCACTTTTTTGGAGTTCGGGATTCATTCATTACGGCAAGGCTGAAAGCTGTAACCTAGCAGGGCTCCATGAGCCTGGATAGCCTTTCAGCGACCTCCTGCTGAAATGAACTTTCTACTTCGAAAAAGCTCTGAGCAGGAGCAACCTGAATCTTTGGGCCAGCAGCAACACACCTTCATCTGATTGACTCGCCAGGTCTGTCCTTGTCCCAAAGAGGTTATTTGAGCCAAAACGTGCTTAAGTCGCAGGTTTCGCAAAATGTTAGGAGTAGTACACTTTGATACACCCAGCTGTATCAGAACCTCAGAAACAGGACTTGAAGATCAATACTCTCTCCAGCTGGAGCCACCAGCAGGAGCCACCAGCAGGGTCTCGGGCAGGTTTAGTTAGAACTGTCAGCTGGGCACTTCAGGAAATTGAGCTTCTTGCAGCTTGTTATATCTAGTTAGCTTAACTCGAGGTCAGCCAACGGAACCTTGGAGTACACTTTTTTGTCCTGGGTGCAAGTGGCAAGCAGGTCCAGCACTTGAGGTTCCTCTCCACAGGTGGTTTAACAGCAGATGCAGTCCTTTGTCTGTCTTCCACAAGTCCAGAAGTTTTCTGAAGGAGGTTTTAGGGTTGCTGCTTTTATGCCTGGCACTAGCTTGTGGGGGTGCGTGACTCCTGGGCTCTCTCTAACCAATAGGAAATACTTTCTGCAGGGTTAAACCTGACTACTTTTGCACCAGTTCCTTTGTGCCCTGCTGTAAGCAATCCTGCAGTGCCCCTCTCTATGTAAATCCAACATGACATAACCTTTCTTCCTCTGTGCAGAGTTCCAATGCCCATTGTTAGAAATAGGTTCTCTAGATGGCAGTGGTTTGTACCCTGTCCAAGTGGAGACCCTCACTCTCGTCAGGGTAAGTGAGTTCCACAACTAAGATAACCCCTGCTCACCTCCTTGGCAGCATGGCACAGAGCAGGTAGGCTTATCCCAGAGGCAATGTGTAAAGTATTTGTGTATACATATACAGTAATGCAGTGAAAACACTACAAAAAGACTCCACACCATCTTAGAAACATAGCTAACATGTATCTGAATCAAACACGACCAAAACTACAAACATCCAAAATTCACAAGTCAAGATATGGATTTTCAAATATTAGATAAATGTGTAGTTCTTAAAAATCAAAGACATTGCAAGACGCAGCAGAGGTGAAGTTGCGAAAAACCAGGTGATGCGACAATTCCGTAAAGTTATAGGGGAGGGGAATGCATCGGTTCCTTACCGGTAGGCAGGGGAGGTAAACCGTCAGTTCCTTACTGCTACAGGGGAGGTGATGGGTAATTTTCAGGCAGGATGCCTCAGTTCCTTACTGCAGTGTGGTGTCAATGAAGAAATCAGCCCCCAGGGACAATGTGTCAAAAGTCAAGTCACACTGCGTCGATTCCATAGCATTAAAGCAGACATTACATTGGAGTCGGTGCAATGCATCATGGACTTTGGTAATGCAGGGCTTGAGACTCATGCAGCAGCAGTTCTTTGGAAGTAATGCAACAAAAAGCTGTGGCCTGCGTCAAGTGTGGACCATGCTCTGTGCAGGCAGTGGCAATGTGTCGAGTTTTGGCAGTGCTGCACTGGTTCAGAACAATACTTGGAGTCGATGCGTGGATTCTCTTCTTGGTATCATCAGAACTCACTTCCAAGGGCCCAGGAACTCTATTCGGAACCACTTGGCAGTGTAGGGCTCACAGCAGCAGAGTCCAGGTGACGTATTTGATGGCCCTGAGACTTCTTAACAGCAGGCAAACTCAAATCAAGCCCCTGGAGAACTTTGGAAGCAGGATTTAGAAAGCAAAGTCCAGTCTTTTTACTCCCAGGACAGAAGCAGCAAGCCAACACAGTGAAGCAAAAGCAAAGTGGCAGTCCCTCCTGACAGCAATCCAGCTATTATTTATGGCAGAATGTCCTCAACCCAGAAGTGTTCTTAGTATATGGTGTCACAGTTCCAGTACTTATAACTATTTCGGCCTTTGAAGTAGGGAAACTTCAAAGAAAAGTCTTTGTAGTACGTAAGACTCTTTGCCCTTCCTTCCCTGGCTCCAGACACCCTACATGGGATGGACACTTCTTTGTGTGAGGACAGACACAGCCCTATTCAGGTTACTCATCACCTCCCACCACTCTAGCTCAGGAAGGTCCATCAACCTGGTGATGGGCCATCAGGATATGCAGGGCTCACCTCAGCTCCCTTTGTGTAACGGTCTAGAGTAAATGTGCAAACAGCTCAACTGTCATCCTGACCCAGAAGTGTATTCAAAGACAGGCAGAGGCACAAAAAGGTTAAAGTAAAAAAATCCCAACTTTCAAAAAGTGTTACAGCAAACAAATGATGGACGGAATGCTGACAATGCAAACATTCTCCCCCAGTCAAAAGATCTGGGTTAAATCCATCGTTCTTTTGCCCACTACGCCACCCCAGTTTGGACCCAGCCATATGCAAATCACTCTCAACTCTGTGCCCCATGGGAACAGTCCAGACCGAACTGCCAGGCCAGGTCCTCCCTAGACCGGAAACAAGCATCCTGGGACAGGTTTCAGGGCATGTCACCCTTCTTCAGCCAGGCTAGCTTGAATCCAGTGGCACAGTGAGCAAGGGACCCACGTCTGGGCATACCCATCCCACTTAGGGCGAAAAGTGTTACAGCAAACAAATGATGGACGAAATGCTGACAATGCAAACATTCTCCCCCAGTCAAAAGACCTGGGTTAAATCCATCGTTCTTTTGCCCACTACCCCACCCCAGTTTGGACCCAGCCATATACAAATCAGCCTTGACCCTGTGCCCCATGGGAACAGTCCAGACGGAACTGCCAGGCCAGGTCCTCCCTGGACTGGAAACAAGCATCACGGGACAGGTTTCAGGGTATGTCACTCTTCTTCAGTCAGGATAGCTTGAATCCAGTGGCACAGTGAGCAAGAGACCCACGTCTGGGCATACCCATCCCACTTAGGGTGAAAAGTGTTACAGCAAACAAATCAGTCTCGACTGTTCCCATGGGGCACAGGGTCAAGACTGATTTGCATATGGCTGGGCCCAAACTGAGGTGGCGTAGAGTAATAAAAGGGAAGTTTTGAACATTGCAAGTGCATGCACTTGCCAGGTCGAAATGGTAGTTTAAAACTGCACACACAGACACTGCATTGGCATGTCTGCGGCATGTTTGCAGGGCTGCTCATGTGGGTGAGACACAGTCAATGCAGCAGACCCACTAGTAGTATCTGATTTACAGGCCCTGGGCACACACAGTATACAGTCCTAGGGTCTTACTAGTAAATCAAATATGCCAATCATGGAGAAACTAATTGCCATTACATTTTAAACATATCACACTTTCACTTTAGCACTGGTCAGCAGTGGGAAAGTGCCCTAATACCAGCAAAAACAAAATGCAGCACACAGTCAAAAACAGATGGTCAGAGGCAAAAGACAGGGGCAACATGCCAAAAGATGCCAGGTCTAACACCCATCATAGAATTGTGGCAAGGAAAATGAGCAACCCCTCCTCTGTAGTAACTCAAAACCAGTTCTAGGAGCAACTTTTCTCCCACTAGGAATGCTGACTAGGGGTAGGAAGGGCTGTGCAGTGTGAACACACAACAGGCTGCAGAAAACTCTTGATAAGATGAGCTCAATTTACCCACAAATAAAAAATGCACAATTGCAAAACCAGGCAAAAATGAGTTGAAACTGAAAGATTTTTGAAGTTAGTGAGGGACGAAGTGGAGTTGAGCAATCCAAATCCTAGGGATAGAGACAAGCTACTAGCCTGCTTGACAGTCATATTTGGGACTTTCTTGTTGTCCAGTTAGTCAGCGTTAAATGTATTATTTGGCTGCACAAGTTTGTGCTCTGTGTTATCCTCATGTCTAAAGTTTGGTAGTTTATTCCATAATTGTGAGCAACCCTCAGTGAGCCTTTGTCCTACTGGCTAACCACAGCACACTTTACTGAACCCTGCCTTTGTGCATGTATCCTCAGGAGCAATTGATGTTAGCTGCAGAGGTGCAGGCCCACTGTTTTAGTTAGGAATGTGAATAGCTAAGATCTCCTGAAATGTTTTCTTAAAGGATCAGTTAGACTAGTGTAAGGGCCATGCAAAACAATCTCTATTGAGTTAAACAGAAATGCACATGACAGGCTGGTACTCAATGTCATTGACCCATGTGGGCTATTTTGTTAGTGAATCCTTTTTATACAGTGCACATCCTGAACACACGTATTTCAAGGCGCTCTTATATGTCTCATTGATCTCACTGGCACATATGAAGCACCTTGAAAAACTTAAGGTCAACAAATGTGCTGTACAATAGAGGTTTGTACGCCAACAAATTATTATAGAGAGCAAGGGTTGATTCTGGCTCGAAGATTCCATGCACAAGCCGCTTCTTCAGAATAACCGCTACGTAGATCATGCCACAAACATTTTAGAATATAAGATGTTCAAACTTACAAAAAGTGGACTTCTTTAATACTCTCAAGCTTCATTCCTCAGTATATCACATAGAAGTAATAAAAATAAGAGTTTTTAAACATACACTGAGAACCATTCCTGGCCTCGCCCTCAAGACAACTCTATCAGTGAACTCAGAGCTAGGTCAGTTACGAATACCCTTTATATAAGGGTCACTGTAATTATGCAATTCAGCGGCCACAGCTTTTTTGCATGGATTTTTATGGATTTGCCACATAATCCAACATCTGCTGTATAATCTGTAGATTTTAACAAAAATAATTGTTTTCAGCTCAAAAGTATGAAAAGTTACAAAAATATTGCAACATTGGTTTGTGTGCAGTAGATGGCCTTTTCTAAATATTTTGGTTGTTTTGGGGGGATTTGGTTGTGAAACTGCTACTACTGAGGTGCAATCTTTGCCCAGTCAGTATTGCCATGTGTAAACATTACAAAACAATGGTTAGTATCACAGAATGTGCCATATTGTGCTGCATAATTTGCCTTTTCTTGCTGCATAATTTAGTCATCACTGCTTCATAATTTGGTGCTATTCTGATGCAAAATCCCAGTGGCCCTGCCTATATAATAGAATATGTAGTTATGTGGACTAGATTCCAATTATGGCTGGAGCAACATTATAGGTTAAGAAATCAAACATGAGGCTTTTGTACTAAAGGTGGGCGAGCCACTGAAAACCCAAGGCATGTTCAAGCCTACCTGGAGCCCAAAACGAGCCAAGCTTTCATGTGGCTGCTTGCTGCCTGCCACCCAGGCTGTCACCTCATGCACCAAGAAATGAAGACAAAACTTTCATGACAAACCTTTGATGTAAAATGTTTGAAGTAAAACAGACAAGATAAAAGCAGATACCCGGCTAGTGGCTGAATTGTACAGTGCTAAACAAGAAATCCCAGCTTCCCTGCTTGCAAAATTGTGTTATTCTGTGCAAAAATTATAGTTTACAAAGACTCATTTGAGAGAGACTTCAAATATAGGCCAACAGGATGTATGCTATCCAATAAGGTCTTATTCTTTGTTTAATAGAGTGTTATGTTGCTCCGTCTTTAATACAAATCTACACCACAAAAAATGTGGGTACTAATATGTTATGTGTTTGTGTAAAGCAAACTATCACTCAGGAGGGCATCCTGGCATTGAGTAGATGAGTCTGCCTAGCCATGCTAAGGACAAGGCAGGATGGTGAGTGGAAAAGCTGAGTTTTTAGCTTATTGCTGGATTCAGGAAAACAGGAGGATCTGGGTGTGTTTTGCCATGCATAAGACGGTGAGTTGCTGTGTGCACCATGGTTGGTTAAGGTGCATGTGGGGTTCTGGGTGCAGGAGTGGTGAATGTGGACTGGTGTTTGAGGGCTTGAGGGAGGTGCAAGTAAAGACTCCTTTTGTGCTGTGTGGAGCAGTGAGGCATGTTGCAGGAGGGGTTGAGAGTGCAGAGGAACACGAGGGCATATCATCAAGGGCAATATCGCCGCTGTAGCAGCACTTTTTGCCGCGAAAGCGGCAATATTTTTATCGCCCTATCAGCAAGCTGTCTCTAACAGCTGTTAGCGACAGTTTACTGGCAATAGCGCCCCTTGTGAGCACGTCTCCCATTGCATCGCTAATGAGATGCAAAGGAGGTGTGCCTGACAAGACTCCCGTAGGAAACTATCGCTAACCTAGCTTCGTCATATTGACAAGGAGGGTTAGCGATATTTAAAATCACGTTAAGTATGCCTTAACGCAGGAATTTAACGCATGAATTTAACGTCTGTTAAATTCCTGACTAAGGCATACCTAACATGAGGGGTGGATTGTGTGGCTAAGCCCACAGGCCCTATCATCTAGGATATCGCCGTTTTCCACCATGGAAAACGGCGATATCCACACTATCTCTGGAATTTTTATCGCCTCGGCGATGCGCGTTGTTGATAACGTGCTAACCGGGTGATAAATTCCAGAGATAGCCAGCGATAAATATGCAAGCGCTAAGCGCGCTTTGCGATATTTATCGCCGGACCTTGATAATATGCCCCTCGGTTCCCTGCACTGGATGCAGTCCAGGCATGGACGGACTTGCAATGGCATGCTAGCATCGCAGTCACTGCACGTTTCCATTGCGATAGACATTAAGGTGCCGATTCCGATCCTGGAAAAATATTCCCCGTACGATACGAATCGTATAAGTGCCATACAAACTGGCAAGTACGATTCGTATGGTAAAAAATCCATACGAATCGCATCGGGAACATTCCCCGACACGTCCTTGGGTTGGAAATAGTGTCCGACACGTCCCCGGACATTTGTACCTACGAATCGGTAAACTGAAGTCCGAGCGCGTAAGTACGATCCGTCCTGTCCGTCCGAATGCAGAACCGTATGGAAAAAACACCCAACGGAGCGAACTCCCATAGGAACCATGGAGACGTCTAAACATGTGCCTGCATACGTGCCGAACACCCCCCCAGCCCACCCCCCCAAGTATGCGCCGTACCCCCAGGCCCCCGTATGTACGCACCGTGCCCTCAGCCCCCCGTATCTATGTGCCGTACCCCCAGCCCCTCGTATGTACGCGCCGTACCCCCAGCCCCCCTGTATGTACACACCGTACCCCCAGCCCCTCGTATGTACGCACCGTACCCCCAGCCCCCCGTATGTACGTGCCGTGCCCCCACCCCGTAGGTACGGAGCATACCCCCACCCCCGTATGTATGGTGCGGACACCCAGCGATGCACTGGGGGTACGCCCCACGCCTACGAGGTGGTGGTACACACCGTCCATAGGGGGGGTGGGGGTACACACCGTCCATACGGGGGGCTGGGGGTAAGGCGCGTACATACGGGGGGCTGGGGGCACGGCACGTACATACGGGGGGCTGGGGGTACGGCGCGTACATACGAGGGGCTGGGGGTACGGCGCATACAGACGGGGGGCTGGGGGCACGGCGCGTACATACGGGGGGCTGGGGGCACGGCGCATACATATGGGGGGCTGGGGGCACGGTGCGTACATATGGGGGCTGGGGGTACGGCGCGTACATACAGGGGGGCTGGGGGCACGCCGCGTACATACGGGGGCTGGGGGTACGGCGCGTACATACCGGGGCTGGGGCTATGTGCTGGGGGACGGTGCATACATAGGGGGGGATGGGGGTGCGGTGCATACATACGAGGGGCTGGGGGTACGCACCGTCCATAGGTTCGTGGGGGTACACACCGTACCCCCAGCACCCCGTATGTACGCGCCTTACCCTCGGTTACCGTATGTACGCGCCGTACCCCCAGGCCCCTACACCCTGCCCGTGCCTGTACGCACCCTACCCCAGGCCCCCACACCAGCACCCACACCCAGCATAGCGCATGTACGAGTCGTACCACGCCATAGCAAATGTGAGCACTGTACAACAACATGGCCGATGTACGCACCTTACAGACGCTAAAAACACACATACTGAACCAGGACACTGCAAAACAACACAAGGAGAGTCAATTCGAATCGCACAACACCACTAAACACGTCCAACAAGCCCAAAAACACCCAAAACACTGACCTGCAACAGCCAAACAGGTAAACAGAGGCCCAAATCACCACCACTGCTTACAACACACCCACCCAAATTTCAAACACAGCCACACCCACAAATGGACCAATAAAAAGGGCCCACACACACAAATCATGAGCCTTTGCAACAGACCCACTGCTGCCAGACACCACAGACAACCCACAGCACCATACTCGAACCTTTACTACACCTTACACTTGCACACCTCACACAACCACCTTCACAAACACCCCCATCACATTCACACACACACTTTCACAACCACACCCACACACCCACAACCATCCACACCCACACCCCACACTATGCCCACAGACAAGAATCCAAAGTTCACAAGGAACGAGCTAGAGATCCTTGTCAACGAAATCATCAGAGTCGAGCCACAGCTCTTTGGAACATTGGTCAGACAGACCAGCATCTCAGAAAAATCAGCCATGTGGCAGAGGATCGTCGAGAGGGTCAATGCTGTTGCGCCCATCAGAAGGACCAGGCATGAATGCCAAGCCAGGTGGTACGATCTGCGGAGGACGGTCCGCCGCAAAATGACGGACGAATACAACCAGGGCAACATCACTGGAGGTGGCCCGCCCCGCAGACCGGTTCACTACCATCCCTGGGAGGAGAAGGTGATGCGCACGCTGCCGCCGGTGGGAGTACACGGAGTAGAAGGAGTCGCCGAGCCTGGTGAGTACACAAACAACTCACCTCACATGGGGGGAACCGCATCAACAACCCAACTCCCAATAATGCCCGCAACTACCCCAAAGCCATCACCGGACACAACCACACTCCATAAACACGCACATGCCACTAGCAGCTCCATGCCCCATGCACCAAGCAAGGCCATGCCAAGTCACAGGCCACACAAAACACCAACACAAGACAGGATGTCCGTGATGCTGTGAGGGGAGGCCTCCATAAAAACATTGTGCAACTCAGAAGCAGACACCAATGCCCTCAGCCCATATGGCCTAGGGCAGAGATATACAAACAGTGTGTCCCGACACTGTACTGTGTCGCCTGCAAATGGTGGCCGCGTCACAGGATGACATGGGTATGAAGGCCCAATTTGCACATAACAGCAGCTAATGAAGAGGCATCACTGTGAAAGAGTGTCAGCACACACCGCCGCAGCAGCGCAGACTCAGAGACACTCAGCCCAATAGGGGCCGGGAGATCCTGAACAAAGCCACATGAACAAGCCAATGGCCTTTGAACGACCTGCAAAGTGTGTGCGCCCAGGAAGCTGGGCTGAGGTGACAGAGGGTGACAGACAGACAGAGGGAGAAGGAGAGAGAGGGAGGGAGACAGAGGGAGGAGGGTGACAGAGGGAGGGAGAGAGGGAGACAGAGGGAGACTAAATAACCCTTGGGTGGTGTGGCCATGGCCGCTCGTCAGCAGGTGCACAGTGTGCATGTTGACAAAGACTGGCAGTGCGTGAAACACCCTTATTGCGTTTGGAAACCACTGGGCCATGTGTCAAACTGTGCACGAGTAGATCTTTGCTGCAGGCACAAACCTAACCTTACACCCAGTATACCCACCCACTGTGTTTGGTAGCACCCAGTCACAAATGCTAAAGTTACCTACCTGCATTCTACAATAGACATGAAAATGCACCATTTGTCCACGTACAGTGCAACACATAAGCCGGTTCTGCATTGCTCGCTACGCACGCTCGCTACACAGCATACTGCGTTCAAAATTGATGCAACAACAAAGACTGTGTCACACATAGGAAAAGTCATGAGAGCTGTGGTCAAGGGATATACCCATGCACAATGCACAGGGACCTGCAAAGTACAGACAAGGTAGATGACACTTGGCCCTGCTGTAGACAGCACAAGGCAATCCTGTGACCACTGTACACTCAAACACCAACTCCACATGCCAGCCTACCTACCACTGGAACTCACATTCACTGTCATGCCAGCATGCACCATGATGGGATAGACACAGCACCTTGTAGACCCAATAACTAATCACACCACACCCAACAGCATGCCCGGTCACACACCCCCCCCCCTTACACAAGCACACACCCCCGGGGTAGGCAACGCAAATTGGCACTCCCACAATGGAAATGTCACACAACAAGACCAATCCATAGACAAATAAGCATCCCAACATCCATTAGACAGGCCAAATAACCAGGAGTACATATCAATCAGTCCCCCGCAACATAACCATCCACAAGTGCACTGTGATAGGAATGCTAGACATATCCAACTACCCTGAGGAACTGTGCCAACTTGAATATGTATGAAACATGGATGTGGCATGAAACACCATTAACATTGTCTCTCTCTCACACACAGGGCAACGTCGTCGATCTCCCACCAACACTGGGGGGGAAGAATCACAGGACCAGGCTCCGCGTGACCACGACCCCACCGGCAGCGATGACTCTCACCACTCCGTGGATGACCCCGACCAACCTGGCCCCTCTGGTGCCCAACCACCTGCAGCACCTGCATCAGGTACAACTGTGCCAACCACCACCCCCATTCCTGCCACATCCCAGGATACACACAGGAGCCCTGCCCGCACACAACGCAGCCAGTCTGACCAGGAGGGACAAGGTACTCCGGGCACCCAGGAGTAGGCAGGCGACCCCGCAAATGCCATCCCTCAGGGGTCTTGGATACCCGATGTGCCCACAACGGCAGGCCAGGCTCAAGTGGGCAGGGGTGGTGGGAGTGGAGGACGGCGGAGGCGCGAACCTGACCAGACAGCTGAGGAACCGGTCATGTCACACGACCGCAACATCCTGGAGACATACCGGCGTGACACCAGGGGCATCAGCCAGGCCGTGGAGGCCCTGAATGAGATCAGGAACGTGCAGGCCCAGCAATATGCCAGTCAACAGCAACACCAAGGACGGATGGAGGCACGACTGGCTGAGCTTGTGACGGTGCAAACGGACATGACCCGTGTACTCCGTCGGATGGCCGAAAACATGGGCAACCCTCCCTGTGCCACCAGGCGTAGATCACCACCAGCCACAGGGAGGGATCAGGAGGAGAAGGAATCGTCCGACGGGGCATCACATGCATCGTCACGGCCTGCTTCTGAGGGTCCCCGGAGGAAGGTGGGTCATCCACGCAAAAGACCGTGAGAGTCAGCGGACCATCACCATCTCCCAGGTCACCTGGCCTGGCACCTGGACCTCTGGCGCAACAGCTGTACCTCATACAATGACATTCTGTGCCACATGGACTTGCTGGTCACTGTCTGACCAATGTTGACAAAGACTGTGGCATGGACTCTGATGACTTCCAATGGCAAGGATCCCAACTCCCCCTGTGAACTTTGGATTACAGACACCCGGCGAGCACCACTTTTCAACCCCCCAACACGTACCCCACCACTAATAAAATACATAGAAATCACGAGATGATGCCGTCAATTTTGCATTATTCCATAACATGTGTGTGGTGGGAACTCAAACCATGCCTGAGTCTTGAAGTAACTCCAACCATGCATACCCTGGGCACTGAGTCTGGCACAGGACACACATGGGTCACAATGTATCATCCAATACAGACATGGAGCACCATACTCACCAGTGATGGGCCCAACCAGCTGAGGGGGTGCCTGCACAACTGTGCCGACAGACCTATTTCGAAGAGCAACAGTCATGCGCAGAGGTCAGGGATCATGTGGAGTGTCCTGGGGTGGGAGTCCCAGGTATGTGTAGCCAGGTGGGAGAACTATGTCCTGCATGCAGGAGTCAGGAGGATGTGGAGAATGGTGGCCAGGCCAAGGTTGGATGCATGGAGATGGCACAATGGGGTCTTGGATGACAGTGCCACAAGGTTGTGTTGTGGTCGTGGTCGTGGGCTGCATTCTGAGTGTGGACGTGGATTGTGAAGGTCATCCTGCAGCTGACAGTGATCCAATGCACCTATCTCTGTTAGACAGTGATGTGGCTGGCTCGCCCGATGTTGAAGCAGAGCAGTGCAGATGCGCCCTGTATGTGGACAAGTCTCATGGGAGTTGTAACGTACTTATCCGTAGAGTGCAGGGTAGGATTAGACACGGATGTTGTAGTTGACCAGGGGGATGGTCTGGCTTGCCTTGAGGTGGATCGAAATGTGGATATCGTGCATTATGCCGAGTGTGCTGAAGCCTGAGGTACAGATGCTGGTGATCAGCATAGCACATGTGAGCAAGCAATCCATGATGCACACCAGCTAGTGTGCGTGGACACTGTGTGCCTGTGCAGGGCCCTTGCGGGTGCGACACAAGCAGTTGACCCAGCGGTAAGGGGACAATCCGCAGATGAACACCTCAGTCGTGTACAAGTCCAGCATCAGGTGGCCGATGTTCAGCCATCTGCCAATGGATACCATGCATTAGTCAAAATGACAACTGGCAAGGACTGCATCTTTGGGGAGGGTGAGGAGCACCTGGCTGTCAATGGGACAGCAGATGATGATGAGATGCAGTGCGCATGTCATGGTGTCGAGGGGGATCCTGAACACATTGTAGACTGACACGCTGAGACATGATACCTGTGCCATGTGTCCCACAACGACACCATACTACATGCAGAGGCCTGGAGGACCACTCCCATGGCCTTGTAGGGGTACAGAGCCGGTGGGGAGTAGGAGGGACATGACCTGGTTGGTGTGACAGGGCCTGGAAGGTGTGCCAGCGCTGTGTAGGCATTTGGAGTTGCACACTCATCATGCAAAGGTGTTGTGTGGGCGACGAGTGCATGCCTGAGTGTATGCAACTGATGTATTGGATGGACATAGCTTGGTGGGTGCCCTCAACATCATGGTGTGGCGTGATCTGTCACATGCAAGGACATAAGGCACGTGCAATGTGCACGTAGCATGTGCAGACGGTCCAGCCATTGCCACCGCAACTGTGTCACACACAAGCAGATTACACCAAAATAAAATGGGTGGAGGGAGGAAGGGGGGTGTGACTTGGAGGCGTGTATGTGAGGGCAAATATAGAAACTCTGTGTGCCCTTGCCGCAGGGCCTGCAGCAGCAAGCACCATGTCCCGAAAACCATGCCACGGCCATGATACGGTCCGTACACGCGTGTGTAGGGTCCGTCAAACTATGGCGTACGCCTACGGCGACACAATCATAGTGAGACGGACCCTACACATGCGTGTACGGACCGTATCACCATGGCGTACGCCTACGGCGACACAACCATAGTCATACGGACCCTACACACGCGTGTACGGACCGTATCACCATGGCGTACACCTACGGCGACACAACCATAGTGAGACGCACCCTACACACGCGTGTACGGACCGTATCACTGGAGTAGTGGTGCCCTAGGGGCGTGGAACGCACCGTACCTGTGTGTGTATAGTGAAATTACATAGGGGACACATGAGGGACAAGTATAAGGGCCTAAATGCATGCTGGTTGTCATGGAGACCGAGTTTAAAATTCAAAATTTTACATCAGGTGGCCAGCAGAAGTCGGTTGGAGACAATATACAAAGTTGCAAAGTGGTTGTTGACTTCACATCATGCTCATTTTTTTAAACATGCAAAGGCACCCACTGGGGTAGGTTTAAAGGGATTGGAGGAAACGTAGGATGCAAATGAGATTGACCAATCACTCTGTACTCCTGTACATGTAACAGCCCAGCAAGGCAAATATAAGGCAGCCAGGCCCCATGAGAGAGCACTTGCCTGCACAACCTTTCATTCCACACCACTGCTGCTGCCTCTGGCACCATGTCCAGATCTGTGGAGAGGGCACAGCCATTCACCCAGGAGGAGAACCAGGCCCTGCTGGATGTGATCCTCCCACAGTACCCCAGCCTGTATGGGAGACCAGGGGTGCAGGTGAGTGGTGACTCCATTAGCATAGACTGTGCCCCTTTTTTGTGACTGTCACTTCTGGCATTGTGTCCAGGTGTGACAGACATGCAATGTTCTTAAGAGTGGGTCCCGGGGGGGGGGGGGAATGCCTCATGTCTTCCATGCAGAGCATGCTGTAGTGCATGTCTGCACTCCTCACTTGCATAGTGCTTACTGTGACAATTACTGCATGGTGCACGCCACATTCAGCCTGGCTAATCCTCATGGGAATGTTGTTTCTACAGTCCTGATGTGATTCTGTGGTCCCCCCAGTGTGACAGGTGACTGTACCCCCAGATGTGTGTGAGTTGAGTGTACCTGTGCTGAGAGTGTCCAAATGATGTGTGCGTCCCCTGGACATTGGTGTGTGTGTGTAAGTCCCCTGTCATGTGGGTGAGTGTCTATGTGGAGTGTTGCACCCCAGCTGCATGAGGGATGCAAAAACCCTACCCATCTGATGTGAGCAGGGAGCAGTGCTGTGTGTCTGACGTGCTGAGCCTGCCCCACACCTGTGACACTCCCCAGTCTAGTGGCACATGTGCAGAGTGATGTGTGTACCCGAAGTTGCCACTGGCAGGTGATTGTCCTGTGCCTGTGTGTGTCTGTGTACCCTGCTGAGGTAGCGTCAGTGGCCTGGGGCATGTGACTGCTTTGAGGTGCTGTACATAATCGTGGTGTAGCTTGTGATGCACAGTGTGAGCCATGATCATTGTTTGTGTCGCACCCCTCATTCCACCTGTGTACTTTCAATGCCAAGTAGTGCATTTTGCCTTCCCCAGAGGAGAATGTCCGTATGACAAAGGTGCTATGATTCTGCTGCATACTATGCCCTGTTCAAACCAGCCAAATTGTTCTAATGTCTGTCTCTGTGACATGTAGCATGTATATTTAAGTAGTCTCACTTTCTCATCCTCACAGGTAGGCGCCTATGCCAAGGGGGTGATTTGGAGGGAAGCCGTCAGTGCCGTGAGGTCGGTGGAGGGTCGAAAGCGGCGCCTGGCCCAGGTGAGGAAACGCTGGCAGGATATCTGGTGCTGGACGAGGAGGATTGCCCGGGACCTGCTGGGGGACTCACCAGAGAGCCATAAGAACCGTGGGCGGCGGCGTCTGACCCACCAGATGAAGCGTGTCCTGGCGGTGGTCTTCCCTGACTTGGATAGGCGCTTAGCGGAGAAGCAGCAGCAGGAAGGGGGTAGGTACATGTGTGTTTGTTGTGTGTCACCAGCTTTTGGAAGTGCCCAGTCGCATGGATACACTGGCAGGGTTTATATGTGCAGTGCATATCCTGTTCCACAAAGTCAACCCCTGCTGTTCTTCCTCCCTTCCCCTCCTTGACATGTGTTCCCGGGTCTGTTGGTAGTCACTCTTGCACAAGGTTATCTAGGCTGGCAGTCACTCAAAGTGCCCAATGCTTGCAGCATCATGTGTGGGATTGGTCTGTGACATGTGTTGTGAGCTTGCCTGTGCCCTGGCCAGTTCAGTCATTGTGGGGTCCATGTTAGGTGGCACTGCTGCTGAGTCGCGACATAGGAGTGTGTCTTAAAAGTGGACTGCCTTACAGCATGCATGACCAATGTTGTGCCCTCAGACATGATGTGCATGAGTGTGAGATATGCATAGTGCAGGGACGGTCGCTTCTGTTGCAGTCATATCCATACAGGACCATGGAGGAGTGTGGCCACTACAGTCCCCTGGGGCACCTTTTCCTAGGTATCATGTGTGTCATCCAACATTGTGGACATTCTCTGTGTCTTCAGCATAGGTTGGGCTCTGTGGCATTGTACCCTTTCCTCATTTGTATTTACGTTAAGTGTACTACATGTGTCCACTGTACAGGGTGACCCAATTTGGATTGTGCATACTCACAGTGGCCGGTGCCTGTGTGTTTTGGTACAACTATCTGATGATGGTTGTTTGTCAATCATATGTGTGGACAGGCGCTCGAGGGTTAGTTCGTGTACATTCAGGATTTCTTGAAGGGATTTTTAGTAATCCCCGAGTAAGAGGTGTAAGTACTTCCTCTGTGTCACTCACATTGTCTCAGGTAGGGAGGGTTTGTGCGGGCAAGGCCTACATGTCCAAAACGGATGTGTCCATGCCAGGTCTGGCCTGTGTGTGATGATTGTCTGAACATACACTCAACATGCAGTGACCCAGTCATGTTGGGCAGGGTTTAATTTATTTGCTAAGCAGCATGTGCCCAAAGTTAAAAGACATGGTTCATGCTCATCCCTTTTTTGGCTACGGTGTGTGGTCCAGATGCAGTACTCGACTGTCCCCAGAGGCTAGCTCCTCTGTCTAATTTGATATCAAGTTCTTTGCTGTTGTGTCATGCTCTCCATTGTTTTTCAGTGGCATGGTGGGTCAACCAACTGTGTGGTGAAGGGCCTACATATGTGCGTAGTATTGTAGATGTAACTCATGTTGCTTTTCATGCTATGCACTGTGACCTATGTAGTTTTGAATCATGTGTCATATGTATGCAGGTGTCTGATTATTTCCTGTCTCTTCACCTTGCCCACAGCATCGTCGGGGGAAACCGAGGGAGACACTGGCACGGACCATGAGGAGGGATCCAGCAGCGGTGCCACCAGTGCTGGCGAGTCTGGCTCAGCGAGTGGCACGGAGGCGGAGGGGAGTGCGGCGGAGGACCTGTCCAGTCCCACCACCGACTATGACGCTGACGGGTCCGAGGCTGAGCTCCCAGAGGAGGCGGACGCTGCTCCCAGAGCTGAAAGCAGCACTCCATCTGTCGCCGCCCCTCCATTCCCATCACCCGCCTCCCAGTTGCTCGGGTCCCTTCCCTCCGTGCTAGGCGCCAACAGGTCTCCTTCGGGCCAGGCACTGCGCCCCCTGCCCCTGTCTCCCCTGCTGCCGTCAATGCCGAGTCTGTGGACATTCTGCGGCAGTTGCAGGTTGGTCAGGCATCGATGCTTACTGTCCTCCATGGCCACACCACACTGCTGACGCAGATGGTGTCGTACTTGGAGGGCATGTCAGCAGTGATGTCTGATCAACGGATGTTGCTGAGGTCCATAGACTCGTCACTGACTGCAGTAGTGGATCTCCAGCAGCGCTCCGTCCCCCCCCTACCCCTGCACCATCCACACTTCCCACTCCCATGCCTGTCCCACGCACACCCAGACGTCCCCATGCATGCACCCCACCAGACACAGGCAGCACACCACCAGGGAAGGCCAAGCGCACTCCTCCAGTCATGCACACACAGGGGGAAGTAGGCACACCCACTGGGTCTGGGGGCAAACGGCAGGCACGCAGCCACAGTGGGAGTCCGCAGTCCTCACGACCCACTTCCTCCAAATCCACTCCCCTTGACTCCCCTGCCCAACAGTCGGACAAGGAGTCCTTCTTGGCCAGTCTGTCGCTCAGCCCCAGTGTGACACCACCCCGTAAGCGGTCGAGACAGTCCCCGGGCAGGGGAGTTGAGTCCCCCCCCTGTCCACACCCTCCCCCAGTAGCGCTACAACCCATCCCTCCGACCCCCCCCCTCCTTGGGGCCTGTTGTTTCTCCGGGTGCAGGGGAGACGCTTGAAGATCTGCCAGAAGTGTGCAGCGCCGAGCTCGCCTCCACCTTTGGCGCTGCCCCACCCCCTGGTGTGGAGTCGTCCGTCCCTGCACCCACCACACCTACCCTTGCCCCTCCTGTCCCTGCGGTGTCTGGTCCTTCCACCCCCATGATGCCCCCCCTTCTGTGGATGAAATGGAACAGTGAACTGTGCAGGCAAGCTAGGGGAGACACGTCCCTAAGTGTCCCCCACCAGGACTATTCACATGGCCTGGCCTATAGGCCCTCTATAATCTGGACATTCATTTTGATAATATTATTTTCTGCTGAATAAAGCATTGTTTTTTCTTTTGCACACTAATGCTTTCCTGGACTTGCTGTTGGTGATGCTGCTCCATGATTTGGGGTGGTGATAATGTGTTAGGTGTCTGGGAAATGTTGTAGTGTGCTGCTCATGGGGTGGCCCTTGGTATCTGTGTGCCATCACAAGGTCTCAGCAAATAATCTTTGGTCATGTAAGCTCTTACTGTATGGTGACATTGTCCCTATGTGTGTTCCTTCCTCTGTGGACCCTGACATCTTCCCTGCAGGCTGTTTCCCATTTGTTGTGCTGAGCTGTGTCTACATATCCTGGGTGTGTGATGGATCCCTTCAACCTTGGGCTTGCATGCTCAGCAATGTCTCCAACTGCATCATTTGTGGCATCCTTGGTGGTCACTGTACTAGTGTATGGAGTATGTTAACATGACTTCATGTGGACATGTTCCCTTTTACGCCCTATGCATGTGTGTACTCCCAGCCTCGCGCACATGTGTTACGTGTTCTGCAGGGTCTTTGGTCACATGACTGATAATTGTGGGCATTGTATCTGTGGGTACTCCACCCTTTACCTTCCATGGGAGGAAACAACTTGTTGGCTGCCCCAGCACCTGTACATTCCTATCATTCCTGGACTGTGCGTGACAGTGTGTGTTCCCTTTGGGTCTCTTGGTTTAGTAGGGTGGCACATGAGTATACAGTCTTGTTGCATGCTCTCATTGTGTGTATTGTGCACCAGGGGTGGGTATGCATGTGTAATTTGTCATCACACCCACATGTGGTGTGTCATGCAGTGGGGGATGGACATCCACCCTCATGGGAGTGGGACACTGCTGTCAGTGATGTGTTGGCATGCCACTCTCAATATTGTCGCACTTTGTGTGAGCCTTCATGCACCCATGGTGTTTTGCTAATTGTAGGATGGTGTACACACCTCCATGTCTCTGTCCACTGCTGGGGGGACTCTGCACCCACCCCTCCTATGTCTGGGCACTGCTGGGAGTGGTAGGCACCCACCCCTCCTATGTCTGGGCACTGCTGGGAGGACTCTGCACCCACCCCTCCTATGTCTGGGCACAGCTGGGAGTGATAGGCACCCACCACTCCTACGTCTGGGCACTGCTGGGAGTGATAGGCACCCACCCCTCCTATGTCTGGGCACTGCTGGGAGTGATAGGCACCCACCCCTCCTATGTCTGGGCACTGCTGGGGGGACTCTGCACCCACCCCTTCTATGTCTGGGCACTGCTGGGAGGACTCTGCACCCACCCCTCCTATGTCTGGGCACTGCTGGGGGGACTCTGCACCCACCCCTCATATGTCTGGGCACTGCTGGGAGTACTCTGCACCCACCCCTCCTATGTCTGGGCACTGCTGGGGGGTACCTGCACCCACCCCTCCTATGTCTGGGCACTGCGGGGGCTGATGGCCACACACCCCTATGTGTCTGTCCACTGGCATGGTAAGAGCCGTACCCACATCTTACGGCCTGGGTATGGGCCGTACCCCTACGGCACCCCAACAATGGCGGTACGGCCCGTTCCCATGCCTTTGGGACGTGGGTACGGCCCGTACCACGTGTACCCCTACATCACCACTGCAATGGTGGTAGGGGCCGTACCCACCCTCCAAAGGCATGGGTACGGCCCGTCCCGCCATTGTTGGGGTGACGTAGGGGCGTCCGTGGTATGACCCGTACCCAAGCTCTCAAGGCGTGGGTACGGGCCGTACCCCTAGGGCACCCCAACAATGGCGGTACGGCCCGTACCCATGCCTTGAGAGCGTGGATACGGGTCGTACCACGGACACCCCTACGTCACCCCAACAATGGCGGTACGGCCCATTCCCATGCCTTTGGGACGTGGGTACGGCCCATACCACGTGTACCCCTACATCACCACTGCAATGGTGGTACGGGCCGTATCCACGCTCTCAAGGCATGGGTACGGGCCGTCCCGCCATTGTTGGGGTGACGTAGGGGTGTCCGTGGTACGACCCGTACCCACGCTCTCAAGGCGTGGGTACGGGCCGTACCCCTATGGCACCCCAACAATGGCGGTACGGCCCGTACCCATGCCTTGAGAGCGTGGGTACGGGTCGTACCACGGACACCCCTACGTCACCCCAACAATGGCGGTACGGCCCGTACCCATGCCTTTGGAGCGTGGGTACGGCCTGTATCACCATTGCAGTGGTGATGTAGGGGTACACGTGGTACGGGCCGTACCCACGTCCCAAAGGCATGGGAACGGGCCGTCCCACCATTGTTGGGGTGACGTAGGGGTGTCCATGGTATGACCCGTACCCACGCTCTCAAGGCGTGGGTACGGGCCGTACCCCTACGGCACCCCAACAATGGCGGTACGGCCCGTACCCATGCCTTGAGAGCGTGGGTACGGGTCGTACCACGGACACACCCACGTCACCCCAACAATGGAGGTACGGCCCGTACCCATGCCTTTGGAGCATGGGTACGGCCCGTACCACCATTGCAGTGGTGATGTAGGGGTACACGTGGTACGGGCCGTACCCACGTCCCAAAGGCATGGGAACGGGCCGTACCGCCATTGTTGGGGTGACATAGGGGTGGGCGTGGTACGACCTGTACCCACGCTCTTGAGGCGTGGGTACGGTGCGTACCACAATTTTTGTGATGCCGGTTCGCGTCCATGTTGACTTCCGTTGTGGCGGACGCAGGCCTTGGTGGGGACGCCCCCACCCCCGAAGTGACCAGGCTCTGGGGGTCAGGTATGTACAGGGCATGTGTGATTTTGGACTTGGGTGGGGGTTATGTTTCCTGCCCCTGCCCCCCCCCCTTTGCCCCTGGGTGTTGTTCTGACCTTCTGCGGCGTCTGTGGCGGTTCCTGTACACCAGGTGGACTGCTATGAGGGCCGGGATGACACGTAGGTTGGGCACTGCTGGGAGGACTCTGCACCCACCCCTCCTATGTCTGGGCACTGCTGGGGGGAACCTGCACCCACCCCTCCTATGTCTGGGCACTGCGGGGGCTGATGGCCACACACCCCTATGTGTCTGTCCACTGGCGTGGTACGAGCCGTACCCACATCTTACGGCCTGGGTATGGGCCGTACCCCTACGGCACCCCAACAATGGCGGTACGGCCCGTTCCCATGCCTTTGGGACGTGGGTACGGCCCGTACCACGTGTACCCCTACATCACCACTGCAATGGTGGTACGGGCCGTACCCACGCTCCAAAGGCATGGGTACGGCCCGTCCCGCGTGGTACGCACCGTACCCACGCCTCAAGGGCGTGGGTACAGGTCGTACCACGCCCACCCCTATGTCACCCCAATAATGGCGGTACGGCCCGTTCCCATGCCTTTGGGACGTGGGTACGGCCCGTACCACGTGTACCCCTATATCACCACTGCAATGGTGGTACGGGCCGTACCCATGCTCCAAAGGCATGGGTACGGGCCGTACCGCCATTGTTGGGGTGACGTGGGGGTGTCCGTGGTACGACCCGTACCCACGCTCTCAAGGCATGGGTACGGGCAGTACCGCCATTGTTGGGGTGCCATAGGGGTACGGCCCGTACCCACGCCTTGAGAGCGTGGGTACGGGTCGTACCACGGACACCCCTACGTCACCCCAACAATGGTGGGACGGCCCGTTCCCATGCCTTTGGGACGTGGGTACGGCCCGTACCACGTGTACCCCTACATCACCACTGCAATGGTGGTACGGGCCGTACCCACGCTCCAAAGGCATGGGTACGGGCTGTCCCGCCATTGTTGGGGTGCCGTAGGGGTGTCCGTCGTACGACCTGTATCCACGCTCTCAAGGCATGGGTACGGGCTGTACCGCCATTGTTGGGGTGCCGTAGGGGTACGGCACGTACCCACGCCTTGAGAGCGTGGGTACAGGTCGTACCACGGACACCCCTACGTCACCCCAACAATGGCGGTATGGCCCATTCCCATGCCTTTGGGACGTGGGTACGGCCCATACCACGTGTACCCCTACATCACCACTGCAATGGTGGTACGGGCCGTATCCACGGTCTCAAGGCATGGGTACGGGCCGTCCCGCCATTGTTGGGGTGACGTAGGGGGGCCCGTGGTACGACCTGTACCCACGCTCTCAAGGCGTGGGTACGTGCCGTACCCCTACGGCACCCCAACAATGGCGGTACAGCCCGTACCCATGCCTTGAGAGCGTGGATACAGGTCGTACGACGGACACCCCTACGGCACCCCAACAATGGCGGGACAGCCCGTACCCATGCCTTTGGAGCGTGGGTACGGCCCGTACCACCATTGCAGTGGTGATGTAGGGGTACACGTGGTACGGGCCGTACCCACGTCCCAAAGGCATGGGAACGGGCCGTCCCACCATTGTTGGGGTGACGTAGGGGTGTCCGTGGTACGACCCGTACCCACGCTCTCAAGGCGTGGGTACGGGCCGTACCCCTATGGCACCCCAACAATGGCGGTACTGCCCGTACCCATGCCTTGAGAGCGTGGGTACGGGTCGTACCACGGACACCCCCACGTCACCCCAACAATGGCGGTACGGCCCGTACCCATGCCTTTGGAGCATGGGTACGGCCCGTACCACCATTGCAGTGGTGATATAGGGGTACACGTGGTACGGGCCGTACCCACGTCCCAAAGGCATGGGAACGGGCCGTACCGCCATTATTGGGGTGACATAGGGGTGGGCGTGGTACGACCTGTACCCACGCCCTTGAGGCGTGGGTACGGTGCGTACCACAATTTTTGTGATGCCGGTTCGCGTCCATGTTGACTTCCGTTGTGGCGGACGCAGGCCTTGGTGGGGACGCCCCCACCCCCGAAGTGACCAGGCTCTGGGGGTCAGGTATGTACAGGGCATGTGTGATTTTGGACTTGGGTGGGGGTTATGTTTCCTGCCCCTGCCCCCCCCCCCTTTGCCCCTGGGTGTTGTTCTGACCTTCTGCGGCGTCTGCGGCGGTTCCTGTACACCAGGTGGACTGCTATGAGGGCCGGGATGACACGTAGGTTGGGGTCCATGGCTGTCCGTCGCGTACAGGTGCTCCTTCTGCGCGTCGTCCTGATTTCCCGGCAGTTTTTGGCTGCTGTAAAATATTGTCCGTGAGGAGTGACGTGGGCACGAATCGTACTTGCTGGTTCGTGAAACGCTGCCTGACTCCGTCCGGACGTCACGTCCGCTGTGTCCCAGATCAGAATTGTGGGTATTTTTTTGTCGGTCGGTGATTTTTACGATTCGTACGCAAATGGTGTTTGCGTACGAATCGTATGGTATTTTTCCCGGGTACGAGTCGGACGGAGAAAACGCTCTGACCGACGGTTCGTACCCGGGTTTTAACGGATCGGAATCGGCACCTAAGTGGGTGCTGAGAGGGTGGGAAGTGCTGTGGGCGGAGCTGAGAAGGCGCATGAAGCTGGAGAACGAGAACAAGGTTAGGAGCACTGGAAAGGTGGCAAAATTGAAAAAAGAGGGGCAAAACTAGCAGAAAATTGGGCACAGAGAGGCACACAAAACCAGGAGAAAACGAACTGAAAATGGGACACAGACAAGCTTAAAATCACAGAACAAAAGCCACAAACAAGAGCATAAAATAGGCAACAAACGAGGGCATAAAATTAAGCATACAGAGGCACAAACAAGGACTAATACGAAGCATACAAAGGCACAGACAAGGGTTGAAATGAGAAGAAAATGGGAACAAAGAGGCAAAAATCAAGGGCAAAACAAGCAGAAAACGGGGCACAGAAGAATCACAAAACAAGGGAAAACAAACAGGCAGAAACAAGCAGAAAATAGGACACACAAGAACAAAAATGAAGCACAAAGATGCACAAACAACCCAGAAACAAGCAAAAAAATGGGGCACGAGAGCGTCAGAAAGCAGGGAAAATGAGGTACAGACAAAGGCAAAAACAAAACACACGGAGGTACAAACATGAGCTAAAACGAAGTGCTGAGAGGTGTGAACAAGGGGTGAAATGAGAAGAAAAGTGGAACAGGGAGGCATAAAACAAGGGAAAACAGGACACAGACAAGGGCAAACATTACACACAAACATGGGGAAAATGAGCCCGTCATTCAATGTCATCTCGAATTGTGCACTGTACAGAAAAATAGGATTTAGGCGCTTTCATGTTTATAATGCACTCACTAGTACATACGAGAGCGCCTTTGAACACTAGAGCTCAGAATGTGCACTTTACAAACATTTATTTTTGAATGTACAGCATACATGATCCGAAACTCAACCAGCAGTCAATTATCCGGTGGCTCCATGTCATTTTACCAGCTGCAGCGGGGCACTCCAGGGGCTTACTTCTGCATATACCAACCCCACTTCAGCCTCAAAAGTCTGTCGATCAAGATTCCTTTCACCTTGTAGCTTCCTTAGCTTCAAGTAATCCTTTAGCACATTGCGTCTCGGGCCGGCGGCGGTGATCCTTACTCACAGCCTCAGTTACGATGACGGCTGAGCCACAAACAGCAATACATCAGCGTGGACGATGTTTCATGCTACGGGGGCAATGCGATAACGGGGCCACCTCGTAAACAGTACCATGGACCACACAGCAGTCTCAGGCGTGCAAAAGCGCCACACACCAAGCGTCGCTGAGACACGGTTGGAAACTTTTAAGTTCCTGAGTTTCCACAACAGGGGAACAGCTCTCCTCGGGCTCTTAGAGACACGCTACTTCAGGTCACAGCACACAGCAAAGTCCTCACAAGCAGGGGGACACAGCACACAGCAAAGTCCCTCAGTCTTGAGTTCAAGGGTTTCAGCTCTCACATTTATGCCGCTAAATGCCTTTGAAGTCTTTGTGTTCAGGGGGCTTTGACCCTTGTCCAAACCAGACCTTGGTGTCTTCCTGCCAGTGCACACCCTCCTCCTTTGATAGTCAGGGTCTGGGACCCAGATGCTCAGCAGGAGGGGGAGCCATCCTTTTGCGGCATCAACACAGCCCGCTCCACACCCAGGGGGCTACTCCTCCCACCTACATCAAACGCAGGCCAGCCTGTTGCTGTCTTACCTTCTCCTCCCTTGGGTCAGGACACTTCCCAGACCCTGTCACATCTAAACCCAGGCAGGCAATATACAACAAGGCAGAAGCACACAACATGACAAGAAAGCAGCCACTTCTAAAAGCGTGGTTTCTAAACACACAATTCAAAAATCATCTTCACAAAAAGATGTGTTATTAAATTCTGAGTTCAGGCACACTAAACTCCATCTCTCCATCATATGCCTATGGGGAGATATGCAGGAATCATGGGACACAGCATTCCCCATTCTGTCCTATGGGCAAGATGGCCTTGCAACAGTGAAAAACGAATTTGGAAGTATTTCACTGTTAGGGCATGGTACACACCTCAGTACATGTCCTACCTTTCACATACACTGCACCCTGCCCAGGGGGATACCTTGGGCCTACTATAGGGGTGTCTGATGTGCATAAAAAGGGAAGGTAAGGCCTGGCAAGTGGGTGCAGGACAACAGGGCAGTTAACAAACTGAGCGCAGGCACTGAAGTGGCAGGCCTGAGATCTCTTCTTAGGGCTACTTGTGTGGGTGGCACAATTATTGCTGCAGGCCCACTAGTAGCATTTATTACCAGCCCTGGCACACTTTACTAGGGACTTTACTAGTAAGACAAACATACCAACTATGGACAACCAATTACAATAACACTTTATACAGGGAGCACTTGCACTTTGACACTGATCAGCAGTGGCAAAGTGCCCAGGGCATCTAAGCCAGCAAAACAAAATCCATCACAGCATCAAAAATGGAGGAGGTAGAGGCAAAAAGTCAGGGATAACCACGCCAAGGATCAATTTGATCAAAATGATTATATTACCGAAAATTACATTCTTTTTTAATACTATTCCCTTACATTTTGAAAAACAGGCGATTGACAAATTACAGCAAGCAATCAATTAATTTGTATGGGCGTACAGGCCACGAAGATAGCCTGGAAGAAGCTAAGGCACAGGAGGGAGAAAGTGGGCCTTACACTCCCCAATCTTCAGTATTATGCCTGGGCTTTTCAGTTATCACACTCAAGGATGCTGTTGAAATCCCCAGATCACTCGGAGAGGGAGGTCATGTTCTCTGATATGCTAAAAGGAATGGGGTTGCCGCTTGAGGAGTTTCTTTTTAAATATGGCGATCAAAAGTTCTTCAAGAAGATCAGGCTGAAGGTTCTCCTGGGAATGGCCCGGACATGGGCTAGAATTAGGCAATGCACAGGCCTAAATTACTTTTCAAGTTTAGCGCCTCTGTGGGACTCTCCAGGGGCTCCAGACTGTCTGAAAGACAAATTAGCTATACCACTCAGAACAGCAGGGTTTAAGGTGTGGAGGGATTTGGCTTCTGACGGTTTACTTTTATCATGGTCGTCACTTCACAACAGGCTAGAGGAGGGCATGTCTAGGTTTAAGTATCTACAGCTGCAGAATTGGTCCCAGAATCTTAAAAAACCTATAGGTATAGGGAAAACTCTGGAGGAGCAATTAGTATTGAGGCCGGTGGGAAGCAAAGAGGTCTCTTTCTTTTATTGGTCGATAGAAGAAGCCGTTGATGGAGATTTTAAACTAGCAGAAGAACTGTGGGGAGCCTCTATGCCAGATAAACACTCGGAAGACCTGTGTCAGACTTCCTTTAACACTCTGTTTGCTACCGTAAAACCAGCCTGGATTACAAGGAATCACTATTTTACTACCCACAGGGCCTATTCATTTCCTGCAAGACTTTCTAAAATAGAGAAGGGCCCCCCAGTCATCTGCAAGAAGTGTGACCTAGTAAATGCCTCAGATATACATATGTTTAAGGAGTGCCCAGCGATTATCGAATACTGGGAGAAAGTAGGGGCAACTTTAGCAGACATCTTGGGACTCCCAGTCCAAATTTGTCTCGCCTTCATTATCTTTGGCACAGCTAGTGAAGTTACAGGCCCTGCTAGGGGGTTCCTATTCTATGCAATTTTGCTGGCTAGGAAAGACATTTTCAGGAGATAGATAGAAGCTACACCTCCCACTCATACGGAATGGCTGTCCTCCCTATATAAGACCTCCAAGACTGATTTGGGTGGATTGCAGAATAGTAAGAAGAAAGCACTATGGGATTGTTTACTAAATTGGTCTCAGCTCCAGTCTTTTTTGGGGCGAGTTTAATTTAGGGATTTAAGTTGTTTAAGTTTAAGTTATTATGTTGGCACGTTGGGAAATATTTTTTGTTTTTTGGATCCTATGATTATGCCTCTCTGGAAACTCTCAGACTGTGTTGGGCCCTTCTTCCCAGTTCCCACACCGTGTGGGCCAACACTAACAGTCTTCGGCTACAACTTACCAGAAGAGAGTGAGACCACCCCTGTTCCAAAAAGGGGCCAGTGACATTCTGTGGGATTGTTGTACACCGGTAGGCGGGCGCTGTCCCCGGGTTCCATTTCGATTGCCTACGTCTCCTCGAAACTGAGTAACGGCAACGACACCCTACTTTCTGTCGACTGGGGTCTGAGGCGAATGAGGATAAAACATTTATTTTTTTTAAACATTGGCAAATTACACAAGGCCGCAAGTTCCCCACAGTACTCTGTTTGGGGAAAGCTCCTCTGTAATCACTAACTACGATCTACTGGCTCCAAGTGAGTCACTGGCCTCCAAGGCACTCACTCTCACTTGATATGCTAAAGGCAGAGGCCCATTGTCATTCGGAAGGGGATAATCAGCTTCAGTCAGAATGACAATGGGCCTGCCCACAGTCTATGAGAAGTCAGAGAGGGGCTGCTGCAGCCTCTGGAGTTCAACAGAGAAGTGCGAGCTGGCCCCTGAGAACATTTAATCTCTTGGGGCTTCTTGCAGGGGAACAGCACAGTTTGCTGTAATTAATCTCCAAAATTACAGATAAAAGGTGTCCATAAAAGGAATGATTACGGAAAAAGGACATCACACCAAAATGACGGACAGTCCGTGAAATTTACGGAGGATTGGTCACCCTCCCTGAGGCCTCCCTCCCTGACAGTCCAGCCTCACCTCTGGTCATGTTCCATCTTGTAACTAAGTTTTAGCTGTGGCCCCCTCCATCCTCTAAGGCGTTCTGTCTCCACTAGACCACTCCCTTTATAGTCCAGTCACAACTTTGGTCCTTCCCCACTGTCCCATCTCACCTCAGCCCCCACTTTCATATGCTGTCTGCTCTCACCCCCCTGCTGTCCCATCACACATCTGGTCTCCCTGTTCCAGACAACCCCATGTCAGCTCCTCCTTCCATTCTCCAATGTCTCCTTTGGCCCAACCACTGTAGCCCCATCTAACCTAAAACCCCCACTCTCCCCACTATACGGTCTCACCTGAGTCCCCCTCTCCTTCCACTGCCCTGTCTCACCTCTGGCCCGGTACCCTCTCTGACAGCTGTTTTGTGTGGCTCAATACCACCTGCTTCCCCCAACTTACCTCTGAAACCCACCCCTATGCTTCGCAGTCTCAACTCTGGTCCCGTATACCCTCTGCCTGTGTCCAGTGTGGTTCACCTCCCGCACTGTCCAATTTCTCTTCTGACCCTCTGTAGGAAGCTGGCTCTGGATATACTATAACGAAGTGAGGTATAGTGTGCACAGGATCCAGTGGAACCCCAAAGGTAGGCAGAGGTAAACATAGATAGCACCTTACTCTCATTTTTGTGGTAGAGTGGGCGAGCAGTAAGGCTTTGTCAGAGGGTAGTGTTAAGCATTTGTTGTACACACTCAATTAGCAAATGATTGTCACACATTCAAATACTGAACTCAGACCAATGTTGTTTGTATGAAGATATTCTTTTAAGTATTTTATTTCCTAGAACCAAGCAAGCCTGGCACAATTAAGTGATAAGTACTTTGCAGTAATAATGTAGTTTGTAAACAGTTTGTATTGCAGTTGTATATATACTTTTAATTTGATTACAGTAGAACTACTAGTAATGCAATGCTTTCAAAGATTGTACATATAATTTGTATTGGCTTTTCAGTAGAATGTCAAGTAGATTACTTTACAGATAAATGTTTTTACACAGTGCAGAATACCTAGATACTGCACTGGGATATTGCCTGTAAACAGGTAAGTAAAATAGTTTTTGTTATTTGGTTACAGTTTTCAAGACTTTTATAGATTTTCCAACTCCACACTTAGAAACATTTCACAGAAAAACAGTCAATGTTATCCTAAGGAAAAAAATAGGGTATTGATTCAAAGGTAGGTATTCAGTTGTGGGAGTTGGTATTCTGGGGGTAGACTCAGGGGTCCTCCTGGGTCATGGATGCACTCTTGTTACACCCTCAGCGGCACTAGGGCGAATGGGTGCAGAGTGCTGAAGCCCAATATTATTAAATGGGGGATAAGAGGCCTCCGGTTGGTGGTTACTGGCGAGCAAGCCACAAGGTTGTCGGGTCCAAGTTCCTGATGTTAGGCTCAGAGCAAAGGGGGATCCGGTTTAGCACACAAAGTGCACCCTCAGCGGCGCAGGGGCAGCTGGGTGCAGGGTGCTGTTTTAGCACCGGGTGCCCTGTTGTTTTCAATGGAGATTTTCTGTTTTGGTTTTTAGCGGCAGGCTCGGTCGAGGAAGACTGCTGGAGGGAACCAACAGCTGGGCAGGTAAGTTGGGGGGCTCGAGACACACCTCGGGTTCTTTTCTCCAGGGAACACGGCGGCTGGATGCAGAGGTTTCTTTTGAGGTCGGACTTCACCTTACCTGGCCACTCGCGGTTGGGAGGGGTCTCCATGCAGAGTCTGCAGGCAATGTCGGGGAGACGTGGAGGGGTCAACCCACAGTGGACTCGGACTCTGGAGCGCTGGGGGATCTCGCTGGGACTGGCGGACCAATCCAACGTTTGCCGTTGGCGTCAGGTGCAGTGGTGGTTCCAGACATCGGGTTTCTTTGTCCTCAGCAGGCTCGGAGTCTTTCTTGGCTATTTCTTTTGAACAGAGCTGCCGTTCCCCGGAGATTCGGTCTTTGTTGAAGGCAGTCAGTCCTCCCAGGGTTCTGAAGGTCGCTGACTGCAAGACAGGGCGACTTCTGGTGCAGGATCTCTGGAAACTGCAAACATGGTGGTAGGGCTGGGGAAAAGTTAGTTGTTCTCTGCAGTCTCCTCTGCTGGGCGTCTTATTTTGTCCTTATTTTTCGTAGGTTGTGGGAATCGGCCTTCTTTGTTCAGGGATGTCCCCCAAATACTGTATTTAGGGGGTGTTTTAGGGGCCTTGAGGTAAGTAGCCAATGGGCTACTGACCTTAAGGTGACTACACCCTTTGTGTGCTCACCCCACGTGGGAGAGTGGGCACAATTCCTAGTCCTTATTGGAGAGTGCCTGCCATTTGCAAAATGGCTTGCACTGAAGAGTGGGCTTCACCTCGCCTCCCCCACCTGAGGGGTGGGGTTGGCAGAGGTGGGCACACCTTCTGGGCTGTGCTAATTTTTCCTGCCTGTCTTCACGCCGAAAAGAAGGGGAGACATGAAGGGGGCCTCCTCCTGATAGCAGGAGAGGCTGGGGTTTACATTACAAAGGTGCAAGGCCTTTGAAACTCCCCTGCCACAGATGCCTCTACCTGGCCTGGGGGAGGTGTGAACACCTCTGCACAGGAAAGGCTTTGTTTCTGGGCTCAGGAAGCGATGACTCCCACCCCAGGGGTCCAGAAACATGTCTTGAGGTTGCAGGCTGGTATGTACCAGTCAGGGAACCCACCAGAGGCAGGTCGTTTTTCAGGGGGCATCTTGAAGATGCCTTCTGAGTGCATTATTCATTAAATCCCACACTGGTCTCAGTGTGAATTTAATATGTTGAGAAGTTTGATATCAAACTTCTCAATTTCCAGTAAAGCCATTATGGTACTGTGGAGTTCGTAATGGCAAACTCCCAGCAAGAAATTCTCTTAATGGCAGTACTGCACCTACAATGTCTAAGAATTGACTTAGGCATTGTAGGGGTACAGGGCTTGTGCACCTGTACCCTTACCAATGGCATAGTGCACCCAGCTAGAGGGGTGGCTGATCTATGCCAGGGCAGTAAGTTGTAGGCATGGCACACAGGGATGTGTGCCATGTCGATTCTTCACTTTGTTCTGCACCAAACACGCAGCCTGCAAAGGCAGTGTGTGAGTGTAAATGTACAGGGCCTCTAAGGGTGGCACAATAAGTATTGCAACACTTAGAGACCTTCCCTGGTCACAGTGCCCAGGGTACCTGTGTCCCATTTACCAGGGACTGACCTGTGGCCAGAGAGTGCCAATTGGGGGTGCAAGGTACAGTTTTTGGGAAAGAACAGAGGCCCTGGGATCCTGATTGGCAGGGACCCAGGGCACATCAAGTCAAAGTGCATCAGTAGTCTGGCTGTTGGACCCGGCCTCGTGGCATGGTCCTTACCCCCGTGGATTGTGCCCGTTCCTCGCCCCGGCCTTCACGGGCCACCCTTCTGAACTGCACCGAGGCCCTTCATCCTGAGCTGCACGAGGTCGCATACCCCTCGTGGCTCCGCCATCTTGTTGGCACCCACGTGACTCTGTGCACCCCGGCCTCGACCCCAGCGAAGCCCCGACATCGAGGCACCACGAACTGGCCAGGGGGTGCCGCAGGAACCATTCATCGCCCCCGGCGGAGGACAGTATCGATGGGACCCCCAACTGTCCTCCCCTCTCGAGGTGTGATCGCCCTGCAAATCCCTTGGGCCTGGCGCCTCTCCTGCTGGGCGTCTGGCCACCTCCACCCGGCCTCTCCGCCCCCCACCGGGCGCCTGGGTCCGGACATCAAAGGGCTCCAGACCTATATCTGGGGCGACCCCGCCACAGATCGGCAGTTGTATCCCGGAGTCGAGAGCCCTGCTGATTGAATCGCGGCTGACCCTACGGAGAAGAACTCTTGTCGGAACCATCACGAGCCCTGCTGACTGCGTCGCGGCTCCTTCTTGTGAACACTTTGAAGCCACCTGGAACATCGGAGCCCTGCTGACGCTGTCGCGGCCCAACCTCGCTGAAACCTCCCTCGGAGCCCTGCTGACGACGTCGCGGCTCGAGCTGAGCAGAACCCATCTTGAGAGCCCTGCTGATTGGATCGCGGCTCTCCACGAACTGTACGCCAGAGCCCTGCTGACGCCGTCGCGGCTCGACCCCTCCGAGATCCGGAGGTCCTCCAGCTTGAGGATAAGAACTGGGCCCCAGGTACCCTCGTACCGCACTCCTGCCAAAGACTGTCCCGCTACCCCTACCCTTCCAAAGAGACACTGAGACTTTTGGTGGATCCCGCGATCCCATCGTGTAAATATTGACCTCGTAACCTTTTTATTGCTGATAAAGAATTGCTTGTCTTGAGACAACCTCCTTGAGTCCTGTGTGGTGGTGTTACTGGGCTAGTACGTGATAGGAGAAGGATCTCTCAGGAGACTTCTCGGCAGCGCTCGGCTACTTCGTACAGTGTGAGGGCCCCCCCCTTGGTGGTCTCGCCGACTCCTCGGGGTCCGCCTTCCAACATTTAAAGTGGGAGGTTTACTGCAGCAGAAACCCAGCTTCCTACACCCTCCACATCCTGAAGTCCCATCTCACCTCTAGGCCCCTTTCCCCTGTGCCAGCTCTAGCACTCCTCCGCCAGAGCCTAATACTATGTGTGGTTCCTTTCCCCATAGACCCATTTCTCTGTTGTAATTGGATGGTAGAGTCTTCTCACAAGAGTCTTGATCCACTCAGGTAGGTGCTAAGTTATTTATTTCATTCTTAGGCCCTTAGGTTGCACCTCTGCCCTGTTTCACCTCCGGTCCTGTCTATTTTCTTATCGCCTGTCGCCCACGGTTCCCTCCCATCTCTGGCCTACTTGACCCCACTGTTCCCTCTCTCCATAGCTCTGTCTCACCTCTGGTCTCCTTCCCTCGTAGACCTGTGCCTCTTCTGATCAGCGCTCCTGTAGACCCACCTCACCTCTAACCGCCTTCACTCTCTGCCCCTTGTCTCTTGCAGCCCACTTCCACTAGCTGCCCATCTCAGCTCTAGCCTGCCTCTGACCGCTGCTCCATTCCACTTGTGCACCCCCCAATGAGCTGTTTCACCCCTGGCCCATTCCCCCCCCCAAGCCACAATTCACTTCTGCCCCCCCCTTCCCACTGTCCTGTCTCAAGTCTGCCCCCTCCATGTCCGTTCACACACCCTACACTCTTCTTGTCTCTGGCTCTACTGTATCCTAGGTCCATGTCGTCTTTTGCTCCCTCCCATATCCTTACCTCACCTCTAGCTCCCATCCCACCAGCTGCCTGTCTCGTCTCTGCCACCGCCCTCCCCCACCACTGTCACTGGTCCCCTCTTGTCACAATCTTAACAAAGGGCATAGGAGCTACTATATTCCTGGGGAAGATACAGACAGCCGTGGGGCGAGTCCAGATGTCTCTGCTCGTGCATTGGCTCTTAGTGCCAACCCAGAGCCTGGCCTGACTCTCGGAGCCAAGACACTAGCAGAGACATTGAAAGATATACATCAGGTGGCAAATGTCATAGAAAATATGGTAAAGCTACTTTCAAATGAAAAATGATTTTTCAAAAATGTTCAGAGACTCAATTCAGTACATACGATTGGAAGTACAAAGGACTGATACCATACAAATATTAAAAGTCGTTTTAAAAAAACAACACATAATTCAAGAATACCTCATGATGATCTGACGATAAACCATGAGTAACCTAAAACGTGTCAGATGGTCTATCTATACTGTTATTAAATGTGAAGCAAGCTTATTTTACAATAACCATATAAGAAGTGAGGTTTTTGTAGAGCACTGATCCTGAACTGAATTACTCCAATGAGCTCTCAAGCTGGTCGGTTAAGGTAGATGATGCATCGTGAACTAAAGGATGGGACCGGGATCACACAATTTGGTTAAATGGGAAAGCTGGGATTTGAGCCCAGGTTTCCCAGTTGAACATTGTACAATTCAGACACTGCAGGGTTACATTCTTCTCTCACCCGTTTAACACCAAAGGTTAGTGGAATATTTCAGAGATACTGAGGATCAAACACAGTGACACAACGAGTCTATCTGACGTTACAGTGCACTTCGCCTGTGTCTCTTTGAAGATCTGTAACCTTAAGATGAAACTCTGTAGGGACTCCAAGACCTCTTTTTCCACTAATGATTCCGTTGCAGCCAGTGAGTTGCTTATCCTCTACTATATCGTTCTGTTTCAGGCGAGCCAAGCAGGAATATTAAGATAAAAAAGCATCCGCTGCTGTCCCTTGTGCTGCTGGCACGGCTAGCATGAAAAAACCGATTAATTTTAGAAGAGGCTCAATACCTCAGTGACAGAAATTAAATATTTAACAAAAATAAATGTCATATAGCCAGCACGGAGTTTGATCCTTGGGTTACAGCACTTAAAGTTGACTTTGGTGCTGTGCTGCATGGCTTCAGATAGTCGTGTTCTGTCTGCCACTGTGTGATCTTCAATTTCTGCTTCAAAATATCGGGAGGGGGTGGGGGGTTATTACATGCTGTGTTCCCACACCAAGGAATCTGGGTGAACACACCTTCCCTGCCCCAGGGTTCCTGCCAAGAGTATAACACATGCCCCTGCAGCGGGGGGGGGGGGGGGGGGGGGGGGGTCAGAAACCTCCAGGTGGTCCCCAACTCACCAATACGGGCCATATTCAGCCCAAGGTCAATGAATATCTTTGAAATACGGAAGACTCCTGGGCATCTCATCATATTCTGCAAGGGGCCTCCATCATTTTGCTTTGCACCACTCGTTCCTACATCCAAAATCTCACCACTATATTGTGTCATCTCTTATCCCACCTCCCTGTCTCATGTTTGGCCACTCTAACCCCACTATCCTGCACTACGTCACCTTTAGCTTTGCCTCACTTGAACGGGCCTCCCCTCCTTTTGACAGATCCTCCTCTGGTCCATGCCTTCCTGTTCTATCTCTCATATTGCCTGTGATATTTTTTTGTCTCCTCTTGCTGCCATCCTCCAGTTGTCCAGTGCCACCCCTGGCCCCCATCCCTGGTAGATCACCTCAATGCCCCCCTCTGTCTCACCCCACCCATGGCCTACCTCCCCTACTCTCCTGTGTACCCCTGGCCCTCTTGTCCTGTTGCACTGTGTTGCCTCAGGCCCCTTCTCACCTGATTAGCCTTCGTAATACAGTCCTCACTCTCTGCATACCGCCTTTTCACTTCTGGCTCTCCTCTAGTGCTGTGTTTACACTCCTCCCTCTACCCCCATAGACCCTCTCAACTCTTTCTCCCCTCCCCTGCTGTCCTGTCTCACCCCTGGTTTCCCTCTCTCCTCTGTCCCACCTCACCTCAACCCTTGATTTTTTATTTTTTTTCTTGCAAATTTGTATAGCGCAAACTCGAACCGAAGGTATTGGAGCGCTTTACATGAGCACCGTATTTACATTATACATTCAGGCACGGGGAGATTAAGTGATTTGCCCAGAATCACAGGATGTGGACGCGACACCGAGGCTCGAACCCTGGTTTCCAGCACCAAAGTCGGCAGTCTAGCCAACGGACCACATCCTCTCCTTGATGCCTTGTCCCACATCTGGATCACTCCCACATTGCCCCCTAACACCTCTTGCCCATGCCTTAGGCTGCCCCATCTCACTTCTTGCCCACTTTCAGATGCAGCACATCGCCTCCCTCCTGCTAGCACATATCTCCTCTCTCTCCTCCCACAATAACCCATTCCACCAGCCTAATCGCCACTGCCCCTACTCTCCTGTGGTGCCCCGCTACCCCACCGTGCTCCTGCTGGTGACCATCCCCCTCACCCCTCCTCCAGCAGTCCTGTGTCAACTCTGGTCCCTCCTCAGGACTGCCCCCCTCCCCACTCCACCTCCACAATCCAGCGTCAATTCTGGACCCTCCTCACTACAGACCCTCCCACTCCACCTCCTGTGTGAACTCTGGCCCCTCCACACTACTGACCCCCCCACTTCACCTCCCCAGTCCTGTGTCAACTCTAGCCCCTCCTAACTACTGAGCCCCCACTCCATCTCCGCAAACCTGTGTCAACTCTGGCCCCTCCTCACTACTGGCCAACTCCACCTCCTATGTCAACTCTGGCCTCTCCTCACTACTGGTCCCCAACTCCACCACCGCAGTCCTGTGTCAACTCTGGCCCTCCCACACTACTGGACACCCCCACTCCACCTCCTGTGTCAACTCTGGTCCCATCTCTCTACTGGCCATCCCCCACTACACCTCCTGTGTCAACTCTGGCCCCTTCTAACTACTGACCCACTCCACCTCCTGTGTCAACTCTGGCTCCTTCTAACTACTGAACCCGCCACTCCACCTCCGCAATCCTGTGTCAACTCTGGACCCCCCTCGCTATTGACCCCCCCTCTCCACCTCCGCAATCCTGTGTCAACTCTGGCCCCTCCGTACTACTGGCCACCCACTCCACCTCCTGTGTCATAATCTGGACTGTCCTCACTACTGGCCACCCCCCACTCCACCTCCTGTGTCAACTCTGGCCCCACCTCTCTACTGAGCCCCCCACTCCACCTCCACAATCCTGTGTCAACTCTGGTCCCTCCTACCTACTTGACCACCTCCCCCACACTCCACCTCCATACTGACCACCTCACCCCCACTCCACCTCAACAATCCTGTGTCAACTCTGGTCCCCCCTCACTACAGACCCCCCCACTCCACCTCCTGTGTCATAATCTGGCCCCTCCGCACTACTGGCCATCCCCCCACTCCACCTCCTGTGTCAACTCTGGCCCCTCCTCACTACTGGCCACCCCTCACTCCACCTCCTGTGTCAACTCTGGTCCCTCCTCACTACTGACCAGTAGCGGCTCGTGGAGGGAGTGTCGCGGGGTGGTGCGGCGGGGCGGGGAAGGGGCAGGGGCAGGGCGGGGGTAGTAAACTCTGGCTCACGGCCGACCGGAGTAATGTAAGTAAATAAATAAATAAAACAAATTTCATTGCGTGTGCTGAAACTGATTTGGTGTTTCAGTGCGCGCAATGAAATACGTTTTATTTATTGATTTACTTACATTACTCCGGTCGGCCATGAGCTGGAGTTTACTTCCCCCCACCCTGCCCCTTCCCCCACTTGCCCCACTCCCTCCATGAGCCGCTACTGCTACTGACCATCCCCCACTCCACCGTCTTTGTCATCTCTGGTCCCTCCCCAATACAGACCCCGCCCCACTCCACCTCGCAGTCCTGTGTCACCTCTGGCCCCTCCTAACTACTGACCCCCCCAGTCCACCTCCTGTGTCAACTCTGGCCTCTTCTCTCTGCCCTGTCTCACCTCTGGCCCAGGCAGCCACCTGTCTCTCATGGCCCACCTCCAGCTGCTGGACTGTCTCATCTCTAGAGCCCCTTTGATGCTGTACTTTATCATCCCTGGCCACAGGGACCACTTTCTTGCCTCAATTCTGCCACCCTACTGTAGCCCAGTGTCACAGAAAGACGCCCTCCCTCTCTGTCCTGTCCTGTCTTACCATGCTCCCCTACCTGTACTGATTCGACTAAGGATTCACTCTGCCAACTCTCCCCATAACTTGCCTCATCTCTGACTACCTCCCCCTGTAGCCCAGTGTCTCCTTGGCACTGGAGCCTCCCCCCCCCCTGCTGCTCTCACTCCCCGTACTCTCACCATTCACATCTGGCCTCCCTCCACCAAGTCCACTCTGCTCCTCTTACCTATGTCGAACAGTCTTATCTCTGGACCCACTCCCTGCCGACTTTTGCCCCTTTCCCCAGCTGACCCCTGCGCCTTTTCTGCTCTCCAACGCTGTTTACCCTCCGGACCTCTTTCCAATGTACACCAGTCTCAGCATTTGCCTTCTCCAAAGTGTCCTACCTTACCTCTGCCCCTTCATTTCTGAGCCAGCCTCTCTTATGCCTCCCTCCTCTTTCCCCCTTCTAGCCTTGTGTGTGTCTCTGCTGTTCTTCCCTCGCACTTGTTGACATATGGTTGGTGAGGCTGAATTCTCAAGAATACAATGAGCGGACATTATCTAGGGCCATCAATTTACGCAAGAATTATAAATCACAGAAATCGACTGATTGGCGGCATCATCTTTACAAGTAATAAAGTACACAAAGTTAAGACACCTTCATTCAAACTCATCGGGCTCTCCTGAAACATGTAATAGCGCTTGGATGACCATCAAGGGTTAATTTAGCACCGCACAAAAAACAAATGTGGATGATGGTGGACAATGAAAAGCAAGGCGTTCACTGATTTTAAACTCAGCCTTCAAAGAAGTTGACAAGGTTAAATGTGATAATAAGAGCTTGTTTTTGGCCTACTAAGCACTGGAAATAATATTAGTTACTTTAAACCACATTCAGTATACTCGTTTTACTCTCCTCTGAAGAATGGAAAGCCATCTTCAGATTGGAACGTGTTACCTGTGTTCACTTCCTGTCGCAGTCGTAACTGCAGGTCATTGGTTTATATCCTCTTAGTATAGCTCAGTGAGTTAATCGTTTTATGGCATACATTATTTCATAACATGCAGTTCACAATGCCCCTTCCTGCTAAAATAGCTCACTGAGTTTGCCCTTATTGCAAAACGCAGCATGTCATCTTGCAGGTTTTCACTTATTTTAAAACTCCTCTAAGGCCGACAAAATGGGTACCTTAGTATGTAACCCCAAATAATATGTGTCAGAACACAATTCAATTCGTGCTGTTTCTTATAAAATTGTTAGTCATCATTTAAAGAAACTTTATTCGAATTTTCAATTTTTTTTAAATCATAAAAGCGAAACAAACATTATGCATACACCATTGGGGTGCAAACATAAGAAATAAATTACATAAAAGAATACAATTGATCAAATGGTTAAACCTTTCCGTTTAGCGACAGGTGATTTTAGAAAGCAGCCCACGTAAAAACAAACCTGAGTATTGGGCACTACAGGTAAAAAATGCAAAGCAGGCTTCCACTGACGAAATCTGCAAGCGTTTACAATCGGGTTCAAAAGGTTTATAGTTAACAGTGCATCCAATTTACAAAAAATAAGGCAGAATGCACAATCACATGAGCAAACTAAAACAGAACCCTTATCATATTGACCCAGGAGAAAGCAGAGTAAAGACCTAATGGATCGTAAGCGGGATTTTGCTAAAAGAGATCTTTCCCAAGAGCTCGGAATCCAACTCGGGTATTGCTCAAGCTTATGCGTAGGTTGTAAGGGACTTATTTACAAGCCAATTGCGCCACTTTTGCGTCATTTTTAACATGGGAAAAGTGACGTACGGGTGGCGCAAGGTGCTTGTAAATCTGCTGCTAAGACTGCAGAATCACGCAAGTTGAGTTTCCTGAACTACTCCTGCTCCCTAGAAGCCTGGGCAAATAACAGAAACAGCTATTTAATCCTTGGGATTGTAGCTTTGGTAAGAGAGGATGGGGATAAAAACAATCCCTCCCAACCAATAGCAATAGACATGCATCTCACCTAATTCAGCCAGGAGATGGTGGGGGCCTTTCTGAAAGTCAGGCAATCCATGATCATCTCTCTGTTCAAGGAGGTAAAAGTATTGGCCCAGACTGAGGTCCTAAGGCCAAGCGGAGCCATCTTCCTCAAGTCTGATATGTAAGTGACCCCCAGCCCCTCATGGGGGAAATAGTGTGGGGCAGAAGGTGAAAGTCGAGGAGTCGGTGACAGAAGCGATTCTCCTCTACCTGAATAGAAGTAACCTCTCTGTAACCCCGCACTATACATTAGAACTGGTAGGCATTTGTGCTGAAAGACCTCAAACAGGGGCTGGACTGGTTTATTGCCCAAAGTTAAATTGTGCACCCACAGAGCATTAAAAAGGAGGCACCTGTTTGCAATGCAAGGCAACCATGTGGATGTCTAGTCAAAAACAACTCCCAGGTATGGAAAATTTGAGACCCTTTCAATACGCCTACCTTTAATCAGGAATGAGCCTTCCTTCTTGGATCTAGCACTGGAGACCATATATTTAGTGTTAGCTGGGTTAATGTTGAGATCTGAACATTCCACAAAGGTAACAAAGCTACTGATGAGGGTCCCTTGACCATTCAGAGTGCAAGACATTAGCACAGCGTCATCTGCATAAAGCAGAGCAGGAACAGGTATGGTCCTACTCATGGGCGTGTCCTTCCCTGTGGTTGCTTAGCAAGCATTCAACCCATTAATGTACAATGAAAACAAAATTGGGGCCAGGACACAACCCTGATGAACACCTCGCTGAAGCTCGAAAGACTCTGTACATCTCCCACCTGGCCCAAACCTGACGGAAGTGTTACCCCCACAATGCAGGGCATGAAGAAAAGTAATCAGTTCCATGTTGAGCCCATAATCAGAAAGAATGTCCCAGAGCTTACTGCAGCTAACTCTATCGAAAGGACTACTGAGGTCCATGAAGGAGAGAAACAGTGAGCCTCCATTAGCAAGTGGGTATTTGCTAATAACTAAGTGGAGATTAAGACTTTGCTTGATAGTATCCAGGCCTTCCCTAAACTCATAGAGTTTGGGGGAAATTACGTGATTAGTGCTAGACCGCTTCTTAGTCCTTCTAAGGGCTATGCCCTGATAACCTTGACCATCGAGTCCACACGTGAGATTGATCTATAGCACTGTGGATCATCTCTAGAACCCTTTTTATAAACTAGGATGATCACTGCACTAAGCCAAGACTGGGGGAAGCCAAAAGTCATAATTGCAATTACATATTTAAACCTGCATATTTTACATATGCAGCTCAAGAAATTAAAATGTGTCCTATTGTGGTTTGTGTCTAACATCTGAACTGATACGCAGAGCGTATCATTGTTTACGGTGATGAAGGTGAGCCTGGACCTAAAGGGGCAGAATTATTAAGATTTGAAGCAACGCAGAGCTGCACCTAACTTTGCTGTGTCACTTTGTGTCAAAGCTATAGAGCAGAGCGGTTCCATATTTACATAGATATGGCACAGCTTCTCTCTCTCCCTGCACCTGACCACTTTTGGCTCCCGTGTACCATGCAGACACCCCTGCACCATCCTGCAATGGTGGGTGCTCAATGTCTACCATAGGTTTCACACCGGATGGCTAACTTTTCAGTTTAAAAACATGTACTTAGACATCGTTTAATGTGTCTCCAAGTTTGTTTATGTGCTGTACATACAGTACAACACCCATGTAAATGTGGAAAAGTCTGGAAAAAAGAAAATTGTCTGCAATGTTATGCATGCCCAGTGGAAGCTTATTTTTTATGCAAATGCCTGTCAACCAATATTAGTAGATAGGATTTGCTTTAGAACTCATGGGTGGCTGCACTGGAATGCAACGTACCTCACATGGTCCGCTCCTTGGTGTAAAGTAGTCATGGTCCCTGGTGCATGCAAAAAACAAATTAGCCCCTTTAACTGCTGTTGGTGTAGTAAAATACAACAATTATCAGAGTTCCATGGTCCCCTCATTGTCACTGTGCCTGCTGCACTAATGACAGCTGCGCCCCTGAAAGCAGCTCTAGTTTGGGCTACTTTAAAACACAAAACAAGTATTGCGCTGGAATGTGAATCCCAATACAATACTTCCAGTCAGCATCAGTTTTGTGATGCAGGCCAGGTGTAATCTGTTAGTAAGTCTGGGCCCAAGCGTGTCTATTTCAAGATGAACTGCTTTTAACGTCTGTCACTTGCTTCCGTCCATGACCAAATTTGGACAAATGGAATGCTTGAAATAAAACATTTGACTCAGCACCCTAGATAGCGAATAAACCACCACGCAAAGCTCTCCAGTCTCCCAGAAATTGCATTAAATGTGCATGGTTGGCACTGCATCTATCTCGCTATCAGCACATCCAAATTAGTAAACTTGGCAGGACCGGAACTAGCCAGAACTGGTTCCTACCACAAAAGAAAAAAAATGATGATACTGGAACCCAGCTTGTCCTTGCTCCATTCCAGCCAAGCACACAATATGAACCCAATTCTGATTGGATGATATGTCTGATGGAGAAGCTTCCATTGTGTGCGCCATGTCCACCCACTTCCATATATGAACAAATAAATCAATTTATGAAATACGGCATGAGATTGTAAGCACAGGCCACACTACTGGCAAAGCACAGAAAAACTAATTGTGAGATCAAGAAAAGAGGAAGCTAGGGCGGCGTGGTTTGGACGTCGGCGAAGATGTCGGCGTGAGCCTTCGTCTCCTCCCATGGTGATGCCCGAGTCTGTATTTCCACCCGGCTCCCGCATTGATCGATGTCATCTTTGATATTAATATAGTGGCGGAGTGTATGAAGAACACAGCGATATTGATTTGAGGAGATTTTGAGCATCTACGAAGGTAGTGGCGGCTCCGCAGTCTCTGCCCCTCTCTAACTCTTGCTCATCCCGGCCACACGCCGGACATCATCGTGCCTGCAGTACAACCGGAGCCAAGGAGTGAGTGTGTGCCCGGGGTCGGCCTCAACTGTGTAACAGGGCAACCCTTGGATACGGGTCTGTCCCAGCACAAGATAAATGCAGGAATTGCAGGAATTCAAGCCTTCCAGCCTTATTAGCTGTCGAGTAAGACCGCGCGCGTCTGCACCTAAGATGGCAGCCGTCCCTGCGTTCTGTGGCTGACCCACGCTTTCAGCCAGCACTTTCAATCCACTGCAGCAGTACTTGATCTTCGATCCTCCCAACAGCTAAGTGTATAATTTTTACTTACATAGCCTGCATATGCGCATAGCCTGTGCTCACATTACGCCACTGATGCACATCACAAGTCAAGCGTCACTTGCTAATGAGCTTCATCGCAACTAATGGAGCGTTCACCACAGCACTTCTGAATGCGAGGGGCTCGGCTGCAAACAGTTGGGATGGTGCACTGAAGCGCTATTAATAGACTGAGCGACTGGTGGCTAAGGGGCATATCTGAACACTAAACCCCCCAACGCCTGCACAGTTTATAACGAGTGGTATACAGACAAAATGGCGGCCAAATCGTTGCGAATGATGCAATGATGATCGGCGCGAATGTTGATCGGCACGAATAATGCAAAAACAACGGCAGCTTATGCCTAACGGGGTCTGAATGTACTGAGACTAATTTGAAACAAAACAAAACGCAATTAATGTGATGTGATTAAATGTGTATCTTGAAATGCAACCAGATGCCTGGCTTTAAGATGGCTGCTGCCATAGGAAAGCCTTAACATGCCTTTGTTTAACCTTAAGCTTAGCCTGACTTTAAGATGGCTGCTGCTGCTATAGGAAGACCTTAGCATGTACCTTAGCATGTATCAGTAGCCAGGCAACGCACCTAGCGCATTGTACACGCTGTAATCAGTAGTTAGGCACATCCAGCCAACAAACAAGGATAAACAGGATATCCAACATCGTTAGGATAATCAAGACTAGCCTACAAGCTAATGCCTACCAATTATGAAGCTGCAAGTGTGGCTACAATCAGTCTAAATAGTTAGGATAATCAAGGCTAGCCTACGTACTACTATCTAACAACTATCAACTACAAGTGCGGCTGCAACCAGTCTAAATAGAGTAACCAGTGCTTGTGCCATGAGCATCAAGGCCAATTATACCACGAGTTCCACGCATAACAGGCACGCGGCAGAGAAACGGAAATCACCAAAAAAATGGCAGAAAAAGGAAGCTAAGAACCTCAGGAGACTCAAAGCTGATCATCCAAATCCAGATTCTCCTACAAAAGGCAAACGCGACATCCATGCAACAAAGGATACCATATTAAGCAAACTGGCAGAGGTTCATGATCTTGCAAAGTCAACGAAGGATGAAATCCACGCAATTAGACAGTATATTATACACACTAACGTCAGATTATCTGACACGGAAGGCAGAATTAGCCAGCTAGAAGACACCGAAACTAAAGTATGTAAATCCCTCAAAAACCTAACAATCACAACAGACTCTTTAACATAACTCTTGTCAGGGCTCAAGGACAGGAACAGAAGAAGGAACCTAAGAATTTTTGGGATACCGGAAGGAGAGGAAGATCCTTCAGGCTCATGCATTGCCTTCTTGGAAAACTGGTTCACGCAAGCCACTAACTTGTCTTTTAGCAAACCGCTGGAATTTGACAGGGCCTATCAGGTCCCAACTAGAGCTGTAGCAAACCAGAAAACACCAAGGCCAATTGTATGCAAACCCCTCCGCTACCAACATGTAGAGCAGATCCTTGCCTTTATGCGCCAAAACAACCATATCCGGGGGAAAAACAGCAAAATCTTCATCTCTCAAGACTACAGCAAAGAAACTGTGGACACCAGGAAGGGGTTCCTAGCACTTCAGCCAAGACTACGAGCCTTGAACTATCAATTTGCCTTCGCGGGTCCTGCAAAATTTCATGTAATAATTCAGAGGTCTCCGCACTTCTTCACAGATCACCTACAACTAAAAAGATTCCTCGATGGACCAGATAATCCATTTATGAACACGGCGACCTCAAGCCCCTCCACTACAGGCTCTTAGGCCACTTAACCTAACTTGATGCTTTGATGTGATGTAATGTTCACAAGTGTTTTCTATCCTTAAGCAGGTTGTTTCCTTTTGTACATCGTTGTTTGTTCTCACTTAACTGCTAGCCTATATTGGCCTCTATTGAACCTGTCCTTTATTGAACCTGTCCTCCACATAGGTCTTAAGCACAGGTAACCAGATATTCAGGTAACCTATTACGTTTAGCCAATTAGCTAGCCCTATTCTCTATCATTAGATATTGCTGAAGTGATGGGTACTGACCAACATTTCCTTCACTCTGTGTCACACCGTTAATTTGCGTAATGCATACACTATAATGCGCTAATACATGCACCAATAGTACGCTATGTACGCTCTGTATGCTATATATATAATGTATGCTATGTATTGCAATGATCTATATCACAATCTAATGCGCTCAGTTCTCAGCTATTAGTTTCCTAGACGTTAAAGTTCTGTACGTTATATATAGCGCTCCCGGTTTTATGGTATTTATTTTTTGGACATTTCCGTCTGTATTTATCCATATTTATTTTTTACTAATTTTATCTGCATTTATCCATATTTATTTTGGGTATTGTGAAAAAATGTATCTGAAATGAGCATATTTCTACATTTATTTGACCGATAACTATGTACGACTGGCTAGTTTCAGGGATATAAACACACTCAGATGATAAAATATGCTCTTAGAAGAAAACATGCACATTTTAATATCCAGGTTGTGCATAGCTATTACTGTTTAAGGTTCTTTACTAAAATTACCTTTCGATCGACAGAGCTATTGGCCTGGTAGCCATGATAGACAGCATTTAGAATCGCTCAAAAAACAACCCAATTTCCATTTTTATCCTCATTTAAAAATAAATACAGATAGGGAAATAAATGGTTTTCTGTCTGTATCTATCTGTAAAAATCAGTAAAAACTGAAAACAGGGAGCCCTAGTTATATACTATGCTATGTATTGCAATGATCGATATCACAAACTAATGCACTCAGTTCTCAGCTATTAGTTCCTAGACGCTGAAGTTCATTACTTCTTAAGCCACACAATGGTCACATGCGCCCAACACACTCTTGTCGGGCTCCCATGGGAGGGGAGCTCTCTTCCCTTGTCACCATGCCTGTTATCCACATTCAGGGTTGGGTGGGAGGTTTAGGGATGAGGGGGGTAGGGTTAGGGTTTTGGTTCCTGTTTTCCTTACATTATTTTTCATTACTTACTGTGTTTTCCGTCTTGTTCATAATTGTTTTCCTTGCTCAAGTGCCTTGCCTATCTCTTCAGGTTATGATCTCCGCAGTGATTCCCACAGTGACAGCCTCACACACACAGGTGTTGCCAAATTGTATGTGAAGCACTATAGACATGACATATCTTTTTACACAGGTACAAAGTTTTACTACTCAAAGGTCATGTCTTATAGCACTAACTCTGTATGTATAGGGTGTACCTCGCTGCTCGGCAAATACCAAATATGTGTCATGTCTCTATGCCTTTATACCATGCATTTTCTGTTAGATACCATGTCTTTTAATGATATCTTTATACACAAAGGTGAAAACACATTGATTTGTATGCTCAATGTAAGTGACAAGCCTCTCCACCCAAGTATTATACCATGTATCTCAAGTCCGTTGTTTCACAGTGATAACTTGGCAGATATGGGAGGAACCCCTCTGAATGATATGCCTCATACATATGACATACACATATGGCTAACGGATTCAACGCGAATATGGCTACTAACTTCATTGCATACACAATTTGTGGTCACAACCTCTCTATACATAGTGAGTAAAGGGCACAAAAATGACTGCAGAGCTAAAGGCCCTCCTACGATGTTGACAATGCACCCATGATGCCGCAAATCTCATCAAGTACCTTAGCCCATAACAACCTCAACATAGTCTCACTGAACATTAAGGGCTTATACCACCCTGTCAAACGAAAGAAGATACTTGACTACCTCCACAAACGAAAGGGTGACGTCTTCCTACTTCAGGAGACAAAGATCGACTCAAAACAATTTAACTCACTTAGAAATAGGTCTTACAGCGACGTTGCTGGCTGTGACGCAATAAGAAAGAAAAATGATGTCCTGACTCTGGTAACAAAGTAATCAAACATTGACATAGTGGCAAGTACATCTGATACTAAAGGGAGGTGGGCTACAACAAAATTATCAAAAGACAACACAGAGTTTTACATTACTAATATTTACACCCCCAACAAATATGGCTTGGATTTCTGGGAAGATTTCAGCAATCAAATTGACACAATCCCAGATACTGCTATGCACATACTAGAGGGCGATTTCAACCTACCCATGGATCCGACATTAGACAGGGACTCACGCTGACTGTTTCGCACAAACAACTCTCACAAAGCCCTTAATAATCTCTGCACACGTTTCAATCTGGTAGACACTTGGAGGTTACAGAATCCCACAGGAAGGGAATATACATTCTACTCCTCCCCACATAACTCCTACTCATGCATTGATTACCTACTTATCTCCGGTAATGCCATAGCAAGAATCGAGGAAACCTCAATCAAGCCAAGAGTGATCTCGGACCTCTCATGCATCAGTTTATCTATATCAGATCCGAAGCCTTTCAAAAATCAACCTCTCTGGAGGCTTAACAATGAAGTTTTAGAAAAAGAGTCCCATAGACAAATCATTGAAAGCACGATACAGAACTACCTTTTGTCTAACAAACAGGGCGACACATCGGACCTCACACGTTGGGAGGCTTTGAAGAGTACCATCAGAGGAGAGATCATTAAAAGCAGAGCTGCCATGAATAAGGACTTCAATAACAATCATGAACAACTAGAAATAGAAATTGCCATATTAGAGGGGAAACATGTTATATCAAGAGATACCTCAGTCCTGAACGAAATAGTGAAAAAGAAATATGAGTATAATAAAATTCTCAGTGACAGCGCAGGAATATGGATAAGCAAACAAAAAAGCATCAAGCTCTGTGAGTCCAACAAGGCAGGTAAGAGCTTCGCTTCATAATTAAAGTTTAAATTACAGAAGAATACGATTAAGAGCCTAATAGACCAAAAAGGTTCAGCTCACTCTGACCCTGACAAAATTGCAGGTATTTTTAAGGACTTTTATAGCACTCTGTATAGCAAGAATCAAGATTTGGACAGCACAAAAACACAAGACTATCTAGACGAATGCACACTCCCTACCCTCTCAGATCAAGAACAACTCGAAATCAATAGCCCAATCACTGCTTCAGAAATTGAAATCTCAATTAACTCCCTTAAAATTGTAAAGGCTCCGGGCCCTGATGGGTTTAATGCTAAGTTTTACAAATGCTTCTCATCGATACTAACTGTACCACTTTTAAACTTGTTCCACGAATTTAGTGACTCTGGCCAAGTTAATGGGACACGAGCAGAAGCCATTATAGCAGTAATCGCCAAAGAGGGGAAGGAGCCAACTCTCCCCAAAAATTATAGGCCTATATCTATAATTAATCTAGACTGCAAAATGTATGCAATGATCTTCGCCAAACGCCTTCAAACATTTTTGGCCAAACTTATCCACCCCTCGAAAGTTGTTTTTTTAAAAGGTAGACTATCCAGTGATAACAGCCATATCCTAGCACATATACTAGAGAAAGCCAAACTTATTGACTCGCGCACATTGATTGATGGAGGGATGCTCCATTGGGAAGACTGGTCTAAAAACGGCAGAAATCTAGTCAAAAACCTTTTTACAGGGACCCTCCCATTAGCTTTTTCCGTCCTCCAGACTCGTTACGAGCTACAACCGATGGATTTTAATAAATTCCTAAAGCTAAAATCTCTCCTCTCGATGCGTTCCATCAAACCCTCTGACACATCAATAATCTCAAAGATGTCACAGCTACTAAAGTCAGGACACACTGTCTCTAAAATATACAAACTTCTCTCCCCTAAACCGCGCAAGTCTCACATGAAATGCAAAATAAAATGGGAATCTGAACCCAACTCCAGCAATATCCCATATGACTGGGAGAAAATACATATCACCCCATTTTCGAATAAAATATCTCCAATATTGTCACAAACCAAACTCATGCTAATAAATAGGACATACTGGACACCCGAAAAAATCTTTCAACTTAATCTTAGTGAGATCCCGACATGCTGGAACTGTAAATCTCACGTCGGCAACCTCGCCCACATGCTCTTCCGTTGCCCTACCTTACAAGCATACTGGGACAAAATCTACGAATGTATAGGCAATACTTTCAACATAACTCCTCCAAGGGAAGTTTCCTATATTATATTAGGTTTTCTGGACCCTAAGATCGAAGACGTGAATGACCGTTACCTGCTAGATCTCATGCTCACTTTAGCCTGTACAATTGTATTGTGTAAGTGGAAAAACTCCAAAGAAGTTTCTTTTAGAATGTGGCAAGAATGGCTATCCTTCCTTAGAGGAGCAGGTAATGGCTCACTTCATACCTCTCCCTGGCGTAAATCCCACAGGAAACTATGGAAGTCCCTTGATGCGTCGTCTTTCTCATACGACCCCCCGTGAAACCTGACCTAAGTCCCCAAGACATAATGCGTATTTTATGCTATATTTACGACGATACTCCTGTACTGGATTGTATTTCCTCCATCCGAAATTGTGTAAATGTACCGGCTTGTCACACCTGTACCAAATATAGTGTTGTAAATATTTTTTGAACATACATGGGGAATTGTGCTTGTCCAACCACCTGTACGTCACTGCGGGCTCACTGCAAATACCATGGCAAGGCACTTGAGTAACTTGTAATTCTTTCTACTCACTTATTTACGTTGTTTCTCTCATGATTTGTATTTCTCAGGATTTGTTTTTGTATTTCTCATGATTTACATTTCTCATGATTTCATTACTGTATTGTATAGTTATTTGTTCTTTTCTTAAAATTCAATAATGAGGATTTGAAACAAAAAGAAAAGAGGAAGCTATTAAAAATGAGAGTGAGTGAATGAATCAATTGGGTGAGTGAGCATGGAAGTGATCAGACAAGAGACCGATTAGCTGAATAAATCAGTTAGGAAACGTGTGCCTGGTTGATCGAGATATAAAGCAAGCAATTGAGCATATTAATTCTAGGCACTGTAGACCAAAGGTGATTGGTTTCCTTCAGTGACAGCAGAGCACATATTGTCGCCCTTAGGGATTTAGCAAAGTCCCATTATCGGCAACTTCCCCCACCCACAGTCTGAGCATGCATGAATAAATAAATACACAAGACCACTTTTGTTATGGGAAATATTGCTGCAGGTTTATTCCATACAAAAGTATGCAATATGGTGGGTTATCTTACGGGTGATCCAAGGGCAGGCAGCTGTACCAACCTATGCTGCCCCGGCCGCCTGATGTGCCATCACTGTGGGACACCCAATCAGTGCTACACCTTTTGGTGATCCTCCTCCGGATCACGTGACACATTGGTCTCTTATTACTCACGCCCTTTTCAGGGCGGAGCATAACAAGGTATACCCCCAGTTGGGCAGGCCCCCAACCGCCCGAAGGATTGACGGGGCGCCGTCGTGGTTTTCCAGGAACCTGCCCTGAGGCTCCTGGTCTTTGGCTCTGGCACCCCTACTATGCCACGCAGAGGTACCCTTACTGTACCCATCTGCCGCAGAGGTACCCTTACTGTACCCGTCTGCTTCCAGATCGCCCTGTAACTCCGCCACAGCTGTGGAGGCGGCCCCCGTCGCCGTCAGAGCCACCCCACCAGAGCTCATTTCTGACCTGCAACCTGCTTTCTAGGGCCTCGTGCATGTCCAGTGGAAAGTGTCCATGCCCACCTGTGACAAATGCACCCCATGTTTGTCAACCTAACCTAGGCGCACGCCTGGATGGCAATGGTGACAATAGACCCCATCTTTAGCAAAGTAGCCTTTAACATTAGCCTGAATCAGCTCGTGTCTGATGAAACCCAGACCCCTCTGGTCTGCGAACTTATGCCATGAACAGTTCCCTCTTACAGGGATGTTCAACATTGACCCATGTAGTTTCTGATTTCACCAAAACAGCACATTTCACACATGCAACCGCTCATTTCCAGGCCTCCTGCAAATCTAAGGGAAGAGATCCCTCCCTACTGGTTATAGATGAACCCCATCTACATCACAATAGCCCTTGACGTTAGTCTGGATCAGCTATTGTCTGATGAAACCAAAGAACCTTCTGGCCTGTGAACCTGTGCCAAGAACTATTCACCCTCCTGCGGGAAAGATCCACTGTCTCACATGCCCTAGCCCCGTGCCAACTCTGGGCGGGATGATTTCAGGCACCAAGGCTCACATTGCCCCATCTATTTGCTGATCCCACCTAGCTGCCATCCTTCTAGCACCGTGTGTGCCTGAACCTGAAGTACTGGGTTTTTAAAACCCAGCGGTGCAGGGGAACACACCCTAAGACTTCGGGTTCTTCCTGTTTCAGACCTACAGAAACACAGAGTCTTCTGGGTGAAGTCAAAGATCAGTTTATTGGCTGCAGACCAATTACAGGTATCCGAGAAGTACAACACAATGTATGTTCTCAGGAGACTGCTTAAAATTACAGAAACGGGCTTCTCCTTAAATACAAAATATCATGCTTCAGGCATACATTCCTCGTTTTACGATATGGTCATTCACATGTATTCATTACAAACGAAAAGGCAGAGTCATGATGACCATCCCACATTCCAGTTTAAGCCAGCCCGCAATTATTTACCCAGCGAGGCTCAGATCCCACATCAGATATCAACAGGCCCCAATAAACACGGGCATCTCCTGTTTGTAAAACAAGCCATAAAGCAGGAAGAGTCAGGTGTGAAAGAGATTAGCCGGAGGCTTGTGTGGGATGAAAAGGCTTTATGGTGTGTCAAACCCTGATGCTAATCACAGGTGGCCGTAGGACGGGGAGCTCGTGGGACCGGACTGACCTGGGGCGGTGGAGCCAAGTCGCACAGGTCACAGAGAAGTCAAAGGAAGGCACATGTGTTCTAAAGGCCCGTACTTGTTCGTAATGTGTAGCCTATGTGAGGGCAACCATAAGATGGCCACCGCTCTAAGATGGAACCCACGAAGTCAATGTGTAACATCGTACACATAGTGCATTTATCGATGAAATGTTATGCAAAGCACTTGTACATACCGCATTGGTCATTCGCGGTTCGCTAATACCGGAATAGACAGGGGTAGGGCCCTGCCTCCTACGCGGTCCCAAATTTTCAAGTACCACAGACCCTCCTTTTGCCCTTACATAGGCAATACCTATACTCATATCAATCCGAGTCCAGGTCTATATTCATGAAGTCATGGAGATGTTGCTGTAGCGAGAAAGTAAAGAGAAGGATCTATATGATAGAGGTCTAGGGTGGGGTACTTAGGAAGGGGGGAGACAGCATGAGTGTCTCATGTTGCCCTCACACATCCCGAGGGATGTCATGCTTCATCATCGGGCGGTGCTCCTCGTCGGGCCGGCGGTGCAATGCCCTACGGGTCCCCCGAAGGGTCTCTTTAGCGGAGATCTTTTAAGAGCGCTGCCGTTTGGTGCATGCGGGTATGTGGAGGGGAAGTACCAAGGTCAGTGGTGCTAGTGGTGTGTGCAGGAATAAAAATACCTAAGGGTTACCAGGGAAGCTAGTTTAATAAGAAGGTACCCTTGGTACATTAAAATACGTGGCAAAAGTGTTACTAATTAAAACGTGATGTGTTTAGTAGTAACTAAAGGTACAGGTCAATTGGTCGACATGTTTCGCGCCTAGTGGTGGTCAAAATGATCCGGGGCGCTTCATCAGGACCAGTAGAGGTGAATAGTGTGGGGAGAGGTGCCCAGACTATGTGTAGTGGCGGGGGGTAAAATATCGCCCTCCCACTCGGCAATAAAGGGGGGGGGTTTAGTGTCTCCTAAACAGGTGGTGTCTGCAGGGAGAGGTATGTTATGCCCCCTTTGAATTAGACCTAAAGTAGGAGCTGGAGTTGCTCCTTGAGTTTAAAAAGCGGCGTAGGAGGCCCACACCATCTAGGGGGGTTGCTCAGGTGACGGCACTGGAAACCTGCCCGGTCCTGACGCCTGCTCGAGCAGGCGTCAGGACCGGGCAGGTTTCCAGTGCCGTCACCTGAGCAACCCCCCTAGATGGTGTGGGCCTCCTACGCCGCTTTTTAAACTCAAGGAGCAACTCCAGCTCCTACTTTAGGTCTAATTCAAAGGGGGCATAACATACCTCTCCCTGCAGACACCACCTGTTTAGGAGACACTAAACCGCCCCCCCTTTATTGCCGAGTGGGAGGGCGATATTTTACCCCCCGCCACTACACATAGTCTGGGCACCTCTCCCCACACTATTCACCTCTACTGGTCCTGATGAAGCGCCCCGGATCATTTTGACCACCACTAGGCGCGAAACATGTCGACCAATTGACCTGTACCTTTAGTTACTACTAAACACATCACGTTTTAATTAGTAACACTTTTGCCACGTATTTTAATGTACCAAGGGTACCTTCTTATTAAACTAGCTTCCCTGGTAACCCTTAGGTATTTTTATTCCTGCACACACCACTAGCACCACTGACCTTGGTACTTCCCCTCCACATACCCGCATGCACCAAACGGCAGCGCTCTTAAAAGATCTCCGCTAAAGAGACCCTTCGGGGGACCCGTAGGGCATTGCACCGCCGGCCCGACGAGGAGCACCGCCCGATGATGAAGCATGACATCCCTCGGGATGTGTGAGGGCAACATGAGACACTCATGCTGTCTCCCCCCTTCCTAAGTACCCCACCCTAGACCTCTATCATATAGATCCTTCTCTTTACTTTCTCTCTGTTGAGGTACGGTCTGGGTTGATTTTCAATCAGACCGACCCTGGAACAGTGCCTTACAGTAATTACCCAATTGACTTTTCGGAGCACAGGCACTGGACCACTAACCTGCTCCTGGTCCCCCCCCTCCCTCCTTTTTTGGATACAGATGTTGCTGTAGCATCATCCTATTACTTAGCTCGTCCCTCGATACAGGTTTCCTTACACATAATGTAGCTCAGAGGCCACATATCGCAGGAGCACACTGTATACACAGACAGAACAGGAAAAGAATGGCTAAGATCATTCCAATGACCATCAAAATCTTCCAACCCCAGGCAGATATCATTTCCCAGAACCACCCCATCAGTGACCAATCTCCCTTATCCACGTGTATGGATTCAGATATTTTATGCAGTTTGGAGATGGCTTGATAAACTGTTGGAGCGTTATCTGGTATGAAAATGCAACAGCTAGATTGGATAACCTTACATACCCCACCGCGGTCTGCAAGTATGACGTCTAGAACCATACGGTTCTGCAAAGTCATGAGGCGATCCGCTTGGAGCTCAGCTGTCAAATTACCAAGGGCACCAGCCGTAACATTAACAGTGGATTCAACCACACGAGTCAGTTGTCTCAGGTTCCTACTATTGACCATCGGTCCCCAAAACGGCAGGAAACCCAAAAAGAAGTCTCCTGCTTCCTGACCGGCAGTATCCTCCTTACTAATCACTCCTCTCACAACTCTGGTCTTGTGATAATCAGAGGCAGCAGTAAATGTTGGCGGTAGCAAATTTACAATATAACATGTGCCCGAGAAATCAGGGGGCAACCATGTATATGCTTGGTCATTGCAGACAAAATATGTACCCTTGGCAGCCAAAAACGCAGGGGAAAACTGTGATGGAAAAGTGTACGTTTCAGTACAGTCACTTTTCCCCAGTTGAGCTCCTGGATTCTGACCATTACCTTGTAAACAGAACCGACCTATGTGGGGTACGACCCAAATTGGGGATGAGATTTTTCGCTGCCTTTCACCCAGACTAATGCTATACCCCGTCGCGTTCCAACCTACATAAGCTCGCAATTCATCCTTGGGAATAGATGAGTATGCGTCGATATCTCTGCTCATATCGGCAACTCCTTTCATTAAAGCTTTAATATTGGTGCTAGGTCTGATGGAACGCGGTTGTCGCGGGGAGTAGGCATCTAATGCAAAAAGAAACATGGTCTGGAATGTCCATGACGATCCATTATAGCTAAACGGCAGCACTAGATAAGGAATACCCTTGTTAATGGTATGTGGCATTAAACCACACACCCAGCAATTGGTTGTATTCATGACTAGTTGGTGCTGGTGCAGGAGCTGAATGAACGAGTTGTTTACAAACTCGGACCGTCTAGCTTGTTCGTGTTCAGGCAGAGGGTGGAAAGAGTGCAAGGAGACAGTAGGAGGAGGTATAGGCTGTTCAGTGGGCACAAATGGTACTTGAGAGGAGAAGAATACATAACCTACAGTAAACACCATCATACTAAATAATAAAAACAGACATAATAATACAAAACGTTTGCTCTTCATGATTCTACATATTTTCGTTTTAAAGTTCATTTCTTCAGCGGGTCTCTCCATCTTGAAAAACTCCATCCTCTAATCGTGCCGCTCGCGGCGGGTGAGTATCTTCTGCTAAGGAGTACGCCTGTCAGTCCAGGGAACGCCCTAGACCAACCAGAACCGTTGACCTAACGTCTTCGGCCTATACCCCAAAGTCTTGGCACCGCGATCCTGCGGCTGAACCCTGATGGTGGTTCGAAAAACAAAAATCAAGAAAGTCCTTCAGATGGGAGAGTTACAATATCAAAAAAAAATAGTAAGGGAAGGGAATCTTTATTTGTCCATAGGCCTTGGTCTCAAGTTGTATCTATGTCTGCCAGGTACTGTCTGGTCTTGGAACAAGAGTTCAGGCTCTGTGTTGTCCAATCGAATTGACGGTGGCACAGCTTCTTGCAAAATATCGTCACTTTCTTGTTCTGAAGTTGTGCCTCTTATGCGTGCATCACTAAATGGTACAAAACGAGGCACAGTGTCTGTTTCAGAGTCAGCGATACCCTCCTGGACCCACTGGTCATATGGTAGAGGCAAAGGGATCCGTTTGCAGTCGGCGCCGTGAATCCAATTCTTTTTCCCTTTTACTCGAACCGCTGATCTTGTCGATAGAAGTACGAGGTGAGGGCCAATCCAACGGGGCTCATTGTTGCTCTTTCGCTGAAAGTTCTTCACGAGAACCCACGTGCCAGGGTCGATATGGTGTCCTGGAGCTTCAGAGGCCTGGGGGAGAGTATCATGCACCTGTTGGTGTAAAACACGCAATTTAGCCGTCAATTCATACAAATAGTCCAGCAGTACTGGATGTTCGATTTCGCTGAATTTTGTCGGTCTTGGCACACCCCATACATTGGCTGGGTGGCCAAAAATGATCTCATATGGGCTAAGTCCCACTCGTGAATGCACAGTCATTCTGGTGGATAGGAGTGCTAAAGGCAGAGCGTCAGGCCATTTAAGACCGGAGCTCGCCTGGATTTTGGCCAGCTTGAGCTTCAGAGTGCCATTGTAGCACTCTACTAATCCAGCTGATTGGGGGTGATTTGCAGCGTGGAATTTTTGCTTTATCCCTAACCCCTCACACACATTCTTCATCACTCGACCCACAAATTCACTCCCATTATCACTCCACACCATTCTTGGCATTCCAAACCTAGGGAAAAATTCTTTCACAAGGGCTTTGGCTGTGGATAAAGCAGTGTTGTCTTTTAGGGGATATGCTTCTATCCATTTTGAAAAAGCGCAAACAACAACCAGTACATATTTCAAGTTGTTGCACCTTTCCATGTGGATAAAATCTAGCTGCAAAACCTCAAATGGATATGATGGAGGCGCAAAATGACCAGCTGGAGTCGGGGTTCCCCTACCAGGGTTGTATTTCAAACATACCATACAATTCTTGACCACATTCTCTGCACACTTGGGAATTCCAGCGTTCTGCCATATTGGAGCCAACAACTTACAGATTCCTTTCACACTGATATGTGCCATTCCATGTGCCATAGTAACTACTGGAAGCACATATGCATCAGGTAACAACCATCGCCGGTGTTCTGACAAATCAATCCAACAACCATTCTCATCCAATTTACCCGCACTTTCTCTCCACTTGCTCAACTCTTTCTCTGTGGCTTCAGCTTGAAGGGACTTCACACTCTCTATCGTGTCTTCACACATTCCAACATCACCAACCCATCTTGCAGGGCCTGCAACATACATTCGAGTCTTCACATCTTTTGCTGTTTCTTTCGCGATTTCGTCAGCAAATGCATTACCACGACAAACATCATCAGTGACTTTCTTGTGCGCACTGCATTTCATAATTGCAACTTGTAACGGTAGGGTCAGTGACTCAAGGAGATCATTCACCAACTTGCCATTCTGAATTTTAGCTCCATGCGAAGTCAGGAACCCACGTTCTTTCCACAATCGCCCAAAACTATGAGCCACGCCAAAGGCGTACTGGCTGTCAGTATATATGTTCACTTTCATTCCTTCAGACAACACGCATGCTCTTGTAAGGGCAATTAATTCTGCTGCTTGAGCCGAATTATGTGGCACACGTGCAGTTTCAACAATCGTGTGCAAAGTCGTGATAGCATATGCAGCAGTCGTATCACCATTCGGAAGCTTGAAGCACGAAACATCCACCCATAAGGTACCATCACACTCAGTCAGGGGAGTATCTTTAAGATCTATTCTTCCTTTCGTCTCTTCTTCTGTTCTGAACAGACAATCATGTTGCTCAATCTCATCTATGTCTGCTGGAATCGGCAATAATGTAGCTGGATTCAACGTGTTGCATCTCTTTATGTGTATATGGTTTGCCAACAGTGTCAATTCATATCCTGACAATCGAGCACTAGTTAAGTGCTGTGTCTTGGTCCTGTTTAACAATGTGTCCACAGCATGTGGAACCATTACAATCAATGTGTTATCCATTACCAGTCCAGCAGACTGTCGAATAGACATAGCTGCTGCGGCTGTAGCTCTCAGACAACTTGGCAATGCCCTCGCTACTGGGTCCAAAGTTGACGAAAAATATGCGCATGGACGCGGTCTGTCGCCAAAAGGCTGTGTTAACACTGATAATGCGCAACCATCTTTTTCGTGAACATACAATGTAAAAGGCTTGCTGTAGTCAGGGGTACCCAACACAGGAGCTGAACATAATGCATCACGCAATTCCCAAAAACTTTTCTGACACTCCTCAGACCATGGGACAGGATTCGGTGTGTCTTTACATGTTAATGCTAACAAGGGTTTTGCCAGCAAAGAGAAATTCGGTATCCAATGCCTACAGTATGAAGTAATGCCCAAGAAAGCACGCACTTCTCTCTGTGTTCTTGGCACACTTAATTGTGCAATGGCTTGAATTCTTTCTGGGGTCAGTTTCCTTCCCTCCTTCGATAAGAGATGACCTAAGTAGGTCACTTCTTGTCGACAATATTGCAGTTTTGAGAGAGACACTTTGTGATGAAAGGCAGACAAATGACGCAACAATGACAATGTAGCTTCTTTGCAAATCTTTTCAGTATCCGCGGCGATTAGTAAATCGTCAACGTACTGAATAAGGATAGCGCCACTAGGTAAAACAACTGCATCAAGCTGCGCTTTTAAAGCCTGACTGTATATTGATGGACTTTCACAGTAGCCCTGTGGAGCGCGTTTAAAGCGGAAGCTTCGACCTCCTAAACTGAAGCCAAAAATGTCCCTACTCTCCTCTGCAATTGGGATGCTAAAGAAAGCATTCTTTAAATCGATCACTGAGAACCATGCAGCGGAGGCTGGAATCATAGTTAACAAGGCAGTTATATCAGGGAAAACTGGAAACTGTGGCACAACAATCTTATTAACCTCTCTAAGATCAATCACAAATCTGTAAACAGGTGGCTGTGAAGGGTCCGTTCGTTTTAAGACAGGTAAAACCGGACTATTGCAAATGTTGCCTCTTGTTTCTTCAATTACACCCTATTTAATCAAATCGCTGACAATTGCTAACAATGCTCTCTGACCTTCATTGGAGATCTTGTACTGGGGAATGCGTGGCAATCTGACATTGGCCTTTAAAGTGACCACGTATGGCGGTATTTCCAAGAGACCCACATCATTGGGACCAGTAGCCCAAAGGACATCCGGAAGGGATGACAATTCAGGCGGCAATGCATTCTTTGACAAATAGATTGGGGAAATCACTTCCTTACCCAATGTAAGTTGTACTCCTGAAGGAGAACAATATAGCGTTGCATGCAATCTTTTTAACAAATCTAATCCTAGCAGATTTTCACCACAACCTGTCGTTAGGATGAGGGGTGCTTTTAGCTCACAAGGGCCAACAGAAAGGGGCATAGGACTAGAAATCGGGTTCCTAACTGGGCCGCCAGAAAAACCTACTGAAACATTCATTTGGCCAGACAAAGGCGCGCCAAGGAGTTTTGAATGCATAATTGAACTCTTTGCAGCACCAGTGTCCAGCAGAAAGGGCTCTGTTACACCCGCTGTAGTCACCTTAACATACGGTCCACTATGATCCACTGGTACTGAAACAACTCCCTCTCTCTGTCTGTGGCTGTCCTAGTAATCATTACCTTCCACATTGTCGTCTTCTGCATAATAATCATTATTATAGTACTGAGCTGTATTACCAGTTGCATTGGCTTGCTGATCAAAGCTATTTATCGTATTTTGAGGCGGAAGAGGACGCGCGTTCTGGGGAACATTTCCACGCCCTCTACCTCTAGGAGCTTGCTGACTACCTCTACCTCTCGTGCCATACGCATTATTAGTACGCTGCATTAATTTAGGACAACTATACTTAAAATGACCTTCCTCTCTGCAATATGAACATTGATTGGGACCTATAGGAATACGTGGTTGATAATACCCATTCATTTGCTGGTTATTCTGAAACTGTTGGGGTTGCTGATAGATACCTTGGGTTTGCCTATAATTATTCTGTCCTCCACGTGGCGGATAAGCCTGCTATAAAAGGACCTTCGTTTTCAGTTCTTTCGTTTTCTTGTCTGTTCTATCCTTCTCGTCTTTATCTCTATTTTCGTAATACTGTGCAGTAGCCAGTATTTGCCCTGAAGAGGAAACAGCCCAAGAACTTTCTGAATCTTTTAATTTCTTACACAACTCGGGAAGTAGATTCTGCACAAATTTATCCACAAATAACCGTTGGCCACCTTCAGTACTCATGTCTTGACCACTGTGGTCGATAAACGTTTCTTCAAACCTTGTAAAGAAATCGGACACTGTTTCATCTTTCTTCTGCTTGCATGCAGATAGTTTATCCCAATTCACGCGCATCGCTGGCATTAAAGTTTTCATGTATGTAATAATTCTACCAGGGAGGTCTGCTACCAAAGGGTCAGGCTTCGCGCCACCAACTTGTCTAGTGTCTGCAGCAACGATATTAGCCCATGTGCCCCCTAGTTCTGCAGCATGATCCGTATTACGAATGGATCCCCATAAAGGCTGTGGAACCACATTCCCGAACAACATATCTATGTCAGCCAGATTCATGACACATGAGTCTGCAGTTTGTGATAACTCCTTATAATATCCTGCAGGGTTTTTACGGGGGTCAGGCAATGTCTGTTTAAGCGCTATCACCTCAGAACGCTTCCATGGGACATGTACCCAAACACGCTGAAAATGTGCTAAGACAGGTGGAACAGCATTTGGATCAGCAGGTCTCCAAACTGGGGGAACCTCACGCATCGGATATTGGCGCGCTTTTACCTTCTTCCCCACAGGGAATTCCTGTTCGAACAATGATTGTTGACAATCGCCATTCCTGAAGGACAGTAAAGTCGCAATTGCTCTATCTACATCGGGACCCACAATTGTACCTGTTCCAAAATCAAATCGCACGCGACACAATTCCTGCGGGATTGTGTTTGAACCATGATCCTCCAATTCCTCACAGAGGAATTCACACATTTTGTCAAACACATACCTCTGTTTCGGGGCATCCCATTGGTAGAAAACGTTAACAACTGATTCCACCTCATAGAGTGAAGGGAAACCAATCCACCTACGCGCCAGATGATCTAACACCTCCTTCTCTTCAGGACCAGGCAGCTGACTGCGCAATTGCTTACGTTGTAAACCAGGGGTCACACTAGATGACCCAAAGAGAGGTGACATTAAACTAGTAACTACATTAGCTAGACGTTGTCGTGCTGAAGGAGAAGTTGAGGCGAAAACGGGGGGAAAGACAGAGGGAAGAAAAGCGGATGCAGACCAAGATAATCTACAGACTGCAGTCGCTCGCTTCGAAAAGGTAACTACCGAGGCCTTGAATAAACTGGCCCCAGTACAATCTCGGCGCCGAGCCAGAAAGAGACCATCTGCTCCCTGGTTTTCGGATTCCCTCAGGCTCCTTAGGCAGGAGGTGAGGAGAAAGGAGAGGCTCTGGCATACTAGCTGGGACCTTAAGAACAAGGAAGCCCATAAACTCCTTGTTAAAAAATACAAGGCTGCAATCTTGCAAGCTAAACAAGATTACTTTGTTACTGTGACCACCTCGCTCTCCTCCTCGAAGGAGCTCTTTAAAACGGTGGATTCCCTGGTCAAACTGCAAGCCCCTGACCCTGTTATTCCTTCGCAGGATCTATGCGACAAGATAGCCTCCTTTTTCCACACTAAAATCCAAGATATCCATCTGGCCCTCGAGGAACAAAGAGCTGGTCTTAGTGCTTCTATACCTGGGGTAGAGATGAGTCTGACCATCTCAGAAATCTCCCCCTCAAGCACCCTGGACTCTTTTCCTCCGTTGGTCCTGCAAGATCTCGATTTACTGCTAACTAAGACTAAGTCTGGTTCCCCTCTGGATAGCTGTCCACTGAAAGTCATCAAGCAGTGTAGGGATACCCGCTTACCCCCACTGCTACAGGTAATGAATCTAGCTATCAGAGATGGTATCTTCCCTATGGAATGGAAGAAGGCGGTAGTAAAACCCTTGTTGAAAAAGCCCTCCTTGGACCCGGGTGATCTAAAAAACTACCGGCCTATCTCTCTGCTCCCTGCCCCAGCGAAGATGCTTGAGACTTATCTCAACGGGCATCTCGCTGTTTTTGTGGAGGGTTCGGAATGCTTAGATCCTTCCCAGCATGGATTTAGAAGAGAATTCAGCACCGAGTCAGCCCTCACTATCGTGTTAGATAAAATTCGCACGACAGTAGATGAGGGCCAGACCTCTCTCCTGGTCCTGCTGGATCTAACTGCGGCCTTCGATACCCTCTCCCCCTCAGTCCTTACATCTCGACTGAGGGAGGTGGGGGTGAAGAACGCAGCGTTGGATCTTTTGACCTCCTTCCTCACAGGGAGGGAGCAGAGAGTCAAGCTGGGGGAGTTCCTATCTCCATCCCGATCTGTGCTATGTGGGGTCCCTCAAGGGTCGGCTCTTAGCCCAACCCTTTTTAATATCTATGTGACCCCACTGGCCAAACTAATAAGATCTTTCGGGATGGAGGTAGTCTCTTATGCAGATGACACTCAAATCCTCGTCTCTCTTCCCCATTCTGATGATCTAATCGCCTCCAGGTTTAGATCTTGTATGGAGGCGGTTGGTCACTGGATGATTCAGAACTCTCTAAAACTGAATGGGGAGAAGACTGAGGTGATGGTGTTTGGGGGGAAAGAAAACATCTGGTCCGCCAATTGGTGGCCTGACTCACTAGGGACATGCCCTTCCCCTACAACTTCTGCCAAGAACCTCGGGGTGCTAATTGATCCTGCTCTCGACTTATGCAGCCAGGTGAGCAGAACTGTTTCCACCTGCTGGGGTCTGATTCATACCCTACGAAGGATCAGGAATTATCTCTCCCTGCAGGCAAGAAAACAAATAGCTGTGGCGCTCATTGGATCGCGCTTGGACTACTGTAATGCACTGTATGCTGGGCTTAACAAAGGCCAGCTGCATCGCTTACAGGTAGTCCAAAACGCTATAGCCAGATTTGTCCTGGACACCCCCAGACGCTCTTCGGCCTCCGCAGCCAGGAAAACACTGCATTGGCTGCCGGTAGAACACCGAATTCGTTTCAAGGTCCTATGCATGACCTACAGAGCCATTGCCAAAAATAGCGACACAGGAATTGGGTCCATCATCTCCCACTATATTCCAGGAAGGAACTTGCGCTCCTCTGGGAAATTGCGTCTGACTACTCCCCGTGTGCGGAAAGCCAAGTGGGGGGGTAGAGCCTTCTCCACTCTTGCTCCTAAGTGGTGGAACGACCTCCCCCTGGACCTGAGATCTCTCTCGTCCTTACAGGACTTTCGTTCCGCTCTAAAAACTCTTCTCTTTCGGCAAGCCTACATGTAAGGTCTCCTGTCTCCTCCTTTGATCATTTACTGGTTTTTGTTAGGCGCCTTGATACCTGAGGGTTATTGTTCTGCGCAATATAAATTTCTTTTCATTCATTCATTCATGCAGATACAGGGGCAGCGTTAGGAAGAGTGCCAAGGGAGGCAGCTGATGTACTAGGCAAAGTCGCAGGAAGCGCAGGGGCAACAGGTAACAAAACTGGCGGCCCTTGAGAGGGCTGTACTGCAGGGATAGGAGCCAGCTGAGGAGGAGCTGGCGGCTGTGGGAAGGCTTGCGGCACATTAACTGGAGGCTGCACATTCACGAGTTGTGGAGGCGCTGTGGCATTTTGCGCATACGGGGGTGGTGAACTTAGCAAATGGGACATTAGGGAATCCTTTTCTTTCTCTTTTGTCTCATCTTGTACAAGGGGTGACAAAACTGGGTAACATTTATCAATCCCTAGTTTGCGCTGTCTATGTAACTGCTCATTCATTTGTTCCTCCTCATTATCTTTAAATTGCACAGCTGCTTGCATCATTGACATACCTCTTTCTCTCTTATTCCTTTTCGCTAGCTTAATTTCCTTCTGTTTGGCTTCCTTTCGCCATAGGCGGAAAGAATCAAACATCGCCGGCCGGGCTTTCTTTTTAAACAATTTAACTTCCAAATTATCTAAGATATCTGTATCGAAACTACCATTTTGGGGCCATTTTAAAACATCGTCCTTTCTGGTGTATCGGATCCATACTTCATTATATGCAATGGGGCCCACGCCATGTTTGACATAAAGCTCATAAGTTGGAGTTCCAATTGGAGGAACCGGACATGAATCCTCTAATTGGGAATCCCTTCTACAACCCAAACAAAACAATCTTCCAAATACACTAGAACTAGGCATCTTCGCTCACTAGTCTAGTTTCAATCTTCAAAGGATTATCGAATACGATAGTCTCGTGAATACACGAGTCCTCTGGCTTTGGCACTTGCAAGTTCCAAATCAAAGCGATTCCGAAGGATACCAAATTCCCGAAGGATACCAAACAAACAGGGAGACGCTCCACTTATACTTAACTGAATATCGATGGCGTCACCAGAAGACTCTCTCGATTGTTTCGCTCTACCAAATCGTCAAGGGTCCAAAACAGGGCGATTAATCAGGGCAGCAGTCCTTCGTAGCCGTCGGGACACGGAGAACCTCGCAGAAAAGACTTTCGGACCACGTCGACATGCAGGGGTCGATGAAGTGGTGGCCTTCCTTCGGAATTTCCACACGAAGCTCCTCACGAACCTCTGGCTTGGACCGGTACCGCTGAAATCGCCCAACATTGGGCGCCAACTGAAGTACTGGGTTTTTAAAACCCAGCGGTGCAGGGGAACACACCCTAAGACTTCGGGTTCTTCCTGTTTCAGACCTACAGAAACACAGAGTCTTCTGGGTGAAGTCAAAGATCAGTTTATTGGCTGCAGACCAATTACAGGTATCCGAGAAGTACAACACAATGTATGTTCTCAGGAGACTGCTTAAAATTACAGAAACGGGCTTCTCCTTAAATACAAAATATCATGCTTCAGGCACACATTCCTCGTTTTACGATATGGTCATTCACATGTATTCATTACAAACGAAAAGGCAGAGTCATGATGACCATCCCACATTCCAGTTTAAGCCAGCCCGCAATTATTTACCCAGCGAGGCTCAGATCCCACATCAGATATCAACAGGCCCCAATAAACACGGGCATCTCCTGTTTGTAAAACAAGCCATAAAGCAGGAAGAGTCAGGTGTGAAAGAGATTAGCCGGAGGCTTGTGTGGGATGAAAAGGCTTTATGGTGTGTCAAACCCTGATGCTAATCACAGGTGGCCGTAGGACGGGGAGCTCGTGGGACCGGACTGACCTGGGGCGGTGGAGCCGAGTCGCACAGGTCACAGAGAAGTCAAAGGAAGGCACATGTGTTCTAAAGGCCCGTACTTGTTCGTAATGTGTAGCCTATGTGAGGGCAACCATAAGATGGCCACCGCTCTAAGATGGAACCCACGAAGTCAATGTGTAACATCGTACACATAGTGCATTTATCGATGAAATGTTATGCAAAGCACTTGTACATACCGCATTGGCCATTCGCGGTTCGCTAATACCGGAATAGACAGGGGTAGGGCCCTGCCTCCTACGCGGTCCCAAATTTTAAAGTACCACAAACCCCTGTGCCCGACATCTATGGAACAGCAGCCCACTTGTTAGGTAACCGCTCCCACCCCCGCCTGCATACTTAGGCTATTCGGGGCGAGGAGGATTATGCTTAACCTTTGCAGTCCCTTTGCTTTCTAAATCATCACGCACAGGAATGTTCATAACTAGCAGTATGTGACAATGAGCAAGGGTGCCCTCCTGCCTTTGTCGTGCATCCCTTATTCCTTATGGGAATTCCGCCAGCTCAGTTCCCTCTGTGGTGAAACTCCCTAGGCATACCAGCTAAGAGAATCTGTCTGATTTATTACAGTGCGCACTGAGCGATATGGTGCCTAACATTAAGGATTGACTACATCCTACCTAACCCCCATCCTAGAATATTCCCGAAAAGAGGGGCAGGGGCGTTCACACTGCCCACCCTTGGGCAACCCCATAGGTGGAAGATTACCTGCTCCGCTTAATTTTAATCATTGTTGATCACTGGACGTGCCAAATGTTCTTTTTCATAGTAGCCTTTTGTGCTTGACACCTTGTTTCCCCATTTCTTGGGATGGCAGCACACTATGCTGGCTGACAGCGTCACCACCCAGCGAGGCTACCATAGCTAACCAGGCGGGCATTTGAGCTTAACTGCAGGAACATGTCACCTACCCTTGGTTCTGGTGTGCACTTACTTCCCCCATTGACCAGACGGTTGCACAAACCCCTCTGATTGCTAACCCCTGGTGAACACCTTAATGGTATCAAAGCTGGTTTGAAACAATATATGTCTTGTGCCCACTATTGGAGACATCTCACCCTTTTGTGCAATTACAACTTATGCAGCGCACCCCGCTTGCCTAACTGCCGTCGGATCACAGATGCACAGTACCTGCTGTCCACCTCTGACCCTGGATGCTTTAAACCTGCCAAAGTGACGGAAACCAAGATTCCCAGTTCCCTGTTTAGCTGCAGTACACCTTCAGTGGGGCCGCTAGGAGATATCACAAACCGCATTGGTCATGCAAACGTTAGATACACAATTTTCACCTGGGCGTACCTCTAAATGAGAAAGGCTCCACAGAGCTGTAAGGCCAGAGACACACATATATATATTGTACCCACTATTGGAGACAACACACCCCTTCGTGTAGTGACAACTACACAGGTGCCTACACAAGTCACCCAACAGACAAGTTAGCTCTGACTACCTTGTGTTCTGGTGTCAGATTTGGAAAGAGCCTTGCCTCCACTTGCTTCCCCCTGGGAAACACCCAATGCCCGTGCTCTGGCTGCAACGGGGCGATGCCCTCGTGTAGCATCGAACCCCTGGTCAACTAAGAGTGGCACTCCAACTTTTTAAACCTACACCTTGAACATGGGTGGAATCTAGCTCTCCCCAAACGTCTGTTGGTGTAACCCACCGACATGCCTCCTGTTCAGTTCAAGTCAGTAATTCATGGCACTGACAACCATAAGGGCCTACTGATGGACTGTGTAAATGCGTCCCAGGGTGACCTTACACAATAGGCTTGGTGTGAATGGGTGCTAAAATTACCCGGCTTAAGGGCAATCCCTTTGATAATCACTCCTGACAAGATGTGCCAATACAGGTAGAAGCAAGAGTTATCCAGCCCACCTTACTTCCTGTCCCAGTTATCTGAGTAAATTAGTGAAAGATGCACGTTTGAACTGGCAGCTGATACTGTTAATTACGTCTGCAAATGCTCTGCTCAGAGCAGCTCGCTAGACAATGGCTCCCATTGAAAGGCGGTGCCAAAAGACCTCCAAGCACTTAAGGCGGTACCTCTGAGTAGGGCTCTAATCTAACAGATGCCCCTTGCATCGGATACCGCCTCTGGCTGTAAGCCGCTCAGTGCTACTGATGCTCTGGTGCTTCCTGACCCACAGCCAGCTCACCCTGATATAATCCGCTCGTGACTGGGACTCAACAGTGCGGTGAAAGCACGAGACATCCTAGCCTGACCTTAGCTCTTCACCAGGCTCCCACACAAGAGCCCGCCACAAACCTTGTGGCCTAAAACATTCGCCCTGTGGGGCGGTTGCGAATCGACTGCAAACCACTCCTGGCATTCTCTACCAATGTTATAAATGGAGTTTCTGGTTGGCTAGGGTATGCCCCTAAGCCTGGCCGAACCCACCTCTCTAGTTGGGAGAAGGGAGCACACACTTAGGCTGACACCTGCCCACCCCCTAGGTGGCTGGGCAGAGACTTTGGCTTATCCCAGAGGCAGTGTAAATTTAATGTGACAACCGCACTCCCATAGTGGCACACTACAGTAGAGACTCCATACCAGTTTATTTTAATTACCCTTCGTATCGTCCATACAAGAGAGGCTTAGTACCATCTGCCCCTATTACCCTGTGCTACCGAACCTCATCATGACATCACAGGGATTATATAACTCACTAGGTCAATCGGGCCACCATCTTACAGCTCAGGAGTGAGAAAAGTCTTTCTAACGTAGCAAACCAACGGTTTATACGTAAGTGACTGCCCCCCTTATGGACGACCAAACCAAGGGTGAAGCAATGGGAGCATGAGGCCTTAAGCAACGGGTGTCTTTGTGTATTGGAAACATTAATTAACCACGCAAAGAACCATGGACATCCCCTTAAATGTGAGTCACCAGATCGTCAAAGAAATATTGATGGATTCGAGACATAGGCGCCATCCAAACTACTGAATTAATTGGTCCTTTGAAAGAAAAGCATTGAATGAATCGCTCAACAAAGTCAAAGGACCTATCAAACCGCTTTGGTCTACCTTGCTGAGAAGGATGGAGCGATGTCCATTATTGGTATTAGTGAATGAAGACATTATTCCTTCATGTGCAGCCAAAGTGAGAAACACTGCCCCCAAGTTGCCTTCCCACTTTATGGCACCCTGGCCGTACAAATTGGTTTAATGCACCAATAATCAACCCCAAATTGATATACTGTTTTGCCCCACCCAGGGCACCCTGTCCGGTTACTGCCAAGGCAGGCGCCCCGCAACGCAAAAATGATATCAAGTCTGTGATGTCATAGTCGCGACCTCTGGCATATTCTCATAAATCGCCGTATATGACTGACACCGCACTCTCATCCTATGCTTTGTGTGATCTTGGCCCACTTTAGTGTGAGCAGAGCCCCGCAATGCATACTTGGCTTCATGGTCGATAATGCACACGTAAACTACCCTAGCTGCTCCTTGCCGCTGGGTCGTCCTACCCTATGGAGCCCTTCAGAAAGACCAGGGAACATTATATCACCCTCAACACTTAAGCTTAAATCTTTGCTTAGCATAGGTGCTGAAAGCGATGTGTACACCTTCCACCTGGTCCCGGACACAGCGGTAAAGAGTTCCAGAAGGACCTGGCCAATATAAAAGACAAAAAAATACCCTCCCGAGCACATCAATCACAAAGTTATATTTGAATGTCCATAGGTTTATTCATCTTCTTTTCAAATCAAGTTTCCTTCAATCGGTACAGCACTCTTGTCCGTGCGTCCAAAACATTCAATGTAGTGAATTCATCCAACATAAATCATATCATTGGCAGCCAACATGTGTTTCGTCATGCTATATCAAGCATCTTTGACTTCTTCAGGGCTGAAATGTAGTTGCCAAGTTCACAACTTGTACCTTGATCCGTAATATTAAAACAACGTAGAACTCTCTCACCTTATATCATTCTGATGTATCTCCACGGATGAAACAGTATAATTGAATGGGGCATTTGGACCAAATAGTAAACTAATAACTTTATCCTGAGTAGTTGCCAGATTGGATGTATCTGATGTTTCACAATGTACTGACCTCTCAAATAGCCCACAGTCTTACAAAGGCTCAATATTACAAGTGATTCTAGAAAAAAGGGATCCACAGTTGCCTTCCAATGATATACTTAATGCTCTTCTCAATGTTGATCTTAAGACTTATGCTTGTATCCTATTGATGAAACTGGAATTATCACCAGAAATATAATCCCATAACGTTAAACCAGCTCCATACAGTGTTATAAAACCTGATAATTTACCATTTGGTTGACATCTATAATTTAGATGTTTGCTTCCAGCATCACAAAATAGGAATTGATGAGATACACCATTGCCTTCCTTGGAAAACATTTTCTACCTGGGGTATAGGTTTTATATGGAACCAAAGCACTCTCAAGCGTATATTAAACAGGAAGTAAAATGTCACAAAGTGAAGAAACACGTGTTGGCTGCCGTTTTAATGAAGTATACAAGGCTGATAAATCATATGTAACAAATTACATGTTTTTGTAAATTAAACTCTCACATATGTTTTGCAATAAATGAGGAATTGTGCTTGTCATACAAGTCTGTAATGTTTGGACATTTACTTCTTGTTTATTACCGCTTGAGAGTGCTTTGGTTCCATATATAACTCATGTTTAACCCACTGATATCACTATCAGTGTGGGTCTGCACCTTTGGTAGTAGGGTGCCCTAACCCATACAGCACCTCAACATTACTTTGATTTTCTCCCAACGTACAATTTTCCCACTCTACTTTCTGATCCTCTCATACGAGGTGGGAGGAGTTGGCCTAACGGCTAGGGCGGTCGACCTCAAATCTGAGGAACTGGGTTCAAGTCTCACCAATGACGCTGAACATCCTGTGATTCTGGGCAAATCACTTAATCTCCCTGTGCCAAACAAAAATAAATGTGTCCTCATGTAATGCAACTGGTGCTATGTAAAGTGCTCTGATACCCGATTCGGGTCAAGTTCACGCTATATAAAACTCTGTAAAAAAAAAAAAAACCTGTTAGCACTAAAAACCATCTGCTTATTATTATCTACCTGAGGTATACCTGGTATTCAGAACAATTCAAACCCTTTGCAGTCTTCATCCCAGCGTGCGTCACTCCATGCTTATAGTCTCTAAAGTTCCCTCTGAAATTTTCAGAAAAAAGTACAACAGCACCTCATAAAAGCAAAATTCGATTATTAATGACACTGACAGGCTGCACCTTCTTACAACACAAGAGCTAGTGCAAGGTTAACTACGAAGTTAATCTCTATGGCAGATTTCCTCTGAATTTCACATCTAGGTTTGTGGGTCCTTTTAAGGGAGGAGGAAGGGCGCAAAAGGCAGCAATCAGGCTAAAAGAACCACCAAGATGGCATATAACCCTATTGTACATGTTTCTCAAGTACAATAACCTACATCACGGACAAGAACACCTCCACCAGCAACAAGCATTAATGGTACACTAGAATATGAGGCAGATGCTATCATGGACCCAAGATTCCATCATAGATAATTGCAGTATCTAGTGGATGAAGGGGGCAGCTTATTTCTGAGAGGTCATGTGAACAAGCTGCAGTCGTAGATGCTCCCAACTAGTTAAACAGTTCCATAAACAGTTCCTCGAGAAGTCAAAACTATGTGTCAGATAATGTAAGAAGGATTCTATGTGGGCAGCGAGGGGTGCTGTCAGGATTCCAACACAGAAAAAGCATGGAAGAGCTTATTTGGCAACTTGTATATTAAGATCATGTGCAAGAAGAGGCATTGTATCATAATTCCCAGAGTGAACTGGAGTTACCAGATATAGGCTGGGTGGGGGCTGGAGGCAATAGAAGATGGGACAGTAAGCTCTTAAGCACAGCTAGACCGCTAATCACCACAAGGATGGGGCTTCCTCAAGTGAGAGTCACTTCTAAGTCATCAGTGGCATACTATCCATTTCAAGCATTGCTTTGTGCCTGGCTACATCTCATGGCTGCATTGGCTCTCCGCTCCCATAGAGTTTGTCCACTCTGCCTAATATCCCAGCACTTTTAATCTGTTCCTCCTTATTTGGCTTTCTCCTCCTCTGTTTGTCAATATCTGAGATTTGTGTTGCTGCTGCTGTGTAATTTTATCAGTTCTTTGGCACGCTGGGAATCAGTGCTGGTATCCTGGTTGATGTCTGGTCTCTACAGCAGCCCCTCCATATTGGAGCAGGACAAGATTACTACCCATTTTGAAAGGCTCTATCTTATTACACTTTGATCTGGTTCTAGCAGTCTTATACATATCATCCTTACCCAGAGAATTCACCATCCACCAAATACAGCAACAGGCCACCTGCCACACTGGAAGCCAACACCTTTCAGGTCCGGGACCTACCAACACCATTAATTATCAGCAATCTCTCCTGTGTTTCTGTTCCTCTTTCTAGTTTTCCCCATATTTCTCAGTTGAGATGATTGAATCCTCAGAACCTCTACAGAGATTCACGTACAACTCAACTCAAAGTTTAACAAGGGCTCCTGACTCCTCCTTCCACCCTGTGACTGGAACTGCTTTCCAATGGCCAAACAGTAGTCTCCTGTTTGCCCGCATCAAGGATTCACCGGGAAATCAAAATTACACCTAAGTTCAAGAGAAATTGACCCTGCATGTGACCGGGCTGGATAGAGACCGAATGCCTAGAAACCTGCCCTAAGGAGCCAATCACTGAAAGAATTACCAGAAAGAACTTTCCTAGCGGTTGTATAAAAGTGGGACTCGTAAGTAATTTTATCCACCTCCAGATGACCAGTTCACGGTGCTGAGTCTCACCCATGAAGGTCACTCCAAAAGGGGGCAAGAAAAAAAGATTTATCCTACTCAGAGATTTTTCCACACTGAAAAAATGTTCAGCAGGACCTATAGATAAAGGCATCCACCCTCATGGAACCCTGCCCAACTATAGCTTCTAGTCTTGCCCGTACGAAGAGTTTGAGAACAAAAATGTGATTATGTGCAAAGGTAAGTCCATGGACCTGAGTGAGGTAGCAAATTTATCTGAAGCTCAAATCAACTTCCGCAGCTTTGTCCTGCTCTGAGCTTATGTTGCCAACATGAATGGCTTCAAATGAAGCTCACAGCTGATGTATCTGACTTCAATGGACACCTGCTGGCCTCAGTTATTGATCCCTTCCTGCTGAAAGACTTTTGACTTCAATGTCTTGGACTAAATTCAAAGGTGCAATCTTGAAAGGGACAACCAGCTTGATGTGTCCAACCTCTGCTCCATAACAGTCGGCAGGAAAGTGTGCCTAAATTCGGGTCAACCATGATCTTAAGTAAACACTTAGCACTTACTTGAACTGAACACATACTTCTCTCTGGATTTCCTGATGCTTGTTCCATAGCTATCAGGAGCTGAGCAGAGATTTACTCAGAACTGTGTTTTATGTTTAGATTTGTTTTATTGTAGTCTGGATTAAGGCAATCATCAAAGCAGTTGTAGGAGTGTCAACATTCGGCCCTTACCAGCCCCACATTTTTATAATCACAAGGAAAGAATACAAAACAAAACAAGCAAGGTGAACTAGGAATAGAAATATCCCCTCCCTTTCCCACACAAACCCTTCACGAGGGTGCCAGAGCTAAAAAAGGAATAATCCAGTAGGGTCCAATCATTTGTGTCTCACATGTGCTGGGAACCAGTGTTGTGCTGGGTCGATGTGGTTAATTTTAAGATTCTTAGATATCTCTGACAGGTTAGTTATGTGAACTCTTGTGACAAGAGTGCAATAAATGGCTTCCAGGTTTCGCTGAAAGAGTTGTTGTGTAAGTGTGAGAGATAGCCTTTCCATACCCAAAAGATGCCATAGGTGTGCAGCCAATTCAGTCTTGTAGGGACCCTGACAGTACCCCAGTGGGGCAATATGGATTGATGTGCTGCCCCTAAAGCTAATGCTATGTGTCGGCCTCTTCTAGATGTAAGCGGTAAAGTTTGTGGATTAGGGAGACCCATTACAACATATGCAGGGAACCTGGGCAGTTGGGTGTCGAAATGTGTATCTATGTCTGTTAGGGTTTCTGTCCGAAACTGTGCTAATTTAGGGCAGTCCCAAAGGATATGAAGCAATGTCCTAGGGTTGTTGCCACTTCTCCTGCAGCTATCTGTTTTCTTAGGGTTCTCTCTGTGTAGGCGCACAGGATGTGGCAATTTTCGTTGCCGTTTCCATACTGGCCACGTTAGATACTGTGTGCCTTGCTCTATAGTATATATCTTCCCACTCCTTGGTAATGAGACGCCTACCTATCTCCCTCTCCCATCTAATTTTCACCGGGTTATCTAGGTCAGGCGGGGTTTGTGAGAGAATGGTATATAGTTCTGAGACAAGGCGCCTGTCGGTCTCTTTAGCCAGGAGCCATTTCTCAAACTTGGTGAGGTGTCGCTGCACCGCCTCCCTCGTTGTAGGTTGCATCACCCAGTATCGAATCTATGCATACCTAAATCGCTCTGTCTCTGGGACCCCATTCTCAGTGCGTAGAGTGTCAAATGGAATAAAGCCATCCTCGTCAAAGAAGTGGCCTGTTGATCGTTGTCCATCCCTTTGCCACTTTTTAGAAGCAGCGATGTCCAAAACCGTAATTAGGTGCTCTTCGTCCCCAGATTGAATCCCCATAATCCCGGGTTTATCCCGAATTCTTTAGGCAAACGGCTCCATATAAGGAGTAAACAGCAGGGGCGACAAAGGACATCCTTGCAGAGTGCCATGTCTGATGGGAAAACGGGGAGATGCTCTGCCATTGACACCAACCGATGGACACAGCCTGCCATAGCTGCCTATAACCCAAGAACAGAACCGCTCTCCTAAGCCGAATTGTTTAAGGACAGCAGATATATAGGGTCAATGGAAAAAGCATGGATTCACTTGGAGAGCTCAGAACTGTATTTTGACCAAACAAGATTCTGTTTATCTGATTAGTAAAGGTCACCCCCTCCCAAGTTCATAACACTATAAAATGACAGTGCATAACTTTTGTCTCCTATTATATAGTCACACTCTGTTTTCACATACCATCATTGAATAATGTTGATAATGCTGAAATAATCAGCTTGTTTTGACGCCATACAGTTTCTGAGTTATTCATTAATTATCATTATCTTACAAATTCCCAGTTCACATAAGAACTATCTCGTAACGCACATAAAAGCGACCCTCAATTTTCACCCATGTATTGCCCTATGTTGCCCCCACTTTCCCTGTAAGGATGTCCCCTGAATTTTCCTCGGAATACCTTCTCTTCCTTTAAATTGGGCATGATTATACAAATGTACACACATAAGTATTTTGCTCTGGGTTTATTACTTTCAGAGCTAGGTGGTCCTTTCAATCAATATACATTTCTACATCATGACATTATGATGAACAGATTCCCCCAATAGGCCTCCATGCAAGGTTTTAGTGCAGGTACATGGTCAATTTAATTACATTGCATAAGTCTACGTTTTTACAACCTGGTCTCCTAGAACTGGCAGATGCTGAGCCTTGTGATAAATTGTTGGTGGTAAGGAACTTTTTTGACTTTAAATGCTGCAAGACAATCTTGTAATCTCTTAGATGTGGAACTTACTGAGCTTCCCTCATCACTTGAAAGATGACTGATTTTGGGGGGGTGGATAATAGCAATCTTTTTGGGGCAGGTGACACGTAGATGTTTGGCTCATCACAGTCCATATGGCCAAACAAAACTCCAAAGAAATGTAATGTGATTTCGCAAGCTTCACAATAAAGCTGTGAAGAGGCTTTCAAACTGTAGGAGTTTTCACAATGGTTTCCTTGAAAAGATTCCTCTGAAGTTTGTCTTTGCTTGAGCTGAAAAACTATAAATAAAAATCTAAAAAAAAAATTGTAAAAAAAGAGATTCCTCTGGAATGCAAGAAGATTTGACTTATTGCCCCATTAGTGGGTGGGGCGAGGTTGAGAGATTCTGCAGATTAGGGGAGCAAATTTAAGTTAAGCCGGTGGTCAGGATGGTGCTGAATGTGGAATCAGTGCAGCAGGTTTGAGAGCAGCTCTTTTCCTGTCAAAAGTGCTGGAACAATTTTCAGAGAGGGGGTGCTTCCAACAATGTTACATCACTGCATTCATAGGGATTGTGAACTATCTAAACTTTTCACAAAGAACAAGCACAGCAAATGAGCCACATCCATTTAACAGGAGTTGTAAAGATGTGCTATGTAGCCACTGCTGCACTTTGAAGCACATTATTGCAATTACACTATTAAAGCATGGTGTGGTAGAACAGTGTCACTTACTGACAGCATATTTTATCTTCCTTGAAGTGGCCACAAGATTTGGCACTGGCATTCAGTTTTACTGATAAAACTACACAGCGCACAAATGGCACTTGTGTGGAAATTGGGTTTCAGCAAATATTTACTATTCCCACTTCACCAAGTAAAGTGCCTTGATTTGTTTTGATCCTATTAAAATCTTTGTTTCTATCAGACTTCCGAATTACCATAAAATGTGCTTCTTTTGTGCTTACCTAACTGCTAGTATATTTTGAAATATTTGTACAGTTCCTATACAGGTATTTGCTTTTTGTTGTGTGGTAGAAAAAAACAGCCATCCTACAGCCTTTCCTTTCACACTGCCTGTACCACAGCCAGATTGTCAGATAGTTCACTTTACAAAATCTTCTAAATGTGGAGACAGAGCAAGAGAGGTAAACACCAATCTCCATGTTAAGAAATAAACAGCAATTTGTCATAGGACATAGCCTGACCTTTGAACTCTGTCTTTGTATGCACAGCAAATGTGACAAGATAAAAACAAAATGTAAAGGCATTTCTATTGCTCTTTCTCCTTCTAAACAACAATGTTCATTTTAGGGGTGCTGCATCACCTCTGTTTCCACTGCCTATGCTTCCTGGCAGTTCTGAAGTGTATGTAAGTTGTAGTGTGTAGAGGAAATGTCCAAACAAGACAAAGGTGAGGGCAAAGGATGGAATAGCAAGTTGTGCACTCTCTGAAACCACACATTTTTATGCATTTTTATTTATTTATCTTATTTAGAAGTGCAGACTAATGGTTATGGACTACTTTTCAAGTAAAACACGAAAAGAGCAAACCAATGGCATTGTATTGACAGCAAAAATCGAAGGATGATCTGGGAATGAGCCACACACAGCATTAGTTATGGAGATATTTGTGAAAAAGAAAAGTTTTCATAGAAGAAAAGTTGGGAATTTATGCAGATTTAAAGTTAAAGATTTTTCTTTTCAGAGGACGCAGTATAGAGTTTAGCAATAGTCACCATATTCTTATTCTGATTACAACTGTATTTCATTAAAAATACTGCCAATAAAAAAGCACAATTAGATAACAAATGAGTAAGCTAGAAATGCTAATTAAGATACAAAAGAAATGATGAATAGATAATAGGGAAGATAAGCTGACATTCCATCAGTAAAATATTTTATTTAGTGCACCTTTTTCCAAACTACCAGCCTGTCCATATATGTTTTGCCTACTGAAATTGAAAAGCAACATCATTAGTACCCTTACCCTTTCATAACAGAGATTATCTATAGTTTGGTAGATAGAGTCAAAGATCAGAAAATTGACTTAATTCTCTTCCTGTCAATGCTCAATCTAATAACAATACAAAGAAGGAGGGCATGCCCAACACAAGAAACATTATTTGCCACAGTTGGACTCCCCCATGTGGTTGTTCATAAATTCAATGTTCCTCCAATGGTCAGACTTTACCACTGACATAGAATTACAGTTAAAATACTCTGCGTCTTTTCCAAATAGTTAATTCCTAATCTCAGCAATAAAAGCGTCTCATATTTGTCCAGAGCGAAGTGAAGGTCTTAGCCAAATTCTTAGCATCACAGCAATATGTTTGCCCTGGTGTCGACGAGCAGCATTCTCACTCCCTGGGGTTTCTGGAGGGAAACGTGTGGAGTGACAAAAGATTGCTGGAGCCCAGTTGGGGCAGTGATCCTCATTAACGTGACCTGAGCCAATGCACCAGAAGAGAAGTTGCGGCATGACCTGAGCTGCTGCGCCAACATGGAAGATGCAGCATGACCAAAGCCACTGTGCCCAAAGACAAAACAGCAGCATGAACTGAGCCACATTCACGTGAGGTGGGAGCTGTGCTGGGACTTGCCAACCGACAGAGAAAAGCCAATGCATGATTGCATCATCCTGAGACCAAACTGTGAGTGGCCACACCCTACAGGACCAGATCGACCCAAGCTGGGCAGCATAGAGCCTAGAGCACCTGCTTACCCAGCTTGTGTGTGCTCCTCAGTCCCCCAGAACAAACATCATTGCCTGTAAGGGCTAGCCCCAGTCACCGCAGGACTCAGAGCAGTGGCCTCAGAGGAGATATGACCACCTGGAGAGACACTAAAAAGAAATGCTTGCTTGCACTCTCTCAGAAGTGGGAGAGAGGGAAAGAGAAGGAGATGCATGTTGGTTGCGTGATAGTGCTGATCGAAACACAGATTGATAAACCTTTCTTTGTGAGATAAATGGAACTATAAATGAAACGGTGCACATTAAGAGAGTACTGGGGAAATCTGCACCTGAGCCTAATCATGCTTGACACTGATCTGGGGATGGGACCACCAGGACAATAAGGGGAAGACAGGGGATAATAGCTAAAACAGTGCAGACAACCTCAAGAGCCTTGCAGACTAAAGGGTCTTTTACGATGTCGGTCAGAATTCCTCCAACGTCAGGTCGGAGGCTTTACGACCGACATCGTCGGTTTCAATTCCGACCACCTAATAACAATGTAGGCGGTCAGAATTGAAACCGGCTCGTCATTCTGGCTGGATTCTGACAGGCTCAAGGAGACTGATCCATAATCCCAATGGACGGCGTTTTCGCCATTGGGATTACGATGCTCTAATACCCCACAGGCCTTCCATGCCGGGCTTTCTGACATGGAAAGCCTGTAAGATAGCGAGTTTCCTCTTTGCTGCCTCCAGCTGGGAGGCAACTCCGACTAACATCATAATAGTTGTATCTCGTTCATGTCATATGCATAGTATGCATTTCTAATGTGCAGTAAAGTACTTTTCTTCTTGAAAGTAAAACACTGGGTTGGACAGTCATTTTTACACTGTGCCATCACTACCACTGAGAATCAAGTGCTGAAGAGGTTGTACTTGGTCCAATTTTCACAGCCATAGTAGAATGGACTTTGGCACATCAGAGGCAAATGACCTTAAACACCATAGTGGAAGCCTAGTAACCCTTCCTTCCCTGTGGTCCCCAGAACAGGGTCTGGAAATATAGTGAACATAAGTAGTGCTTTTTGGTAGCCGTTGGACTGGTTGGTTATCAGTAGTCAGAGATGTAGGCTCAGAGGACTTGAACTTGGCTGGAGAATCAAATACTCAAAGGTGAGATGACAGGATGGTTTCACTATTGCCATAGAAACGTTACTAAAACTCACCATACTAAAATAGATCGTAACTCGGTCTGACTAAAAGAAGTTGCTTTTTATGGATCGCAATTTGGTAGCAAATGGCTGGTAGACAATCCACATACCATATGAATCTTAAATTGTAAAAAAAAAAAGGGACCTGGAGTGGTCTCATCCCGTAGAAGGATCGATGTTTCCTGAACTATTTTCATATTAAAGGTATCATTTTTGGCGGCCTCATTGTGAAATTTTGATTGATAGGGGCGGGGAGGAGCAAGATGGCGGGCTGAAACGCCACAGAGCTGCAGCATCTCGGAGGTCCCTGCTATACGCGCTACACTCGAATAGAAATTGGGCCTAACCTGGCAGATTAATGTGGTGATATGGTCATCTAAACCAGCATTACGGACTCTATTCGGAAAATAAAGAATAAGGTGCTACGACGGAAGGTTCTCATGTACTAATTGAAAACTGATACATCAACTTTTCAAAGCACTACGGCGGCTGTTGTGGGCGGCTCATATTGCTGTGCCGACGGTGTTCGGGTGGTCGGAGCCCCGCCTGCCTGACAGAGTGAGACTCGCGCTCTTCGTATCCCCAGTGTTTCCAGCCTTCTATTCTGCGGACTCGGATTCTGGCACCATGGCTCCAAAAATGGTAGCACGGGGAACTCGCACTGGGCGGAATGCTCAAGCCGCAGCAACTGAGGTTGTAACTCAGGGGAATCTTACCTCTGCTGTGAGCAGGACTAGTAACCACAATAGAAACAGACAGATACCATCCCCAACTGAGAGACCATCTGAGAGACCAGCATCAATTCCTGGTAAGCCGTTGATCCGTCCCCCCTTGTTTGTCGCCATAAGTGATTCTCGGCTCGATAAGAAAAGGAGGCCTTCTGTAGATAATGACGTACTAGTTAATGAAAATGTCGACTCCGTGGGTCTTTCTAAACCGGGACTATGTTCTGTTGAGCCTGTTTTCAATCAGACTATACTTGCTTGTACTGATACGTACTCTACAACCACTGGTTTGTTTGGTGCTGGCAGAGTAATTATGGCGGAGTCCCTGGGCGGCCAGGAGAAGTCTTTAACTGACAAGGGGAATACTAACGGCTCAACGTGTATTGAATATGATCTAGTAGGCACCGCGAACTCAGAAACTCACAACTGCATTTCAGCGGAAGCGTTTCACCAAAATGCTACTGTGGTGACCTGTGCTTCTATCTCAGCTGAATCAGATGGTTTTAACTCAGGGATACAGGTCGCTTCTACTGATGAGAGCGAAACAGTAGATAAAGAGGTGATAGAGATCACGGAAAATTCCGAAGATACAGGTATCAGCTTCAATAACGAAGAGGAGGAATTTAATGAGGAATCAGAGACTTCGGGTAATTTGACGGCAGACTTGGCAAAAAAAATTATGCGTAAAAAAGCGAAATCCAAGGCTAAAAATAAACTTAAAAAAGGCAAAGTCCCGGTTATCTCCAAAGTCTCTGCAACTATTCCAGAACCACGTGGGAAACCTGTCGCTGATAACAGTCCACTCCGTAAATGGATCCAGGCTAACGGGAGGGTGAAGAAAATGGCTCTACGACCCTCTGGTATCAATCCACAAGTGGGAGACCAGACAAAAGAAGTGTCTCCAACTAAATCTCAAACACAGGCTGACATATTAATATCTTCTTCACTGTCTCCCACTTATGGACTCACTTATGTTCTACCAATAACTCTAAAAGCTTCATATGGACTCGATTCTGCTACTGATGCTGCAATGCCAGTTGGAGATGAGTTCTCATCTACAGGTGATGAACGTACTCTTAAACAGATTATAGCTCCCACAGGGGTGAGCGCCCCAGCACCCGACCTGCCAAATACTCCCTTTGTTATCAATTCTGATAGTTCTGGAAAACAGCATCCCCCTCTAAATATTATCTTACAGACTCTGACTGATCAACATAAGGAAACACAGCAACACTTCCTCCAATTAAGGGAAGATAATATCAAGATACAGAATTCCATGCAGGATTTAAACAATAAAATTGGAGGAGTTGTGCAGGATTTGGAAACATTACAACAAAGGGTGCTGGCTGTCGAGGAAACGTCAGCTTGTAATCAGACTGTTGCTAATAACCATCAGGAACAAATCGGACTGCTGCAGAATAAACTGGAAAATATGGAGAATCGACAAAGACGTCTCAATCTTAGACTATTTGGAAAACCTGAAGGATCTGAAGGGGCTGATCCAAGGGCATATATTGTACAACTTTTCCAGAAGGCTTTTCCCGGACTATCGGACTGGGACTGGGACTCGCAGCTTCAGAGAGTCCATAGATTGCCACCTCACTCATCGAACAGGGGGAGTAAATTCCCACGTCCATTTCTGATTTATTTTGGTAATTTTCTGCTAAGACAGGCGGTTTCATTAAAAGCTAGGCCCAATTCTCCGGTTTTAATTGATACTATATCTTTTTTCGTCAGAACTGATTTAAGTAAGAGCACTATGGATAGACGCTGGAAGCTACGCCAGCTCATAGACCCATTTAAATCTTTAGGCGGACAGGTTTTTTTACAAGAACCGGCTCGCCTAAAGGTGATTAATGGGGGGCGTACATATCTATATCTATTTACAGACGAGAAGGAGGCAGAACAAGTGCTTTCAAAATTAACAACCTAGAAACGGAAGAAGAAATTCTTTTTCTCGGGGTGGAAGCGTTAATGACCTCCTTTTTTTTTTCTGATGTCCATGATTTTGTCTCTCTGACACGTATAGCAACAATAATTGATAATTGTCGATAAAAGGAAGAAAAAAAAAAAGAAAGAGAGGGTGAAAAAATAGAATGTTAAAAATATATAACTATAACTTTATTATACATTAAATTGCACATAAACAAATGCATACATGTAGCTTAGCGGGTTGATCTCCTCTGCTGCTACTCTGCAGGGCTGCCCAGTCAGCAGCAGCAGGGTATAAGAGGGTCTCCTCCTCTTACGGACAGGGGGTGGGGTTCTGGGTGGAGTTCACCTGGGTGGGCCTGTAGGGGTAGGGTAGGGGGGGGGAAATTTCTAAAATGATCAGGATGGGAGGGAAGTCACTGAGATATGATATGCTTTTTATGAAACGGTATATGGAATTACAAAAGAATGGGCGGGTGGGAGAAACATATGTAGATGATGTATAGAATTAGATGTATGGCATGGAATGTTGCAGGTCTTAACAGTAGGAATAAAAGGTGACTTGTCTCCGAAGAACTTAAAATGTATAATCCTCAAATAGTTTTACTGTCGGAGACGCAAATTACTTATAAGGATCGTAAGCTACTCGGGCAACTAGGATATGATATTATTGTCTGTTCAGAATGTAATACCCCAACCCGAGGGGTTGCTATCTTAAAACAGAAAAGGCTCAGCTTTGAAATCATTAAAACAAAGGCTGATAAAGGGGGGCGATGGGCCATTGCTCAAATACTTTGGGATAGCAACAGTTATACTTTTTGCGTGTTTTACGGCCCAAATATTGATGACTCTTCTATTATAGTTCGGTTAAATATAGAATTACTTGATAGCTGTGGAGAACTTATGATAATGGGGTATTTCAATCTTATTATGGACTATGACATTGATACTACCAAACACCGAGCTTTTCATAGGATGCGCCGCTCTCGAGCTGCCATTATTGAACTTGGACGTATTCATAACTTAAAAGACGCATGGCGCACATTGTACTCTACCGTTGCAGGCTTTACCTACTATTCAGCACCTCACCAACTATGTTCAAGAATTGATATGGCCTGGGTTCCTGACAACATTTTAGCGAATAGCTTTATGGAGATTTGCCCGAGGGTGGCCTCAGACCATAATCCAATTATTTTATCGTTTACTACCTTACAGAGCCGGCAGAAACCTAGGCCATTCACGTTCCCTAGACATTTGATGTCCAATAAGGACTACGTAACACAATTAAAGGCACATTTAGTTGAGTTTATTGCAATCAATCTAAACTCAGCTGCATCTGGTGTTGTCTGGGATTCTTGTAAAGCTAGTATTCGGGGGTTTACACAGCAGTTTGTATGGATCCAAAATTCACTCTATAAACGTGGTCTGGACACATTGGTTAATAAAGTTAATACATTAGAAAAGCAACTATCATATGCATTGACTCAGGGATCATTAAATGCAATGGATATATGCCAAAAACTATCTAGCTTAAAACTTGACACCAAAACAAGGCTTATGGAGAAAAATATGATTAGCCTACATAAATATCATCTCTCCCAATATGAGGGCGGTGACAGGATAGGTAAAATATTAGCATACAAAGTTGCAGATGATAGGTCTAGAACACTCATAAAAGAAATTAGGGGTCAAAATAATATGATATATACCCAACCAGAACTGATCCTTGAGCAATTTGTGGCATTTTTTAGCGCATTATATACCCCAGAAGAATATCCGGCTATGAACAAGATTCAAGAATATTTAGATACTAATTTAACCAATAAAAAGGAGATTGAAGGAATTGAGTCACTCTCCGAAAACATCACGAGGCAGAGATTAGATTGGCCGTTGCTACCCTTCCTACAGGTAAAGCTGCCGGGGAAGATACCATCCCATTAGACATTTATAAACTATGTATAGAGGAACTATTACCACTATTATCTAATGTGATAGGTAATATAGGGAATGCTGGGAATACACCTAAATCCTGGAATATAACAAGGATTGTCTTTTTTTTTAAAAAAAACAAGCCAGGAGATCAATGTGGGTCATACAGACCCATCTCGCTTATTAATGCAGACGCTAAAATCTTTGCCAAAGTATTGGCCACACGACTAGCTCCACTTAGCCCTCATCTGGTGACCCCTCAACAACATGGCTTTGTTATGGGGAGAGACACTACAGCCCATATTAACATGGCCATTACAGCATTTGATGTAGCCGCGATCAGCTCCACCCCACTCGGTATGATACTCTTAGATGCTGAGAAGGCATTCGACCGAGTGGGGTGGGACTATTTGTGGATAACATTGACAACTATGGGGTTTAAAGGTCAATATCTTAAATGGCTACAGGCTCTTTACGACCATACAACAGCCAAGCTTAGCTATGCTGGGATAACCTCAACTAGCTTTACAATCTCTCGAGGCACACGGCAAGGGTGTCCATTATCACCCTTGCTATTTGCGCTATCTTTGGAGCCTTTTTTATGTGCTTTACAAGCCCACACCAACATCATTCCATTTAAATATGGTATGAACTCATTAAAAATCACGGCTTATGCTAATGATATAGCGATTTATTCAACCAATGTAACTGAAGCTATATTGGGTATCACTGAGGAGGCCGTCAAATTTGGGTCTGTATCAGGCTACAAACTTAATACCCATAAAACACAAGTAGTTATCATGAACTATAAGTCACCGGTCCCGGTTCTAGGTTTGTGTGGAACAGCCTCATATCTTGGTGGCAAAATTTCTTCTAAAATCAATGAAATAGTCACCCTTAATTATGAGGCTCTTCTTAAAGAAACTGCTATTACTTTAAAAAAGTGGCATAAGGTCCCACTTAATACTACCGGTCGGATTAATTTAATTAAAATTAGTATACTTCCCAAATTTCTTTACTTATTTAGGTCTATACCACTCTCGGTTAACAATACTTATTTTAAACGATTAGATGGGATCTTTAGTAGCTATATCTGGGGATACAAGAAAGCCCGTAGATCAATTACTTTACATAAATTACCGTTTAGTCAAGGAGGGCTTAACTTTCCTGATTTTAGATTATATTTCTTTTCAGCTTTTTTAAGTCGTCTCCGCAGTTTGTTTATTCAGAACAGGCAACAATATTATTGTTACAAATTTATGTTGGGCGAGGACTCTAATATGTTTCTAGCTAAAGTGAATGATCCAAACTACTTTAAGCGAGTACAATTTAAGACTATTAGAGACAGTGCTAAAATCTGGCAACTTATTTTAACTAAATGTAACACTTCGTTTTTTCATCCCCAATTATCATTATGGGTGAATCCTGGCTTGCCAGAAATATTTCATGATGGGATATTTAAAGCTTGGAATTTGGCTGGAATAGAAACACTAGGCGATTTATATGGTAATGACTGCTTTCTGGCATATGAGACATTAAAAACGCTATATAAATTACCTGAAATTTCACGTTTCAAATATATTAAAATTTACGATTATCTCATACGCAAAATGAAGGTATTAAATATCTCTGATTCTGACATTTGGAATTGCGTCTATTCCACCAAGGCTAGATCACTTATTAGTGCGGGGTATAGAAGTTTAATTTCTTATAAATTAGATGACTGTGGGAAAATAGCTGAGAAATGGAGAGCAAGACTAGGTATAAACATCACGGCCAATCAGATCTCTGCTGCTATCTGCAGTCTAAATCGGTCTATCCACTCCTCAAGCTTGAGAATCCAACAATACAAAACTATCTGCCAGTTATATTATACTCCCGAAAGAATTTCAAAGTGGTCCAGTAATAATCTAAGTACCGAACGGACTAGGTGTCCCAAATGCGATTCCATAGCTGCTAGCTTAGAACATATGTTTTTTACATGCCCTGGACTTACTGAATTCTGGTCGAAAGTAAAGCAGGGTTTAACCCAGATACTACATCGACCAATAACTCTTAATGTGGCATATGTATTGTTTGGTATACAGACTTTAAACAGCCCACAAGAAGATCTTATACATATTTTAATGGGATGTGCTAGACTGATCATAGCTAGAACATGGATATCAAGCAATCCACCACACGTTATGGAGTGGTGGATACTCGCCAAAGAAACATATATTATGGAGTCATCCCTCGCTAAGATTAGAGGTGCTAAATCTCTGCAGAAGCTAGAAAGAATTTGGGGATCATCTTTTATGTGAGAATTTCCTCCCCTCCCCTTCCTTTTTTTTTTTTTCTCCCCTTTTTCCTGTTTTCTCTTACTGTAACATGTACCTGCTATTTGTCAATAATTATAATAAGTTTACTGTTTAATTGTGAATTCTGTATTCCCAAAGTCCATGATCTAATTTAAATTCGATCTGTTATGTTGTTATTTGCTATTTATGTTGAAAGGTATTGACCTCTTGTCCTGATAAAAAAAAAATTTTTAAAATAAAAAAGAGAAATGTTGATGGATTGGCCTTGAATCTGTTTTTTTAAATTGAAAACAATACATTTTACACAAACAGAATTGGATTGATGGAAACACATTGAATTTTATTTTAATATTTTATTAATGAATTGCCTGGAAAGGAATAGCTTGCATAGTTGAATGCATTAGATGAAAAGATGGCCTTCACTTTTTAAAATTGCAAAGAGAAGTATATGGATTATTGTATTGTTGCATGCATTTCTGAAATAATTAATGAAAGGCACGTAACCTTTTGGTTTGCAATTCTAGAATGATAGCTCAAAGTCATTATACAATTATTGCTTCTAAGGATGTTAAGAATGCAAAATTATCAAGTATTAGCATGATATGCAAATTCGATGGCAGCTATGTTTTTGGTAGTGTGACCAAATATCAGGTGGAGACCATTCTAGCGATCGTCTGCCTGGTGCCTTCCCCCACACTCCTCGCCCCCACACTCAACACACCCTCAACATGGGTGGGTTACTGATACGCAGGACACTGATAAATCCAAGAGGAATGTAATGTTCCCACTTACAGGATTTTTGTAATAACAGGTCAGAATCAGTGATTTCACACATATTAATGTATGTTTTTCCATACTATATCACCTCGTGGAGCTCTACTGCTTTAAACAGGTCAGCTTTGTCCTAACTGATAGAAATACCAGATTATCTTCCAAGGGGGTTTATTTCTCTGATTAAGGCAGCGGGTGCTCTGTTTGTTTATTTATAATTTAATGTCATTCTCATACAGCAACACAAGCAAATCATGCGTCTTAAAAGTCAGTCCTCTGCTAGTATGTGTTTCTCTGAGCCAACAGGCCAGAGGGTCTGTAGCAATAACAAACAGCAGTGGGAAGAGCAGACATCCCGGCCTTGCACTTCTATTTATCTCAAATGCATCTAACATGCACCCATTCACTCTCACCCTAGCAACAGGTGAGGAACACAAGAGAGCCAAAAGGTCTATCATGTATTTCCCTAAGCCGAGTCTAGAGAGTGTGGTCAGTAGAAAGGACCATTCCAAGGAAGCCTTTTTGGCATCTAGTAAGGGTAATAGTGGCAACTTGTAGCATTGGCATCTTGTTACATGTTTACTAGGTTTGGGGAGAACAACATTAATAGCCAGTTACCTGGTTTGAGACAGAAGAACACACACCTCTGGGCCTTCTGTGTAAGCATCTAATAATTGTGACACAAGTATCTCTTTGTCTGCTATATGGAACTTGGCAGTTAAAAGCCATCAATTCCTGACACTTCCTGTTCCCTCCAGGGTCTGTATGTATGGTATGATCTAGTTTACCATACTAGGTTCACATATCAGTTGTCTATGCTGGTAGTCCAGCCAGACCAGGACTGTACCATCCAGGTGGTGCTCTATTTGGAAAATTTCTGCTGCAGTTTGGGATTTGTATAACTGAGAAAGGTATGTTCTTTGCACTTTCCAATTTACATGATCGTGCTGAGACCCTACCTTTCCTCCTGGCCTCTTCTCTTCTCCACTCCATACTGTCTGGCTAATGCACACCTGACCAGATATGTCTCCTCCCTTTGTGCCAGGTCGCAGAAGTCTTTGAGGTTTAACTTTATCTCTGTGAATTTATCAGTATACATGTTTTTCATTCTGGAATTCTAGTTTCTCCCTATCTCTTTCCAGTCACCCCGGATGAGAGCATATATCCTTTCAGATCCCTGAATGTTTAGACATTGCACTGCCACCAGTTTATGCATTGATAGATTCCCAGGGGCATATCTCTAAAAAAACGTGCCCAGGTTTATTCCAAAGAATTTGCTAATAGCTGCGCATAGATCATTATTGAACACTCGGGCCCAGATTTACAAAAAAGTCACAGAACACAGTGCAGCAGACAAAAATGCTGTGCTGCTTGACGTGGAGGGGGAAGGAGAGCACTATATCTACAGAGATATGTCTCTCTCTCCTCTCTCCTCAGCGCCGGAGCTGATTTCAGCTGCTCTGTGCAAGGCACACACCTTAGTACCATAGTGCTAGGGTGCGTTCCTGAGTCTACTATCCTTTTTGTGCTGGAAGGGTACCCTTCCAGTACAAAATACTATATGGAGACACAATTTAAAACATTTCCTCCTTTGCATGTGTACTGCACACTGCAGCACATACGCAAAGTGAGAAAAGAAAGGAGAACTGAAAATATTTCTCCTCTTAATGCCTCCTTTTAAATGACATTAACTTTTGGCGCTAAATCCTGTATACTGTTGTTTGTATATAGGGTTTTGCATCAACATGCATGGGCGGTAGCATGTGAACGGCCATGCACGACTTGTGTAACACCCCCTTGATGCTAAGTAATCAAAGCAGTGGTTTGCACTGCTTTGCATTACTTTCAGGGTAGTTTCCAGAGCAAAACAAGTTTTGCACTGAAAAGTTGATTAAATAAAAAAACATTTTGTACTGGTTAGCGTCACTTTTATGACACTAACCTAGTGCAAAATGCTAGTAAATCCATACCTAGGTCTATGGAAGCATTTGTGGGAAATCTCCAGTTAGCAGGCTATGATCTTATTATTTTCTTATAATACTGGTGAGTTGTCAGACAGTGTGCGTGGGAGATAAATCCTATTAATCTGCCATAATATGATCATATCTGTTATAAACCAGTAGTCTATGCGGGATAGCTTGTTGTGAACAGAAGAGTAAAATGAGTTTGCTTGTACAGTCTTATGTCTAGTTCGCCATAATTTCATGTACATTCACTGTGTCTAATACTTCATTCGCTTCTGCTTGGCTCAGCTGGACCTATCAACTAGTGGATTTACAACAGATTCAAATCAATACCCTATATTATTATCTTTTCTTATACCTTTCTGCATAGTTTCAGCATACTATTAAAGAATATAGGCGTGTACAATTATTGTATATATATTATATATATATATATATATATATATATATATATATATATATATATATATATTACCTACTGGCGGTCGCCAGTAGGTAGTTATAGTTAGGACCACGTTTCCATAGGAAAACCTCAACATTCTATTTTGAATAACTTTGGCGCCGGTCGACGAATCCTCGCGAATTTCTCAAAATAGGTGGGGCGCTACGCTCCGCTCCTACCCTGAAAGTCTCGGGGGGATTCGTCAAGCGGGGGCTGAGATAAAAGGGGGGTCCCAAAACGCGTTTTTCCCATGCATTTTTCCATAGGACCTTTAGAACGAGCTACAGCCCGAACGGCTGAACAGAATTACTAGAAATTTGGCAGAGAGGTAGTCCCTATGTCAAGGAAGTGCCTTTTGTAGGTTTGGTGTAAATCTGTTCAGTAGATTCTGAGAAAATAGCCTTTAAATCAATATATATATCTGAGCCCGCTTACGGTACGCTTACCGTACGCTTACGGTAAGCTTACGGTACGCGTACGGTGGCGTGCGCGAGCGCGATTCTGATTGGCTCTTAGATCTTAGTAAACATTCGAATCGGTCGAAACCAGGAAGTGGCGGCCGCCATTTTGTGTATTTCACTCTGAAAAAAAAGAGTGAAAACAAGGAAAGGGGGCAATGAGGAGAGTTACAGACCCCCTAACATTTGTAAGGGGGTCAAAGAAGGACAGAAAAGTACAAAAAAAACATTTATTGATTTAAAAAAAATCACGGGGTACGCGTACGGTAAGCTTACGGTAAGCGTACGGTAAAAAAAAAAAAAAAAAGATAAATGAAAAGCAGATTTAAGAGTTTAGAAATTAGGGAGCTCTAAAAAGAGCTGTTGTGTTTATGAAGTCATTTTTTTAGTGGTACCTACAAGTAAGTACCGATGCAGAGTCTAAGGTTCAAGAGGAAGACTCTGTTCCCTTCATCATTGAAGTGCACACCATCTCCTCTATAAATGTCTTGCATGTCATAACGCAAGTTGTTGTGGTAAATGGCACCCATACCATAGTCACGGAGGAAAGCAGAAACAGATTTGTTGACGTGCTTTCTTGCTTTGTCAATCTGTGGACAGAAATGATTGGACCAGTTCCATTTTTGCCTTTGGCATATGTTGGAAAACACAAAGGCAGTTTTAGGGAAAAGTGTAAACAGTTGTGCAAAGGTGTCCTTCATAAGCATTTCCAGACCTACCCCAGTCAAAGTGCCTAGGTCATTGCCACCACAGTGCACTATTATGAGGTCAGGGTGTTGGATTTGAATGAAGGATTTCACCAATGGCATCAATTGGTGCCACTTTAACCCTCTCTGATCAATCCATTTAATGTCTACATTTGGCAAAGCAAGGTCTCTCACCATATCTGTTTTCTCTGCAAACTTTTCACTCCAGAAGACATAGCTGTGCCCTACAATCCACACTGTGAACATCTTCAAAGGAGAACTGGATGCACTCAGGAGGTGTCTTTCAGTAGAATGGCAATAAGAAAAGAAAGACAGTTTGGAAATGGAGGCATACATATTTTTTTAAAACAAAAAGAACTGATTGGCTGTTTCATACCATTCTAGAATAAAAACTAGGCTGTATGTGAAAATTAATAGAAGCATGTTTTGTATTGGTACAAAAAAATGTGTAACCAAAGAACAGTACTATGGATTTGCTGTAAGGTTTGAAAAGTCAAGCACTCTTGCTCTGTGGAATTGAAACATTGTGTGTCGAACTTCTGACCTAACTGCACACAGCAGTGTTCCATGAGCTGTTGCTATGGTAGCAGGCAGAAGTCAAGTTGGGGGAAGGGTACTAGGCAGAAGTCAAGTTGGGGGCAGGGTACTTTTGGAAAAGGGTTGGTTTTCAACCAATAGAAATGTGTGAATACATGTGAAAAAAAGGGGGAAGCACTGAGATTTGAAACTTACATGTATATGTGTGGAAAAATAGAGGGAAAGTTTGCCATTATCTGGTTCTGCTGAGAGGAGAGAGGTGAACAGAACAGAGATCCTGGCTCTGATAATCTGCTGTTTGAGTGTCACATTTCTTTCACAACTAACTAATTTTAAAGGTGAGTTTACAGTTTGAGAGGGGATGTATGTGGTAACTTAAGAAATGAATAATAGAAATGGGAATTGTTTTTGTTGTAGTTACACATGGTGGTTTCATAATGTGTCAGTGTGTAAAAGTGATTTACACTTGCCCCGAAAAAAAAAAAGAGCAGTAAGTGTGCTTTCAAATTGGCAAAGAAATTTCGTTTTGGCACTAATGTGAAAACATGACTCTGTGTGCATAGAAGAATTATAGGCAGAGATTTATTGCGTCTTGCTCTGGTGATTTCACAGTTGCATTAGATGGAAAGGGGGAGCGAATTTTTGGGGGAAGAAGCAGAGGCTTAGCACACACCCATGTCCTTGCCGTGTATAGTCATGCACAGTATTTACAAGCGAGTGGGGTTTTCAGGTTTCAGTCTGTAATGCAAATACATTCAGCATCACTAAGGCTGGTTGCCCTTGGTGGAGTGTAGGCAGTCACAGAGAATGCACATGGTGGTGGTCTGAAAAAAAAACAGCTTGGACACGTGCAATTAAATAAATCAAAAATAGTGGTTTCATAATGTGTCAGTCTGTAAAAGTGATTTCAAATTGTAAAAAGAGATTTTCACTTGGCCCGAAAAAAAAAGAGCAGTAAGTGTGCTTTCAAATTGGCAAAGAAATTTCGTTTTGGCACTAATGTGAAAACATGACTCTGTGTGCATAGAAGAATTATAGGCAGAGATTTATTGCGTCTTGCTCTGGTGATTTCACAGTTGCATTAGATGGAAAGGGGGAGCGAATTTTTGGGGGAAGAAGCAGAGTCTTAGCACACACCCATGTGCTTGCCGTGTATAGTCATGCACAGTATTTAGAAGCCAGTGGGGTTTTCAGGTTTAAGTCTGTAATGCAAATACATTCAGCATCACTAAGGCTGGTTGCCCTTGCTGGAGTGTAGGCAGTCACAGAGAATGCACATGGTGGTGGTCTGAAAAAAAAACAGCTTGGACACGTGCAATTAAATAAATCAAAAATAGTGGTTTCATAATGTGTCAGTCTGTAAAAGTGATTTCAAATTGTAAAAAGAGATTTTCACTTGGCCCGAAAAAAAAAGAGCAGTAAGTGTGCTTTCAAATTGGCAAAGAAATTTCGTTTTGGCACTAATGTGAAAACATGACTCTGTGTGCATAGAAGAATTATAGGCAGAGATTTATTGCGTCTTGCTCTGGTGATTTCACAGTTGCATTAGATGGAAAGGGGGAGCGAATTTTTGGGGGAAGAAGCAGAGTCTTAGCACACACCCATGTGCTTGCCGTGTATAGTCATGCACAGTATTTAGAAGCCAGTGGGGTTTTCAGGTTTAAGTCTGTAATGCAAATACATTCAGCATCACTAAGGCTGGTTGCCCTTGCTGGAGTGTAGGCAGTCACAGAGAATGCACATGGTGGTGGTCTGGAAAAAAAAACAGCTTGGACACGTGCAATTAAATAAATCAAAAATAGTGGTTTCATAATGTGTCAGTCTGTAAAAGTGATTTCAAATTGTAAAAAGAGATTTTCACTTGGCCCGAAAAAAAAAGAGCAGTAAGTGTGCTTTGAAATTGGCAAAGAAATTTCGTTTTGGCACTAATGTGAAAACATGACTCTGTGTGCATAGAAGAATTATAGGCAGAGATTTATTGCGTCTTGCTCTGGTGATTTCACAGTTGCATTAGATGGAAAGGGGGAGCGAATTATTGGGGGAAGAAGCAGAGGCTTAGCACACACCCATGTCCTTGCCGTGTATAGTCATGCACAGTATTTACAAGCCAGTGGGGTTTTCAGGTTTAAGTCTGTAATGCAAATACATTCAGCATCACTAAGGCTGGTTGCCCTTGCTGGAGTGTAGGCAGTCACAGAGAATGCACATGGTGGTGGTCTGAAAAAAAAACAGCTTGGACACGTGCAATTAAATAAATCAAAAATAGTGGTTTCATAATGTGTCAGTCTGTAAAAGTGATTTCAAATTGTAAAAAGATATTTTCACTTGGCCCGAAAAAAAAAGAGCAGTAAGTGTGCTTTCAAATTGGCAAAGAAATTTCGTTTTGGCACTAATGTGAAAACATGACTCTGTGTGCATAGAAGAATTATAGGCAGAGATTTATTGCGTCTTGCTCTGGTGATTTCACAGTTGCATTAGATGGAAAGGGGGAGCGAATTTTTGGGGGAAGAAGCAGAGGCTTAGCACACACCCATGTCCTTGCCGTGTATAGTCATGCACAGTATTTACAAGCCAGTGGGGTTTTCAGGTTTAAGTCTGTAATGCAAAGACATTCAGCATCACTAAGGCTGGTTGCCCTTGGTGGAGTGTAGGCAGTCACAGAGAATGCACATGGTGGTGGTCTGAAAAAAAAACAGCTTGGACACGTGCAATTAAATAAATCAAAAATAGTGGTTTCATAATGTGTCAGTCTGTAAAAGTGATTTCAAATTGTAAAAAGAGATTTTCACTTGGCCCGAAAAAAAAAGAGCAGTAAGTGTGCTTTCAAATTGGCAAAGAAATTTCGTTTTGGCACTAATGTGATAACATGACTCTGTGTGCATAGAAGAATTATAGGCAGAGATTTATTGCGTCTTGCTCTGGTGATTTCACAGTTGCATTAGATGGAAAGGGGGAGCGAATTTTTGGGGGAAGAAGCAGAGGCTTAGCACACACCCATGTCCTTGCCGTGTATAGTCATGCACAGTATTTACAAGCCAGTGGGGTTTTCAGGTTTAAGTCTGTAATGCAAATACATTCAGCATCACTAAGGCTGGTTGCCCTTGGTGGAGTGTAGGCAGTCACAGAGAATGCACATGGTGTTGGTCTGAAAAAAAAACAGCTTGGACACGTCCAATTAAATAAATCAAAAATAGTGGTTTCATAATGTGTCAGTCTGTAAAAGTGATTTCAAATTGTAAAAAGAGATTTTCACTTGGCCCGAAAAAAAAAGAGCAGTAAGTGTGCTTTGAAATTGGCAAAGAAATTTCGTTTTGGCACTAATGTGAAAACATGACTCTGTGTGCATAGAAGAATTATAGGCAGAGATTTATTGCGTCTTGCTCTGGTGATTTCACAGTTGCATTAGATGGAAAGGGGGAGCGAATTTTTGGGGGAAGAAGCAGAGGCTTAGCACACACCCATGTCCTTGCCGTGTATAGTCATGCACAGTATTTACAAGCCAGTGGGGTTTTCAGGTTTAAGTCTGTAATGCAAATACATTCAGCATCACTAAGGCTGGTTGCCCTTGCTGGAGTGTAGGCAGTCACAGAGAATACACATGGTGGTGGTCTGAAAAAACAGCTTGGACACGTGCAATTAAATAAATCAAAAATAGTGGTTTCATAATGTGTCAATCTGTAAAAGTGATTTCAAATTGTAAAAAGAGATTTTCACTTGGCCCGAAAAAAAAAGAGCAGTAAGTGTGCTTTCAAATTGGCAAAGAAATTTCGTTTTGGGACTAATGTGAAAACATGACTCTGTGTGCATAGAAGAATTATAGGCAGAGATTTATTGCGTCTTGCTCTGGTGATTTCACAGTTGCATTAGATGGAAAGGGGGAGCGAATTATTGGGGGAAGAAGCAGAGGCTTAGCACACACCCATGTCCTTGCCGTGTATAGTCATGCACAGTATTTACAAGCCAGTGGGGTTTTCAGGTTTAAGTCTGTAATGCAAATACATTCAGCATCACTAAGGCTGGTTGCCCTTGGTGGAGTGTAGCACTGTGGACATGGGCTTTTTAAAAAATCTGAAAAGTGGTTTCATAATGTGACAGTTTGTAAAAGAGATTTTCACTTGCCCAAAAAAAAGAGCAGTTTGTGTGCATTCAAATTGGCAAAGAAATTTCGTTTTGTGACTATTGTGAAAAGAAATGTAGTAATATATTTAAATACAATAACAGATTTTTTTTTTAGTTTTTTTCAGGTATTGCTGAAGAACAGTGAACAAAATTTAAGATGCCTACAAAATCTCGAGTTCAAAAAACGCTAAAAAAAAAACTATATTTGAAGACAACTGGAGGACCAAAGTTAGTAGAAGATGCTGATGTTGGGAAAAAGAAAAAATCTTCTGGTAAGCAAAAAAAACAATTCCTAAACAAAATATTTAAAACAAAGAAAAATGTACAAAATGTCTGTTCTCGGAAAAATGTAACAAAACATAGAGAACAGCAAAAAATTGAGAATTTAGTTAATGCAAATATACCTTCTGCAATTGAAAAGTTTAACATAAACAGAAAAACAGCATTTAAAGAGATACGTAGAAAAATGTTTCAGAGAAGAGTTATGTCCAATTTGATAAAGGATATAAAGAAATATAAGCAAAAGGCTAAATATTACAAGAGAAAAAAAGAAATTGAAGCCATTGCAGCAAAAGCATTAGAAATAAAAAGGAAACTATTCATATTAATTTTGAATAGGATGCGTACATTAGATAAAATGGTTAATGTACTGAAATCACAAAGCAAAAGCAAAAGAGTAGTGAACAGAACAAACTTTTGTAAAGTGTTTTTAGGAAAGTGGATGCATAGTTCAAGTAGTGAACCTTTTTTTAATGAAGAGAGCTATTTTCAAAGTAATAGTTTGCTGCATGCAGTTGACACCAGAGGTCGTTCATACGAAGTAAAAAATGGTTGCATAATGGAGAAGGAGATAATGGTTCCAAGAGATGAGGTACAAGTGATGGCAGATGAGGCAATGGGGAGACGTCCTAAAGCCCCAGTGTACACTTGGAATTGTAGTAGTATTTGCACTGTGCGTCAGGAATCTATTGACAGATTTCGAGAGTTTCTAAGAGAATATAGTAAAAAAAGTGTAAAACAAAAGATTAAGGTGCTTCAAAGTCTGGATCCATGCAGAGTGAGAGAGAATACTGGTTTGCAGGGTCATTCTCTTGCTTGTCTATCTAGAAAAGTGTGCAATAGTGTTTTCCATCATTTTAGGATGCTGGCTGTTCATCATACTGAAATGAGAAAGTTTGTGAGACGGTTGTATTTTGCCAAAAGTCCAGCAATAAAGTTAAATGAATTGAATAGGGCTCTGTTCCGAGGAACGGTATCAGATGTAGAGAAGGTTGTTGATGAAATTCAGTTTTGTTACTTTGGTCCTGAACAAAACAGTGCAGAGAAGGACACAGTAAATGAGGAAGAAGTGGAAGAGAATGTAGAACCCTCTGTAAGTAACACATTTAATGATCACATAACAAAATTTGCAATAGTCTCTAATGAAAGACCAAATTTTACTTGTATTTGTTGCCGCAGAACTCATTATAGAAAACAAACTAGGAATGTTGATCTCTACAGAAAGAGTGAAAATGAAGATAATTATAAGTGGAAGGATTTTGCCACATATATATTTCTAGAAAATTGTTTTGAATTGGGTGAAGATCAGCGTATTTGTAAATACTGTTATAACAAGTTAGAGGAAAATAGAATGCCGACCAGAGCTGTACATAATAATTTAGAATTGGATGCTATTCCTGCTGAACTTTCTGAATTAAATACATATGAGTCTATACTCATTCAATGTGTTCATCCGTTCCAGACCATAGTACGTATGGAGCCCAAAACTGGTAAATTACCTCCTTCAGATTTACTGAGAGGTTTAAAAGGTAGAGTGGTGTATTTGCCCTTGGATTTGAAAAAAAATATGGAAACTATTGATGCGGATACTTTGGAAACTGAACCATTAATTATTCTGGTTAATGGTGTACCTACAAAGAATAAGAAGATTTGGCAGGAGCTGGTAGATGTGCGGAAAGTACAAAGAGCAAATTTGTATTTGAAAAAAAATAACAAATGGTATGAATCAATTTATATAGAAGAAGAAGAAGAAGAAGAAGATTTACAAGGAGACACAGAAACACCAACTGGACAAATTGAAAAAGTGGACAAGTCAAAGGAAGAAGAAATTTATGAACATTTTAGCATACATCCTCTCCATTCGAAAGAAGTTATGGGAGACAATATTGATCTCTTTCAGATGAAGAAAGCAAAAGGAAATCCCGTGAGTGTATGGGAGGAGAGCTTGGAAGCTCGATGTTTTCCCCAGCTGTTTCCTAAAGGAAAAGGAGGACGATACGATGAACGTCCAGAACAGATTCCAGCTTCAGAGTATCGAACTACAAGACTATATGCTGAAGATCCCAGATTTCGACAAAGTATTCCTTATTTGTTCCATCTTTTATTTGAAAGCGACTTGTCTGCACTGTCTTATGCAGTAAATCACATTTTAAAAAGTGGAGTACATTTACAAAATGTGTCTGCTAAGGATTTTATGGAGAAAGTGCAGCACCGAGATGATCATTTGGAAACACAACTGATCAATCTGATGGCTTGTCAGCGTGGGACAAATGAATATTGGTACCGACGCCATGGTGAACTAAAATGCATGTTACGCAATTTAGGAACACCAACATGGTTCCTTACCCTAAGCTGTGCCGAGTACGCTTGGGATGATTTACTGGATTTTCTACGAGAGGCCAATTCAAACATTAAAAACATCGAATACAAGACAGCAGGAGAACTGTGCTCATTGGATCCGGTTAATGTTTGCAGATATTTCAATCATAGATTTGAGGCTATGATGTCCTTCATCTGCAATAAAAAAAATCCACCCCTTGGAGAAGTAGTGGATTTCTTTTGGAGAAAAGAGTACCAGGCAAGAGGTGCTCCTCATATTCATATGCTGCTGTGGATCAAGGATGCCCCAAAGTTTGGAACAGATACTGATGAAGCAGTGTTATCTTACATTGAAGAATATGCAACATGTGCTATACCAAAAAGCACAGAAGAGAACAAGTTAAAGGAGCAAGTTCTACGTTTCCAAAGTCATCGGTGTGGAAAATACTGTCGACGGAAATACAAGAGCAAAGAAAAATACTACACTAAATGTCGATTTGGATTTCCTAGACCTGTTCTTTCAAATGGAAGAGTCAACAGTTTTATGTCAGCTGTGAGACATACTATCACAAGAAAATCACCTAAGAATACCTACAACCTTAAAAGAAAAGAAGAATCTAAAAATATAAATGACTACAACCCAGTCATTTTATCCATGTGGAACGCTAACATGGATATACAGTATGTTGCTGACAATTCCATTGCTGTTGCTCGATATGTAACGTCTTACATTACGAAATCAGAAAAAACAGAATTGAAGGAAATGTGGGAAGAGATTTCTCACGAGAAGACTGTCAGTAAGAAGCTGTACAGTTTCAGTTTGAAGATGTTATCGCATCGAGAAATTGGATCCTACGAATGTTCAGATAGGTTATCTTCTGCAAGTCTCTACTCGAAGTCAAGAAGAATAATTTGGGCAAGTTTAGGCCTTGCAGCAATGAGAAATCGGGTACTGAAATCTGTTGGAGAAATTGAATATTTGGCTGAGAATGACCCAGAAAGTACAGATATATTGAAAACAAACATGTTGGACACATATTATCCCAAGAGAAGTCATCATCTGGAGAACATGTGTCTCTATGAAGTGTTACAGAACTACATTTATTCACGGAAAGCTGCAGAAGACATCAACAGTGGAAAATATAAAGTTGTTGGTGAAGAAGGATGTTTGGTGAAGCAAACCAAAGGAAGTTTGATAAATCACCGGAAGCTGAGTTGCGACACTACCGACAAGAAAGAATTTTACTACTTGGCTCTTTTACAGTTGTTTAAACCATGGCGTACAGAGGATGAACTACTGGGAGAATTCCAGAGCTATGAAGATTCTTTTAATGCTTGTAAAGACAGCATACAATGCAGTACATTCTCAACTTATCTGCAAATGTTAAATGAAGAAATTGAACAGGAAACTACAATTGCAGCAGAAATAGCTAGAGACAGTTCTCAGGACAGCCAAAGTTCAGGAACATACAGTCAAGATCCCCTAGGACAACCAATCGTTGAAAATGAAGCATCAATAGCCATGAATGAAGTGGAAACGGCTATGAATCAAGGTCAAGAAGAATTTATAGACTTAGAAAATTTGGAAAGACAACTGAATCAAGAGCAGCAACAAATTTATGAAGAGATCAAAAACAAAATTGATCACGGATTTCTACATATCAAAAAAGAGTGCTCATGCACATCATTTCATCCAATCAGGATGTATGTAAGCGGACAAGCTGGCACTGGAAAAAGTTTCCTAATTAAAGTCATCAGAAGCTACCTAAAGCAAAAAACGGATTCTACTTTGTCTTGTGTGGTTACTGCTCCAACTGGGTTAGCAGCATATAACATAAAAGGAATCACCTTACATCGTTTGCTAATGTTACCAGTGGAGCATGAGAACAAAATACAATTCAACAAGCTAACTGGAGAAGCATCCTTGGAAGTTTCAAGAGTATTGAAGAAGATGCAAGTTCTCATTATTGATGAGGTGAGCATGGTATCGAACTTAATGCTTGCCTTTGTGCATTTAAGAATGCAGCAAATTTTGAAGACAGACTATGACGTGTTATTTGGTGGAAAACACGTCATAGTTTTTGGGGATCTTTTGCAACTTACTCCAGTTAAAGGACAACCAGTGTTTAATACTGTGACACATGAAGACACGAAGAAGTCATTGGGAAGCATTGGAAATACAAATATTTGGTCCTTCTTTGAGTACAAGGAACTTACAACTAATATGAGGCAAGCAAACGATGAAGAATATGGAAGTATTCTGAAAGATATCAGGATTGGAATACTCACAGAAGTTGGGAAAAAAGCATTACAGAGTCGGCTGCTACATAATTTATTTCCAAAGGAAGAAATAGTTGCAGAGAAAATATACAAGAATATTGCAGAAAACAAAAGTGTCATCTGCTTAATGCCAACTCTACGTGAATGCTCAATATTTAATGAGGAGCTTTTGAAATTGGAAAAGGAAGACATCAGGAAATTGGAAGCAGTGGACAAAATTGAGGATGGAAGAATTACTGTCACAGTAACAGGCAAACTGAAAAATAAATTGGACTCACTAGAGAAGAACATCTCCAAAACAGCAGGATTAGAAAAAAATCTATATGTTTGCATGAACTGTAGAGTGTTTTTAAGGAGAAATTTGGATGTTGAGAAAGGCTTAGTGAATGGAGCAATGGGAAGAGTTGTGGGTTTTATTAATTATCAGAAAAAAGAAGGAATTGAATGTTTAAAAATAAAATTTGATCAGATAGAAGAAGTTAAAGATATTTGTCGTTGTACAGTTCGTTTTATGCTTGTGAAAGACTTATATGTACGTAGGAAGCAGTTTCCGTTTTCTCTAGCATATGCTGTAACTATTCACAAGTCTCAAGGATTGACTGTAGATTGTGCATTTGTGAACATTGGTTCAACTGTGTTCAAAGAAGGTATGGCATATGTAGCTTTGTCACGAGTCAAAACATTATCAGGTTTATTCATGATAGACTTTGATGACTCAAAAGTTAGTGCTGATACAAACTGTGTAAAGGAGTATAATAGATTAAGAAGAAGCTATGCTCCTCATTTAGGTCAGTATCCTGTGTTGGAGAAACGTGTAGTTTCTCGTAAAAGGAGAAATGAGAATATCTGTAATGAAGATATAGAGAAGAGGAAAAAAAAGAGGAGTGATGTAATTGCAAGCAAAAAGAAAAAGGAAAATGAAGAACAGGTTGTAGGATGTCATTTTGAAAATAGCTCTGGTGTCAACTGCTATGCAAATGTAGTGCTGAATGTTGCATTTTATCTGGAAAGTTTGCAAGAGCAGATAATAGTAAATCAGGGAAAAAGATTCTGTTCAGAGCTGAGTCTCCTTTTTCAAAAGCTGAGTAAAGATAAAACTCAAATAGAAAGTGCTACTGACATTAGAAAACTTTTAGATGTATGTTCAGGACGAACACAGTTTTCTCAAAATGAACAGCAAGATGCACACGAATTTTTGATGTATTTTCTTCAGGTAGTGGAAGAAGAAGGAGTTCCCATTGACATTTTTTTTGGTCTCTCTTATAAATGGGAACATAGTTGTGATAATTGTTATAATATATGTGGCTCTATTGTTTTTTTTTTTTTTTTTTTTTTTTTGAAAACCTTTATTGAACAGTTCAATAAGAACAAGTATGGGCCTACAACCCCCCAGGGCCGGCCGCTAAGCAATCAGGGCAATAACGACAAGTACAAACACAGGCAGCACTTCGGGGAGCAAAATCGTACTACTATTACTGTGAACAGCGTAAGTAGGGCACCAGGAGAAAAGGTTTTCATTTTATAATGAGACAAGGCAGTAGGATCAGGTGACAAGCAATTTTAAAACAACAATCACGGATCTGCAGAGTAATGAATGTTAGCGATTTACAGCAATCTGTTAGGTCGATGGCGCAAACACAAGAACATCAGGATGGGCAAGAACATAATATACAGTTGCGCCCGCAGGCCCCCGCCAAAACTCCCCAAGAACACCTCGGAAGTTGTGAACGCATGGAACGGCAACGAGGCATAACAACAGGGAGTGTATCACGCTGATCCCGGAAAAAGAAAAAACAAAAAGAGTCAGAGAAGAAAAAGGAGGCCATGGAAAAGGAGATGAAAGAATACAGAATCCCCTCCCCCAACCCCCCACCCTGCACCTCTGCAAATGAGTACGGCCCCCCCCCCCAGCAGTGTGCCTGTCGCCCTGGAACCAGACCCGAAATATAGAAGAGTAGGGAAAAAGAGGTAGGAAAAGACCCCCACCGGGCGGGGGGGTAGAGAAAGCATTTATAAACTTGGAGGAGGGCCTTCATAACAGACCCCCGGCGTTCTCCCTCCCGCACGGTAAGGTTCCCCTAAAGTGAACAAGGAACAGCACCAAGACAATCTTCTCAAACCACGATGGGGAGCATTATGCACCTATTGTGCCAGTAGCCACGTCAGGAGAGCACGCCACCCCTAAGCCCGCCCGTCCACTAGGCGACCACCCCAGAGGGGCAGCCTCATCCCTGACCACTCTTCGGAATTCTGCCCACGCCAACCCCTCGACCCAGCATCACACCCAATGTTCCCAGGCAGAGAAATGTCCAACAACGACAGAGAAGCGACACACACAGGTGGGGTGGAAGTCTCTGAGGAACACAGTCCGCCGCGTGAAGAAACTGGCTTCCCAGGGCTGCCCTAGGATCTGTACTGCATGCAGGGTTCAGGGAGGCAGAAGCAGCCAAAGCAGACATTAGTTGCCGGAGTTGTCCCTGAGTCGTAGGAGGGCATGTACGGGACGAGGCCACCACAGCACACACAGGTCCATCGCCTCCGGGAGAGATCAGGCCCTCAGAAGGTCGAACACACTGTAGCATACTGGCCGGGGCGTCTAGTCGTGCACTAACCTCAGGGGCGGCCGCCACAGCATCCTCCTGCGCGCAGTGTGGGTAGTCTCTGCGTTCGTGTGAACAGGCGGGCCGCCACTGCCCCAACTCCGACGCAACACCATCGAGCCTATTCCCTAGGATCACGAAACCATGAACAAAGGAGGAGTGAAGAGTACCAAGAGCCTCGAGGAGGTCGCCGTACCCCAGCTCAGCTCTCTGCGCTCTTGCCGCCATACTCCCAGAAGTCGTACGCTCACAGGCCCGCCGCGACCCAGCGGACAGGATGGTAGGCTTCATCGCCCAAAGATGGCCGCCAAGTATGCCCGACCCTCACCGGGGCCGAGACAAACGTCGCGGTGTCCACGTCGCGGGTGGCCGGGTTCCGGGGGCAAGCAAAAAACTATCCTTGGTCACGGGCAACCGTCGTCCCCACCACGGACCAGCCCCCGCAGAAATCCGGGGGCGGCCCGCCGCGATCGGGGCAGGATACGGACGGCGGCCGGGCAGCTCACCAGCAAGGCAGGGGCAGCCACCGGAGGATCCAAAATTTGCACCCCCGGTCATGCACTCGGTCCGCTACGCTGGACAGTAGAAGTGACCATGTCGAAATGTAGGCCGAGTCCGGCACCGCTCCGGTGACCGACTCCACCCAGTCACCACTGGCCGCTGTTGTCGCACTGCCACCCGGCCACGGCGTCCACTCGATGTCCCGGCTCCAGGGCCGCGTCGGCCGCAAAGTTCAGATGCGATTTTCTCCGGCGATACCGCAGCTAGCAACTTCGGAGTCAGACAGTCGGGAGCCCCCCTCCTTCAGAAACACGACCACGTAGCACAGGTTGAGGATCTCAGGCAGGATATCCGTGCGGGATGCGGAGGTTCACGGAGCCGGGAGTCTACGCTGCCGTCCCGGTCGCCATCTTGGCTCCTCCCCCTGTGGCTCTATTGTTGATAATGAAAGGTTTATTTATTTGACATTGCCAGAGAGTAAAACAGTCACTTTTGCAAAATTAGTTAAAGATGCTAATCATAGCATGAAATGTGGTGAGTGTAATTCTGACATGTTATCAACATTAATTTTAAGGGAATACGGACAGTATGTAATTTTAATGATGCAACGATGTAGAGCTGATGGATCAAAATTGGATACTTTAATAAAGAAGTTTACAGGACAGCAATTATCAATTTCAGGAAAAACTTTTGTAACTGTTGCAATAATTTTCCATGATGGACCTACTGTTACTTCTGGACATTACACAGTTTATCTAAAATGTGAAAAAGGCTGGACACTGTGTAATGATTCCCAATTGATTTTCAAACAACGTTTGCCTTTTGATTTAGCAAATTCCTATCTAATCTTCCTGAAACCTAAATTTTAGAGAGACTTGGCAAGATCTGGACAAAATAATTTTACCATTTTACTGGATTACCATTGCAATTTTGTAGAAAAAATATTTTTAAAATTATCATTTGGCCTAAAGGAAAGATAACCAATTGTAATGTGGACTTTTTTAATTTTTAATGCAATTTTGAAAAACCAATAATTTAGAGATAATCGGTAACTTCTGCACATTTTAAATTTTGGAATGCTATTGAACTGCCATTGGAATTTTTTTTCAAAAATGATTTAAAAAATTACTATTTGGCCATGTGGAAAAGTAAGCAATTCTATTGTGGACTAAATAAATTATTCAAAAAATTTTCGTGAACCAAAATGTTACAGAGAATCGGTGAGATCTGGACAGATTAAACTTTAGAATTTTAATGGATTTCCCTTGGAAATTTATTCCAGGAAAAAAAAAAAAAATACTATTTGGCCTAAAGGAAATAAAATCAGATGTATTTTGGAGTTATTTGAGATATAATATTGTGATTATACTTCTCAAACAAACATATCAGACGGTATTTTAAAGAAAAAAGTATTGTTTTTAGATGATATTTTTTTAGAATAATATGCATTTCTGTAATGATAAGTTTAAGTGAGAAGAGATTCTGGGCTTTTTTAATACAATCTTTGTGATTGTTAATTTTTTTTGCCCGCTGTAAAATGATGAATGCAATTGCTTTCACAATTAATAGTGAAATGCAATTTATTCTGAAAACAGCAAAAATAAGGCAAAAATATTTTTTGGTAAAAAATGTAAATATGTGTACTGTATTATTAAATGGTTTAAAAATATTAATACTTTTTTCTTTATTTTCAGATCGATATAGAAAATTTTCGGAAACTACAACCATTTTAAAAACTATTTTTTAAAAAAACAAATGAATAAATATTTTTTTGAGTGAGTATGGTAAGTCAATAATAAAAATTGTAGTCTCTCAAGGACTTTATAATGTGATAAATGATTTTTAGTGTTTTTTTTTAAAAAATAAAAAAAAGGTACGCTTACCGTACGCGTACGGTAAAAAAAAAAAAAAAAAAGTTTTTAAAAACAAGTAAAAAAACGATGGAAGATAAGGTTGGCTCTTAAAAGAACCGTTGTGTTCATGCAGGGACAGAGGAAAGGAAGCATGGGAAAATCATTCAAAGCTACAAATGTGCTGATCTATTTTGTTGTTCACTAGGGAAACACTGGTCTCCCTATGACAAATTAGACCTTTACAAAATGTGCAATGAATATCAACCTTCCGAAATCGAAGGTTCATTTCCAGAGGGCCAGCAAAAGGAGATTCTCCCCCCACAGATGAAGGGCTCACCTGACCTGCAGAAGAAGGAGTAAGCCCTGCAGGTGATGGTCCAGGCTGAGCTGCTGTGGATGTACTGGCTCGTCTTTCTGAAGAGTTACCTCCAAAAAGATGACCATGTGTCCTTCTGTGTACATCCTGGAGGTGTCTCTTCATGGTGTGATTCCCAAAGGAATACTTCCTGTTAGGATTACCTCTAGAAAGTACACGCTTACACAGCTTGCAAGTAACTAAGGGTGCATTCACCTTTTGCTGGCCTTCTGGAAAAGTAAAATAATCCCAAACATAAGAAGGCTTTACTTTCCTCGCTCTCTGCCTCAAGACAGTGCTGCTGGTGCTAGCCTCACTCTCAGAAGAGCTCTGCTGTTCTGCCATCGTATCCCAAAGACAAACCAGCTCCTTCTCCCAAGGGATCACAAGCAGAAATGAGGGGAATGGGTGTGGTGTAGGAGAGTTCTAGAACTGAAAGTACTTTCAACCAATCAAAAGTTGTGTTTCATGATCACATGACCTACCGTACGCTTACGGTACGCTTACGGTGCGCTTACGGCAAAAAGTACGCATGCGCGTAAAAAAGACACGCGCTTGCGCGCATGCGCATAACAGTCACTCCCCGGCACTTCCGCGTAACGTGCGCGTGTGGCGTAAGCGCGCACGCGACCCACGCGCAGTACGCGCGGCTACGCAAAGTACGTAACTATACGCAAGCAGCGTAGATAGATTACGGGCGTTGCGTAAACCGTACGCTTACCGTGAGCTTACGGTACGCGTACTATAAAAAAAAAAAAAAAAATCTGGAAATAAATTTTACATGTTTATTTTAAAAAATTTATATAAAATAAATATTTAATGATTTTAAAAATTTAAGCATAGTCTTTATAAAAGGTAAGAAAATTAAATTAAAAATATGTTTGAAAAAAATGAAGAATAAAAAAAAAAAATAGCATTTAAAAAACCTTGCAAATTCACTGAAAAAACCATGGGTTTCACACACGTTATAGTTAGGAATTAGCATTTAAAAAACCTTAGAAATTCACTGAAAAAACCATAGGTTTCACACACGTTATAGTTAGGAATTAGCATTTAAAAAACCTTAGAAATTCAGTGAAAAAACCATAGGTTTCACACATGTTATAGTTAGCTGGACATTTTAAAAAACCAATGAAATTGCCCCGTTATAGTTAGTTCAGCTAACTATAACTCGCGCGCCCGCAATGCACTGCTGATGACGTCACATATTACATCACTCATGACATGGTCAGTGACATCACTCATGACATCACTGATGACATCTCAAATGACATCACTGATGACATCACTGATGACATCATCCAGTGAATGTGTGTTTTTCTGAAAATTAAATATGTTTTATATATGTATATCTCAAGGTTGATAGAAGAATAAATGGGTATATTACTGTCTAAATGGATGATTTCTTTTTGAAAAATTGATTGTGTAACTGACTGATTAAGTGTATCATAGTGAATACATGGCTTAGTGAGTAATATTTAAATATGTAAATATCTGTATCATTTTTTCACTTTGTGTATAAGTGGCTGCATGGGTTGGTGAGTAGCTACATGGGTGTCTATATAGGTTATTAGTTGGTTTTTTGAGTATTAGTCTGAGTGTCTGCATGGTTCGGTGGGGGGTATGACGTAGTGCATAGGTGCATGAATGAGTGACTCACTGTTTGTATGTGTTGAACAGAGCATGTGTGCAGGACTGCATGGGTGGATGCGTGTGTGTATTGGTGTGTTAGTGAGTGAATGACTGTCTCAATAGTGTCTTTATGAGTAACTACATATTGTTTTAAACTAGTATATGTGACTATTGGTGTATATATGTGAGTATATGTGAGAGGGAGAGATTGAAAGAGTTCCTGTATGAATATGTATGTGTTTCTATAAGTGATTGTTTAAAAGACTAAGTATGTGTAAGTTTCCGTAGAAGTAAGTGTGGTGGTGTGTGTATAACTGTATATGCAGGTGAATGTATGTTTGATTCTTTATTAGCATGAGTGACTATGTGTGTGAGTAACTCTATGGATGAGTGGCATTATGTAACAGGATGTATAGGTGTATGAGTACATATGATGAGTGAGTACATGTATGAGTGACTGTATAGGACTGTTGGTGAATGAGTGGATGTGTATGTTGATCTTAGAATTACTGAAGAGGTTGTTGTAACTGGTATTGGTATGTCCATTGTTTTGAAAATTTTAGTCTCTATTTTTGAATGTGTGTATCAAAGCTTATATTAAGGTGAGAGGAGGTCTGCCACTCTATCACAAGGATGATGTCATCAGTGATGTCATCAGTGATGTCATTTGAGATGTCATCAGTGATGTCATGAGTGATGTCACTGACCATGTCATGAGTGATGTAATATGTGACGTCATCAGCAGTGCATTGCGGGCGCGCGAGTTATAGTTAGCTGAACTAACTATAACGGGGCAATTTCATTGGTTTTTTACGAGTAAAATGTCCAGCTAACTATAACATGTGTGAAACCTATGGTTTTTTCACTGAATATATATATATATATATATAGTTGGAAATGGCCTTTTCTGAAGGCTCACCAACAAACATTTTGCCTTCCTCCTCCCCTTTTTGCTGGATTCATTTTTGTTGGTTTAGGGTCTTGTGATATCCACCTTTCACAAATTTGTAGCCTGGCTATCAATAGCAGAAGAAACAACAGCCCTTTTTGCCATTTATTCCAAAGGTTTAGTGTTGTATCGGTTCCAAATAATAATAGGGAGTGGCTTACCTTTACTTTGCCTAAAACTTTGGACAACGCACCACTGACATAGCTCCCATAGAGGCCTAAATCTTGACACTCCACAACCATATGCTTGTCATCAGCATCTGTCGCACAGCACCTTTTAGACATTGATACACCTAGCTCCGTCTTGGCCATATTTAGGGGGGTCCAGAAGGACCTATCAAGCGTAAAGAGATGATTTCACTTTATTGGAGTCAGCTTCACTGTCTCGTACAGAAAAACAAAGGATATTTGTGATGGAGCGTAAAAGTTTAATGACGATTTCCTCTATCAATTCTCACCATCAAATGAGATGTACATCAATAATTTTGATAAAAAAGTGTAAAATGGTTGAGGACCAAAAAGGTGAGATTTTCTACTGCACCAGAAAAGCATGCAGAAATGTTTTGAAAATGTGAAACACGTAAATAAAGAGAGATTTTGAAAAGAAGTCACTAGAAATGACGAATCACTCTGTGCTAGTGCAGTTCATTGATGAATAATTAGTGGCATCAGAAACTAAAGAAGCATGTGTTCCAGATACTGTGGCCCTACTGGATCACTTGGCATTCAGTGGGCACAAGGTGTCATCAGCCAAACTGCAGTATTGCAAGAGAGAAGTCCTCTATTTGGGACACCACATTGAAAAGGGAGTCAGAAAAGTGTCACAATATCGAATCACTGCTATATTGCAGATGAATCCACCGAGTACACAAAAGGAAATTTTAACGTTCTTGGGAATGGTTGACTACTGCAGGCAGTGGATTCTGAGTTTTTCATTTATAGCCAAGCCACTTCAGAGACTGACACAAATATGTAACAGATCCTGTTCCTTGGGATGAGGAATACATGCGCTCTTTTGTTGAACTGCGAGACAGTTTGTGTCAAGCTACGGCATTTGAAATGCCTGACTTTAACAAGAGTTTTAAACTATTTTGCAGAGAACGCGAAGGTTGTGCACTATCAGTTCTAACGCAAATGCACGGAGCTGCATGCAGACAAGTTGCATATTTTTCAGCTACATTGGATCCTGTGGCTGCTGCTTTACCTGGGAGTTTGAAAGCTGTTACTGAGACATGCATGAGTTTGGAACAGTGTGAGAACATTGAGATGGGACATCCATTGAAAGTGTATGTGCCACATTCAGTTGAGATTTTGTTAACACGAACTAGAACACAGCATCTCACGAGTAGTCGGTTAACAAAATATGGGTGCAGAGAATATGACTGTGATGAAATGTACGAGTTTGAATTCAGCTACCTTGATGCTGTGAAGAGGACATAAAGTTGTGATAGAAGAAGCTGATCATGATTGTCTTGATGTGACTGAGATGTGTACCAAACTGTGTACTGACATACAAGATACTCCGTTGCCAGAGTCAGACCATGTACTGTTTGTGGATGGATTATGCTTGAGAGATTCAGGAGGTACCTTGTGAGCAGCAAATGCGATTTTTACTGTAGTGGGTGTGGTTGAACATCATGGTTGAAAGGAGTGTATTCCGCACAGGTTGCTGAATTGATCGCACTTACCAGGGCTTGCAGCATTACCGAACAAATGAAAGTAACCATATTCACAGTTAGTCATTATGGTTTCAGGGTGGTGCATGATTTTGGGCAGTTTTGGTGTTAACGTGGGTTTATGACCTCTCCGGGTTCACCTATCCGAACTGGAGTGTGTAAAAAACGTATTGATGGCACTACAGCTGCTGGCTCAGATTGCGGTGGTGAAGTGTTCCGCCCACCAAACTGGACATGATTATGTCACCGTCGGCAGTCGATATGCCGATGAGACTGCACGTTATTGCACTCTAAATTCTTATGCATTCAATGGGGAATCTTTGAAGGAACAGTCTGATGACACGGAATGCAGATTAATGTTTTCAGTTGTTGAAACTTGGGAAGAAATCAGAGAATTACAAAATTCAGTACCACAGGCAGAAACAGACGGGTGGATTAAAACAGGATGTATTCGCAGACAGGATGATGAGGTTTGGGTTTACAAGGATGGGAAACCTGTGTTGCCAGATAGCCTACTGTCACTGATTTTTTTTTTTTAAACATATTTTATTTCCTTTTGCATATATCATTGTAATCAATGGTCCATTATTACATTCCTACATTTATCCACATAACTTGTTTCCTTATGTTGCATTACTTTGTCATGTAATACATTTCTGTATGGCTGATATCTCAGGTACATTAAGTCTGGATTCATATCTTTCATGCATTCATAAAAAGTGACCCCCCCTCCCCAAATTTCCCCCAACTACCCCCCGCCCTCCCCTGCACTGCTGTTTCCTAGGGTATTGTGATGAGTCCATCTACTACCATGTGTCGTGTATTCCCTTCGTGTTAGGGCATTTCATGTCAATCCTGCTTCTTCCTGGGTTCTTTTACCTCTATGGGCCCCCTTCCCCCGGTGCCTGTTCCATTCTCCCTTCCTATTCCTGCCTCATGGGACTCCCCTGCCTGGAGGGACCTATAGGAGTGGTGGATTTAGATCCTCGGCCAGTGCTCTTCATTTCTTCCACTAGAATCTCCCATGCTTGAGCTATCTCAACCCTGCCTGTGCCCCTTCTCGCGTTTCTGAGCAGGATTCTGCCCTCACAGCTTGCCCATTTCTCCACCTCTTGCTTCCATCTATGTATGCTGGGGCCATTTGGCGCCTTCCATTTACTAGTTATTTCTCGCTTCGCCAATATGAGGGCAAGGTCCTGAAATTAGTCCATAACTTTAGTCTTTAATGTGTGGGGTAACATATTAAGTAGGATGTGTTCTGGCGTGCATGGTACTATCAGCTCTGTTAGTCGTGCCGTTTCCCTTGTCACTTCTTGCCAGTAATTCATTAGGGACTGACAGCTCCACATCATGTGTATAAAATGTCCCCCTCCTTTCTCTGCATCGCGGGCACTCTGCATCTTCCCCGTGGAGGAACCGGTTGCTTCTTTCCGGGGTAATGTACGCCCAATGTAACATGTAGAAGCTAATCAGGCTGAAGCGTGCATTACAGGAAACTTTGGCGGTCCTTTGTAGTATGTTTCCTATCTTTGTCCTATAGTGGTCTGCCCAAATCTTCCACCCATCTATTCCTTAACTCACCCAGTGGGTGTGTAGAGTCTCGTCTGATGGCGCTGTATAAACATGTGACTTTGTGGTACCCTCCGCCAGGCCTATGTATTCGCAGGTGGCATGACTCAGTGGTTCAGTCGTCCCCATCCCCCAGTGCCTTTGCATTGCCACCATGACTGCCCTATACAGCAGGAAGTGTCCCTGTGGGATATCCCAATCTGTACTAAATTCTTCAAAAATGAGTAGCTCCCTGTCTCTGTATAGGTCTCCAATTTTTGTGACCCCTGCTTGTTCCCACTCCTCTATCCTCTTCCACTGTCCCCCATGCGGGAGCACCCTGAGAAGTGTTAGTGACAATTCTGGCGAATATGGGCGTTTTGTCTAGGTCTTTTTGTAGCCACCTACCCCAGCAACGCCGAATCACCCTGTGTTTGTTGGTACGGACGTGCCGCGTCTTCACGGTTCCTAACAGGGATCCAAAGACATCTGCCCTTTCCAGGGTGAAGGGAGGCGTCCCTCTGTCTGGTGCTAGACTTTCCGCCACCCATTGCGTAAACCTCTGCAGTTGGCCTTCTAAGTAATATGTCTCCATCTCTGGTACTGCTAGTCCCCCTTCCAGCTGCGCCCTTTTTAATGTGGTTAGAGCAACCGTCCTTCTACTCGCCCCCATACAAAGGCTGAGATACATGAGTCCAGCTCTCGAAGCCATACTCTCGGTATCCACACCGGAAGCGTGGTAAAGAAATACAATACACGTGCAAAGTAAGGTAACAGTTCCTAAAGAAGTATATATGCCAGTATGGTCTACTATGCAAGAAGAGAGGAAATGGAGGGATGGCAAAGTGTCTCAGGCAAGGTTCGAGAGTGGTAGTGTAATGGAGACTAGAAACTCCTGGATGGTACTAGAAGTGCCCTCACACACCCTTGCGGGTGCAAAGCATCATCATCGGGCGGTGCTCCTCGTGGGGGTGGCGCTGCAGTCCCTCACGGGCCCTCGGAAGGGCTCTCTATCGGAGATCTTTTGGTGGAGTCGCCGTAGTTGTGCGTGTGGGTGTGTGGGGAGGGTGGGTGTGGTGGTGAGACTAAAAAGACCTAATGGTGCCCTAACTATTTATTGGTGGGTCCAAGAGGTCTGCTAAAAATAACGGGGAATGATGTTATATAAACATTCTGAGTGGGGAAAAAAAGGATGTAAATACGTCCCACTGCTCTCGACCCGTAAGAGTGAGGGTTTAAAGTGAGAGAGAGGGGGTATAAGTGGTGGTCAACATGTTTCGCGCTGTCGCCGGTCCCTAATGGATCCTAGCGCTTCATCAGGACCAAGGTGGTGGTTAAAAAGAAAGGGATGGGATTCAGACAAAAGGGGAGAGTATTTCCCTCTTCTACTTATCTGCTCCTTGTCCCCCCATTCTCCTTGAAGTGTGTATACAAAGAAATACAATAGCCTTGGGAGAGCCACCATTTTTATCAAGGAGATCCTTCCCACCACCAACAGAGGGAGACCCCCCAAAAGGCCATGTTGCCCATAAGTGATCGTAATGCTCCCCCCACATTCCCCTCCTGCACGTCCAGCATGGAATGGAAGATCTTCGCTCCCAAATATCGAAAGCACTGGGGTTCCCACTGCAGCTCCCCCAGTCCCTCAGGTGGTGGAGTGCCCGCCACCATTGGGAAAAGCCGAGATTTCTGCCAATTAACATGGAGCTTTGATAGTGCACCAAACCCCTCCATCATGTTCCTGGCTCCTCTCAGCTCTCCCTCTTTGTATTTTAGGAAGAGCATTAGCTCGTCGGTATACAGCGCTATGTGACGCGTTTGTCCTCCTAATTGCAGGCCCTTGTACCCTCCCCCGGTCCGTGCCCTGCACGCCAGCAGTTCCACAGCTAGAGCGAACAATAGAGGGGAGAAGGGACACCCCTGGCACATGTCCCTCTCCGCCCAGTACTGTGTTGATATTGTGGGCCCCTATTGACTCGGGCCACTGGGTCAGCATACAGCAACCTTACCCACCTTATGAACCCGTGCCCGATCCCCATTTTTGCTAGGACGGCGTTTACAAAACTCCCACTCCAGGCCATCGAACGCCTTCTCTATGTCTATTGCAAATATCAATCTATCCTGTTCCTCTTCTTTACCCAGTGCTAGTATGGCGAGAAGGCGCCGTATATTCAGAGAGGTGTTTCCACTCGATATAAACCCCGCCTGATCCTGGTGGACCAGGGAAGTCATGTGTGGGAGCAACCTTGTCGCCATCAGTTTACTTAGAATTTGAAAATCGAGGTTTAACATTGACAGGGGTCTGTAGCTTTTGCACTTCCATGCCAGCTTTATTCTGGTCCTGCCTCCAGAATCCCGGACAAGCTCATTTCTAGATCTTGGACTTGTTTCTTTCTTCCCTTGAACTAAATTGCTTTCCTCAGCCCTTAATTGTTGGCTCCAGTGCTTTAAACTGCTTTTTTATGTTGTGAGGGAGAGTACCTTCACTTCTCAGCAGAGGAGCACTACTTCTAATTGGAGAGCACATGCTCTGATCAAAAGCAAGCAGGATAGTACTCTGGAATAGGGTGCCTGCACTTTTACATTCCCATTTCCAGTACTGGTCAAAGTAGTTAGGGTGTAAAGGGTATAAGAAGCGCACATATAGTATTCACACTAAATATTACTAAGAAACTAAATAATATGGTGCATCCAGAAAAGGGAGAGAAAACACCCTAACCCCTCCAAGTTTCAATCATATGATTGATTACAACATTCACAATTTTTCGGAGCACACGTCACCAAAAATAATCAAGAACATTCATCAGAGAATAATGCAAATAGATAGATTGTTTTCTTATTCTTCTTCTTGTTTAATTTCAAAAATTCTTCCAATCCCTTGCTTAATAGACAAGGCAATGGTCTTTCATGGTGTCTGTTTTAATCACAAATGACCGTACTTTCAAAGTAAATCTTACCTTGATAAAGGTAATTTATGGTAGTACTAGTTATCCGCAAAATGAAATCCTATAAAATATCCAGATTACAAAGCCTTGTATTGGGTATGGCCCAAAGTTAATACGTCGATTCTGCAGGATTATAAAATAAATACATTTGTAGCACCCTATTACCGAACTCTATCATCCAACAATTAACTATTATCAAATTATAGTCCAAGGTTATTATCAACAGAAAGAAAGCGCTATTATAAAATACCGTATTCTTACTCAATGCATCTTAGAACATAGCATTCTATTTATCTCATGTCTTGTGATAACAAGATAATATTGCTAACAAACTGGTACCTTCATGTACAATGTAATATTATAAATTATGCAACACGTTTGCTCCTGTGCAGCCATTCCTTTACTGAGTCTTTTGTGTTGATTTCTAGTTCTTAGTCGTGTTTTGACCTCCAGACTCTTGATTTTTATGACCTCATGCTGGGACCTAGTGTAGCTGCTTCAGTCATTACACTGCATCAGACCTCGGATTCCAGTGTTCATGTAGCTGCCAAATGAATATAGTAAGTGTCAACGCAAGTAGGGGTCGAAACATCATCAGCACTTATAGACGTAAAGACACTATTTGCATGGATTTTTTTTTCATACGAAGTATAACAAATTATAACAGTCTAATTATCATAAGCATGCTCTCATGATTCTTTTCCACTTTGTATGTTTTGCTTTTGACGTTGTATTTCTTTGATCATCTTATCCGGGCAATACATTTTTTGTTATCACCAGAACTGTGGGGTCACCTTCACGTTTGAGCACTGTTTCTCATGAATACAGCCTATGTCTATGCGCAATTCCATATCTAAAATTGACATCATTTATTTTCCCTTTATATGTGGTTTCATTCCAATTATGCTTCTCTATTTATAAAATGTTTGTTTTCTAGATATATGTTACTTAACTATCCTTTGTCACAAAATGATTATCACAAATGGTACCCAGTTGGACAATTTAGCTTTGTATACAAGTAGAGCTCTGGCAGCTGGATGAGGTACTACTATGTCTGTGAGGAAAGGGTCCTCTAAACCAGAATAGGCTATGATGTAATGGGTTGGGGGCATCTGGCAGGACCTGAACCAGTAGAAGTTCGTGTGCTGGACTGCTGGGTCACCCCACTGATGTGCACCTTGATTGACCCTTCCCAAGAGCAACATCCAGGGGTGGTACCCCAGGAACTCCAACACAGTGAAAACCGTAGGTGTCTGGAACACAGAGTTAAGGTAAGCAGCGCAGAACATGTGCTGAGGCTGGAAAAGCACCGCAAAGTGAAGTAGGCACATAATGAAATTCAGAAGAGGGATGGTATTACTCTCCTCTCCCTTAAGACACTTAAGGTCTCCTGGAGGAGCGAGGCTTCCTATCAAAGATGTGGGGAACTCAAGGCTGATGATAGTTTTTGTGCTAGTGTGACCACAACGCAGACATCATTGCACTATGGCACATGGGTCCTGTCTCCTCCCTCCTATGTACTAATATTTGCTTTAGCATTCATTTCTTTAAGTGCATCTCCTTTTGCACATATATTGGATCACCAAAATAATAATCATTAGGTTCCATTCAAAACTTTACAATCATTACCTCATTTTGTTAAATACAACGTGTTTTATCTCAGAAATAATTTTTTATCAATTGATTCTTGTCATTGTTTCCTCAGGCGCACTAGTCTGCCGCTTTTGCATTCCATGACTTCCTTAAGGTAGCCTTCGGTCGGAGGCTTTCAGACCGCCATCGTCGGTTTAAATTCCGACCGGCTGATTGTGATGCAGCAGGTCGGAATAGAAACCAGCCGGTCATTCCTGCTGGCTTCCGGCCCGTCGGCCCATCGGACCCGGCTCATAATTCCTAAGGGCGGGACTTTCCCCCTTGGGATTACGATGCACGGTTTCTGACAGGGTTTCCATGTCGGCCTGTCTGACATGGAAACCATGTTGGAAAGCATGTTTGGGGGGCCCAAGCAGGGCCCCCTTGTGTGTGCGGCCTCCGGTTGGGGGCCGAGTGGGCACCTATGGTGGCTCCCTGTTGATCCCTGTACCCCATGGCAGGCACCTTGAGGTCAAACCCACCCTAATCTCCTGCCTCATATAACAATTTATTAACAGCCCTTCAAGCAGCACTTCTGGTGCTTATAAGCACCCCTTGCTACAGATAAATACAAACTTTTTTTTGCAGCTCGTCATACTACAGTGGATATGTTTCTTTGTGTTATAAATAGCAGGTGTTACTATTACACAAATGCAATTTGCCGACCTCTGCAGGATAAAATGCCAAGTATGCCCTGCGGTGAAGATTGAAGCTTGTCATCTAGAGATGACCATGACTTGGGGTGCACCCTCCCAACTGGGGACATACAGGAAGCTCCGCAAGACTCTCATTTCAAGAAAAGAAAACTCCAAAGCAAGTTATTGCCAGTGGCAGTCGGTGACCCTCAAAAGAAGAGTCGTCGAGCCAGTGCTACACCCAGTAGCAGGCGCTGTGATAAATCACAATGCCTTTAGGCTCACTTTCCAAAGCTCTCAATCATGGCTCATTAAGAGACTGTATAATGGTCTGTGACTGAGAGCTCTGAAATTAAGGCTTAAGTCAATGAGAGTATCTCACAGTGCCTGTCAGTGGGCCACGAAGATACAAATATAACGAAAAATGTACTCTCCCACACTCCTCGTCTTGATTGTAGTTAGTGCAACGGTACCTCATGGAGCCTCAGCCAATTACCCTCTCCAAATCCTAATACTGTTCTCATGCTGCAGATGAGCAGCATGTGAGCAGTGCCAGGATTGGCTGGAGCGGACTGCCTTGACGCTCCAGCAGGCACAGAGGGCCTGTGCCTGCTCTCCGCCCGGCTGTCTAAGAAAGCTAGGTGGAGAGGTTTACACTGTGCATGTCAAGATGGCCGTCACAAGACAGCCGGCCAAAGAAACATGCGCAGTGCAAACTGGTGGAGTGAGCACCACTCCCCTGCTGCCAGTCAGCAGCAGCCCCACACCCAAACACTGGCAACTGGGGGGCAACGCTCCTCTGCCCTAATCAGGGAGCCGCCTTTGGGTATTACCTTTCATTAGGTGGTCAAATGTGCAGAGTGCTAATTAGTTAAGCATGTGCAGAAGCTACATATGACATTTTGTGACATATGTGCTTCTGTTTGACTCGCCTACACTGTCAGGGGATCTTTGGGAAGAGCAGCCGTGTACTGCTGCTGGCTTGGTCACCGGGGGCCTGTTTTCATTATGAATAAGCACATCTGCAGGCTCACACGTGCATGCCTGCGCCCTTGCTTTACATATTTAAGCACTTGCGGTATGCTGCTTCGAAAGTACATGCAGCGTTAAAATATTTGAGCTTGTTCTTGTTTTAGTCCAAAGCAGGCATGTTTATTGATTGCGTGAAAATATAAGTGTGACCCTGAAGCGCTTGTGAACACCGATTATTGCTAAAGTTTACTACTAAACAAGCAGTCACAAGTGCAGTTGCCTTGCAGGCACTTGAGTCATGATTTGAATGGTGCAGTAGGTGCAGTGGCACAGGGGCCAAAAGGTCTAAGAAACCCACTGAACACCAATTATTGCCATATTTTACAACTAAACAAGCAGTCACAAGTGTATTTACTTTGCAGGCACTAGGGTCATGATTTTTATCTGTGTGTCATGGTCAATGATTGATTTCTCTGCCAGGGCAATCCCTCAATTGGGTTGCCCTTTCATTTCCAGATTTGGGGCTGGAGTTGCAGACATCAGATCATTAACTGTTTAAGACTTTAAGACCTTAGAGGAGGTGTTCCTTAATGGGCATGTGCTATTTTTAATAGCAGTGGCATCAGTTCATTGTTTGAGAGAAGTACGTGCCCCTGTGCCACCATCCCCCTTAGCCAAGAGTCCGCTAGGTGCATTGGTATTGCGACCAGGTCCCTGAATGTTTCCCAATAGAATTCCTTTTCTATAATTTGAACAACAAAGGAATTGTGACTGCTATTCCAGACTGCAGAAAAGAGGGCTTACAGCTTTCTGGTATTTTTTTGGGGGGAGTTCTATGAAGCGGGCACTGTGCAGCCATGGGAGAACCATATGATACTACACACAAAGAATGATTGAAATATCCAATTCAAATCTGTCTTCTTGTTCTATTATTGAAATAATCAACATTTGAAAATCTCTCAAGGGAGATTGGACCACATAAGTTACATAAATGTTTGACTGAATTGGAAATTGGAGGAAGAGTTGGATCTCTTCAGTGCCACTTCTGATTTCTTCTCCACCAAGAAAACAGAAGATCAATCTTCGGATATTAAGGATCACTGGTACAGCAAACCAGCCATAAGGGAATCAATTTACCGGTGGGAAATCTTCATTGAGGTCTTATGGGTATCTTTTACATACAAATCTAGGAAAATTAAATTTTTCAATTCTATTTCATTCCCTAAATAGAATTCTGGGACAGAATTGTAAAGAAGAAGAATCCCCAATTTCCTCATCTCGTATATTTGAAAAAAGTCTGATTCCCTTCATTTCATATTGGTTTGGGGCTGCCCCAAAGTTTTCCTTTATGTCATAAATTCTCCCCCAGATCAGTACCTAAAATATATATATATATCACTCTATTATGTTCTACTCCTCCTCAGGTTCAACACCCTTAGGATCAGGCTACTCTGCCTATCTGTGATGATTGGCAACTGGTGGCTTTTGTCTAGCCAGTATGACAGCAGGAACATCAGAATCAATAATTTTTCTGTAAATCGGCAATCATAAGAGAAATATCAGGAGAACAATTGCCAACCCCAGAACCAGCGTGTGACATTTCAGGAGTCTTGTGTTTTTAATGCACTACCATGCTTCCATGCCAAGAATCAAAGATCTCCCACAACACGACCACCTTCAGTGATCTTGTTCCCATAAACAATGGAGGCCCCTTTAAGAGTTTGCTGGGAAATGGAAGAAAGACCTGATTTCCATATCAGTTAACTTTGGGCCTCAAATTACGAGGAGTTTCGCGCTATCCTAAAAATATGTTTTAACATTGTCACAACAGGTAAGTCACTTGAGGTAGTTCACTTGCCGACATAGGTAAACAGAAGGGTGTCATAAGTGGGGGACCTTTTAGGTTCTGATTTATCAGTATGTACTTCAGTGGCACTCAGTATGTACGGGGTGCTGACCTAGTGTCAGCTGCTTGAACTAGCGGTGAAGAATCTCTCATGTGCCAGACAAAGTTGAAGCATGTAAAAATAAACCAACATGCTGCTTCAAGAAATAGTTTGGATTTAAAGAAAAAAGATTTGCACCTGACATTAAAAGCAAAAAGGTAAATTCCTATCTTCTTATTTCTTTTAATTAGTATTAGCATTATTATTATTTAAATTATTCCTACTTTTGTTTCCTATTAATACTATATTGCGCATAAGAAAGTCATTGGATTGCTACATTACACTTTTCTATATTTAAAATAAATATTAATTAGGTTACACATGAAGAAAAGATTTGAAAGTGGACACCAAAAGAGAAAGAGAAGTTACTAGCAGCTAAGTTATCTAATTTGCCTAAAGTTGAAAGTTAATTTGCTGTGAAAAAAGCTTAACCCAGTGAGGGTGATGATAATTGCTTTGACGACCAGGAGCCTTACACATCCAAATCATCTGTTAAATGGATGGTACAAATATAACTGTCACAGCAGATGATGCAGAAGACCAAATAGAACCCCAACAAAATACAAATATGCAAAATCTGATGACAGTGGTGTTTGGAATGCTTTAATTGATTAATGAACGCATATTGTTTTGAATTTCAAAAAGAGCCCTCTGATTGTTCACACAGGAAATATGTGTTTGAGCAATCCAAGCAGCTTAAAAAAACAATTAAGATTGCTTTTGTGGTCTTTTTTGGAAGGCTAGTATATTTCCAAGAAACTAGCTGTTTTTATTGTTTTATTTGCAAGATTTTCTCAATTTTATCATCAGTTCTAGCTAATCATGCTTTTAATAACTGGTAAAATTCAAAGTTACAAAAACAGATAAAAAAGATTATTGGTGACAAGTGCATCAATGTATTGCTGGACTTATATGCACTTTAGCAGAATACCAATGCCATTTTAGTATAACTCATAGCCACATTTGATCCATTTCTTATTGATCATATTGAACAATATGACTATACTTTACCTGAAAAGCCAGTTTATTTGTCCATAACAATATTTGATGAACTCATTGACATTAGGGCAAACAAGTAAGACAATGGGGCATATTTACAAGGGCATTGCGCCACGGGAACGTTACTTTAAATGATGTTCCTGTGACGCAAAGCCCTGCTCCATATTTACAAGGTGGCGTTAAGCCACTTAGCGTGGCTTAACGCCACCTTGTAAATATGTCCCTCACAGCAGCAGTCCGCTACGGCAAAGGGGCAGGCAATGGGTGTTGCTGTAGGCGTTCCACCACAACACCCATTGCATTTGGACGCTGCCCCTATTTACAAGCGTGGCATAAATATGGCGCAGCTCCAAAAATAAGACCAGGGAAAACCTGGTCTCAAACAGGTACGACAAGAAGAACGGATTCATTTTTCCTCATTTTTGCTGTTTCTATGTGTGCTGCATTCTGCAGTACACATGCAAACAAAAAATGACATCAGTGATTGTTTATGTGCAGAAATGGACACCTTCCTGCACATAAACAATCATGCCCTACACTATGGTGCAAGGGTGCCTGCATTGGCACTAGGCAGCTAAATGTAGTGCCAGAGCTAGGAAAAACACAGGGGCGCGCCACATTCTTGTAAATACGGCGCATCCCTGCATTTTGAAACTGTTGGACCGTGGCTTAACACTGCTCTTCCCCCAATGTATTTTGGATCATTTTAGTCAAGGTGGTTACTTCAGTTTGTTGATTTCAAATCAGAACTCTCACATGTTGACCAAATGACAGTCATTGTAAGATATGCATCTTCTCATGATGGCCAGCCTATTGAATTTTTTTCAACATTCATTCAATCAGAAAACCATCCTGGAGAAAATGTAGCCTATGAGTGATGTGATTATTTTATACATGAACGCAAAGTTGATTTTAGGAAATGGAGTGGTCAGGCCTATGATAATGTTGCAACCTGCCTGGAAAATCTGAACATATGCAGCAAAGAAAGTAGGAAACAAATAAATATGTCATACATATTTCCTGTGTTGGGCATTCACTAAATCTTGCAAGTGCTAGAGGCAGTTGATTGTTGTGTAGATAAATTGAGGTTCCTACAGTTGTGCAGCAAGTATAAAGATTTGTGCCTGCTTCCACAAAACGATAGGCAATTCTACAATCATATTTGCGTTCTAAATATGCTGTAGTAAAACATCTTTCCAATACTAGATCAGAATCATCTACTGCAGCAATTGTGAACAATTATGATTCTATTAATGATGGTATAATTAAAAGTCAGGATGAAATAAAATGAAAATTATACTGCCAGACAAAGTCTAGTTTTATTCTGGATAAAATGAGGGAGTTTGATTTCATCAATCAATCAAAAACCACTTTATTCGATTAATTAAAATCATAAAAGTGTACAATTCAATAATCACAATTAAAAACATTTCACAATTACTTAGTTAAAAAGGAAATTAAATAATCCTGGTGGTACAGATTTATAACACTAGTTTGATTTCATGTTTACACTTATACTGTGGATTGTATTTTTGAGCAGTTTTATAGAAGCTTCAACATTTTACTAGATACTCAATCGTAATAAGGTACATGTGAAAAATTAGACGCGTCAGTATATCATTTCCTAAAAGAAACCAAAAAGATTGAAATTAAATTGAAAAAATGGTCAGAGGCGTTGTCAAATGTAGACTATAAATATATAAATAAGAGAAGTAATGTTAAGAACAATTAAATGACCGAAATGCATTGATTAGCTGTGCTCCATAGATAAATATACACTAAAATTATTCATACCATCATGGATTCCTTAGAAATTAAATTACAAAGCAAAACACAAGTATATGAAAATGTTTCATGTAAACATTGAGGTGCCGATTCCGATCCTGGGAAAATTTCCCCCGTACGAATCGTATCCGGATTTTTTTCCGTACGAATCGTACAAGTAGCGTACAAACTGCCAAGTACGATTCGCATGGGAAAAACTCCATACGAATCACATCCGGAACATTTCCCCATACGTCCTCGGGTCGGAAAATGTGTCCGACACATCCCCGGACAGAAAAATGAAGTCCGACCGCGCAAGTACGATCACTCCCGTCCTTTCGATTTTACAACTGTATGGAGAAAACACCGTACGGACCGAACTCCTATAGCAACCATGGAGACATGTGCCCGCATACGCGCCGAACACCCCACCCCAGACCCCGTATGTACGCGCAGAACACCCCCCCAGCCCTCGTATGTACGCGCCGAACCCCCCCATCCCCCGCATGTACGTGCCAAACGCCCCCACCCGCGGATGTATGCGCCGAACCCCCACCAGTGTATGTATGGAGCGTACCCCCACCCGTGTATGTATGGAGCGTACCCACACCCCACCAGTGTATGTACGGAGCGTACCCCCACCCGTGTATGTACGGACCGTATCTCCACCTGTGTATGCATGGAGCGTACCCACACCCCACCCGTGTATGTATGTAGCGTACCCACACCCCACCAGTGTATGTACGGACCGTACCCCCACCCGTGTATGTACAGACCATACCCCCACCTGTGTATGCATGGAGCGTACCAACTCCCCACCCGTGTATGTACGGACCGTACCCCCACCCGTGTATGAATGGAGCGTACCAACACCCCACCAGTGTATGTACGGACCGTACCCCCACCTGTGTATGTACAGACCATACCCCCACCTGTGTATGCATGGAGCGTACCAACTCCCCACCCGTGTATGTACGGACCGTACCCCCACCCGTGTATGAATGGAGTGTACCAACACCCCACCAGTGTATGTACGGACCGTACCCCCACCCGTGTATGAATGGAGTGTACCAACACCCCACCAGTGTATGTACGGACCGTACCCCCACCCGTGTATGTACGGACCGTACCCCCACCCGTGTATGCATGGAGTGTACCAGCTCCCCACCCGTGTATGTACGGACCGTACCCCCACCCATGTATGAATGGAGTGTACCAACACCCCACCAGTGTATGTATGGAGCGTACCCCCACCCGTGTATGTATGGAGCGTACCCACACCCCACCTGTGTAAGTACGGACCGTACCCCCACCCGTGAATGAATGGAGCGTACCAACACCCCACCAGTGTATGTACGGACCGTACCCCCACCCGTTTATGAATGGAGCGTACCAACACCCCACCAGTGTATGTACGGAGCGTACTCCCAGCCCCCCCTGTATGTACGGTGCGAAACACCACCACCGATGGACGGTGCGGACCAACACCCTGCCCGTGTCTGTACGCACCCTACCCCAGGCCCCCACACCAGCACCCTCACCCAACATCGCGCATGTACGAGTCGTACTAAGCCATAGCAAAGGACAGCACTGTACAACTACATGGCCCATGTACGCACCGTACAGACGCAAAAAACACTCGTACTGAACCAGGACAAACCAAAGAAACACAAGGAGAGTCAATTTGATGCACGCAACACCACAAAACATGTCCAACAAGCCCAAATACATCCTATACACTGACCTGCAACTGACAAACAGCTAAACAGAGGCCCAAACTACTACCACTCCTTCTAACACACCTACCCAAAGTTCAAACACAGCCACACCCACAAATGGACCAATAAAAAGGCCCAGCCCACACGAACCATGATCCTTTGCAACAGATCCCCTACTGCCAGACCACAGAGACAACGCACTGCACCATACTACATACATCAATACACCTTACACTTGCACTCCTTCACACAACCACCATCACAAACACCCCCTCATCACATTCACACACACACACCTGCACAACCACACTCACACCCCCACAACCATCCACCCCCACACCCCCACAACCATCCACACCCACACCCCACACCATGCCCACTAACAAGAATCCATAGTTCACAAAGGAGGAGCTGGAGGTCCTTGTCGACGAAATCGTCAGAGTCGAGCCACAGCTCTTTGGAACATTGGTCAGACGGACCAGCATTTCCGAAAAATCTGCCATGTGGGAGAGGATTGTCAATTCTGTGAATGCTGTTGGGTCCACCAGAAGGACCAGGCATGAGTGCCAAGCCAGGTGGTACAATCTGCGGAGGACGGTCCGCCGCAAAATGACGGACGAGCACAACCAGGCCAACATCACTGGAGGAGGGCCGCCCCGCAGACTGGTACACTACCATCCCTGGGAGGAGAAGGTGATGGCCACGCTGCCGCCGGTGGGAGTAGACGGAGTAGAAGGAGTCCAAGAGCCTGGTGAGTACACAAACAACTCACCTCGCATGGGGGGAACGCCATACACAACCAAAATACCAATCATGCACGCAACCCCCCCAAAGCCAGCACCGTACACAACCACACTCCAAAAACACACACATGCCACTAGCGCCTCCATGCCCCAAGCAAGGCCATGCCAAGTCACAGGCCACACAAAACACCAACACAAGACAGGATGTCCCCGATGCCGGGAGGGTGGGCCTCAAAACTAACATAGAGCAACTCTGAAGCACACAACAATGCCCTCAGCCCATATGGCTTAGGGCACAGCCATACAAACAGTGTGTCCCCACACAGTACTGTTTTGCCTGCTAATGGTGGCCGCGTTGCAGGACGACATGGGTATGAAGGCACAATTTGCACATAACAGCAGCTAATGAAGACGCATCACTCTGAAAGAGTGTCAGCACACACCGCCACAGCAGCAGCGCAGACTCAAACCCTCCGACCAATGGGTGCCCGCAGAGAAGAAACAAACCCACATGAACAAGCCAATGGCCTTTGAAAGACCTGCAAACTGTGTGTGCCCAGGAAGCTGGGCTGAGGTGACAGAGGGTGACACACAGAGGGAGGGAGAGGGGGAGAGAGAGGGACGGAGACAGAGGTGGACACAGGGAGACAGACAGAGGGAGGGAGGAGGCTGACAGAGGGAGGGAGAAAGGGAGACAGAGGGAGACGGACAGTGGGAGGAGGGTGACGGAGGGAGGGATAAAGGGAGACGGACAGAGGGAGGAGGCTGACAGAGGGAGGGAGAAAGGGAGACAGAGAGAGACGGACAGTGGGAGGAGGGTGACAGAGGGAGGGAGAAAGGGAGACAGAGGGAGACGGACAGTGGGAGGAGGGTGACAGAGGAAGGGATAAAGGGAGACGGACAGAGGGAGGAGGCTGACAGAGGGAGGGAGAAAGGGAGACAGAGGGAGACAGACAGAGGGAGGAGGCTGACAGAGGGAGGGAGAAAGGAAGAGGGAGATGGACAGTGGGAGGAGGGTGACAGAGGGAGGGAGAAAGTGAGACAGAGGGAGACGGACAGAGGGAGGAGGCTGACAGAGGGAGGGAGAAAGTGAGACAGAGGGAGACGGGACATTGGGAGGAGGCTGACAGAGGAAGGGAGAAAGGGAGACAGAGGGAGACGGATAGTGGGAGGAGGGTGACAGAGGGAGGGATAAAGGGAGACAGAGGGAGACGGACAGTGGGAGGAGGCTGACAGAGGGAGGGAGAAAGGGAGACAGAGGGAGATGGACAGTGGGAGGAGGCTGACAGAGGGAGGGAGAAAGGGAGACGGACAGAGGGAGGAGGCTGACAGAGGGAAGGAGAAAGGGAGACAGAGGGAGATCAAATCACCCTTGGGTGGTGTGGCCATGTCCGCTCGTCAGCAGGTGGACTGTGTGCATGTAGACAAGGTTTGGCAGTGAGGGAACCTCCCTTCAACCTTTGATAAACACTGGGCCATGTGTCAATCTGTGCATGAGTACATCCGTGCTGCAGGCACAAACATAACCTTACACCCAGTATACCCACCCACTGTGTTTGTCAGAACCCTGTCACAAATGGTTAATTTACCTACCTGCATTCTCAAATAGCATGGAAAAAACACCATTTGGCCACGTACAGTGCAACACGTAAGGCGGCTCTGCATGGCTTGCTACGCCCGCTCACTACATTGCTGACTGCGTTCCCAAAAGATGCATCAACTAAGATTGTGTCACACATAGGTAAAGTGTCGAAAGCTGTGGCCAAGGGACATACCCATGCACAAGTGCACTGTGAGAGGAATGCTAGCCAAATCCAACCACCCAGAGGAACTGTGCCAAATCAAAAATGAATGAAACATGGATGTCACATGTAACACAATTAACACTGTCTCTCTCACACACAGGTCAACGTCGTCGATCTCCCCCCAACACTGGGGGGGAAGACTCACAGGACCAGGCTCTGCGTGAAGAGGACCCCACCGGCAGCGACACTCTCGCCACCATGACCCAGACCAACCTGGCCCCTCTGGTGTTCAACCACCTGCAGCACCTGCGTCAGGTACAACTGTGCCAACCACCACCCCCATTCCTGCCACATCCCAGGAGACACCCAGGAGCCCTGCCCGCACACAACAACACAGCCAGTCTGTTCAGGAGGGACAAGGTGCTCCGGGCACCCAGGAGGAGGCAGGCGACACCGCAAATGCCATCCCTCAGGGGTCCCGGAGACCCGATGTGCCCACAACGGCAGGCCAGGCGCAAGTGGGCAGGGGTGGTGGGAGTGGAGGACGGCGGAGGCACGAACCTGACCAGTTGGCTCAGGAACCGGTAATGTCACACGTCAGCAACATCCTCGACTCATACCGGCGTGACGCCAGGGGCATGGTCCAGATTGCGTCCACCCTCACAGACATCAAGGGGACCCTCGAGGAGATGAAGACCCTGCAGGCCGAGCAACATGCCTGTCAACAGCGACACCAAGGATGGATGGAGGCAAGACAGGCTGAGCTCGTGGCGGTGCAAACGGACATGACCCGTGTACTCCGTCGGATCGCCGAAAACATGGGCAACCCTCCCTGTGCCACCAGGCGAAGAACATCACCACCCACAGGGAGGGATCAGGAGGAGGAGGATTCATCCGACGGAGCATCACAAGCATCGTCACGGCCTGTTTCTGAGGGTCCCCGCAGGAGGGTGGGTCGTCCACGCAAAAGACCGTGAGAGTCAGCGGAACATCACCATCTCCCAGGTCACCTGGCATGGCACCTGGCCCTCTGGCACAACAGCAGCACATCAGCAAATGACATTCTCTTCCACATGGCCTTGCTGGTCACTGTCTGACCAATGTAGACAAAGACTGTGGCATAGACTCTGATGACTTTCAATGGCATGGATACCAACTCCCCCTGTGAACTTTGGATTCTACACTCCCGCCAAGCACCTCTTGTCATCCCCCCAAACACGTGCCCCACCACAAATAAAAATCATCACAATCACCAGATGATGCCGTCATTTTGCATTATTCCACTACATGTGTGTGTTGTAAAGTCAAACCATGCCTGATTTCAGTAGTAACTCCAACCATCCATACCCTGGGGTCTGAGTCTGACACAGGACACACATGGGTCACAATGTATCATCCAAGGACGACATGTAGCACCATACTCACCCGTGATATGCCCAACCAGCTGAGGGGGTGCCCGCACAACTGTGCCTACAGACCTATTTAGAAGAGCAACAGTCATGCGCAGAGGTCAGGGATCATGTGGAGTGTCCTGGGGTGCTACTCCCAGGTATGTGTAGACACGTGGCAGAACCATGTCCTGCATGCTTGAGTCAGGTGGATGTGGAGAATGGTGGGCCGGCCAAGGTTGAATGCATGGAGATGGCACAATGGGGTGTTGGATCACAGTGCCACAAGGTTGTGTTGTGGTTGTGGGCTGCATCCTGAGTGTGTGCGTGGATTGAGAAGGTCATCCTGCAGCTGGCAGTGATCCACTCCCCCCATCTCTGTTGGACGTTGATGTGGCCTGGTCGCCGGATGTAGAAGCAGAGCTGTGCAGATGCACCCTGGATGTGGACAAGTATCATGGGATTTGTAACGCACATGTCCGTAGAGTGTATGGTAGGATTAGACACGGATGTCGTAGTTGACCTGGGGGATGGTCTCCCTCTTGCCTTGAGGTGGATGGAACTGGGGATCTTATGCATAATGCAGAGTGTGCTGCCGCATGAGGCACAGATGCTGCTGATCAGCATAGCACATGTCAGCAAGCAATCCATGATGAACACCAGCTCGTTTGCGTGGACACTGGGTGCCCTTGCTGCAGGGCCTGCAGCAGCATGAGCCATGTCAAGAAAACAATGCCACAAGTAGCACACAAAGACAAGGATCTCAGGAAGGAACTATGCAAAAGGTGTATGTCAAGGAAGGAATGTCTGGTTCAACATGGCACACACACACACAATGGATTCACATGCAGCACAGTGGCCGTCGTGGATACTGACATGCCACAATACCTACACAGCCATGGACATCATGCACAATACAGATTCTAATCCCTGACAAACAGCTTGCATCTTGCTACTCTACACATAGACTCATATGCACCATCTCTGAGAACAATGCCAGACATGCCGCATGCACAGTGGCAACAGACCACCATTGACAGAGATGAGGCACCTTGGAGGCAGAGGGACACCTTTATTACTCATGTGTGTCGGAATGCTAATGCAACTCTGTCAACACATACACAGGTCATGTGGATGAACACGTGGGACCAACACTGGCACCCCCCTTTGCACCACAGATGCTGGAAATCCATAGCACTGGCACACAAGTGACGGGTTACAGCTAAACACCCCCTGCTGCTCACGGAGAGGCTGCTATACACCATTGAGCCCCTAATGGGGAATTCACACACCATGTCAACCCGGTGCAACCCGTATGTTTCCGAGGGCAGTGTTACACACATTGATGGCTTCATCACAATCCACAATCCCATTACAGATGGCTGTCACCAAGTCTGACCATCAATTCAGGTGAATTCAGCTCCTTGTCATGTGCCCCATGGTGATTCTACATGTATGTAAAGTATCCAAACATGAACAGGAGCAGTGCACACACATTCAAAACAAATACCACTCCCAAAAAGCCGTGCTGCATCCCTTACCCTAAGGAGATTTTCAAACTTGTCCGTGCATGTAACGCTGATTCAGCACATGTTGCTGTGTTCATGAGGAATAGCAGGAGCACAACAATGCCACCAGCAGACAGCATGCGCAAGTACCTGTGGATGAGAGACACACCAGAAGTCAGCCAAAAGAAGCACATCCGCATGCATGTGCATGTACTCGACACGTATAAGGTTGTCAACATGCTAGGTGACAATGATGACTCTGGAAAAACATTCTTCTATTGCACCATCACTCGAGTGACACATCCAAACACACCTCTGAGTCACTTGGCAGACATGCAGATGGACACACACATTGCAACACATGCCACACAAGGCCCAATGCGTGCACACTCAGACACTGGAACTCACCACTAAGCAAAGAAGTTGCGTATGAGCCGACTCCGGATGTCCTCTACCGCCTCCTCCTCCTCCACATCACTTGCCTCGTGATCAAGCCCTTCATCCTCCACGGGTGGATGGTCCTGCTCATCTGGATCCAGGATGAGTGGCACAGCTTTCTCCACTGCCATGTTGTGCAGCATGCAGCACACGAGGAAGATCTTGAAGACCATCACCGGTGCATATGGGAGTGCGCCACCGGTCTTGTGGAGGCAACGGAATCGGCTCTTCAGGAGGCCAAACGTCCTCTCTATCACTCGCCTGGTCCGCCCAATGGCGTTGTTGTAGTGGTGATCGGCAGCCGTGGTGAGGTTGCGGAGAGGCGTGATCAGCCATGGCATGTTGGGATAGCCAGCGTCCCCTACATGGAAACATCATGGACAACAGTGGGTCAGGAGAAGCAGTAAGACAGGAAGATGACGTTAAATACAGGACTGCCAGAGTATACCCACCAACAATACATGCTCGTTCGTTGCGCAGCTGCAGCATCATTTCAGGCACCCTGCTACGCCTCATGATGTAGGCATCGTGTGCTGATCCTGGAAAACGAGCACAGACATGTGAAATCACCATGTTGGCAAGACACACCACAAGGGCATTAACGGAGTGGTAATGCTTGCGGTTCCTATACGCTACCTCCTGTGCCTGTGGTGGTACCAAAGCCACATGTGTTCCATCTATGGACCCAATGACATGGGGCATCCCTCCCAGGGCATAGAACTCACGCTTGACACCTGTCAACTGCTCAGGAGTTGGGAATTTTATGAACTCATCCAGGTGATCCAACATGGCCTCTAAAAAATCATGCAGAACACGGCTGAACATGGTTTGGGACATGCCACCGACATGGGCAATGGTATGTTGAAAGGTACCCGTGGCAAAGAAATGTAGGGCTGCCATCACCTTCATCTTGGGTGTCAGTGCAGTAGGATACCTGTGTAGCGGTTGGAGTTGTGGTGCCAGCCATGTCGTCAAGTCCTCAATCAAATGTTGGAGGAAGCGGTAGCGGCGTATACAGTCATGTTCCCACAGGTCAGCCAAGTCCGGAATTGGACCAAACACCTAGGGTGACAGAGGGAGGGAGAAAGTGAGACAGAGGGAGACGGACAGAGGGAGGAGGCTGACAGAGGGAGGGAGAAAGTGAGACAGAGGGAGACGGGACATTGGGAGGAGGCTGACAGAGGAAGGGAGAAAGGGAGACAGAGGGAGACGGATAGTGGGAGGAGGGTGACAGAGGGAGGGATAAAGGGAGACAGAGGGAGACGGACAGTGGGAGGAGGCTGACAGAGGGAGGGAGAAAGGGAGACAGAGGGAGATGGACAGTGGGAGGAGGCTGACAGAGGGAGGGAGAAAGGGAGACGGACAGAGGGAGGAGGCTGACAGAGGGAAGGAGAAAGGGAGACAGAGGGAGATCAAATCACCCTTGGGTGGTGTGGCCATGTCCGCTCGTCAGCAGGTGGACTGTGTGCATGTAGACAAGGTTTGGCAGTGAGGGAACCTCCCTTCAACCTTTGATAAACACTGGGCCATGTGTCAATCTGTGCATGAGTACATCCGTGCTGCAGGCACAAACATAACCTTACACCCAGTATACCCACCCACTGTGTTTGTCAGAACCCTGTCACAAATGGTTAATTTACCTACCTGCATTCTCAAATAGCATGGAAAAAACACCATTTGGCCACGTACAGTGCAACACGTAAGGCGGCTCTGCATGGCTTGCTACGCCCGCTCACTACATTGCTGACTGCGTTCCCAAAAGATGCATCAACTAAGATTGTGTCACACATAGGTAAAGTGTCGAAAGCTGTGGCCAAGGGACATACCCATGCACAAGTGCACTGTGAGAGGAATGCTAGCCAAATCCAACCACCCAGAGGAACTGTGCCAAATCAAAAATGAATGAAACATGGATGTCACATGTAACACAATTAACACTGTCTCTCTCACACACAGGTCAACGTCGTCGATCTCCCCCCAACACTGGGGGGGAAGACTCACAGGACCAGGCTCTGCGTGAAGAGGACCCCACCGGCAGCGACACTCTCGCCACCATGACCCAGACCAACCTGGCCCCTCTGGTGTTCAACCACCTGCAGCACCTGCGTCAGGTACAACTGTGCCAACCACCACCCCCATTCCTGCCACATCCCAGGAGACACCCAGGAGCCCTGCCCGCACACAACAACACAGCCAGTCTGTTCAGGAGGGACAAGGTGCTCCGGGCACCCAGGAGGAGGCAGGCGACACCGCAAATGCCATCCCTCAGGGGTCCCGGAGACCCGATGTGCCCACAACGGCAGGCCAGGCGCAAGTGGGCAGGGGTGGTGGGAGTGGAGGACGGCGGAGGCACGAACCTGACCAGTTGGCTCAGGAACCGGTAATGTCACACGTCAGCAACATCCTCGACTCATACCGGCGTGACGCCAGGGGCATGGTCCAGATTGCGTCCACCCTCACAGACATCAAGGGGACCCTCGAGGAGATGAAGACCCTGCAGGCCGAGCAACATGCCTGTCAACAGCGACACCAAGGATGGATGGAGGCAAGACAGGCTGAGCTCGTGGCGGTGCAAACGGACATGACCCGTGTACTCCGTCGGATCGCCGAAAACATGGGCAACCCTCCCTGTGCCACCAGGCGAAGAACATCACCACCCACAGGGAGGGATCAGGAGGAGGAGGATTCATCCGACGGAGCATCACAAGCATCGTCACGGCCTGTTTCTGAGGGTCCCCGCAGGAGGGTGGGTCGTCCACGCAAAAGACCGTGAGAGTCAGCGGAACATCACCATCTCCCAGGTCACCTGGCATGGCACCTGGCCCTCTGGCACAACAGCAGCACATCAGCAAATGACATTCTCTTCCACATGGCCTTGCTGGTCACTGTCTGACCAATGTAGACAAAGACTGTGGCATAGACTCTGATGACTTTCAATGGCATGGATACCAACTCCCCCTGTGAACTTTGGATTCTACACTCCCGCCAAGCACCTCTTGTCATCCCCCCAAACACGTGCCCCACCACAAATAAAAATCATCACAATCACCAGATGATGCCGTCATTTTGCATTATTCCACTACATGTGTGTGTTGTAAAGTCAAACCATGCCTGATTTCAGTAGTAACTCCAACCATCCATACCCTGGGGTCTGAGTCTGACACAGGACACACATGGGTCACAATGTATCATCCAAGGACGACATGTAGCACCATACTCACCCGTGATATGCCCAACCAGCTGAGGGGGTGCCCGCACAACTGTGCCTACAGACCTATTTAGAAGAGCAACAGTCATGCGCAGAGGTCAGGGATCATGTGGAGTGTCCTGGGGTGCTACTCCCAGGTATGTGTAGACACGTGGCAGAACCATGTCCTGCATGCTTGAGTCAGGTGGATGTGGAGAATGGTGGGCCGGCCAAGGTTGAATGCATGGAGATGGCACAATGGGGTGTTGGATCACAGTGCCACAAGGTTGTGTTGTGGTTGTGGGCTGCATCCTGAGTGTGTGCGTGGATTGAGAAGGTCATCCTGCAGCTGGCAGTGATCCACTCCCCCCATCTCTGTTGGACGTTGATGTGGCCTGGTCGCCGGATGTAGAAGCAGAGCTGTGCAGATGCACCCTGGATGTGGACAAGTATCATGGGATTTGTAACGCACATGTCCGTAGAGTGTATGGTAGGATTAGACACGGATGTCGTAGTTGACCTGGGGGATGGTCTCCCTCTTGCCTTGAGGTGGATGGAACTGGGGATCTTATGCATAATGCAGAGTGTGCTGCCGCATGAGGCACAGATGCTGCTGATCAGCATAGCACATGTCAGCAAGCAATCCATGATGAACACCAGCTCGTTTGCGTGGACACTGGGTGCCCTTGCTGCAGGGCCTGCAGCAGCATGAGCCATGTCAAGAAAACAATGCCACAAGTAGCACACAAAGACAAGGATCTCAGGAAGGAACTATGCAAAAGGTGTATGTCAAGGAAGGAATGTCTGGTTCAACATGGCACACACACACACAATGGATTCACATGCAGCACAGTGGCCGTCGTGGATACTGACATGCCACAATACCTACACAGCCATGGACATCATGCACAATACAGATTCTAATCCCTGACAAACAGCTTGCATCTTGCTACTCTACACATAGACTCATATGCACCATCTCTGAGAACAATGCCAGACATGCCGCATGCACAGTGGCAACAGACCACCATTGACAGAGATGAGGCACCTTGGAGGCAGAGGGACACCTTTATTACTCATGTGTGTCGGAATGCTAATGCAACTCTGTCAACACATACACAGGTCATGTGGATGAACACGTGGGACCAACACTGGCACCCCCCTTTGCACCACAGATGCTGGAAATCCATAGCACTGGCACACAAGTGACGGGTTACAGCTAAACACCCCCTGCTGCTCACGGAGAGGCTGCTATACACCATTGAGCCCCTAATGGGGAATTCACACACCATGTCAACCCGGTGCAACCCGTATGTTTCCGAGGGCAGTGTTACACACATTGATGGCTTCATCACAATCCACAATCCCATTACAGATGGCTGTCACCAAGTCTGACCATCAATTCAGGTGAATTCAGCTCCTTGTCATGTGCCCCATGGTGATTCTACATGTATGTAAAGTATCCAAACATGAACAGGAGCAGTGCACACACATTCAAAACAAATACCACTCCCAAAAAGCCGTGCTGCATCCCTTACCCTAAGGAGATTTTCAAACTTGTCCGTGCATGTAACGCTGATTCAGCACATGTTGCTGTGTTCATGAGGAATAGCAGGAGCACAACAATGCCACCAGCAGACAGCATGCGCAAGTACCTGTGGATGAGAGACACACCAGAAGTCAGCCAAAAGAAGCACATCCGCATGCATGTGCATGTACTCGACACGTATAAGGTTGTCAACATGCTAGGTGACAATGATGACTCTGGAAAAACATTCTTCTATTGCACCATCACTCGAGTGACACATCCAAACACACCTCTGAGTCACTTGGCAGACATGCAGATGGACACACACATTGCAACACATGCCACACAAGGCCCAATGCGTGCACACTCAGACACTGGAACTCACCACTAAGCAAAGAAGTTGCGTATGAGCCGACTCCGGATGTCCTCTACCGCCTCCTCCTCCTCCACATCACTTGCCTCGTGATCAAGCCCTTCATCCTCCACGGGTGGATGGTCCTGCTCATCTGGATCCAGGATGAGTGGCACAGCTTTCTCCACTGCCATGTTGTGCAGCATGCAGCACACGAGGAAGATCTTGAAGACCATCACCGGTGCATATGGGAGTGCGCCACCGGTCTTGTGGAGGCAACGGAATCGGCTCTTCAGGAGGCCAAACGTCCTCTCTATCACTCGCCTGGTCCGCCCAATGGCGTTGTTGTAGTGGTGATCGGCAGCCGTGGTGAGGTTGCGGAGAGGCGTGATCAGCCATGGCATGTTGGGATAGCCAGCGTCCCCTACATGGAAACATCATGGACAACAGTGGGTCAGGAGAAGCAGTAAGACAGGAAGATGACGTTAAATACAGGACTGCCAGAGTATACCCACCAACAATACATGCTCGTTCGTTGCGCAGCTGCAGCATCATTTCAGGCACCCTGCTACGCCTCATGATGTAGGCATCGTGTGCTGATCCTGGAAAACGAGCACAGACATGTGAAATCACCATGTTGGCAAGACACACCACAAGGGCATTAACGGAGTGGTAATGCTTGCGGTTCCTATACGCTACCTCCTGTGCCTGTGGTGGTACCAAAGCCACATGTGTTCCATCTATGGACCCAATGACATGGGGCATCCCTCCCAGGGCATAGAACTCACGCTTGACACCTGTCAACTGCTCAGGAGTTGGGAATTTTATGAACTCATCCAGGTGATCCAACATGGCCTCTAAAAAATCATGCAGAACACGGCTGAACATGGTTTGGGACATGCCACCGACATGGGCAATGGTATGTTGAAAGGTACCCGTGGCAAAGAAATGTAGGGCTGCCATCACCTTCATCTTGGGTGTCAGTGCAGTAGGATACCTGTGTAGCGGTTGGAGTTGTGGTGCCAGCCATGTCGTCAAGTCCTCAATCAAATGTTGGAGGAAGCGGTAGCGGCGTATACAGTCATGTTCCCACAGGTCAGCCAAGTCCGGAATTGGTCGAGGGAGAGGTGGAGCCCTGCAGTGAATTAGAAGGGACAACAAAGAGTGAGTACAGTACACCACCAATGTCAATGTACTGAGCACATGTTCAACAGGCAATACACATATGCTACATACAGAGTCAGGTCTGTGCAATATGCCCTGGACACGTATGCCAGGCAGGTGACACTCCTACCAAGAGTCAGCTACAAACGTTGATTCTCAACCTCAATATGCCATGCCATGAAACTAGCTGTGGACCAGTGTAAGTGAACAGGCAGACGCATTACAGGAGTTACAGACATCCACATATGTGCAGAAGAAGGATGTTTATTGTACAGACAGGTTGCGGAACACTAGAGGCACAGGTCACATGTCATAGAAAAAGGACAGACCACACACCTTGCCATGAAGGATTACATGTCAAGACTGATCACACATACATTGAGAGTATGCAGATATGTCCTTGTTTTGAAACTCCGTGTCGATGCATACATACACACCTTATGTCGGATTACACATGTGGGCTGGTGTGCGTAACAGTGTGCCATGCCCATCTACACACAGACACATGTTGGTTGCAGCAACTGCAGATGCATTTGACCAAACACCTACAGCAAACCTATGGGAACACATGACAAACACATGACATAGTTACAGCGTGCAATGCGGGCCTTCACATGTCAGGGGTAATATTCCGTGTACCTGGCATCAGGGGACATTTGCAGGTGTCGGTGACTGTGCCATGCCAGTGACGCATGGCTCAACAAGTCTGTACTACATGCACACATTTCAAAGGAGTGAAGGGGATGTGTGGCACATAGGGCACCATCACACATGACATGTGTACACAGCTCATCATACTTTTATTAGCTTCACACCTCAGGAGTATAGTGCCACATCACAGCCTGACCCACGTGTGCCTGTGACATGTAGTACTGCACAGACAATGCCTTGACAATGCCTTGATGTCCAGCCTTGGCCAAGTATGACAGCTCAATTCCTTTCTGTGTGCCGCCTGTCACCACTGTCAGGTGTGAAATGCACCGTACATACGCTCTGAGGGCGTGTGTAGGATCCCTATCACTGTGGGAGTGCTGGCGTATGCGTACGCCATAGTGATACGGACCGTACTCGCGTGTGTAGGGTCCCTATCACTATGGGAGTGCTGGCGTATGCGTACGCCACAGTGATACGGACCGTACACGCGTGTGTAGGGTCCCTATCACTATGGGAGTGCTGGCGTATGCGTACGCCACAGTGATACGGACCGTACACGTGTGTGTAGGGTCCCTATCACTATGGGAGTGCTGGCGTATGCGTATGCCATAGTGTTAGGTACCGACCCTACACACGCGTGTACGGTCCGTATCACTGTGGCGTACGCATACGCCAGCACTCCCATAGTGATAGGGACCCTACACACGCGTGTACGGTCCGTATCACTGTGGCGTACGCATACGCCAGCACTCCCATAGTGATAGGGACCCTACACACACGTGTACAGTCCGTATCACTGTGGCGTACGCATACGCCAGCACTCCCATAGTGATAGGGACCCTACACACGCGTGTACGGTCCGTATCACTGTGGCATACGCCAGCACTCCCATAGTGATAGGGACCCTACACACGCGTGTACGGTCCATATCACTGTGGCGTACGCATACGCCAGCACTCCCATAGTGATAGGGACCCTACACACGCATGTACGGTCCGTATCACTGTGGCGTACGCATACGCCAGCACTCCCATAGTGATAGGGACCCTACACACGTGTGTACGGTCCGTATCACTGCATTTGGGGTGCCCTAGAGCCATGGAACGGACCGTATCTGTGTGTAAATATTGAAATAACATAGGGGACACATGAGGGACAAGTATAAGGGCCTAAATGCATGCTGGTTGTCACGGAGACCCAGTTTAAAGTTTGAATTATTGCATCAGGTGGCCAGCAGAAGTCGGTTGGAAACAATATACTTTGTTGCAAAGTGGTTGTTGACATGACATCATGCTCAGTTTTTAAACCATGCAAAGCCACTCACTGGGGTAGGTTTAAAGGGATTGGAGGAAACGTAGGATGCTAATGTGACTGACCAATCACTCTGTACTCCTGTAAATGAAACAGGCCAGCAAGGCAGATATAAGGCAGCCAGGTCCCATGAGAGAGCACTTGCCTGCACATCCTTTCATTCCACAACACTGCTGCTGCTCGTGATTCCTCTGGCACCATGTCCAGGTCTGTGGAGAGGGCCCAGCCATTCACCATGGAGGAGAATATGGCGTTGGTGGATGTGATCCTCCCACAGTACACCATGCTGTATGGTCGACCAGGGGAGCAGGTGAGTGCAGACTCCACTAGCTTAGACTGTGCCCCTTTTTTGTGACTGTGACTTCTGGCATTGTGTCCCTGTGTGACAGACATGCAATGTTGTTTCGAGTGGGTCCCAGGGTGGGGAAGGCCTCATGTCTCCCATGCAGAGCATGCTGTGGTTCCTGTGTGCACTCCTCACTTGCATTGTGCTTACTGTGACAATCAATGCATGGTGCATGCCACATTCTGCCTTGCTACTCCTCCTGGGAATGTTGTTGCTACAGTCCTGATGTGATTCTGTGGTCCCCCCAGTGTGACAGGTGACAGTACCCATAGATGTGTGTTTGTTTAGTGTACCTGTGCTGTGAGTGTCCAAATGATGTGTTCGTCCCCTGGACATTGGTGTGTGTGTAAGTCCCCTGTCATGTGGGTGAGTGCATATGGGGAGTGTTGCACACCAGCTGCATGAGGGATGGATATACCCTGCCCATGTGATGTGAGCAAGGAGCAGTGCTGTGTGACTGCCGTGCTGAGCCAGCCCCACACCTGTGACACCCCCCAGTCTAGTGGCACATGGGCAGAGTGAGGTTTGTACTCGCAGTTGGCAATGGCAGGTGATTGTCCTGTGCCTGTGTGTGTCTGTGTACTCTGCTGAGGTAGCGTCAGTGGGCTGGGGCATGTGACTGCTTTGAGGTGCTGTACATAATCCTTGTGTAGCTTGTGTTGCAGGATCATTGATTGTGTGGCACCCCTCATGCCACCTGTGTACTTTGAATGCCACGTAGTGCATTTTGCCTTCCACAGTGGATTATGTCCCTATGACAAATGTGCAATGAGTTGCCTGCATACCATGGCCTGTTCAAAGAAGACAAATTGTTAATTTGTGTGTCTCTGTGTCTTTGCTCAGGTGAATTAAAGTATTCTCACTTTTCCATCCTCACAGGTAGGCGTCCATGCCAAGGGGGAGATATGGAAGCAAGCCGTCAGTGCCGTGAGGAAGATGGAGGGTCGGAAGCGGCACCTAGCCCAGGTGAGGAAACGCTGGCAGGATATCCGGTGCTGGACGAGGAGGATTGCACGGGTCCTGCTGGGGGACTCACCTGAGAGCCGGAAGAACCGTGGGCACCGGCGTCTGACCCACATCAAGAAGCGTGTGCTGGCGGTGGTCTTCCCCGACTTGGAAAGGCACTTACAGGAGAAGCAGCAGCAGGAAGGGGGTAGGTACATGTGTGTTTGTTGTGTGTCACCAGCTTTTGGAAGTGCGCAGTTGCATGGATACACTGCCAGGGTTTACATGTGCAGTGCATAACCAGTTCCCCAAAGTAAACCGGTGCTGTTCTTCCTCCCTTCCCCTCCTTGCCATGTGTTCCCTGGTCTGTGTGTAGTCACTCTTGCACAAGGTAATCTAGGCTAGCAGTTAATCCAAGTGCCCAATGCTTGCAGCATCATGTGTGGGGGTGGAGTGTAACAGGTTTTGGGACCTTGGCTGTGCCCTGGCCAGTTCAGTCATTGTGGGGTCCATGTCAGTTGGCACTGATGCTGAGTCCCAACATAGGAGTGTGTCTTTAAAGTGTACTACCTTCCAGCATGCATGTCCAATGTTGTGCCCTCTGACATGATGTCCATGAGTGGGATTAATGCATAGTGCAGGGACGGTTGCTTCAGTTGCAGTCATATCCATCCAGGACCATGGAGGTGTGTGGCCACTACCGTGCCCTGGGGCACCTTTTCCTAGGTATCATGTGTGTCATCCAACTATGTGGACATTCTCTGTGTCTTCGGCATAGGTTGGGCTCTGTGGCATTGTACCCTGGCCTCATCTGTATTGACGTAAACTGTGCTACATGTGTCCACTGTACAGTGTGACCCAATTTTGCTTGTGCATACTCACAGTGGGCAGTGCCTGTGTGTCTTGGAACGACAATCTGATGATGGTTGATTGTCAATGATATATGTGGACAGGCGCACCAGGGGTAGTTTGTGTACAATCAGGATTTAGTGCAGGCCATGTGTTTTTATCCCAGAGTAAGAGGTGTAAGTACTTCCTCTGTCTCAATCACATTGTCTCAGGTAGGGGGTGCTTTGTGCGGGAAAGGCCTACATGTCCAAATCTGAAGTCTCCCTGCTAGGTCTGGCCTGTGTGTGATGTTTGTCTGGACATACACTCAAGGTGCAGTGACCCAGTCATGTTTTGCATGTTTTAATGTATTAGCTTTGCAGCATGTGCAAAAAGTTAATAGACATGGTTCCTGCTCATCCCTTTTTTGTCAACGCTGTGTGGTACAGATGCTGTGCACGATTGTCCCCAGAGCCTGGCTCCTCTGTCCTATTTGATATCAAGGAATTTGCTGTTGGGTCATGCTCTCCATTGTTTCTCAATGGCATTATGGGTCAACCAACTGTGTGTTGCAGGGCCTACATATGTACCTTGTGTTGTAGATGTTACTCATGTTGCTTTTCAGGCTATGCACTGTGACCTATGTAGATTTGACTCATGTGACATATGTATACAGGTGTCTGATTATTTCCTGTCTCTTGACCTTGCCCACAGCATCGTCGGGGGACTCCGAGGGAGACACTGGCACGGACCGTGAGGAGGGAGCAGGCACCAGTGGCAGCAGTGCTGTCTTGTCTGGCGCATCGAGTGGCACGGAGGCTGAGGGGAGTGAGGCGGAGGACCTGTCCAGTAACACCACCGACTATGACGCTGACGGGTCCGAGGCTGATCTCCCAGAGGGGGTGGAGGCTGCTCCCACAGCTGACAGCAGCCCTCGATCTCTACCCGCCCCCTCGATTCCCATCACCGGCCTCCCACTTGCTCTGGTCCCTTCCCGCCGTGCTAGGTCACCACGTGTCTCCTTCTTGCCAGGCACCGCACCCCCTGCCCCTGTCTCCACTGCTGCCGCCAATGCCGAGTCTGTGGACATCCTGCGCCAGTTGCAGGTTGGTCAGATAGCAATGCTTAATGTCCTCCATGGCCACACATGAGTGCTCACCCAGATGGAGGCATACATGGAGGGCATCTCAGCTGCGCAGTCTGACCAACGCCAGTTGCTGAGGTCCATTGACTCGACACTGACTGCAGCAGTGGGTCTCCTGCAGCGCTACGTCCCCCCTCCTACCCCTGCACCATCCACACTTCCCACTCCCATGGTTGTCCAAAGCACACCCAGACGTACCCATGCACGCACCCCACCAGACACAGGCACCGCACCACCAGGGAAGGCCAAGCGCACACCTCCTGTCACGCACACACAGGGTGAAGTAGGCACACCCACTGGGTCGGGGGGCAAATGGAAGACACGCAGCCACAGTGGGAGTCCACATTCATCACAACCCACTACCTCCAAATCCACTCCCCTCAGCTCTCCTGGCCAGGATTCCACCAAAGAATCCTTCTTGGCCGCTCTGTCCCTGAGCCCCAAAGTGACACCACCCCGCAAGCGGTCAAAGGAGTCCCCGGTCAGGGTGGTTGAGTCCCCCCCCTGTCCACACCCTCCCCCAGTAGTGCTGCGACCCATCCCTCCGAACCCCCCCCCTCCTTGCGGCCTGTGGTTCCTTCGGGTGCAGGGGAGACGCTGGAGGACCTTGCAACCGTGTGCAGCGCCATTCTGACCTCCACCTTTGGCGCTGCCCCACCCCCTGTGGTGGAGTCCTCCGTCCCTGCACCCACAACACCTACCCTTGCCCCTCCTGTCCCTGTGGTGCCTGGTCCTTCCCCCCCACATGATGCCCCCCCCTGTGGAAGCAAAGGAGGTATGAACTGTGCAGGCAAGCTAGGGGATATGCGTCCCTATGTATCCCCCACCAGGAATTGGACTATGGACTGCCCTATGGGCCTTGTACATATTCAACTTTTAATAACAATTCTTTTTTTAATGCTGAATAAAGCTATGTTTTTTTCCCTTTGCACACTACTGCTTTTCTGGTATTGTTGTTGGTGGTGCTGCTCCATGTTTGGGGTGGGGATAATGTGTTAGGTGTCTGGCAAATGTAGTGGTGTGCTGCTCATGGGATGGACCTTGGTATCTGTGTGCCATCACAAGGTATTTGCGAAATAACTTTGTTCATGTATGCTCTTACTGCATGGTGACATTGTCCCAAGGTGTGTTCCTTCCTCTGTGGACCCTGACATCTTCCCTGCAGGGTGTTTCCTAAATGTTGTGCTGAGCTGTGTCTACATATCCTTGGTGTGTGACGGATCCGTTCTACTTTGGCCATGCATGCTGGGCAATGTCTCCACCTGCATCATTTGTGGCATCCTTGGTGGTCACTGTACTTGTGTGTGGAGTATATTGAAGTTACTTCATGTGGACATGTTCCCTTTTACACACTATGCATGTGTGTACTCCCAGCCTCACACACATGTTACGTGTTCTGCAGGGTCTTTGAGCACCTGACTGACAATTGTGGGCATTGTATCTGTGGGTACTGCACCCTTTTCTTTCCATGGGCACTGCTGGGAGGACTCTGCACCCACCCCTCCTGTGTCTGGGCACTGCTGGGAGGACTCTGCACCCACCCCTCCTGTGTCTGGACACTGCTGGGAGGACTCTGCACACACCCCTCCTGTGTCTGGGCACTGCTGGGAGGACTCTGCACCCACCCCTCCTATGTCTGGGCACTGCTGGGAGGACTCTGCACCCACCCCTCCTATGTCTGGGCACTGCTGGGAGTGATAGGCACCCACCCCTCCTATGTCTGGGCACTGCTGGGAGGACTCTGCACCCACCCCTCCTGTGTCTGGGCACTGCTGGGAGGACTCTGCACCCACCCCTCCTGTGTCTGGGCACTGCTGGGAGGACTCTGCACCCACCCCTCCTATGTCTGGGCACTGCAGGGAGGACTCTGCACCCACCCCTCCTGTGTCTGGGCACTGCTGGGAGTGATAGGCACCCACCCCTCCTATGTCTGGGCACTGCTGGGAGGACTCTGCACCCACCCCTGCTGTGTCTGGGCACTGCTGGGAGGACTCTGCACACACCCCTCCTGTGTCTGGGCACTGCTGGGAGGACTCTGCACACACCCCTCCTGTGTCTGGGCACTGCTGGGAGGACTCTGCACACACCCTTCCTATGTCTGCGCACTGCTGGGAGTGATCGGCACACACCCCTCCTGTGTCTGGGCACTGCTGGGAGGACTCTGCACACACCCCTCCTGTGTCTGGGCACTGCTGGGAGGACTCTGCACACACCCTTCCTATGTCTGGGCACTGCTGGGAGTGATAGGCACACACCCCTCCTGTGTCTGGGCACTGCTGGGAGGACTCTGCACACACCCCTCCTGTGTCTGGGCACTGCTGGGAGGACTCTGCACACACCCCTCCTATGTCTGGGCACTGCTGGGAGGACTCTGCCCACACCCCTCCTATGTCTGGGCACTGCTGGGAGTGATAGGCAGACCCCCAATGGGGTGCCGTAGGGGTACGCACCGTACCCAGGCCTTCAGGGCGTGGGTACGGTTCGTACCACGCGTACCCCTACATCACTCCAACAATGCTGGTACGGCCCGTACCCAGGCCTTTAGTACGTGGGTACGGGCCGTACCGCCATTGTTGTGGTGATGTAGTGGTGGGCGTGGTACGGCCCGTACCCACGCTCTTAAGGCCTGGGTACGGTACGTACCGGTATTGTTGTGTCACCGGTTCGCGTCAACATCCACTTCCGTTGTGGCGGACGCTTACGTTGCTGGACACGCCCCCACCCCCTCGAGGTGACCAGGTCCTGCAGGTCAGGTATGTCCAGGGCATGTGTAATTTGTGACTTGTGTGGGGGTTATGTGTCCTGCCCCTGCCCCCCCCCCCCTTTGCCCCTGGGTGTTATTCTGACCTTCTGCGGCGTCTGCGTCGGTGCCTGTAGAGCAGGTGGACTGCTATGAGGGCTGGGATGACACGTAGGTTCGGGTCCATGGCTGTCCGTCGCTTACAGGTGCTCCTTGTGCGCGTCGTCCTGATTTCCCGGCAGTTTTTGGCAGCCGGAAATTATAATCCGTGCGGGGTGACGTCGTTGCAGATCGTACTTCCTGGTTCGTGAACCGCAGCCTGAATGCGTCCCGACGTCACGTCGGAGCATTCCCGGATCACATTCTTATGTATATTTTCGTCGGTCGATCTTTTTTACGATTCGTACGGAAATGGTGTTTCCGTGGGAATCGTACTTCCATGTTTGTAATGTTTATTTCCCGGGTAGAAAACGCTCCGACCGACGGTTCGTACCCGGTTTCTCCAGGATCCGAATCGGCACCTTAGAGTCTGGTGTCGAGGAGACAGGAGCAAGCTACTAGGTAAAAGGTCATCTGTTTAGAATCGTTATTGTCTTGTGGATGGGACAATGGATCTGAAAATGGGGTATACATCAATGGGACTATTCTGAAAGATATGACAAGAGATCTGCACTGGGCAAATTTAGGAAAGGTCCTGACTAGATACTACTCTAAGGACAAACAATTAAACATTTAATTTCACCCAAAAACTCCTTCACACCAGTTCCCAAGACACAAGGAACAATCAAAATACAGATTCTTCTTGGAATAGGTAAACTCCCATCTTTCCCATGGATCACTGACATAATATCGACTACAAAAATATAGACTTACAAAAATATCGATGCCAAAATATAGAATACCAAAATATCGACTCCCTATCTCCAAACAGGAAAATACAAAAATATAGAATCCAAAATATCGTTGTAAATAATATAGTTAGTCAAAATATCGAATTTTTTAAATGTTTTAAAAGTAATGTAAAATTAATGAAATAATACATATAATTAACTGACACATACTTAAAAATACTTAAATAACATTAAAATTAATAAATAATTAATGTAAGTAAAAAAAATATTTAATACATATATATTAACGTAATATTTATTAAAAATATTAAATATTTTCTGCGTAGGATAGCGGGCGGGTAAAATTTACTATTACCACTCCAGTAAGTGCAATAGTAGGGAAAGCGTTGGATAGCGGGAGGGTAAAAATTACTATTCCCACTCCAGAGAATGCAACAGTAGAGAAAGCGTTGGATAGCGGGAGAGTAAAAATTACTATTCCCAGTCCAAAGAGTGCAACAGTAGGGAAAGCGTTGGATAGCGTAGGGGTAAAAATTACTATTCCCACTCCAGAGAGTACAAACGTAGGGAAAGCATTGGATAGCGGGAGGATAAAATTTACTATTCTCACTCCAGTGAGTGCAACAGTAGGGAAAGCGTTGGATAGTGTAGGGGTAAAAATTACTATTCCCACTCCAGAGAGTGCAACAGTAGGGAAAGCATTGGATAGCGTAGGGATAAAAATTACTATTCCCACTCCAGAGAGTGCAACAGTAGGGAAAGCGTTGGATAGCGGGAGGGTAAAATTTACTATTCCCACTCCAGTGAGTGCAACAGTAGGGAAAGCGTTGGATAGCGTAGTGGTGAAAATTACTATTCCCACTCCAGTGAGTGCAACAGTAGGGAAAGCATTGGATAGCGTAGGGGTAAAAATTACTATTCCCACTCCAGAGAGTGCAACAGTAGAGAAAGCGTTGGATAGCGTAGGGATAAAAATTACTATTCCCACTCCAGAGAGTGCAACAGTAGGGAAAGCATTGGATAGCGTAGGGATAAAAATTACTATTCCCACTCCAGTGAGTGCAACAGTAGGGAAAGCATTGGATAGCGTAGGGGTAAAAATTACTATTCCCACTCCAGCGAGTGCAACAGTAGGGAAAGCGTTGGATAGCGTAGGGATAAAAATTACTATTCCCACTCCAGAGAGTGCAACAGTAGGGAAAGCGTTGGATAGCGGGAGGGTAAAATTTACTATTCCCACTCCAGCGAGTGCAACAGTAGGGAAAGCGTTGGATAGCGTAGGGGTAAAAATTACTATTCCCACTCCAGAGAGTGCAACAGTAGGGAAAGCATTGGATAGCGTAGGGATACAAATTACTATTCCCACTCCAGAGAGTGCAACAGTAGGGAAAGCGTTGCAAAGCAGTAGGGTAAAAATTACTATTCCCACTCAAGTAAGTGCAAAAGTAGGGAAAATAATAAATTAATATTTTGTTAACAATTAATTAATTATTAATACCAAAACAAGTATTACAATAATTACCAATCACACAAGATTTAATAATTGATTATTTATAAATACCAATATATTTTTGTTTAATTAATTACCTATTAATAATTAATTAACAACCAATTGTTTTTCAATAACAAACATTAATAAATGCTAATAATACCAATTAATCATTAATTAATAATATATTGATTAACGATATACACAAATTATTTAAATAATACATTTTTTACAATTATATTACTTCCCACCCTATTCCCCTATAAACCCACAACCCGCTACAGAAGTAAAACGCTAAATTAAATTAAAGATATATTAATTAACAATATACACACATCAATTAAATAATTAATTATTTACAATTATATTACTTCCCACCATATTCCCCTATAAACACACTACCCACTACAATTATTAAATAAATACAATTAACATAATTATCAATTAAACAATTAATACAAATTAATTACCAATTAATAATAATTATTTACCAATTAATAATTAATCAACAACCAATTAATTTTCAATACCAATTAATAATTAACTAATAACAATTAAATTACTTCCCACCCTATTCCCCTATAAACCCACAACCTGCTACAGAAGTAAAACGCAAAATTAAATTAAAAATTATTAATAATTCCAATAAATTATTATTTAATGTATTATAATTAAATTACTTCCCACCCTACTCCCCTATAAACCCACAACCCGCTACGGAATTAAATTACACAAAAATAAAATAACATAAAATTAATTACTTTAAAAATATTCTAACATACATTACAATATTAATACATACTTTTAACACATATACTAACACTTAAAACACTATAAAAAATTCGATATTTTTAACAACTATATTATGACTGTCGATATTATTTACTTCTATATTATTGCAATCGATATTTCTTACCTGTTTTTCGATATTCTTCACCACTATATTTTGGTAATTCGATATTCTGTCCATTCTATATTTAAAACTCGATATTCTGTCCACTCGATATTTTTTTTTCGATATTATGTCTATTTACCCTTTCCCATCACTGAGCAAAGGAGCACATAGCTGCATGACCTTGGATTTATCATCAGGTAGGATCGCATGGTACAGAAGGCTTCTTTTCATCTCCACACAATGTCGGAATCAGAATTTTTACTAGTTAAAATACCTAATCTAATCTCCACTAAAGACAAACAACAAACTTCTCTTCTAACTAGCACATGTTATCTTGCTCCTAGAATGAAAAGCAAAACATGAAAGAAAAATGCAAGGAACATTTAATTGATCATGGAAAATCATTTGAGGCCTACTCTTATTCAAGATTACTTAAGAAATTACATGTTATTAAATGTGAATATACTGAGAAACTAAAAACTATACTTGGAAGTGCAGCTTCTGTATACGTTTTTACACCACATTAAAACATGGATTAGAATATAGATTGCCTAAATTATAATGTATATATAATCCACTCCTTGTGTCGCTCTCCTCCCATGAGTCTCCTGTGGTCAGAGGAGCCCCGCGCTGGAGTATGAGGTCCGGCTTCTATGTTGGCGATTGCTGTTGACAGGGTGTGGCCGGTTCGAGAATGGGAGTGGGTAACGATTGAGGCTCGCTGACTCAGGCTGTGGCTGTCATGACCTCAAACATAGTTTTGGGGCTCCCATGGACCTACCACTGCCTGCTATTGTTCTGGGCTATTTTCCGGAGGAAACAAGGAATGCCAGGCCGCGGGATAAAGAAAATGGCCGCAGCCAGAACAGGTGTGGCAATAGGACTCCCTCCCTCCGTTAGTTCTCTGGAAGACCCTGGTAAGGAGATGTAGGGGGGTAAGAAACCTGAAGGAATTTCTGGCAGGGGCAAATCCAAGCCAAATAGCTTGGATAGTGAATCTAAATATAGTAAACGATCTGGAAAGGCAGACTTGCCCAGTGACGCTAAGGGGTCTCAACCACTAATCCCTGCCTTATTTGCGGTCAGCAGCAAAGCCCCCACTGTGGATAATGGAGGACTGAATCTGGCAAGTGGGTCGGGGAGTAAGGCAGATAACCCGCTGGGAAGGGGGAAGGTAAAAATACCCCTCTCTGTACACCTGAGGCAAGTGGAAGTCTCAAATAGTGGTGCTACTCAACATAGTGAAAAATTACCCCAAAATAGTGAGCCTAATTTAATGTTAAAGCTGGGGGAGGACACGTTATCGGGCTGTGCGTTTATCTTGGCCATAGCTTGTGACGGAGATACTGTAAATGGAAACAGTGACCACGGTCTTAAAAACCAAAGACAGATGATTGAATTACACTCACAATCTCAGTTGATGGGACAATCAGTGATTACCGGTCACATGGAGATCCAAGCAGCCAGAGCCACAGGGGGCGAACCCGAAATCCTCGTGACAAGAGGTCAGAGCTGGTACTTTAATGGGAAGCAGCCAATAACCATGGTTAAATCTCCCGATATTGAAGAGAATTTAATTTTGCTCACGAATGATTCAGATCTCTCCAACATGGAGAATTTGTCATCTTCTTTAAGTGATGAACTGGTTGCCTATTCTTCCTCCAGTGATGCTCTTGATAATGCTACTTGTTTAGCACAGCGCAAACTATCAGGGAAGGGAGAAATGGGAAAATAAAAGAAGGGGAGGCTGTGGTGAAGACTCCGATAGGAGTAGGAAGGATGCCTCTATGGAGAATCTAAGATGGGACTACTCGTCAACCCAGCTGGTATTCTCGACAGAGAAACCTGGGGGAGCTCCAAAAGAACTCAATGATATGGCAGGGGGTATCTCCTTAGAACCATCTACCATTGAAGGCTCGCTGGCTGTAATTTTCTAAACGATAAAACACAAAATAATTGCCCGGAACTATAAAGAAAATAAATAAGACATGCTTGGAACACGTCCCACGCCAGTATTACTATATGCAGACGATGCTGTCCTTATTTCTAGGACAGCTAACGGGCTGCGACTCCTAATAGATAATTTTGTATCTTACATGTCCGAAAAAGATCTACAGCTAAACTTAAAGAAAACATTTGTTATGACATGTGGGAGTAACCGATCTAAGAATAGACAACACCATGTGGGCGGGGTTTCCATTAATAGAGTCTTATCTTTCTCATACCTGGGGATGCTTTTTAATAGGAATGGTTCATGGAACACACATATTGAATCATCCAATATGACATTTTTAAGAATCACGGAGAGTATTTTTAGATTCTCCACAAAACTAGGAAATAAACCTACCCGTGAAATTCTAACTTTGTACCGGAGTAAATGTGTCTCAGGGGTCTGCTATGGGGCTACAATCTGGAGGAGAGCTAACACCGCCTCCCTACAAACCCAAGAAACAACTTTTTTAAAAGATTGTTGGCAGTCCCTAAGGCTACAGCTAACTATATAGTCCACAAAGAATTGTCGGCCCCATATCTTAGTGATACGATAAATATGGCTGGCCTGACATTCTGGAGAGGGATATGGGCAATGGAGGAAACAAAATTTACTCAAGATATAATAATGGATTGATTGACCCTAGACCACAGCCGGAAAATGCCATGGTTGGAGCACATTTTTAATCTGTTAACACGCTGCAAAGTAGAAATTGATAAAAGGAACCCGACATCTATTTTAGAGCTCAGTAAAAGCGACCTGAAGCTCAAATATCTAAACGTTATGGAAAACGAAAGGAACAGGGTCGCCATCAATAAATCTAGTGTTGTCTCTTATTGCGAACGTCCACTCACGATGACTTTACAACCTTATCTAACGCTGGTAAGAAACATCCAACATAGATTTTATCTAACCAGATTAAGGATGGGGACATTACATTTTTTATTTGCATTCCGAAAAATGGAAAAATGGGGTCATAAATTACCAAATTGCCCGTGTGACGGTAAAACAACACACTCCACGTTGCATTTTATTCTGTTTTGTAGTTTTTATGGAGATATCCGGAAATCAATTTTAAAGCCCCTTTTTTTATCGAATAGGCTTTATAATTACAAACAAGCTTTTAATTTTATTTGTAGTTTGGAAAACTTGAAAATTATAAACTCTGTGATCCGATATGTGCAACTTGCTATTAAAAAAAGAAAGGACTACACATATTTGTATGCACTATTATATGAAAAAATGGATGAAAACTGTTACATTCCCCAATTTTATTATTTACAATGAAATTAAAATGTACTTGTACTTTATTTAAACTCATGTACTTATGACTTCTTATACTGACAAGACAATGTACTAAGATAAGACACTGCACTATGCACTTTACGTATCCTTTTGCACTAAATAAGCACCACCACTTTTAATTAGAATGAATAATTTTGTCAAATTGTATGTGTAATAACTTGAATTGCTTATAATCCCTAATGGCTGCCTCATAATAGCTCCATGTTTCTTTTATATATTGTGTATGTATCAGGATTAAGCTCTGTTATATCTTAACCTGTATAAACACAATTTGCCATTTTCATGATTTTAATTATGATGTAATGTAGGAATGATTTTCCTTGAATAATATGCTTTTATGGTGATTTACTTGCACTGAATAAAGCTGAATTTGAATTTGAAATAAGACATGCTCTGATATTACTGGCAGAATAACTGTGGTGGAGGAACGGACGGAGTGTCTTGAGCTTGACATCAATGCTCTTAAAATACAGAAATCCTCACAGTAAGCCGCCATGGCTGATGTCCTCTGGAAGCTGGAGGATCAACAAAACACACAGAGAAAAAATAACTTGAGAGTTCTGGGGATGCCTGAGGGAGTGAAAGGCTGGACGTAAGAGCCTATATAGTTAAACTATTAAGGGGCACCTTCCCGGAAAAAACAAAGTGGAATTGGGAGGCAGAAATTCAATGTGCCTACAGATTCCCCCTGGATGCTGAAGAAGACTCAGCCCAATGAATTAGAGAGACCCAGGGCTATTCTGGTCTATTTTGGGAATTTCTTGCTGCGTCAAGAACTAATTGATCAAGCTCGCCCTAATTAGAAAAAGGAATTTGAGGGTGTCACATTTTTTGTTAGACCGGATTTTGCACATGCCGCAGTAGAGAGGCAATGGCGGTTGCGACAACTCTTCAACCCGTTTCAGAAAATTGGGACCAAGGTATACCTCCAAAATCCTGCCCATTTGAAAGTGGTATATAAGGGGCATACCTGTAGTTTTACGTCTGAGATTGTAGCCCAGGAATATCTAAAGGAAATTAGTGGTGGGCTGGCCCCAAGCCTGTAGGAAAATAACTAGAGGTCGTAAAGGCAGCCCGGGGTAAAACTGAGATGAGTTAACAGTTAGTTAAGTCAGTTAAAAGGGGCTATTGAGCCCAACGTTTGATAACACTTGGAGAAAGTTACCCACTATGGTTATCCTTGGGCTTTTTCTGGTTTGTTTATTTCTTATCTTGGGGGGACACGGCAGTGGAGCAACCAGGGAAGCTTGCTTCCATGGGTGCTATCATTCAAAGGGTACAGAGACACAATAAGAAAAGGGGAATGGTAAATTTATTGGTTGACCAGCGTCCAGATATTATGGGTGGTGATTCTAAGAAGGAGTTAGAAGTAGGGAGGACATGAGTAAATTGAGAATTGCCACCGTGAATATTTGTGGGCTTAATGATAAAAAGAAGAGGACTAAAGTGGCTTTTGAATTACAAGTTTTAGAGGCTATTATCTGTCTCCAGGAGACACATATTGAGGGATCCCAATTGTCACTGTTTGATTCGTTAGGGTTTAAACCAGTTGGTGGTACTCTTCAAGGTACTCTGACATGTGGGTTTATTCTGAAGCTCTTTACACTTCTTTACACAAACGCATTCAGAGAGATATGGACGATGGGGTATTACAGAGTTTTGCTCTGATGCAAGAAGATTTACCTTGTGTTCTGTATATGGGTCCATTTTAGACAATCCCGGGTTATTTGACTGAATTAGTATCATGGCCGTCACCTATAGTTTTCTGCGGGGACTTAAATATTATTCTATCAACTAGCTGCTCTTGCGAGGAGCATTATAAGTATTGTGGAAGGAAGCCAAAGGTATTTCTGTCTCGTAGAGGGCTCTGTTAAGATCATATGCTGATGGATGTTTGGCAGATAAAGAGACCTATGGAACACAGTTATACTTTTTTTCTTTTCTACATCAGTCACACGCTCGGTTAGATTTTTCTTTTGTATCACAATCTGTCATTCAAGACTGTAATATTGAAATCTAACCCGGGGTCATGTCTGATCATATTTCCCTTGTGTTGGTGTTAAAGAAGGGAACTCATTGGAGTTTTGAGCGAGCGTTATTAATTAATAGTGACTATGTCACATGAGAAAATGGATACTGATATTCCTTAGGTACAACTTGAGGAGCGCATCTGTGGAAGTTGTCTGGGGCACTCTGAAAGCTGGGAATCGGGGGTAGACCTTACAATTTACTTTAAGCAGGAGAAAAGAGGAAAAACAGAGAATGCAGGAGCTATACTCTACACTAGCCATGGAAGAAAGGAAACTAATAGTTGCAACTCAACAGAAAAATCACATTCAAGAGGCCTAACTGGGGGTAACTTTGGCAAAAGCTGTCATTAATGAGATTACCACAGCAAAAATAGAAGATAATTATACAGTGTGGAGGGAGAAAGACTATGAATGTAGTGAGCAAATTGGTCATATTCTTGCCACCAGGGTGAGGCAGAAGGGCGGTCAAAATGAAGTTTGAGAAATACGAGATCCCGTACAAGGTATGATTTCTGACCCGGTAGGAATAAGGATGGCTTTTAAAAGATACCATCAATCCTTGTATTTGGAAACTAGCAAGGCTTAGGCCATGGCTATAGGATGCTTTTTAGATTCGATACAACTCCTGAGATTTTGTGAAGGAGAACGTCAGGGTCTAGAGGGGGCTCCTACTTGGGAAGAGATCTTAGCGGCTGTCACTTCTCTTGCAGCAGGTTAAGCAGCTGGCATTGATGGCATCCCGGTAGAATTCTATAGGGGATTTGCACCAGAATTGCGGGACTGTCTAACCATCCTGTTTGCACATATCTTTAAAGGAAACAACCCTCTGGTTCTTGGTCTCAGGCAAATATTGTGGTCTTTCCTAAGAAGAACATCTGGCAACAGAACTTGAGTCCTACAGACCGATCACCCTGATTAATGGGAACTCTAAGATATATTCGAAAGTTCTTGCCTCTCATTTGTCCCCAACTATTAGTAACATAGTGTCCGGACAGCAATACAGGTTTATACCCGGGAGAGGCACTACGGATCATATCAGAAGAGTAATCTCTATGTTCAATGCTGCCCAGGTAGCGGGAGACCCCATGGCTTTGATTCAGTTGGATGCAGAGAAAGCTTTTGATAAGGTCTGTTGGCACTATCTGCAGATGGAGAGGGTAAACATTGGGCCCGAATTCTTGTTTGGCATCAAAACTCTATACTTTTATCCAGAAGCTAGAGTGTTTGTTGCAGGGGAGCTCTCTAAGTCGTGTGAGATCTCGAGGGGGCTAGGCAGGGCTGACCCTGCTCCCCACTCTTATTTACTTTGTACATAGACACATTTAAACGTAGGCTTTAGCAAAATATCTGCATTCTCCTTATGGTTTTTAGTGGTTGGGATACCAAAAATCTAGCTTATGCAGATGACATAGCCTTAGTTACACCGGAACGGTCCATAGCTCTTGCTGAGATAGAGAAAGAGGCGAGTGAGTTTGGGCTGATTTCGGGCTATTCGTTAAACAAGGAAAAAACTGTGATTTTGGTTCATAGTGGGATTACCCTGGAGGATGTTTGTGTAGCCACAAGTGTGGTATATTTGGGAATCACTATTGCCCACGATTTGGACATTATCGTTAAACAAAATCTTGAGCCCTTTATTGAAATGTCAAAAAGAGAATTATGTAGGTTAAATAACCTACATTTATCCTTGGTAGGGAGGTGTAACATAATTAAAATACTTTTTCCCCCAAAATCCTTTATTGTTTGCATGCTATCCCTTTAGAGATAGGACATTTGTGGTTTAAGAAACTGGAAGAGTGGGTGTCTCGATTTGTCTGGGCATATGCTAAACCAAGAAGGGCCCTACAATTTCTGACACTTCCTAGAGATAGAGGCGGTGGAGGTTACCAACTGTTAAATTATATTATTGGGCTACCATACTGCAACATTTTTTGGTTTTACTGCAAGACAAACCACCCACACAAGTAGAAGTTGAGTACTTCCCCTCCCCTTCTGAGTTATTGATAGGCGAGGGGGCTTGGGGAAATCTATGGAGACAAATTGAACTCAATTATTTTAAGAGAGTCTATTTTAATATCTTATTGAATGCTTTTAAAGTTTGGTCAATGGATCGTAAATTAATGGGATTAGGGAAACGTAATTTTTATACTCCATTAAGTAATAATGGGAACCTTCCAGAGATCTTTGCCGACCAGTATATCCTACCCTGGGTAAAAGCTGGCTGAAATAAGGTTGTTATTTTCTTCTCTCCTAGGGGTATAATGTACTTTAAAGACATTTGATATTAGCCAAAAAGATTTTTTTAAGTACCTTCAGGTAAGGGATTTTTTAACTCGTAAGGGAGGTGGGCCTATGGGATTCCAAAGATGTGATCTGATGGACATATTGGTAGATGGGCGTAAACCCCCTTTTGGAGGTATTTATACCCTCCTTAATAAATGGATAAAAGATGATGTAGATAGACACTCTTTGAAATGGCAAGAGCAGTTGGCTATCCCTGAATCGAGCTTTCTGGATTCCTTTTCTTTGGCTCAATCTGCTTTATTATCCTCGAAGCTGCAAGTACAGTATTATAAAACGTGTTCTAATCTTTTACTATACTCCTAGTAGGATTATTAAATGGGGGGATGGTAAGGGTCCCTGATGCCCCAGATGTCAACTTAGGGGGCGGATAGTGTACATATTTTTGCTACCTGTCAAGCATTAACAACTATTAAATCCGTTATTACAGAGTTTTTTAATGAAAAAATAAATATGAGGGTTTCTTTGACACCTGCTGTGATACTTTTGGGAGCATCAGAAGGGGAGACGCTGGTGGGGGGCAGAGCGCTCCAATTTAATTCCATGACTATTTTCTGACTATGTATAACATTAGCTTGTTGGATAATAACCCACCTGTTTTTGAACAATGGCTAGCCTGGGTTCTTGCAGTTTGTATTTTGGATGAAGCAATGTATTCGAGGAAAGGGGCCCGGGGTAAAAGGAAGGACCTTCTGAGGTGGGCACTGCTACTTGATTGGATAGAATCGCGGGGATGAGTCCCTGATGAAAGGTAGACCGGTTTGTGGAATATTTAGATAACATGATGAGAGGTGAAGGTTATGCACGATGCACTTTGGTTATGTGACTGGACTTTATGTATGGACTCTGGACGTGGCTTTATGTATTCCCCTTGCTTGTAATTATTTATGAATTGATGTTTAGTACTGTGGTTTCTTAATGTAATTTTGATAAATTGTGTAGCAGGTGCGGGATGGGGATTTCAGGGTAAAATTATGGTCTCTTTGTATTACATGGATTATTGAAATGAACTTGATAATAATAAAAAAATATATAAATAATATCCACTCCTCCAAGACCATAACTACCCATGTCTATCAGCACTGATTTAAACCTTGTGATAGTGATTGAATTAGCATGGACGGAGTAGAATACCATATTGCCACATGCTAAAAATTTGAGATTAGCAACTAAACCACAGCCACATAAAATCGTTATTCAGATTTATACAAAAAATTCATAAAAGCAAGAAAGAACAAATAATCATATGTTTTACCAAACAGAACTATATAAAAAAAAACGTTTCAATGCATAATTACAGTGCCAGATTATAGTGCCAATGTTGTGGTGTAGATACAGTTAAAAATACATACGTTTAAAAAGTTTCCTTTCACATGGTTAAAAACTCCTTATCAAACAACTCATTAGGTTAAAATCATTCCACAGATGTCTGGAACTCTACCGTGCAAAATAAAGCAAAGGGTCATAAGACCAAATACACATAAACATTTTTAGGTCTGGAACATACAATACATGATTTACACTATAAGATACCATCAATAATGCAATTTGAACACGAAGATTAAACAGTCCAATCCATATTACAGCTTTCTTCATAACACTGGGTCAATGCTTTATGCCTTTGTACAGCCTTCTTTATAGAGGTCAGAATAGTGCAACATGCATAAAGATCTGACAGATTTTGAAAACATTTGAAGGCCTCCTGATTTTTACAAGACAGCATGAGTGGAGTGTTGTTGGTCTGGCCTTTCTATTGCACCTTGGTAAATTCACTGGCCACAACTCTGATTTAGGGAATACGACTAGATGGTGGAGCAAGTCTAAGTGTAGTCTAGTTAGCAAAAATCTATCCTGAGTGATATTCACATTTACCAGGTAACCTTGTATCCCCTGTTGTATTGGGCCAAGCAATAACTCTCCACTGTGGACTTAGACCTATTCCGAGACTCTCTGGGCCCGATTCACAGAATTAACTTAAGACAAAATCCTAAACGTACTACTTTTGGTATTCCCAGAATGCACTTACTACTTTTGGTATTCGCAGAATGCACTTACTACTTTTGGTATTCACAGAATGGATTTACGAGTATTAACTTTATGTCCACACTCGGGCCGGAAATTCCAGCCCGGAGGCGGAGCTTCTGGCCCGGAGGCGGGGCTTCCGGCCCGGAGGCGGAGCTTCTGGCCCAGAGGCGGAGCTTCTGGCCCGGAGGTGGAGATTTCGGCCATGGCTAAATCTCCGCCACCGGCCGGAATCTCCGCCACTGGCCGGAATCCCCACCTCCAGGACGGAAGCTCCGCCTCTGGGCCGGAATTTCCAGCCGGAGTGCGGACGTAAAGTTAGTAGTCGTAAATCCATTCTGTGAATACCAAAAGTAGTAAGTGCATTCTGTGAATACCAAAAGTAGTAAGTGCATTCTGTGAATACCAAAAGTAGTAAGTTTAGGATTTTGTCTTAGTTAATTCTGTGAATCGGGCCCTCTGTATGCCTCCATTTCCCCTCAGAAAACAGTTCTCAATTCCTTTTTGCTGAATTGCATAATACTAGTTGGATACAAGACGCTAAAACTTCCTCCAATTCCTGTAGAAGACCATTTACGTACAGAATCCATAGTATTTTTTCAGAATGTTCAAGTTCCAGGCAGTACCTTATGATATCTGTAGTACACTTAGGGGGGTGATTATGATGGCGGGCGGACCACCACCGCCGGGCCGGCAGTGGCGATCCGCCCGCCATCTTAACCTGATTTATGGCCGGGGTATCACAGTGGACACAAAGAGCGTCTGCCGCTTTTCAACCGGTCGACAATCGTTCGTTCCGATTGCCAGCCGGCCGGAATTGGGCCTCAATATAGAGGTGGTGCCTAGCATGCACCGCCATCCAGATTAGGATGGGTGTGAATCAAGGCCTTTCCATGGCGGTGATGCCGCCATGGAAAGGCTGGTGGGTATTCACTTTGGGGGCCCATTGCAGCACCCGGGGGTCGGGCTGCACGTCATTGCCAAGCACAAGGAGGCAGGCACCGTGCGGTGCCTGCCACGTTGTGCATGACAATGCACAACATGCCTTTTCACCATTGTTGGAAGTGCGGAATGCGACCGCCAGGATGGCGGTCGCATCCTAATTTGCGGTGCGGGCCTGCCTTACATCTGTCGGCCGGTTCCAGCACTGCGAGGGTGGCGGGTGGACTAAAGTCTGCCCGCCATCCTAATGGGCCCCTAAGTGCCAGGTTTACTCCAAATACTATGGCATTTAGTCAAAGTGCTAAGATTGATGGAATCTTCTATGTGCATGATTGCAAGTTTTTTATGGATAATGTAGCCAGAGGTCGAACTTGGGACTGGCAAAAGCCTATGTAGGAAAATGTTCTCCTATATCTGGATCAAATAACAATTTGTCTTGCTCCAGACCAGGGCCCCGTATAGTGTAACTGGGAGACATTTGCTTTTATACACTATCACAAGTTCTCTTATGGGTTTACTGCCTAACTTATTGGCAAATCTAAAAACTGCATATGTAGCCCTGATGAATTTTAAATTGGCAGTTTTGAGATGTGGTACCCAATATCCTCTCTGAGAGAACAATATGTCCAGATATAGAAAAGTCTTCACTTGTTCTAGCGTTTGTCTTGCAGCATATTGTCTCTTTCACCTTTTTCTTCCTCGGCCACAGACCATCCTGTATGTTTTGGGTCAATTAAGTTTTATGTCTCTACCTTTCATGAAAGTTACAAAATTATTTATAAATAACTGGAAGACATTTGCCATCCTAGACAGCAACACCACATCATCAGTTTATAGTAAAATAGGAGTAACACGGGTGCCCACTCTAAGCACATCTGCTTTTACTCTCTGTATGCGGTCATCCACTCCGTTAATGTATAGTGAAAATAAAAATGGTTCGAAGTCACATCCCTGGCTAATTCCTCGTGTGACCCAGAGTTTTTCTGTGCACTCCCTATTCTTTCCTGAGCATATGCAGGCTGTTAAAGATGCATACAGCTGTGAGAGACGGCATATAATATCTACTGGATCACACATATTGGCTAATGTTTGCCACTGTTTTGTGTAGTTCCCCAGGTCAAATACGCTACTCAGGTCTGCAAAGCAGAGATGAATGTGCCTCTCATGTGCCATTGTAAATTCTCTAATTATTAGGTGCAAGTTGATGCCCTGCTCCACGTTGCCAATTTCTTTTCTACACCCATATTGAGAGTCTGTCCAGTTCCAGTTTAGAAATACATTTATTTAGACCGTGGATCTTTAAACAACATAAAAACATATTACAATACATATTTTAAAACATACAATACAAATTTCAATGACACCTCACTGCCTCACTCCAACAGCTCACAAATTTGCCATGCATAAAAAGCACCCATAATATTCTCGATGATGAAAATCTGTCTAAAGATATATGTCTTAAAACTAGTGCTACAACCTAAAAAGTTTACTTGGAGCAATGTCCGTCTTTACTTCCTGGCTAATTCTTATCCAACCGTCTCTGTTTCCAGCAAGGACCTTTTTATCGCCTTAATATATTTTGCAATAGCAATTGCTATATCAAGGTACTCAGTTACACCGTATTTTTAAAAAATGGTAGGTCGTAAAAAGAATTTCCGCTGAAGCAAGAATTTTTGACAGTCCAATATAATATGTAAACTGCCACGCTTTGTACCCAATCCACAGAAGCATTTGCCATCAGATTGTACCATTACTGATTTTCTACTTACATGTGATACACAATGATTGATGCCTATTCTCCATCTGAGCACTTCAGCTCTAAGGCCGGGGTTGGGTAGTGTATCCAGGTAGGGGTACCAAATTTCATTCTCCCAGCTATTCATCATATAATGAACATATTCTCTCTTTCTCAGGTACATCAGATCTTCTAGCCTGGATACTTCATTCCCTATTGTTCTGAGCTCACCATTCGTAGCTTCTACCAAGAGGGATGGCTGGTCGAATTTCACTGTTAGGTTTTTACAGACTGAGAACAATTTCATTCTGACCTCATTGGCCCATTTTAAGTCACTATGCAAGGTCTCATCCTTTCACCATTGTGATACTTTTGTGACTTCCTCAGATCCCAATCTTTTCCAAAATCTTAGAAGGGCCACTTGCACCTTTACGTTCCATGATGTCAGGCCTAGTTCCAATCTAATTGCCTGGATCATAGAGGAGCCCGGTAATGACATCAATGGTTTTATGCATTTCCCTTCCTCAATGTCCCAACAAGTCTTCCCACTTAGGCACAAGACTTCAGCTCCGTACTGCACTTGTGGGGGTATCTTTGCCTTATAAGCTTTCAATAGTGGTCTGTGGGACATATCCCCATACATTTGGGTAAATTTTCTCAACCCACACCCTTATGTATGGGCTTTGGCATTCTGGGCCGCCAAATGCATGTCCCATTTTAGAGACTTTTTAAACAAGATGCCGAGATATCTATACTCGTTTACCTTTTCCAATTTGGTGGGGCCCAGATTCCAGTTAAAACTCTGGGCTTTTTTCCCAAAGCATAAGATTTTAGTTCTTGAGTCTGTCAGTATATGGTTTTCCTGGGCACAGGATTCTAGCCTACCTAGTTTCACCTTTCCCATAATTTTCATTAGAGGAATCTAAAAAGGGATATTAGGCAATAACATCGAGCATTGCCTCTAGTCCCCTTTTTAGGTCTCGCCTACACAGCGCGCATGCGCTGCGTAGGCAAAAGACCTTTAGCAATCGCTACGGCTTTTCAGCCAAAAATGTGCACGCGTTCCATTGCTTTCAATGGCAACGCGTGCATGTTTGGAGATTCACTTGCGGGAGCGAGCGGCGCCATATGGTAGCAATTATTGCTCCTGGCGCTGCTCGCTCCCGCAAGTGAAACGCTTTCACTTTTGCCGACACTTTTTCTTTTACTTTTAGAGCGCGCGCTTATTTCAGATGCTACTTTTTTCTTTGTTTTTCAGGAGTCTACCATAGATTAGGTTAATAAACATACCTGTTATGTTGGTGGGTAAGTATGAACATGATTTGTTGGTGGTGGGTGTTATTGAATGGTATGATTGTCAACTGCTGGCTAATATTGTGTATATTGGATTTACGAGTTCTGCCAGACGTTGAGACTAGTGCATGTGGTAATACTAGAGGTCAGTGAATGTGTAATTGAGATGTACGGGGGGACGACATAAAGAAGGGACACATAATATGAAATGCACATTAGCCATCAGCCATATTCGAGACAACTGGTGTTGACCATAGGGTATACATAAATCAAAAGACACCTCTTTTGGATTTGTGCTGAAAAGACTTTTTAGATTGTGCCTGGAACCCCTTGCTCTTTCCTGGGTCAACCTTCGCTTTTCGTCTTACAGTGTAAATGATTGTATTCCGTGTTTTCACCAGCACAGTAGCAAGGCAGTTCTCAGATTGTTATAGACACGTCACTACTGCTCACATTACTCGTTACTTTTAGCAAGGTACTTGTGATATTGCTGTTGAGTTTCAATATCTTTCTCTTGTTTCTTCCAGATACAATGGCTGTTCCACCATGTTATGCTGACCTTGGCAAGTGTGCCAGAAATATGTTCAACAAGAGATATGGTAAGTTTCGATCTTCTAATAAATGCATGATTTTGAACGAGGAGCACACCATTTAACAATCTCAGCATGCAACGATGTTGGAGGACACTCTCCGGAAACGTGACCTATTAAAGAGCATAGTCATTTTGGAAGAAATGACAAAACGAGGCAGTTCAACAGTTTTGTGCAATGCTTCATTGGGTTTTGGACGAGGTCTATGTTGGCAGGTTGTCACTCAAGGGCTGTTGGTACATTGTATATAGGAGAGGGTTTCGGCATTTCTTTTGAACTTTAGATTGCATAAGTGTACAATATTTTGTTTTAATAGAGTAAGGTTCAGTGTGCCATGTCACTCGGCAAGTTTTTTGTGTGGCTGCATATCTTCAGCATGTCATATGTGTGTATTATTACAACTTTAGGATGGGTGTGTGGTGTTGCGGTTATTGAGGGCCTCAGGCACTGGCTGGGGCATTGTAGCAGCTAGTTTCCGGGCACTAGATTAAAGCTCGACGAGCTGATGAGTGCTAAAACTTGAAAGTATGCTCTACACCTGATAGGGAGCTAAGGAAAATGAGGATTTCCACAGTGACCTGAATTTTCCAGTGAGGACTTCGAGTTCCCCTATAATTGCTGCAGAACATCTGGCATTCTTCACTTCTGGCAAGCATTAAAATGTGTGCTAATATGTCCTAGTTCCTTTAGTCCCATGCGTAGGATGTTCAGTATCAATGGGCTGATCCTTGGTTGGTGCATTAATAATTAGAGCGGGCATAGCATGGGCATTACTCCTGCACTTTGTCAGCCTCAGTACACCTCGTCCATTTTCTATACATTGTGAACGTGTACTTCATCAGTACTCCCCTAAACAACTGGTAATCCCACTTACCCACCCCCACACGGTCTTTTCCCCAGCCTCTTCTGTTACTTGTACTATAAATCACACATTCACCCAAATATATCACTGAATGAGACTTGATCCGGAAATGTTTTAGTATAGGAATTAAATATACTCTATCAAATGTATCTTGCAAGTGAAAGGTGGGGGGGGTCATCTGTGGGAGCTGTTGTATCAATCTGAAAGAACGTTAAATAAGGGAAGTGCCTAATTCTTATAATGGCCTGCAGGTTCTGTAAATCAAGCACAACCAGCCCATTGGAAAAGAGTGAGGTTTGAGAACCACACCAGGAGTTACAGCGAGGATTGGAACATTCCCCTTCCAAACACTAAACAGACAGGCCTTGCTCGGTTGAGACACTGCAACCATCTGGACTCGGAGGATGCTCTCAAGACCAAGAGCCAGCAATGCAGTTTCTTTGGAAATGGACACCCCTAAGCACAGAACAGTTGCTCCATTGTAGAATGAACCTGAAGAACTTCAAGGCCAAGTATGCCTGCCAGTTTGGCCAAGTATGCCTGCCAGTTTATGGCACTATTTCACAGACTTGGACAATCTGCTTTCTTGGTGTCTATCCTTGGCATACAGACCCTTCTGCTCTCCCTCCACTTTCACACTCTCTCTTGCACCAGTACTTGTGCTCTCACATAGCTGAGGTCTCTCCCCTAAACACCCACCCTGCCAGGGTTGGTGCAGCCCCCCACATTGTCCCACCAGTTACAGAAGCCAACCTGTGGCCCCTCCTCCCCGGAGGTGCTACACATTTATATCCAGGAAGAAATTAAACATTCAAGGGACTTTCTGTCTCTGAAGCATTTTGCCCTTTGAGTCACACTTTTCTTACCTTGACATGCCTCAGTGGGAGTAAAAACACTTTCTGGACGGACCCACGGAGGGTTAGTTCCACTTGAAGTGCCCTATCAACATATTTATAATCCTTTTTGTTTTCACACATTGTACTGCCCATATTCTCCCTGATTGCCCAGACCTCGGTGGAATGAAGACATCCAGTTCTTTCACCTCTCATATAATTTTTGATTGCATTTGTGTGCGGGTATAAGGCTTATAAGGTCCCAAAGGCTATGCCAATGCTTGTTAAATATAGGTACGGTAATACTATCACGGCAGTATTTGGGGAAGGGATCTTTTACTGCCGCATTACAGATGTGGGTTAGTATTGGCACCCGTAGCGGTGTGTGATTTTTGAATGCATCGACTGGGACCCCATCTGTTCCCGGGGATTTTCCAAGCGCACTACTTTTTAGAGCTACTCTTACTTCTTCTATACTTATCGGCTTCAGGGGTTCAAAGCCAGCTACATCGGGGTATCCTGCGTTATACCAATGTCTACCTTTTTTTGGTTAAAAATCCCTTTAAAATGTGTAATCCAGGCTCTCGGTGCAGATGGCACCTCCGTGGTTGGCATGCGGTTCTCTTTAAGGTCAGGGTACGATTTTCCAGAACAAGATACAGTCACCAGTATCTGCTGCGTGTTCGACATTTGCCCATGCCTGGTCCTGGAGTTGCTTTTTCCTTGTGAATAACACTGACTTGTAATTCCTTCTTAGCTCTATAAACTTTTTCCTCTTTCTCAGGCTTACAGGCAGTGCTTTTCTTAAGAGCTGATTCGCTCTGGTACAGTAAGAATTAAACCACCTGTGATCCTATCTTGTTTTACCTGGTTCCTTTGCCGGGATTTTCAAGTTGTCAGCAATTGCTGCTACTATAGTATAAAATGCCTCCAGCAACCTTTTATAGTTTGCCCCATTCAGTACCTGTAACAAAAGCTTCCCAGTTCTCCTTAATATGTTTCTACTAATCTTGTCTTGTTTATACCTGCCCATTTTAGGCTAACACTGTTTCTACCCCCAATTTCAATTGGAGGTGCTCGGCCTAGTCCCTTCAATTTATCACAAGTAACATTGAGTGTGAGTTTAAATACTGAATGGTCACTGAGATTGCTATTTTAAAAGATTTTTTCAGATTCAGACCTTTTACTGAGATCATTATATGATCGATAATGAAAGGGTGGCCATTCCTGTGAAATATAGGCAACCTGGGTCCATTTTCCCCAACATTCTGTTCTAACAAGTTTAATTTGTATAGGACCTTGTTTATTAAGTCACCATATGAGTCATGAGGGTAATGGGATTGTTCTTTCCCATAGCAGTCTGAGGAGCCATATACTACACTGGTGGGGCAATGAAATTTGCTCGTGTTAAGATCTCTAACCCGAAGATAGATATAATAATACCTGCTTTCTTTGTAAACAGCTCAATTTCCTTTCCCGATTCCATAACAATCATGTTACGTGTGCCGTTGAATACATTGTTGTAGAAGTTAATTGAAAATACCTTATACTTGTGATCAATTAGCAGGTGTACCAGCTGATAGTAGGGAGATTTATTGCATGTTTTTTTTTTTAGAACGATGGGGGTATAGAACAGAGATTAGAATCACCAAGTCCCCTTTTGCTCGCCCACTAACTGAGGGTGAATCTGGGATGAGTATGCAGACATGACCTCTATATGGAAATCTTCTCTAAGCCAAGTTTCCTGTAGGCAAATCAAATGGGCAGACGTTCTAAAATCAGGCCAGTTTGGGTTCCCCAGTTTACATTTCACAGCCGCAACCTTCCAGGATTTGATTACTAAGTAATCATAGATATTATTAGTATCCCCCAGCCTGCCCCTTATATAACATTTGGGGTCCTGTGGCTCTAGATCCTGATCACAGATGCCCATCTCTTTGATCTCCTACCGTCAATTCTGGTCATCTAGGAGGATCAAAAAGGCAAATCTTTTTGATGCAGTAACAGGATAATTATAATTACGACTCTGGATCTGATACATGTCATATTGACTTTCCCATGACAGATGGGCTCAATTTTCAAAGGTTACCCCGCCATGGAAAGACTGGTGGGGATGGGCTTTCGGGGCCTGTTGCGGGCCCTCTGGCACAGGGGGGTTGTTGTTTGTGCACTTCGGGGCACTATGGTGCCCTCCTACATTTCCCTACACCATGTGGCACGCACCGCATGCCACGTAGTGCAGAGAAATGCAAACAGCCAGCAGCACCCACCGCAATGTTAAACGTGCCATTTACTGCCGCTGAGGTGGCAGTTGATTCGTAACATCTTTAATTTTTAAATATTGGCAAAATCAAAATTCAATAACAATGTTACTCACAATCCATGATACAGAGTTATCATTCTCAAATTCATAAACAAAGACAAATAATTATAAAGTAAATGAAGTTTGCATATATAAGTTAATAATTCATATTACACCAAAAGCGATCACTTTATATTTACAGAGCATTGAACAAATCAACTAATGCAAAACAGATGTTTGCTGCACGTAGTTGCTGTAAAAACGATAATGCCGGTGTGCATTGAGTAAAATAGCATTTTAAAAACATCATCTTATTCTAGGGGCTTTACAATATTTGCAAAAAAAACAATAAAATGAAGGGTACAATGAATCGAGGAGTTGTTACAGGGACATCCTGGAAAGGTAATGAACTCCTGCCACTTTAGAAAACACAACCAGTAAGTTATGTTATGGTATGCTATGTTATGTTATGTAGATTTACAGAGTGCACTATCACCTGGTAGGGTATCCTGGCACTAAGCTGGTATTAGTTGAGCCAGATCTAGGGCCTAGGAGGGCTACTTAAAAAGGCAGGTCTTCCGTTTCTTGTGGAATTCAAGACGTGAAGAGGAGGCTCTTATGTGTAGTGGCATGCCATTCCACGCTTCATGCGCACTGTAGGAGAAGGTTCGACCACTGGATATTGTTTTCCTTATGCGTGAGATGTGTGCAAGTAGAAGTCCAGAGGAATGTAGGTGTCTGAAAGGTTTGTGAAAAAAGATTTGTTTGTTGAGGTATGTTGGGCCAGTGTTATGTAGGGCCTTGAAAATGCGGGAGAGGAGTTTGAATTGTGAGCCATATTAAGGCAAAAATGGGTCAATATAAACATATGCTGAGGGATAGCCACCATTTTAATTTATGGTTGAAACCTGTCCTGAATTAACAACATAGAATTAGCTTGAACTGTAGATTTGTAAATTTCCCTCAGAGCCCATCCCTCATCACAGAACGTAGTGTACAGGGCCTTAAAATGGAATGCTCTATGGAAAATTTCAGCCATCATTTCCTGAAAGAGACACCAGTGGCTCTATTGTTTTTGATATATTAACGGTAAGATGTTTTGCCTTGTAGGGTGATCTTCCTCATCTCACTTCAGCACATAACTGGTAAGGTTTGGGAGCGATTATGGCACCTGGCAAGTTCTCTTCCTTAGGTCTCGGCTGATCCCTTGGGATGAAGAAAGTGAACTGCTGAAGAAAAGAGGTGAAGAAGAGAAAAAGCTTCATCCTTGCCAGCTGCTCTCCCAAACAGAATCGGCGTCCTGAGACAAAAGGGAAAAAGGGAGAGAAATGTTTAAAAGTGCAACTGACCTTTAGATTTTTAATCTTTTATGAGATGATGTCTTTCCATATCCACACAAGCATTAAAAGATTTTATGAAAGGTAATAAAAAAGATATGTCTTATCTTTATCAGAAAACCTCCCTGGGGCTGTATTACACAAAGAGCCAGATGCATCATGCATTTTGCTCCTAGCAAACGGGCCGATTCTCAGAATCTGCTAATTTGCGATCACAAAAAATGCATTTCTGATGCAGCAAACCCAATTTTGCGAATCGTTAACCTGTTACCGAATCGCAAAATGGGTTTGTGATTCGCTATTTGTAAGTGCATGTTTAGGGAATCCCTTCCACAGAGCGTATCCTAACTGTATGCATGAATGTTTTGTGACCGTGAATGCGGTCACAAAACATTTTCACTTTATCACCTATCTCAAGTAGGTGGTAACCCATTCGCAAATGGGAAGGGGGCCCCAAGGGACCCCTTCCCCTTTGTGAATGTTAGTAAAATCATTTCTTAAGAGCAGGCAGTGGTCCCACCTACCTCATTAATAATCATGATGTAGGTAATTTGCGATCCCCTAGGAATCGCTAAAAGTGTTAAACACACTTCTGTGCATTCTGTTTTGTGATTTCCTAATTGCGAATCGCAAAGATCCGCAATTAGGGAATCACAAAACAGGGCCTTCATACATCTGGCCCAAAGTTCTCTGGGGGCGCAACAAGAGTGTGCACCCCCAGGACACTTAGGTATTCCAGAAGGGGCTGCAGATGCTGTGCCCCCCCCTTCAGTAATACGGATTGCACTGGCGCACATGTAGCACCAGCACTATTTCGAAGGGGCATTCCCTCATTTGCATGGGAGCATGGCCTCATGCAAATGATGGAATCTCTTTGCCTCTGCGCTCGCACCATATTATGGATGTGGGCGCAAAGGCAAAGAAGCCGTTAGGAGGCGCACTGACTGCGCCACAAAACGGTGGCTTACTTACTATGTGCCTCCTGTGGGTCACCCTCTGGAGGAAAAAAGGGGGTCCCATGGACCCCCCAGGACATCCCTGTGCAAGTAGATGCAGTCACTCACTGCACCTTTTTGGCCTTATCACTTTCCTTCTTGGGTAATATTTATTGTCTTAACATTTTTTGTTGCTTTTTATATTATTTGGTTTAATGCACTAATAAGTAGGTTTTATTCTTGTGGAGTGATAAACTTGGGCTAACATTTACCATAGACCTCCCAATATAACTAATATGGAAGCCTTACAGACATTTGGCTTCATAGATGCTGATTTCACAGCACTGATAGGTGACACTATTAATACCAATCAGAGAGTCACACTATCTAGTGCTGCTAACAATGAATGGCAAGCACTACTCAACTTAAGAAAAAAATGTAAGAGAATGGAGTCGCATGCGACATTCATGTTAGAGTACCTTCGAGCCGGAGTCATCCCATCAGGGTAACGAGTACGTAATGTCCCAACATTATTTGTGGAATTACGTAAATTCTTGGAGAGATGGTCTCACATAAGCAACAGGTGCTCAAGAGACTGGATGATTTTAATCATTGAAACAGCAAGAGAATTAGTAGCGGCCTTGAACATAGAAATTCAAGAGTTAGAAGATAAACTTAAGATCAACACAGTCGTAGAGGAGGCTAAGTTGAAATTAGACAGTCTGAATGCTGAATTACATGACTTTGAAGAATATATAATAAAGAAAAAGACTGACAAATTTAGGAAGGACATAAAATGGTTTACCCAAAAAAAGGCATACCCATACCTGAGGACCAACTATTTTCAGTAATGGCAAAATGAAAATGAGACCCAAACATATGTGTATAATAACAAGAGAAAAGTTGTTACTTTCTCAGATATTAATTCATCAGAATCAGAAGGAGATGCCCCCAATAACTATGAGGATCCTTTTCAGGGACAACGACCCCAAAGAGGGAGAGGTAGAGATTATCAACCTTATTATCAAGCACCACCTCCTTTTTTAGGGAGAGGCCGAGGTCAGAAAAGAACTCGTTATACCAAATCAGACAGGAGAGGGTACCAGCAGAAGGACCCTCCACCTCCTCAAATGTATATGAGGGCCAGGAACCAACAGTATTGGAAAAATTGAACAATAGGTCCAGAATGGACACCATGCCTATCTTTAGCATTTCTACACATATGATGAGTCATGATGAAATAGCCATCTTAAGTAGAGGGTTGTCTTTCGTACCAAATACCTACTGCAATAAGTTCAAACTTACTCAAGACATTTTTTCCTTTTTTTGGAAAATTCGCCTCAAAAAATTCTTCTCCGCCAGAGAAGAGGGAGATGCAGAAGAGAATCTTTCAGGATGCAATCCTAAATCAACCTTCACTCCTACCCTGGAAATGGTAGGTCCTGAGGTGTCTATATTTGAGAAGTCTGTTTTAAATGACATCAATAAGCTAACTAAATATAATTATAACAGTAGGCCAAACCTGTCTGTCACAGAAAGATCAGCGCTCCAAAGACTTCAAAATACCTCTAATCTAACTATAAAACCTTGTGATAAAGGAGGGGGTATAGCCTCATGGACACTGGAAAATATGAGGAAAAAGTGAACCAAATGTTAGCGGTGGCTGAACACTACAGACCCATAAGCTTAGGGGCAATTACTAAACTGAAGGAGCTAATTGATAACGTAACAAGTAAGGCGTATGAAGAGGATACTATCTGTGAGAAAGAATATCAATTTTTGAACAAAACTAACGCAGTAATTCCAGCATTATATGGTGTGCCTAAAACGCACAAAAACATCAAAGATCCACCCTTACGTCCAATAGTATCCTCCATAAACTCCTCTACCGAGCCTTTGTCAAAGTATGTTGATGCGTTCCTGTGCCCGTTAACTACTAAGTACAAATCATACATCAGAGACACAGGAGATATTATCAACAAATTGGAACATGTACCGTATGACCCCAATTGTGAAATCTTGGTGACACTGGATATCGAAGCACTATATACTAACATACCACAACAACAGGCAGTAGAAGCAGTAAGGACCCTCTTAGAGAGAACACCAGGAGAGAGGCCTGATGCATTCATAGTGGAATGTTTAGAAATAGTATTAAAAAATAACTACTTTGATTTTAAAGGGAACCTATACCACCAGGTTAAAGGGACCAGTATGGGGGCATCTTGTGCCTCCAGTGTAGCCAACATATACATGGGTGAGTACGAATTGAAACATATTTTTAATGAAATGGCACCGTTTCACGAAAATGTCCTTAGATGGCATAGATTCATTGATGACATCTTCTTCATTTGGCGAGGAGATGAGAAAACATTGACAACATTTATTGACTGGCTTAATGCCAGCGATGAGAATTTGAAATTTACCTGCCACAGAAGTACCACATCAGTGGAATTCCTGGATATAGTTATCAAAGGAGATATGGGCGAAATCACTGTGAATTTTTTCAGAAAACCTACATACAAAAATACAATTTTGTCGCATGCCAGTTACCACCTGAACTGTCAAAAAGATTCTATTCCCTTTGGGGAGTTCTTGCGAATCAGACGCAACTGCTCTAGCCTCAGGGATTATGATATAAACGGGGAAGATTTAAAACAAAGATTGTTACTACGTGGCTATCCGAAACGTCTGATCAGGACAGCCTATAAGAGGGCACGTTATTACAACCGTGATGCTTTATTAGCAGGTAGCACACGTCCTAAAAATGACAGAATGGTCTGTGTTATAAACCATTCAACACTGAACTTCAAAGTTAAGAAGATCTTGGATAAGAACTGGCATATTCTGAATATGAATGTGGAGCAGGAGACTATCCAGAAACCAATTCTTGCATATCGTAGAAATAGGAACCTTAGAGATAGCCTAGTTCACACGAGGTATAGGCACAATACATCGAGCAAACAAACTACCATAACAGGACCTCCTATTTTGGGGAATCACAAATGTGGAACATGCATTGCATGTGATAGTGCCATTGTCACTGAAAACTGGGACTACCATGGCAAGAAAGGGAAACTACGAGACTTTACCAACTGCAGGAGTCAAAACCTTGTCTATTTCATCCTTTGTCCATGTTCCCTAGGATATGTGGGAGAAACAGGTCGCGAGTTCAGAACTCGTTACAGTGACCACAGAACAGCAATTAAGACACGGAAAACATCATGCCCAATGGTCCAACATTGCATTGATCTTAAACTTAATGAAAAGGAACTAAGGTGGCTGATCCTGGAGAAAGTAAGACACATACCAGGGAAAGACATAAATGATGTCCGGAAAGGCCGGAAACCTTCTGGATTTATACCATAGACACGGTAAAGAACGGCCTCAATGAAGAAATAGTGTGGTACACGAGATGAAATGGAGCAATCATAGTATGTGAGAAATACACAATTCTGGGATCACAACATAGGGATTACCATATATTACACATATGAGACATAATCTTGTACTACATAGAAGGCAGTTTATTGGAGAGGGTTCCATTATTACTTCCCCTTGCATTCTTCTAATGTCATCATATTACCTACACGTGGAGTCCCTTGGTCGGCCGTTACAGTAAGTAATATATAGGTATGACTCGGTGATGAGAATCTTAAAATCTATTAATAAGCACCGTAAAAAGCACTTGTTGGGAACACCGTCAATTATATAACAGAGTACCATTCGCCGATAAACATAGCGATTGTATCCTTGCAATAGAGACACATACTGTGTTATGTGGCGAGAAAGCATATACACAGTTCCATGATGGTAGTGTTGGTTGTGGGTACATGTTTTCTAGTAATAACACATCACATGTGATGTGAAGTTACCGATAGGGTGTACCATATACGACATTCCAATTATTTTGGATATACATCATGGGTATGACCCTTTATTTCATGAAGGTGGCTTTATTACCCATTGTATTGTGTCATTGAACATTAGTTTTAAGATGGCGCCGAGATCTACAAACTTTTTTTGATAGACATATTTATTTCACACGATGTGGAAGTACTTAGTACCTATACAAATCACAAAATGGCTATAGGACCGTACCATCCTTTGATACATCTTGAAAGTATGGTTCTTCTTTCAAATGGGGTAGGAAATAAACACAGTATCCTATCATCGAATATTTACTTTTATGATGGTGGCATAAATATCTATTGCACCACGATTATTAAACATTCGTTCTAAGATGGCGCCGAAATTCGTAGACTCGGTTTGAGTTACATTTCTATTCTACACCATGTGAACATCTATTTTACGAGGGTAGCAAAAAACTAATTGCACCACGATTATCTATTACCCGTCCCAAGATGGTGCCAGAACTTGTAGATTCGGTTTGAATAACATCTATATTTTAGACGCAAATATTCAGTAGCTATGGTATATATAAAATGAACACAGGAATTGACTAATCTTGGACACCTCTGGAAGGCATGATCTATCTATCTATCTATATATATATATATATATATATATATATATATATATATATATATATATATATATATATTCTACAGAGGTAGGAAATATATATGGTATTCCATCGCTGAATACTTGTTCCGAGATGGTGCAGAGATCTGCAGACTCATTCAGGTAAACATTGCCAGTGTTAACGCATAGATGATGACGCCATGGCGCCTCGCGGCTGTTCCCAATTACAGAAGACTTGTGAGCTCCGATTAGAAGATATAAATTGTGAGAAAGTTAACGCGTACCCGTTGATACGTGACAGCGCAAGGTTATGCCGGTTATGTGAAACTCTTCGCATTTTGAAGGTGATGTAGACACCATTGGTACTCTGTACTTGTATATGCTACATGACAGGACTTAGATGTAATAAGCAATTCTATATGTCTCAACTAGGATTTTGGGAATTTATTTAAAAACAATGCCCGACTTACACTATTGAGGGTATCCATACCACCGGCTTGCCAAATACTCATGGGTAGTAGCCCCCGGATACTACCGCTGGTCAGACATAGCATGGCCTGTATTAGTATTTACATGGGAACATGTGGGTTGGTTACAGCTCACAGGCTAAGTAGATGCTATGTGTACATGTGGCATTTAGATATATAGATGCGGTGACTGTCATAAAGCTAGAACTTTGTATACTTGTAGCAGTACTTCTCTACCTATAAAACGTTCGAACCGCATGAGGTAGAATATCTGTCCTATTGGCACGTTGAATATTAACGCGGTGAGGTTGCCGGAAATGTCCGGTGCCCTATCGTGGTAAGCCTAATATTAACAATGGTTCTCATAGTAAATACAGAGAACCTACAAATTCGCTCGAATGCCTGGATAGGTTACGACATAGTACTCACAGATGAAAGATGATTGTGATTATCATGCTTTCTTCAGAATAGAGTGGTCTCAGAATATCCATTATTCGCATTATGGCATATCCAATTATAAGCTATACAACTGGCAAATTCATGCCTGGAATAATAATGAGTCAATTTATGTTAAAAATGCGGAAATTACAATGTTAGCACTATGTGGCGCCATTATATTTCAAATACCCTTTACATTTACATTTTTGATTCCTTATCCTGTATTATATGTAGGGTCATCCCAAGAGGAGCGAATTAAATATTCTGACAAGCAGTTTTCAAAAGTCATGGCCACAGAAAGAGAAAAATAAAAGAAGGTGAAGCCCAAAGACACTGATGTGGTAAAGTAGGTTTATTTTATTTTTTTAAATATAGTGTTACCTGTTTTCTGCAAGTACATCATTTAGAAAATAGTGATTAGTAGTGACAACAACATCCTTGCTGTATCTGTCCTTTTGAATTTGCAGAGAATGGGTGACAACATTGACTACGGTATCCAATACAACATTCTAAGAGCAATGCTGCAGTGCACTCTGTCCCGGAAAAGACATTCTGATTAAACTATGGAATAACAGAGTAGAACGATATAGCAAGATAGCAGCATCTGATAAATGAAAATAATTACATAATGCGTTAGAAGAAACGTGCGTCGACCAGCTTGAATGAGATGCCCTAGCTCTCAGCACAGCATTAGAGGGTTGAGTCCTTCACCCCTTATGGTTTTATCTGTGCATGTAGTCTGGTTCTGGGGTAGGTAGTATGTATGTTATGTGTGATAGTGATATGGATGCGAAGTGAGAAGAGGTGTGAAAAGGTATGGGGGTTTGTGACTTTGGATATTTTAATCAACTGTTAATATCCATATGTTGGTTCTAACAGATATGTATTTTGCATTACATTTTGCATAATTTTTGCTTTTCAAATATCAAATATATGTGTAAAGTCTGTCACATCTTTGTATGGTTTGGAATGTTTTCTTATTTTTTTAAAAAGAGATGAATTCAATTTACATTTAAAAAAAATGATGAAAAAAGAAATAAAATATGAAAGAAAGAAATAATAGTAATCTATATACAAGTGTGTTTCTTGCGTTCCATATGTGAGCTCATATAAGTCTGATACAAAGCAATATAGGTCTAGAGGGATATTGTTTATTCATAATTTTTGCTTTCTTCCCCTTTTTCCCTGACCTTCAAGTTATCTTCGTTTTAGGGGGTAGCCTTTCTTCTCTCGATTAACAGTTGTTATTTAATCACAGGCTTCTTGGGGTTGTCCTGCTTGTCTGTTGAGGTAAGCAAATGTGTCTATGACAAGAGTGTTCTCATTTTCTTAACTGACTTCTTTCTAAATAAGTGGTGTGTGGGGTAAATTAACTTTTCCTTTTTGGCCTTATCACTCTTTCCTTCTTGGGTAATATTTATTGTCTTAACATTTTTTGGTTGCTTTTTATATTATTTGGTTTAGTGCACTAATAAGTAGGTTTCATTCTTGTGGAGTGATAAACTTGGGCTAACATTTACCATAGACCTCCCAATATAACTAATATGGAAGCCTTACAGACATTTGGCTTCACGGATGCTGATTTCCCAGCACTGATAGGTGACACTATTAATACCAATCAGAGAGTCACACTATCTAGTGCTGCTAACAATGAATGGCAAGCACTACTCAACTTAAGAAAAAAATGTAAGAGAATGGAGTCGCATGCGACATTCATGTTAGAGTACCTTCGAGCTGGAGTCATCCCATCAGGGTTACGAGTACGTAATGTCCCAACATTATTTGTGGAATTACGTAAATTCTTGGAGAGATGGTCTCACATAAGCAACAGGTGCTCAAGAGACTGGATGATTTTAATCATTGAAACAGCAAGAGAATTAGTAACAGCCTTGAACATAGAAATTCAAGAGTTAGAAGATAAACTTAAGATCAGCACAACCGTAGAGGAGGCTACGTTGAAATTAGACAGTCTGAATGCTGAATTACATGACTTTGAAGAATATATAATAAAGAAAAAGACTGACAAATTTAGGAAGGACATAAAATGGTTTACCCAAGAAAAAGCATACACATACCTGAGGACCAACTATTATCAGGAATGGCAAAATGAAAATGAGACCCAAACATATGTGCATAATAACAAGAGAAAAGTTGTTACTTTCTCAGATACTAATTCATCAGAATCAGAAGGAGATGCCCCCAATAACTATGAGGATCCTTTTCAGGGACAACGACCCTAAAGAGGGAGAGGTAGAGATTATCAACCTTATTATCAAGCACCACCTCCTTTTTTAGGGAGAGGCCGAGGTCAGAACAGAACTCGTTATACCAAATCAGACAGGAGAGGGTACCAGCAGATGGACCCTCCACCTCCTCAAATGTATATGAGGACCAGGAACCAACAGTATTTTGAAAGTATGGTTCTTCTTTCAAATGGGGTAGGAAATAAACACAGTATCCTATCATCGAATATTTACTTTTATGATGGTGGCATAAATATCTATTGCACCACGATTATTGAACATTCGTTCTAAGATGGCGCCGAAATTCGTAGACTCGGTTTGAGTTACATTTCTATTCTACACCATGTGAACATCTATTTTACGAGGGTAGCAAAAAACTCATTGCACCACAATTATTTATTACCCGTACCAAGATGGCGCCAGAACTTGTAGATTCGGTTTGAATAACATCTATATTTTAGACGCAAATATTCAGTAGCTATGGTATATATAAAATGACCACAGGAATTGACTAATCTTGGACAACTCTGGAAGGCATGATCTATATATATATATATATTCACTGAAAAAACCATGGGTTTCACACACGTTATAGTTAGGAATTAGCATTTAAAAAGCCTTAGAAATTCAATGAAAAAACCAAAGGTTTCACACATGTTAGAGTTAGCTGGACATTTCACTCGTAAAAAACCATTGAAATTCCCCCGTTATAGTTAGTTCAGCTAACTATAACTCGCGCGCCCGCAATGCACTACTGATGACGTCACATATTACATCACTCATGACATGGTCAGTGACATCACTCATGACATCACTGATGACATCTCAAATGACATCACTGATGACATCATCCAGTGAATGTGTGTTTTTCTGAAAATTAAAAAAGTTTAATATATGTATATCTCAAGGTCGATGGAAGAATAAATGAGTATATAAGTGTCTAAATTGATGATTTGTTTTTTAAAAATTGATTGTGTAACTGACTGATTAACTGTATCTTTATGAATACATGGCTAAGTGAGTAATGTTTAAATGTGTAAATACCTGTATCAGTCTCTCACTTTGTATATAAGTGGCTGCATGGGTTGGTGAGTAGCTACATGAGTGTCTATATAGGTTATTAGTTGGTTTTTTGAGTATCAGTATGAGTGTCTGAGTGTCTTCATGGTTCGGTGGGGGTTATTATGTAGTGCATAGGTGCATGAATGAGTGACTCACTGTTTGTATGTGTTGAAGACAGCATGTGTGTAGGACCGTATGGGTGGATGAGTGTGTGTATGGGTGTGTTAGTGAGTGAATGACTGTCTCAATAGTGTCTTTATGAGTAACTACATATTTTTTAAACTAGTATATATGACTATTGGTGTATATAAGTAAGTATATGTGCGAGTGAGAGATTGGAAGAGTGCCTGTATGAATAAGTATGTGTTTCTATAAGTGATTGTTTAAAAGACTAAGTATGTGTAAGTTTCTGTAAAATTAAGTGTGGTGGTGTGTGTATAACTGTATATGCAGGTAAATGGATGTTTGATTCTTTATTAGCATGAGTGACTATGTGTGGGTAACTCTATGAATGAGTGGCATTGTGTTACAGGATGTTTAGGTGTATGAGTACATATGATGTGTGAGTACATGTATGAGTGACTGTATAGGATTGTTGGTGGATGAGTGGATGTGTATGTGGATCTTAGAATTACTGAATAGGTTGTTGTAACTGTTATTTGTATGTCCATTTTTTTGAATATTTCAGTCTCTATTTTTAAATGTGTGTATCAAAGGTTATATTAGGGTGAGAGGAGGTCTACCACTCTATCACAAGGATGATGTCATCAGTGATGTCATTTGAGATGTCATCAGTGATGTCATGAGTGATGTCACTGACCATGTCATGAGTGATGTAATATGTGACGTCATCAGTAGTGCATTGCGGGCGCGCGAGTTATAGTTAGCTGAACTAACTATAACGGGGGAATTTCAATGGTTTTTTACGAGTGAAATGTCCAGCTAACTATAACATGTGTGAAACCTTTGGTTTTTTCATTGAATTTCTAAGGTTTTTTAAATGCTAATTCCTAACTATAACACGTGTGAAACCCATGGTTTTTTCAGTGAATTTCAAAGGTTTTTTAAATGCTAATTCCTAACTATAACGTGTGTGAAACCCATGGTTTTTTCAGTGAATTTGCAAGGTTTTTTAAATGCTAATTTTTTTTTTTTTCTTCTTTTTTTTTTTACATATTTTTATTTTAATTTTCTATCCTTTTTTAAAGACTATGGTTAAATTTTTAAAATTCTACAATATGTTTTTATTTTACATTTTTTATAAAATAAACAGGTAAAATTTATTAGCAATACATTTTTTCCTTTTTTTTAAATTTTTTTTTAGTGCGCGTACGGTAAGCTTACGGTAAGCGTTCGGTTTACGCAATGTCCGTAATTTATCTACGCTGTTTGCGTATAGTTACGCAATTTGCGTAGCCGCGCGTACTCCGCGTGGGGCGCGTACGCGTGTACGCTACACGCGCGCGTTACGCGGAAGTGTTGGGGAGTGACTGTTATGCGCATGCGCGCGAGCGCGTGTCTTTTTTACGCGCATGCGTACTTTTGCCGTAAGCGCACCGTAAGCGTACGGTGGGTCATGTGATCATGAAACACAACTTTTGATTGGTTGAAACTACTTTCAGTTCTAGAACTCTCCTACACCACACCCATTCCCCTCATTTCTGCTTGTGATCCCTTAGGAGAAGGAGCTGGGTTGTCTTTGTGATACGATGGCAGAACAGCAGAGCTCTTCTGAGAGTGAGGCTAGCAGCACTACCTTGAGGCAGAGAGCGAGGAAACAAAAGACCTCTTACGTATGGGAGTATTTTACTTTTCCAGAAGGCCAGCAAAAGGTAAATGCACCCTTAGTGACTTGTAAGCTGTGTAAGCGTGTACTTTCAAGAGGGAATCCTGACAGGAAGTATTCCTTTGGGAATCACACCATGATGAGACACCTTAAGGATGTACACAGAAGGACACATGCTCGACTTACTGAAGGTAACCCTTCAGTAAATCAACCAAGCACATCCACAGCAGCTCAGCCTGGACCATCATCTGCAGGGCCGAGTCCTTCTTCTGCAGGTCAGGTGAGCCCTTCATCTGTGGGGGGAGCATCTCCTTTTTCTGGTCCTCTGGAAATTAACCCTCGGTTTGCGAGGGTTGAAGTACGGTGCGCCACTTGTCATGATCTAATTACTTATAGGGAGACCAGTATTTCCCTAGTGAACTGTAAAATAGATCAGCACACTTGTCGTACCGTCTAATATTCCCATTCTTTCTTTCCTCTGTCCCTGCATGAACACAACGGCTCTTTTAAGAGCCAACCTTACCTTTCATCTATTTTTTATATATGTTTTTAAAACTTTTTTTTGTTTTTTTTTTACCGTACGCGTACGGTACGCGTAATTATTTTTTTTTTTTAAAAAAAACACTAAAAATCAATTATCACATTACAAGGTCCTTGAGAGACTACAATGAAAAACTGAAAATGTGATTGTAGAGAAGTGGAAAAAAGGGACCATGATATTATTGACTTACCATACCCACTCAAAAAAATATTTATTCATTTAAATTTTTTTTTAATTGCTTTAAAAATGGTTCTAGTTTTCGAAAATTTTCTATCTCAATCTGAAAAAAAAGAAAAAAGTATTAATATTTAATAAAACATTTTATAATACAATACACATATTTACATATTTTTCAAAAAAAAAAATTGCCTTTTTTTTGCTGTTTTCAGAGTCATGCTTTGATATTAGTCACAAAACGAAATTTCTTTGCCAATTTGAAAGCACACTTTTTTTTGGCAAGTGATAAGTACTTTTACAGTCTGACACATTTTAAATCCACTTTTCAGATTCTTAAAAAAGCACATGTCCAAACAGCTTTATGAGACCAGCAACATGTGTAACCTGGTGACTGACTACACTCCAGCAAGGGCAACCAGCCTTAGTGATGCTGAATGTATTTGCATTACTGACTGCAACCTCAAACCCCACTCGCTTGTGAATACTGTGCATGATTCCACATGGTAAGCAGCTGGCTGTGTGCTAAGAGTCTGCTTCTGCACCAAAAAATGGCTCCCCCTTTCCATCTAATGCAACTGTGAAATCACCAGAGCAATACGCAATAAATCTCTGCCTGTAATTCCTATTTGCACACAGAGTCATGTTTTCACATTAGGCCCTTAAACGAAATTTCTTTGCCAATTTGAAAGCACACTTACTGCTCTTTTTTTTGGCAAGTGATAAACACTTTTACAGACTGACACATTATGAATCCACTTTTCAGATTTTTTATAAAGCACATATCCAAACTGTTTTTTCAGACCAGCACCATTTGTAACCTGGGTGACTGCCTACACTCCAGCAAGGGCAACCAGCCTTAGTGATGCTGAATGTATTTGCATTACTGACTGAAACCTCAAACCCCACTCGCTTGTGAATACTGTGCATGATTCCACATGGTAAGCAGCTGGGTGTGTGCTAAGAGTCTGCTTCTGCACCAAAAAATGGCTCCCCCTTTCCATCTAATGCAACTGTGAAATCACCAGAGCAATACGCAATAAATCTCTGCCTATAATTCCTCTTTGCACACAGAGTCATGTTTTCACATTAGTCACAAAACGAAATTTCTTTGCCAATTTGAAAGCACACTTACTGCTCTTTTTTTTGGCAAGTGATAAACACTTTTACAGACTGACACATTATGAATCCACTTTTCAGATTTTTTAAAAAGCACATGTCCAAACTGCTTTTTCAGACCAGCACCATTTGTAACCTGGGTGACTGCCTACACTCCAGCAAGGGCAACCAGCCTTAGTGATGCTGAATGTATTTGCATTACTGAGTCCAACCTCAAACCCTTAAACTATTCTTTTTTTATACCAGTACACCTCAATTTATTGTGAAAACATAGTCCATATTATTTTACTTGTTCCTCACATTTAAATTTCTCCCAAAACAGAAAATAATAAACACAACTTCAACAAAAAGAATAGCATTTCTATTATTCATTTCTTAATTTACCATATACATCCCCTCTCAAACTCTAAACTCACCTTTAAAATTAGTTAGTTGTGAAAGAAATGTGGCACTCAAACAGCAGATTATCAGAGCCAGGATCTCTGTTCTTTACACCTCTCTCCTCTCAGCAGAACCAGATAATGGCAAACTTTCCCTCTCTTTTTCCACATATATACATGTTAATTTCAAATCTCAGTGCTTCCCCCTTTTTTTCAAATGTAATCACACATTTCTATTGGTTGAAAACCAACCCTTTTCCAAAAGTACCCTTCCCCCAACTTGACTTCTGCCTAGTACCCTTCCCCCAACTTGACTTCTGCCTGCTTCCATAGCAACAGCTCATGGAACACTGCTGTGTGGAGTTAGGTCAGAAGTTCGCCAAACAATGTTTCAATTCCACAGAGCAAGAGTGCTTGACTTTTCAAACCTAACAGCAAATCCATAGTACTGTTCTTTGGTAACACATTTTTCTGTACCAATACAAAACATGCTTCTATTAATTTACACATACAGCCTAGTTTTTATTCTAGAATGGTATGAAACAGCCAATCAGTTCTTTTTTTTATGAAAAAAATATGTATGCCTCCATTTCCAAACTGTCTTTCATTTCTTTTTACCATTCTACTGAATTACACCTCCTGAGTGCATCCAGTTCTCCTTTGAAGATGTTCACAGTGTGGATTGTAGGGCACAGCTATGTCTTCTGGAGTGAAAAGTTTGCAGAGAAAACAGGTATGGTGAGAGACCTTGCTTTGCCAAATGTAGACATTAAATGGATTGGTCAGAGAGGGTTAAAGTGGCACCAATTGATGCCATTGGTGAAATCCTTCATGCAAAACCAACACCCTGACCTCATAATAGTGCACTGTGGTGGCAATGACCTAGGCACTTTGACTGGGGTAGGTCTGGAAATGCTTATGAAGGACACCTTTGCACAACTGTTTTCACTTTTCCCTAAAACTGCCTTTGTGTTTTCTAACATATGCCAAAGGCAAAAATGGAACTGGTCCAATCATTTCTGTCCGCAGATTGACAAAGCAAGAAAGCACGTCAACAAATCTGTTTCTGCTTTCCTCCGTGACTATGGTATGGGTTCCATTTACCACAACAACTTGCGTTACGACATGCAAGACATTTATAGAGGAGATGGTGTGCACTTCAATGATGAAGGGAACAGAGTCTTCCTCTTGAACCTTAGACTCTGCATCGGTACTTACTTGTAGGTACCACTTAAAAATCACTTCATAAACACAACGGCTCTTTTTAGAGCCCCCTAATATCTAAACACTTAAATCTGCATTTCATTTCTTTTTTTATTTTATTTTTTTACCGTACGCTTACCGTACGCGTACCCCGTGATTTTTTTTAAAATCAATAAATGTTTTCTTTGTACTTTTCTGTCCTTCTTTGACCCCCTTACAAATGTTATGGGGTCTGTAACTCTCCTCCTTGCCCCCTTTTCTTGTTATCACTCTTTTTTTTCTGAGTGAAACACACGAAATGGCGGCCGCCGCTTCCTGGTTTCGACCGATTCGAATGTTTACTAAGATCTAAGAGCCAATCAGAATCGCGCTCGCGCACGCCACCGTACGCGTACGGTAAGCGTACCGTAAGCGCACCGTAAGCTGGCTCAGATATATATATTGATTTAAAGGCTATTTTCTCAGAATCTACTGAACAGATTTACACCAAACCTACAAAAGGCACTTCCTTGACCTGAGGACTACCTCTCTGCCAAATTTCTAGTAATTCTGTTCAGACGTTCGGGCTGTAGCCCTGTCTAAAGGTCCTATGGAAAAATGCATGGGAAAAACGCGTTTTGGGACCCCCCTTTTATCTCAGCCCCCGCTTGACGAATCCCCCCGAGACTTTCAGGGAAGGAGCGGAGCGTAGCGCCCCACCTATTTTGAAAAATTTGCGAGGATTCGTCGACCGGCGCCAAAGTTATTCAAAATAGAATGTTGCGGATTTCCTATGGAAACGTGGTCCTAACTATAACTACCTACTGGCGACCGCCAGTAGGTAATATATATATATATATATATATATATATATATATATATATATATATATATATATATATATATATATATATTCTACAGGGGTAGGAAATATATATGGTATTCCATCGCTGAATACTTGTTCGAAGATGGTGCCGAGATTTGCAGACTCATTCAGGTAAACATTGCCAGGGTTGAAGCATAGATGATGACGCCATGGCGCCTCGCGGCTGTTCCCAATTACAGAAGACTCGTGAGCTCCGATTAGAAGATATAAATTGAGAGAAAGTTAATGCGTACCCGTAGATACGTGACAGCGCGAGGTTATGCCGGTTATGTGAAACTCTTCGCATTTTGAAGGTAATGTAGACACCAATGGTACTCTGTACTTGTATATGCTATATGACAGGACTTAGATGTAATAGGCAATTCTATATGTCTCAACTAGGATTTTTGGAATTTATTTAAAAACAATGCCCGACTTACACTATTGAGGGTATCCATACCACCGGCTTGCCAAATACTCATGGGTAGTAGCCCCCGGATACTACCGCTGGTCAGACATAGCATGGCCTGTATTAGTATTTACATGGGAACATGTGGGTTGGTTACAACTCACAGGCTAAGTAGATGCTATGTGTACATGTGGCACTTAGATATATAGATGCGGTGACCGTCATAAAGCTAGAACTTTGTACGCTTGTAACAGTACTTCTCTACCTATAAAATGTTCGAACCGCATGAGGTAGAATATCTGTCCTATTGGCACGTTGAATATTAACGCGGTGAGGTTGCCGGAAATATCCGGTGCCCTATCGTGGTAAGCCTAATATTAACAATGGTTCTCATAGTAAATACAGAGACCTACAAATTCGCTCGAATGCCTGGATAGGTTACGACATAGTACTCACAGATGAAAGATGATTGTGATTATCATGCTTTCTTCAGAATAGAGTGGTCTCAGAATATCCATTATTAGCATTATGGCATATCCAATTATAAGCTATACAACTGGCAAATTCATGCCTGGAATAATAATGAGTCAATTTATGTTAAAAATGCGGAAATTACAATGTTAGCACTATGTGGCGCCATCATATTTCAAATACCCTTTACATTTACATTTTTGATTCCTTATCCTGTATTATATGTAGGGTCATCCCAAGAGGAGCGAATTAAATATTCTGACAAGCAGTCTTCAAAAGTCATGGCCACATAAAGAGAAAAATAAAAGAAGGTGAAGCCCAAAGACACTGATGTGGTAAAGTAGGTTTATTTTTATTTTTTAAATATAGTGTTACCTGTTTTCTGCAAGCACATCATTTAGAAAATAGTGATTAGTAGTGACAACAACATCCTTGCTGTATCTGTCCTTTTGAATATGCAGAGACTGGGTGACAACATTGACCACGGTATCCAATACAACATTCTAAGAGCAATGCTGTAGAGCAAGATAGCGAGATAGCAGCATCTGATAAATGAAAATAATTACATAATGTGTTAGAAGTACCTACAGATACCTATGCAGCAGAAGAAAACTGGTAGGAATAGGAGTATGAGGTTTTCTTCAAACCAGTTTTTCTTTGTGGCATGCCTGTCTGCATTTGAGGCACAGGGGAGCACCAATGACTTCACAGATACTGTATGTTTACCCATGCTTTCCTTTGTCAAAACAATGAAGATTCTTTTTGACTATGACCTACAATCACCCATCTAAGAATGAGGCTCTTGTTCTTTCATTCACTTTTTGGATACTTCTTATGGGTGTGGGTCTATTCTTTCTACAGAGAACGCCTCTGAGTGGCACATTTGCATTTTTAAAGTATAAAAATATATATAGATATTCTTTTTGGAGAAATGTAAGATATCTCCTGTGGGGCTCAATATAAAAATAGATATATAGTAAAATAACACTTTGTATTGTTATTTCAGAAAAATTGTTTATTCCCCTCATCTTCCCCGTTACAAAGTTCCAAAGTAACAGGTCTTGAAGAAGATGGCATACAAAGAGGATTAAGCCATCGAAACGTGTGTCGACCAGCTTGAATGAGACGTCTTAGCTCTCAGCACAGCATTAGAGGGTTGAGTCCTTCACCCCTTATGGTTTCATCTGTGCATGTAGTCTGGTTCTGGGGTGGGTAGTATGTATGTTATGTGTGATAGTGATATGGATGCGAAGTGAGAAGAGGTGTGAAAAGGTATGGGGGTTTGTGACTCTGGATATTTTAATCAACTGTTAATATCCATATGTTGGTTCTAACAGATATGGATTTTGCATTACATTTTGCATAATTTTTGCTTTTCAAATATATGTGTAAAGTCTGTCACATCTTTGTATGGTTTGGAATGTTTTCTTATTAAAAAAAAGAGATGAATTCAATTTACATATAAAAAAATGATGAAAAAAGAAATAAAATATGAAAGAAAGAAATAATAGTAATGTGTATACAAGAGTGTTTCTTGCGTTCCATATGTGAGCTCATATAAGTCTGATACAAAGCAATATAGGTCTAGAGGGATATTGTTCATTCATAATTGTCACTCACTGCACCTGCCTGCAGGGGGATCTCTGTTTCCTCTCTCTAATTGCAGGCGGGTACCACATGCACAGTGAAAAACGGTGTGGCTGATTAAAGAAGCTGCTCTGAATTTCACTGAATGCATTGCCCCATGGCAGCCCTGAGTTCACTTCTCTCTTGAGGGCAGCACATTCATTGCAATCATATGCACTGTTTATGTTTGCGCCTGGTGAACCTGTTGAAGGTACGTTGTGGTGCAAACATGAACAGTGCACCCTATACATAATACGGGCCCTGGTTTCCAAATTATTTTCAGTTTAATTAGCATGTAAAAATATTATGGACTTTGAATGCCAATTGTGTTATAATAAAAACAACCTGAGGGAAATACTGTGATTAATTAACAAGAAACCTTAATTTCCAACATTGGTGGTCAGTGGAGGGATATGACTTGTTTTTTACTTTGACACACAGTGATTGGTGTAAATTACTACTGCGTGCAGACCATTACGCTACCACATACTGCTTTTTGCTTATTCCTATTTTTGTGATAACCCTTGAAGTATCCACATACCATGTCCCTCTCTGGTGAGCCAGCAAGTGAGGTTGCAAAATTGGTGTTTGAGATTGAGAAGTTGCAGTCTTACAAAGTGGATCAGCCCAAACAGTTTTGCAAAGATTTTGGATGCCCCCTTGTTGAGTGTTCCCTGCATGACCTATTGTAGTTTTCTGTATGTTAGCCTAACTGTGCACTGTATAGGCCTACTTTTCTTTTTGCACACATTACTACATAAACATATACCTGCTTTGTGCCACATTGCGATTTCACACAGAACCTACATATGTTTTCGTGTTCTGTTCTTTTTCTGGGATTTAGTCTCAACACCACATACAAGGTCAAACAACAATGTTCCTTTTCATTCTTTCTGGCCAGCCACTAGCACCTAGATATAACACAAAAATGTTGCTGATGTTTATGTGCACACGTCTTGTCATATAGATAAGTGCAGGAGACAAAAAAACACGCATGGAACGAGAGTTCTGAGACAAGAACACTGCAAATACTGAGATGTAGAACGCTCATCTGTGTATGCTAAGGTACGGGGTCCGCCACTAATCCCAGATATCTTTAATATATATTCATTTAGCTTCAGTAGCAGGGGAGGGGGATTTAGGGTACTCTGTCCCATATAATGACAGGGCTTTTCATGGTATACAGGTTATTAACCATGCTAACAGTATTTTTAGTATGCATTTGTTTTCTAATTGTGGCACAAATACTGCATTTCTGAGCACGATCATTTAAATAAATATTCTAAATTTCCTGCGTATCTCCTGTTTATCCTATTATTGACGAGTATAAGTGAGAGGAAGAAAGGGTGTGTCCTGTTACTGCAATCCCTGGGTTGAGAGATTTGTAAACTTGGGTGCCTAATCACTTGTTTCTCTGGTAAGGTTAAGAGGGCAAGTGAGGCACTTAGCTAGTCGGAGTTGTGCTTATAGATACTGAAGTGGTATGGTGACTCAGTCCCTACATACCGAAGTGCTATGGTCCCAAGCATAGTTCTGTTCCAGATTAGAATCCCTGCAACACCTTTAGAAGCACTGCTAGGATGGAGGAGCTGCGAAAGGCGCCAAGGGCTTGGTGGGCAACACGAGAAGCTGGGGAGGCTGAGAATGGTAATATGGATCTGGAGGTGCAGAGCCAGCAAGGAGATTTTGAAGCTCAGGATCTGCCTGTGGGAGCCTCTTTTGGGGGTGGCAGCAATGTGTCATCTAGGAGTGTGTCCCCAGAGGAGCTGGAGAACAGACAGAGGGCCAGGGACAATAAGCTTGAGCTGGAGAAGCTCAGGATGGAAAGTAAAAAGTTTGAGTGGGACGAAAGTAACAAGATAAGGAGAATGCCCTTGCCCTGGATCAAAGTACCCTTGCTCTGGAGGAAAACAAATTGCTTGTAGCCCCTGAGTTGAGATTAAAGGAGCTGGACATCAGGTCCAAGCAGACAGAGCCCAGTTCAAATGGTGGCAGCGTGCAGCCAGTGCAGTCTTGGTAGAAGGTGCACATTCCAAAGGATCTGGTGCAAGACTATAGGAAGGGGGATGACATACATGCTTGGTTTTTGGCTTATGAGGCATCATTCCACATGAATGAGGTCCATAACACCCAATGGGAAAGGGTCTGTGAAAACACTTTGAGGTAGAGAGGAGAGACACATTGACAGTCCTAGGGAGGAATACAGCTCTCATCTACACCAACATGAAGGATGCCCTGATTACCCAGTATGGTCTCACCCCAGAGCAGTATAATGAAAAGATTAGGGGCCTTATGTAGGTGGGCTGGCATTTACCACTTCATAAATACCGAATCATACCGATTCGGTATTTATGAAGTGGTAAATGCAATGTAGGTAATGAGTCGGTAAATATTACCGAATCGGAAAAATTCGGTAATTACCGAATCGGTATTTACCGATTCGGTAATGAGGCATACCTTCCCATTGATGGGAAGGTATGCCTCATTACCGATTCGGTAAATACCGATTCGGTAATGGGGGAGCACATGCAAGGGTGGCAGGGTGTCACATTGACACCCTGTTGCACCCCTGATTCGGCCATGTGTGCACATGTGGCGCACATACATGCCCTAAGGGCATGTATGTCTGCCACATTGCACACTTAAACGTGCACAAAAATGCTTTTTGTCACCTATTCGTCATTTACCACCAACCTTTAGTTGGTGGTAAATAACGAATCCCCACACCCACCACACACTCCCCCTACATCTCATTTCATGATTCGGTATTTACCGAATCGGTAATATTACCGATTCGGTAATTTTACCGATTCGGTAAATATCGAATCATGAAATTCTCCCCCTACATCTCAAAAGCCAAAATACCGGTCGGTAACGGTATAATTACCGAAAATCGGCCGTTACCAACCGGTATTTGGCTTCCTACATGAGGCCCTAGATCTTTAAAGAAAACTGATTCTCATACTTGGTTGGAATTGACCTCTTTAACGCTCTAGTTTATTTTACTGGTGCAAGGCTTATTATTGTAAGAGGCCTATGACTCCAATGGATATCGTATCCACGGATCATTGATAATTAGGTATGTGGTCCTTACAATCCATGATTACCTTTCTCACCTCTGTGATGCCATCATGTGGGATACACAGTCTATTTTGGTTCATCGTTTGGTTAGGATGGTGGAGTACTTTACCTGCCGCACTCTTTCCATGTTTTTCATCACCAGTCTTTTGCAACACTATACTGTTTGTTTGAATAATCTCCTGTCTTTCTTTTCTATATTGTGTTTTCTTTAAGAGGGTCTGTGTGTTCAGTTAAGTATCTTGATGACACGCTTACCGTCCGTCTGCCGGCCACGAATCGGTGAACTAGATAAATTGTGCTTTGCCAAACAGGAGGACTTCGGTTTTATTGCCATTAAACTGGAGGAAGTTCTTCGTCATCCAGTTGGAGATAGCACGCATACCCTCTGCATAGAGCTGTTTACTTGTGTCCATGTTATTGTCAAACGATAACAGGAGTTGCGTGTCGCCCGCATATGAAAAAGGGACAAAGCTGTGTTCTCTGATGATCTTTGCAAGGGGCCCATGTATATGTTAAATAACGTGGGGCTGAGACATGAGCCCTGAGGAACCCTCTTATTAAGGGATTTAGCTCCAGAGCGGAACATACCCAGATTCACTGAGATGACCCTTGTCTCACTAGGGGACAGTGAAATGGTCCAGAGGACCCTTGTATCTGAAACAGTAAGAAATACAGGCAATGGGTGACCATCAATTGATAGAGGATGGAGGCTCTGACAGACACTGGAGCCAGAATGACTACGGTAGGGTGTCACCTGGTGTGTGAAGAGCAGATATTCCCCAATGTGTTCCACCAAGTAGTTGCAGTGGACAACTCTGAGTGACAGTACAAGGTGGTGCAGGCTCCCTTTGAATGGGGAGGTCTCAGGTTCCTTGAGGGTCACTATGAACCCAACTATGCCTGTTGTTTATCTACTGGGAAATGACCTGGAGGATTCCTCTTGGAGTGAGGTGGAACGCCGGTCACACTTGGAGATGCTGGGGTTGACAGGGTGGGCGTGTGTGAGCACTTGGTCAAAGGCAGGCAGCAAGCGTGATCAGAAGGACATGGAGCCTGAAAGAGTAGCCCAGGTCCCTGACAGAAAGAGGAGGGGCAGTAGGCATGGGAGAAAAGCCCCAGAAGTTCCCACGGTCCAGGAACCTGAGGGAGATGCCCTGGAAACTACAGGGAAGCAAGTGGCCGAAATTGGGGACGTGCCTGAGCTGACCCATTGGCAGCAAGAAGGGCGTCCTACGAGGGAGGAATTCTGCCAGGAGCAGAAGAGTGCCTTTCTCTTGATGGCCCGTGGCTGCAGGCCGTAGACTAGGCAGCTGGCAAGGAGTCTGGATCACACTGGATTTACTGGGAGAATGGTCTCATGTATAATGAGCATAAGGTTGCTGAGCCTGGGTCAGTCCATGTGCTGGAGGTACCTCAGCGCTTCAGAGCCTTCCTACTGGGTCTGACTCATGATGTGCCTTTGGCAGGACATTTGGGGCAGGAAAGACCTTTGAGTGGCTTGTCACCCACTTCTAGTGGCCCCACATGCGCAGAGATTCTTCTACTCATTGTAGAACTTGCATGACTTGCCAGGCAAGTGTCAAGAGTGGAGAGAGATGTAAGGCTCTGCTCCAGCCTTTTCCTGTCATGAGCACCTCTTTTGAGAGGATGGGCATTGACTTTGTGGGGCCTCTGGACCCCGAGACAGCCACGGGCAACAGGTTTATCCTGGTCCTGGTGGACCATGATACCCGGTACCCAGAGGCTATGCCTCGAAGAACAATGACAGTGCCTGTGGTGGGCCAGGAATTGATGGGGAGCTTTTCCCGTCTGGTTTTCTCCAAAGAGGTGGCATACAACCGGGGTGCCATCTTCATATGTTTCTTTATGTCTCTGTATGAACAGTGCGGTGTAACCTATATATTCACCCCCACCTAACTACCCCAATGTAATGGGTTAGTTGAGAGATTCAACCAAGCCCTTGGGGCATGATTATGGGTCTGACATACTCCATGCGGCGTAAGTAGGACATCCTCTTGCCATGCCTTCTATTTGTTTACAAGTAGGTACAGCAGAAGGGACTGGGATTCAGCCCCTTTGAATTGTTGTATGGACACCCTTTGAGAGGACCTCTGAGTCTGATGGAGGGCTAGGAGGAGACTCCCAGGAAGTCCCCCTAGAATGTATTTAGCTACATGCTGACCTTCAGAAGCCAGACTGCCCGAGTCAGGAATCTTGCTGAGGCAAATCTAGAAGCCAGCCAGGAGTATATAAAACGTTGGTATGGCCAGAATGCCACTCTGATTGAGTTTCAGCCTAGCCAGAAAGTGTGGTCATGGCCCCAGTGGAGCTGCATGCTCTCCAGGACAAGTGGACTGGGCCTTTTGAGGTGGTGGAGCGCAAGAGTGATATCACCTGTCTGGTGGACTTGCAGTCTCCAAGGAACCCTTTGAGGGTCCTGCATGCAAACTGCCTCAAATCTCACTTTGAGAGGTCTGAAGTGACTATACTTCTGGCAACAGATGATGGAACGGAGGAAGAAAGCGAACCTCTTCCTGACCTCCTGCATACCAAAGAGCATGATGGGTCCATGGAGGGTGTGAACCTCTCCCCAACACTGACCCTGGAACAGCATGAGGACAATCGCCAGTTGTTGGGACAATTTGCCTCCCTGTTTTCCTTGACCCCAGGAGTCACACACTGGTGTGCCCACGATGTGGATACTGGAGATAGTCCTCCTGTAAAACACAAGATTTACACGTTGACTGACAAGATCAAAGCCAGCATCAAGGAAGAGGTTTCTAAGATGCTAGCATTAGGGGTGGTAAGGCCCTCCAGCAGTCATTAGGCCAACCCAGTGGTCTTGGTCCCAAAGGCTGCTGCACCTGGTGCCACTCCTGAACTGCAGTTCGGTGTAGACTACTATGAGCTCAACGCCATCACTAAGACTGATGCGTACCCCATCCCCCGAGAAGATGAGCTCATATTTTGTCTGAGAGCTGCCAAGCTCCTCAGTATGTTTGACTTAACGTCTGGCTACTGGCAGATTGGCCTGACCGAAGGAGAGAAAGGGAGGTCAGCATTTTCAATGCCAGAGGGGCACTTCCAGTTCTGTGTGATGCTCTTTGGGTTCAAAAAATTGCCCCTGCCATCTTTCAGAGGTTGGTTAACCAGGTTTTTTCAGGGTAGGAGGACTTTAGTGCTGCATACCTGGATGACATTACAGTATTCAGTTCCAGTTGGGAGGATCACATCCATCACCTCTGGGAAGTGTTGGAGGCTCTGCAGAAGGCAGGCCTTACTATCAAGGCCAGTAAGTGCCAGATAGGGCAGGAGTCTGTGATGTACTTAGGATACCAGGTAGGAAGTGGCCAGGTGGTGCCCCTACAACCCAAAATTGACACCATTCTGGCTTGGGAGCCCCTCAAGACCCAGACTGAGGTGAGAGCCTTTTTAGGTCTCATCGGTTACTACAGGAAATTTGTCACAGGATATGGCACCATTGTTGCTCCCTTGACCAAGCTGACTTCTAGGAAGCAACCCAGGAGAGTGATCTGGACTGGGGCTTGTCAGATCGCTTTTGATGCCCTGAAGGCTGCCATGTACTAGGCACCTGTGCTGAAGGAGCCCGACTTCTCCAAGGAATTTGTTGTGCAGACAGATGCTTCAGAGCATGGTGTGAGGGCAATTTTAGCACAGCTAAAAGAAGAGGGCCTAGACCAACCAGTAGCCTTCATGAGCAGGAGGTTACTCTCCAGGGAACAGAAGTGGAGTGCAACTGAGAGAGAAGTTTTGCTGTATCTGGGCACTGAAGAAACTAAGGGGCTCATTACGATGGTGGAAAAATAGCCACCGCCGGGCCGGCGGTGGCGATCGTTCCACCATTGTCATGAGATTTACCACCTGCCACAATATGATGGCGGTGGGTATCACGGTGGACGGACTTTACCGCCGGTAGCAATCGTCACAATTACCTGGCGGAGCGGTCAGCATGCTCACAATGGCGGCGGAGCCTAGCAGGCTCTGCCGGCACAATTATGATGCTGGCGGAAGCCAGTCTTTCCATGGCGATTGAACCCTTGTGTTGCGGGGGAGGTGTGGGTGCACTGAGGGGTACCCATGGTACCCCCTACATTTCACTGCACCAAGTGGCATGCACAGTGTAGTGCCTGCCACATAGTGCAGTGAAATGCACAGTATGCTCTTTTTTACATCGCGGCGGTGCTGCTGTCAGCAGCCACCGCCGCAATGTTAAAGGTGCGGAATCCGACCGCAGTGGTGGCAGTCCCATCATAATTGTATATGCAGGACCACCGCACACATGGCGGTCGGACCCAATCACCGCTACGGTGGCGAGCGGACCAAGTCCACCCGCCATTGTAATGAGCCCCTAAGACCCTACTTGTTTGGGACTCACTTCTGGGTTCAGACAGACCACAGGCACCTCACCTGTTGAGGTGGCCCATTACCCTACAGCAAATGGACTTTACGTTGGATCACCACCCTGGTACAGAACAAGCCAATGGTGATGGTCTGTCCAGATTCTTCCGCCTTAGTGATGAGAACTCCCAGGAGGTTGGGCAGTTCTCCCTGCTTTCAGCGGGAGGGTACACGTGTTAGACCTGGCATCCTTGGTGTGGTTTCCCCAGTCTTTTTGCCTCTACCTCTTTATATTTTTGACTTTGTGCTGGACTTAGTTTTTGCTGGTTTAGGTAATCTGGGCACTTCACCACTGCGGATCAGTGCATGTGCTCCCTGTGTAAATTAAGATTCTGATTGGTTATCCAGGATTGGCATATTTGATTTACTGGTAAGTTCCTAGGAAAGTGTGCTGTGTGTGCCTAGGGCCTGTAAATCAAATGCTACTAGTGGGCCTGCAGCTCTGGTTGTGTCACCTACATGAGTAGCCCTGTAAACCTGTCTCAGGCCTGCCATTGCTGTGTCTGTGAGTGCAGTTTGAAACTGCCATGTCGACCTGGCAAACACACCCATTTGCCAGGCCCTAACCTTCCCTTTTGCTATATGTAAGGCACTCCTAAGGCAGGCCCAAGGTACCCCCATGGGCAGGGCGCAGTGTATGTGAAAGGTAGGACATGTACTGGTGTGTTTTGGTTGTACTGATAGTGAAATACTGCCAATTTAGTTTTTCACTATTACACAGGCTAGCTCTCCCATAGGTTATCATTGGAGCTGCCTTCTAACGTTTTAAAAGTGTAACTTTCCATTGTGAGCAGCTAGGGATTTGAAGTTTGGGCTTGAAAATACGTCTTTTAGTATAGTTTTTTTTTTATTGTGTGTTTGGAAATGCTACTTTTAGAAAGTGGGCATTTTCTTATTTAATCATACTGTGCCTCTGCCTGCCTGTGGAATCAACGCTGTCTGGTTTACACTGACATGGGCCTGTTTGTACATTCACTCTAGACAGTCACACAAAGGGAGTTGAAGTGTGCTCTTCATATGCTGATGGCCCATCACCAGTCTGATGGCCCTTACTGAACTACAGTGGTAGGAGGAGCTGTTCCCTGCACCTGAATAGGGCTGTGCCTGTCCTCTCACTATGGTGTCTCCACCCCCTGGAGTGTGTCTGGAGCCAAGGGCAGGCAAGGCAGGAACTTGTAAACTACAAAGGCTTTAAAGGCCAAAAGGGGTATAAGTATTGGACCAACAACCCCAGAATTTTAGGATATTTCTGGATCAAGAGGAACCTCTTCCAAGAAGAAGAGATAAAGAGCTGTGAGGAGGAATACTGCCCCTTTGCTGTGTGTTGCTTTGCCGGGTTGGCCTGCAGTTACTGCTTCTGCTTTGGAGAGAAAAAGGACTGGACTTTTGTTGTGTATTTTGCTTGTGTAGTTTCTCCAAGGGCTTGTGTGTTTCCTCCTGTTGGAAGTCTCAGGGCCATCAAAGATTTCATCTGCGGCATCCCCGAACTCCATTGATTGGAGTTCTGACCTGCCTTGTCATGCCAATTCCAGTTCTAGGCCCTTGCAGGTTGGTTTGCTGCTCGAAACCATCAAAATCCACGCATCTCCCTTCAAGTGCCTGTTTTTCTGATGCAGCACCACCATGCAGGAGAAATTTCCACGCACCACTGCCGTGCAGCCACAGGAATCGATGCAGCATTTGTCAGAGGGTAAAGAAAGAACCACAGCCCACCGTGCCTCCAAAGTACGAGACCCCCGCACTGATTATGATGCAGGGTCTGCTGTGAAGCAGAAAGAAGCGATGCATCGTGGCTGAAGAAACTGATGCAGCACCTGTTTGCCAGCACCACACCGATCTCCAGCATGTCCAGATTTCCACGCATTGCACCTGTGCTGCAGTTTTTTCGGATGAGTCACCTTCAGACCAGAACTGTCTTGGATTTAAACCCATCACTTACCCCTACAGTTCTGGATTCGACGCAACACTTCTGCCTTAGCAGAATTGACGCATCGCCTCCATGCGGACTGAGGAACCAATGCATCGCTGTGTTTTCCGAAGCTTCTCTCCTATGTGGCTGTTTTTCCTTGTGAATTTTGATGCATCTGAAAGTACTTAGTGTAAAATCATCACATCCATAGTTAGACAGAATTGCTAAAACATTTTTAAAGTCATATCTTGAGTTGGGTATGTTGGATTTTTTCCATTTTGTTCTTGAATTGGTGTGGTGTCTATTTGTAGTGTTTTCACTGTTTTACTGTGTGTGATATGTACATATTTGTAAAAATGCTTTACACGTTGCCTCTGAGAGAGACCTGACAGTTCCTGCCAAGCTACCAAAGGGGTGAGCAGGGGTTATCTTGGGTGTGTTACTGCCTTACCCTGACTAGAAGGAAGGGTTCCTACTTGGACAGGGTGCATACCACTGCCAACTAGAGACCCCCATTTCTAACAATTCGGTCATACTACACTTCAAAATGGTTTAGTATACATAGCAAACAGCTATATCTATCTTCCAATTTCAGATTTCAAAGTTAAATGGGGGGGGCTTGTGTGGATATTTTCTTATTTTGTCCGGTTCCTGGGAGTTGTGAGATCTACTTCACAGTAGAAATAAACACTAACTACAAAGAGTTTTCGCTCAAAAGGAAACAGGCTCTTGTTTATAGTTCATTTTGTCATTTAAATTTTAACTAGAATGTGATTTTCTGAATAATTTGTGCTACAAACAAATATTTTTCCAAAAAGTGCCTTGGGAAGTTTTAATGATAAAGTAATTGTTGATGATTTATTTGGTGATGGTGTTACATACATTTTATATTCATACGTTCTTATTAACGACATGGATTTCTTTAACCCCTTCCCTGCTCATGACGGAACCGTTCCGTCATGAGCCACGGTTGCCGTGTGCTCATGACGGAACGGTTCCGTCATGACACGCCCGTTGGCGGCCGCCCCGCCTGCGCGGCGCTGTTTCCCCGCCTGTGTGGGGGGACAACGCAAATGGGCGGAGTCATGACGGAACCGTTCCGTCATGAGCACAGCCCAACCGTGGCTCATGACGGAGCAGCTCCGTCATGAGCACAGCGCCACCGCGCTGCCCCCCCGCACCCCCCAGCACCGCGGCAGAATTCCCGCCGCGGTGAAAGGGTTAAGTAAACATTCTTGAATAATAGAATGCGATTATAAATAGAGAGGTTACTGTTCAGACAAAAATATCCAGGCACCAGTATAAGTAAAATAATAGGCCAATTTCTGCCAGGCTCACTAAACTTGGAATGCAGATCAGCAATAACCCTAGATCCACGGTCTTAAATTCAAGATTAGCACTAGATACCTGCCTCTACCCCACCTAAATTGGTGTTGAATGTTCACACTGATGCAGGCTTAACATGCCTTACAGAATTACATTTAACCCGTTCCGTGCTCATGACGGAACCACTCCGTCATGAGCCACGGGCGCCGTGTGCTCATGACGGAGTGGTTCCGTCATGCTGCAGCCGTTGGCGGCCGCTCCGCCCACACGGCGCTAATTCCCCGCCTGTGCGGGCGATTAGCGCCGTGGGCGGAGTCATGACGGAACCACTCCGTCATGAGCACAGCTCGCCCGTGACTCATGACGGAGTGGTTCCGTCATGAGCACGGCGCCGCCGCTGTGCCCCCAAACCCCCCCCAGCGCCGCGGCGGAATTCCTGCCGCGGCGAAGGGGTGAAACAGATTGCCGGGTATAGTGCTGAATTCTCAGCTTCACCCTAATCCAGGCTTGTACCTCGTGCTGGGAGTGGAAGCACATTAAAATAAAACTAAAAGAAGACACAAAGTTCGTACAGTTCATATACACAGCAAGGCCCGACTGGGAACCAAAACCAGCCCTGGCAAAGTGCTCGGCTGGCCCCGCAGGGGGTGCAGCTGAGCTGTTTGCCAGGGCCGGTTTCGGCCGATTTTGTTACAGATGCAGATATATTGCAGCTATGCTGCAAAAGCGGCCCTGTAACAAAAAGGGCCACCCAGGGGCCCAAAACCGGCCCCCACCCTGGCGGCCCACCGGGGGAATACCCGGTGCCCGCTTTGGCCAGTCCGGCCCTGCTACACAGTTCAAATTCAACAACAATGGTTTCACTTTAGGAGCATGGGGGTGTTGCCCTGTTGCCCCAGGGTCTCATATCAAATGATGGAGAGTGACTGAAGGCAGCCTGGCCGATGTGGGGAGTGAGGGGGGGAAGGAGCGTGCTTTTATGAGTGACAATAAACACCGGCCTCCTTGGGTTAAGTGTGCACGTTGGGTTGGACAGTTGCCTTGCTCCGACCAGCCCAACATGCGCACTTGAACCCTCGCCAGGCTCTCCAATGTTGGACTCCGGGAAATTGCTGTTACAGCCCCCAAGGCTAGTAAGGGACTCAAGGGCCAAGCTGGAGGTAACAGTGCACACTGCAGGCCTGGGGGCAGTCTCGAGTGTACCTTGAGAGGGGATCCAGCAGTAAGTGTTTTACTGAAAATGTACTACTTAATTTTATTAGCTGTTGCGTGTTAGCCCTCGGACATGCATCGTTGACTAGTGTTGGGATAAAATTCAATTGTTTGCCAGTAGCGCAAGAAAATGAGGTTCCTGGTACAAGGGGCTGAAATTATGTGACCGATAGTCTAAGGAGAGAGAAATAGCTAGTGCTGGTTTCAGGATGACAAATCAGATAAAGGCATGTTTCTGATTGGCACAGGAAAGTCATTGTTTACTAGTGGAAACAAGAATCACGCGGCCCTTCTACTAAAGAAAATGTGTTTTTTTAGTAACATGAGGTAAACATAGTATTGTAAAATGAAAGGAGCGTAAAGCAGACCAGCCAGTAGAATGTGGAAAGCATTAATAGCTATCAAATTCAGGTAATGCGTTTAGTAGACAATCCAAATATTCTCAAGTTAAATTACCAAAAGACATTGCTTGACCAAAAAAGGAAACAAAAAGTGAACATACTGACTGCCACATATGGCAAAGTGATTTTTGCACCTTTCTTTATTTAAATGTTTATAATTTATCTTTGAGCAAGAGCACACAATGCTGGTGTGTTTTGGTACAGCCAAGAGTCACCGATAATAAACTGCAGCACAGGACTGGAGGCTGAGGCAATATAAACTCAGCGGACAGAAGCATTCATTGAAATGCCTCATTTTTGCAGTAAACAAAGCTTAACCCCTTCCACGCGGGGGTAAATCCCCCGCGGTGCGGAGGGGCGGCGGCGGTGGCGCTCTGCTCGTGACGAGCCCAGCTCGTCAAGAGGCACAGTGGAGCTGTGCTCATGACGAGCTGAGCTCGTCACGACCCCGCCCACTGATTGATTCTCCCGCACAGGCGGGGAATCAATCGCGCGTGGGCGGGCCGCGACGGTTATGACGAGCCCAGCTCGTCATGAGCACAGCTCCACTGTGCCTCATGACGAGCTGGGCTCGTCATGAGCACCAAAGCGGTTAAAATGATTAATTACATTGTGGCAGTTGCAGGATCCCTGGATTTATTTTCCTTAGGGAGGATATCTGCAATTCTATTTTAGGACTTTCATGGAGTCCACACATGAAATTAACAAGTGAGTTTCAGTTTTAGTGACGGACTGCACAGCACTGCCCACTGGAAAGAAAACAAAATAAAATAAGCATTTGCAATGTAATAGGTCTTGCATTAGTGAAACGTTTAGCTACTGGCGTTGTAAATCATAATGTTTGTTATATTCTTTTTTTCTTCCCAGAAATATCCCAGCAATAGCATGAGAAATAAAAGAAAATCCACAAAGCAAGGAAAGGGTACAGTGCCAAAAGATGTTACTAGGTGTCCCTGTGGAGTTGTAAATGGACCTCTATTAGCCATATTAGGTACTGCACCCTTAATGCAATTATAAAATGAAAGATTGCAACTGAGCATACGCTACCATTTGTTTTTTTCGAAAGAGAGATTTTTGTTAGCTTTAGTGTAAAAATGCACTGTTGTTGTTTAATGTGCATCTCACTTTCAATAAAAACAAATGGAAACGTATGTTGAGCTACAATTTTTTAAATAATTATATTAAGGGTGCAGTACCTTATGTGGTTAATTGAGGTCCCTTTATGCAGCTTCAGCACTGTCTAGATGACTAAGAATAAGGAATTACCACTGGGAGCAGAGAAGCAGCTGCAACACTGTCTAAAGGATTAAGAATGAGGAATTACAACTGGGACCAGAGAGGCTGCCAGCAGCAGTGGCTAGAAGACTAAGAAAGAGGAATCACCACTGGGACCAGAGAAGCAGCTGCAGCACTGCCTAGAGACTTTGGAATGAGGAATTACCACTGGGACCAAAGAAGCAGCTAGCAGCACTGACCAGAGGACTGAAAATGAGGATTTACAGACGGGACCAGAAAAGCAGTAAGCAGCACTGAGAATGGAGGAATTCCCGATGGGACGAAAGAAGCAGCTGCAGCACTGTGTAGAGGACTAAGAATGAAGAATTACCAGTGGGAGCAGAGAAGCAGCTACAGCACTGTCCAGAGGATTAAGAATGAGGAATTACCACTGAGAACAGAAACACAACTGTAGCACTGCCTAGAGGATTTAGGATTAGGAATCACCACTGGGAACAAAGAAACAGCTGCAGCACTGCCTAGAGGAGTTAAAATGTGGAAATTACCGTTGAGACCAGAGAAGCAGCTAGCAGCACTGCCTAGGGGACTAAGAATGAGGAATTACCACTGGGAACAGAGACACAGCTAGCAGCACTGTCTAGAGGACTTAGAATGAGGAATTACTGACTGGACCAGAGAAGCAGCTATCAGCACTGGCTAGAGAAATGAGAATGAGGAATTACCAGTGGGAACAGAGACACAGCTGCAGCACTGCCTAGAGACTTGGAATGAGGAATTACAAGTGGGAACAGAGATGCAGGTGCAGCACTGCCTAGAGGACTTAGAATGAGGAATTACTGGCGGGACCAGTGAAGCAGCTAGCAACACTGGCGAGAGGACTAAGAATAAGGAATTACAAGTGGGAACAAAGACACAGCTGCAGCACTGCCTAGAGGATTTAGAATGAGGAATTACCAATGGGAACAGAGACGCAGGTGCAGCACTGCCTAGAGGACTTAGAATGAGGAATTACCTGTGGGAACAGAGAAGCAGCTAGCAGCACTGGCTAGAGAACTTAGAATGAGTAATTACCAGTAGGTCCACAGATGCATCTGCAGCACTGCCTTAAGGACTAAGAGTTGGTTATTTTCACTGGGACATGGGAAGCAGCTAGCAGCAGTGGTTAGAAGATTAAGAATGTGGAATTACCACTGGGAACAGACACAGCTGCAGCACTGCCAAGAGGACCAGAAAATGAGGTTTTACCACTGGGACTAATATAAATGAAAGCGCTTGTAACAGAAGGGGGACTACAGTATAAAGTGAAGCATTTGGCAGGCTGTAAAGTTAAAAAATATTTAAACATTTACCGAAAAAAAGCTGCAGTGAAACGCTGCATAAGGCCATGAAGGTTCTTCGGTAATAAACAGACTGAACCAAAATAAGATATGATTAAATGAAATGAGTGGCTGCTGTATATTCATATAATTGGTATACTTTGGGAAAGAGTACTAAAAGATCCTGTTATTTACAATAAGGCTCTAAACTTCAAGGTAACTACCTATTTTCCACCATCAGAGACAGACTTACAGAGAGTAGGAATCCGAGACATTTGCCTCCAACCCTCCTGCAACCACTGTGCTAGTCTGATCTCAAGATGCCCGTTCCTCTGCAGCCCCTGGGGCTGCTGTACCTTTACAATGAGGAACAGTGGTTCAGTTACATTGAACATGGAATGCTGCCATTTCACTGGTGTTTCAAAAACAGCAGAATGTTTCTTCTGGGTACCTCCATCATCCGTGGTTGCTGAAACACAACAACATTTCTTTCAAAATAACTGCTCAAAATATTATTTCAAGCCTTGCAGTGCCTTGTTCAAAGCCGGTGGAACGTGGGTGACTTGAATCTGTCATTGATTAATCTAACCGAGCAAGCGCTTTGTAGCTAAAGTTAAGGGTCTGGGGGCGTTGGGGAGGTCGGTGAGGACGACACCTAAAACATTTTACCACACTAAGGTTTTTTAAAATGTTTTAATTGTGCAGGACACTGTGATGAATGTCGGTCACGTTCTGTCATATATATCTGTGGTGTTGTGAAATGTTCTCATGTTATCGTGTTCTCGTGGATGGAGTGAAGGAGACCTCTGCACACGGTCTACCACTGTGTGGTCTGCAGAGAGATGCACGTTAACCACCCGAGACATGCCGATGTACACACAGCCAAGGAGTAGTGCTGTGCGTCTGTCACGCCTCATAGATGAGTAGTTACATGTGCATCAAACAGGTCCACAGCCACAAACTCGCGTAGTGTGATGTGGAGTTGGTAGTTAGCTAGTTTTCAGTGTTGGATTCTTGATCCAATCCAATTGATTGTCCTACGGCCAAGAAATATAATTGCCTGATAAAGGGTGATTTTCAAACATTCATGTATTCAGAGTACATCTGAGAGATTGCACTCTTCACACCAAATGTTCACCAATTGGAGCACTCCTTATAAAAAAGTGGCAGACGCATGGAACCACTCCTGCAGAAGCAGTCGGATGGCAACTGATACTGAATCTATCAGGCTGGTACCTTCGGAGATTCGTAAAGGTTCTTTCAAGGAGAATGCACTCTAAAACAATCACCGCTGAAAAATTATTTTTGGGTCTAATTTATTTATCATGCAATGGAAAACAATGGTAATTAGTTATCAAAGCAAGCACACAATCGTGTTTCTTTAGGTCAAGCTTTCGAGACCTCTTGTATATACTTTAGTATATACTTATATATATACTTATACATATATATACTTGTTTGTGGGCTTACAGCCCGCCCACTGCTTTAATTTGTTTGTTTCTGTGTCCTTCAAACATACTTGCTTGCTAGTGGTCAATCCTTCCTCTTGTCCCTCCTTTTGTATTTGTTTCCTCCCACAGAGCAGGGACTAACCACGGTATCCCTAAGCCTTAATTGTTTATCTGTTCTTTAGGGGACTATTTTGGCACCTCCTGTTTCCCTGCTAAAAAAGACCTCCCGTCCATGAAAGCTTTTCAACTACTCATTTTGCCTCTGCAGTGCCACCCTATTAGTTAAGGCCTCAGCTTCTGCTCAGACTAGGGTGTGCCTGAGTCAGTTTCAAGCTCCGATCAAGCGCGCAATCCACCTTACCCCCGGGGCACAAGCAAGGACCTCCTTGCAAGCTCCCAGTTCTTTGTGCATTCTTTGGTGCCCCCGGGGCCAAAGCAGGCATCCACATCCATGTGCCTTTGTGGTGCGGAGAGATTTTCTGAGACTGGGACGCAGGTCTAGGAGTGCATGCTGTGTTTAAAAGGGCAGCATTCTTTAATGGTGCCCACGCGCTTGTTATCTTGTTATCTAGTGTGGAAGAAGTGAGCGTGCAGATGCTTGAATATTTTCTTTGCTTCCTTGGTATATTTTGAACCCGACACCTGCTACATGAGTACTTCTGCTCCCGCAATCAATAAGTTTATTGTTTGATTACTTAAAATCATTACAAAAACAACACAAAACAACCCCCCCCTAAATAAATACCACATTGAACTAAAACCTTATTGTCCAGAGTAAAATCCACATCACTTATCAGTAGGATTCAAGTTAAAAACAATTACATTAATAGCTTTTGGATAGGACGACAGAGGAATAAGAACCCAAAGGGGTACTGGTGATCTCATTAGTCTCAAGTTAATTAAGCTCTCCCTCAAATTGTCGTAAAAGTCTGCAGACTAGGTTCATGTATTTAGTTCCACGGCAAGCTAGTATTGACGAGGTACCCTCTAGCCAGCAAATCACCGCTTGCCTGCTAGAGCGAATGCTCAGCTCCATAAAAATTGGTTTCAAGAACTTTCTCCTTTGGTCTAAAGTGGCTGTACATGCGCATGTTAGATGGATTAATGTTTCTTTTTTAAAGCCACATAGTCTGCAGGATTCCGTTTTGAATGGCGTTTTCCACTGGGGGTATAAATCCTTAGCCTCATGCACACCCATTCGGAATTTTAAAAAACTGGTTTTTAGTTGTGAGCTGAAATGGGCGGATAGATACGGTTGTGGCCTCAAGAATCTATATGTATTAATTACTGTCCACCCATGCCGCCGCTTGGAGAACTCTTGTTTGTCTGCCCATAGGGATTTATTTTTGGCTGCGCTATTTACTATTTTGCCAAAGCTTCCTCGATCCAGTCTTTTGGCCCATGCTGTTTGTAGGGCCATCTCAGCCAGGGACTCTCTCAGAAAGCTTCCCCAGGAGTTGGATGTTACATGATCCCCCTGGAGCTTAATTTCTTCCCAGCATAGGCTGTTTAAAGAGTTCGTATCAGAAGAGCGGAGCATGTGGCACAGTTTAATAAAACTGCTCATTACTCGAAATTTCTGGTGCTGGAGGCCAAATTCCAATCTGACCTGCGAGGGCGAGACTGATTTAGGCAGGTCAAAAACTGCTTTATAGATCTTTGTCTGCAATGTGTTCAATATGTGCACTTCTTTACCACGCCATGGAGCCAGGCCGTAGGACAATTTAGGTAGTATTTGGGCGGCCATTACTTTGAGTAAATGAGAGAAATTTGGACTGTCCATCTTTTTGCGAAGTAATTTATATGCAAAAATTAAAGAATGTGCCTTTGCTGTTAGAGCCAGTTTGTGATCTTTGTGGGTTGCACACTGCCCAATTATTACACCCAGGTATTTATATGAGCTGACTTCTTCGACAGTTGCCCCCTTAGCCGACCATTTGAACTTGAGTTTCTTACGATCAAATAGGCGAACTATTTTTGTTTTTTCTTTATTTAACTCCAGTTGTTCCTTATCCAGGTAGGTCACGAGGTTGTTTATTGATCTCTGAAGGCCAATGGGAGTTTGGCTCAACAGAACTATATCGTCCGCATATTGTAATATGGCGATAGGCTCGTTGACCAGTTTCGGGGGGTGAGACTCTGGTTTTTCAATGTGCGGAGCTAAGTCAGATAAAAACAGATTGAATAGGCTGGGGGCTAAAACGCAGCCTTGTTTTAAGCCGCTTTGCGTCTGGATGCTTGCAGTTGTGCTTGACCCATTGCCTAACTTGACTCTTGCCCAGGTGTCCGTGTCTAAGGCAATTATGGCGTTGAGCATTGTAGATGGCAAGCCCCAGTCACTAAGTTTTTTCCATAGCTGGCTCCTGCTTACCCTATCGAATGCAGATTTAATGTCTACAAAGCAGGCGAACAATCGGGAATCCCTTTTTTGGGCTTTTTCTATTAAAAGAGCAAGGGTTACAAGGTTGGTTATGGTGCCCATGCCTTGCCTAAATCCTGTCTGAAACTTGGGGATTATGTTTTTTTCCTCCATCCAACCTTTCAGCTGAGTTAGCAGGCATGAGGCGTACTATTTTGCTTCCACATCTATCAGTGAAATTAGTCTGTAATTTCCGGGGTTACTATGATCTCCCTTTTTAAAAATGGGGTGGATGATGTTCCCCCTCCAAGAAGCCGGGATGTTAGACTGATTATAAATCCCATTGAAGAGTGGAGCAAGATAGGAGGACCAAAACTCTGGATCGTTCTTGAAAAAGGCGTTGGGAATACCGTTGGGGCCAGCCGCTCCCTCGGTTTTAAGTTCCTGTATTTTCCCTCTTAATTCTTTCCCGGTTGTCAAGATGTTTGTCCCATAAGTGGAAGGAACTGATTGTAATAAGCTTTCTTCCATCTTTACTGGAATAAAAGGGACTTGAGTTACTTTTGGATCTTTGGCTTCTCCAGGAGACCTTCCGTTGGAACCAGTTCCTGCCTTATTATATAATGAGAGTACATGTTTGGTCCAGATGTATGCTCCAATTCCTGCTTCTTGCAGCAGTTTCGGGCCGGTTGACAGCTTGTTAATTATACCCCAAAAGTCGCTACTGCTCCCGTTTCGAGACCCACACAAATTGCCACTGTTTTTCGCTCTCCCACAGAAACTGTACGTGTGACATTTCAATGTCTATACACAAATTGCATTTATTTGCTTTAAACGAAAATCTTTCATTTCGCATTACTCACTCTGCTTTTAGGAGCTTTGTAGGCACAGGAAGATTTAGCACTCATTTACGAATTCAAGCCACACCCTTAATCACTTAGGCCACGCCGTATACAGAGATCCCCCTCTTCTTCCTGCGGCCACATTTATCATCCAATTTAAAGACGCTTTATCATCCAATTTAAAGCTGATTATAGTTGAGCATATAGAAAAGATGCAAATTATTGTCTATGTGTAGTCCTACTTCTATTTCTGTGCTCTCTCTGTATTTGCATTGCAAACTTTGGCACTTTAGCGAATATGTATAACATCACAGGAAGAACCACTACTAGAAATACAGAACACATATGCAGGGTAACAGGTCCCAGCGTGCGCTGTTTACAACTAACCTAAACTATTGTGCATGGACTGGAAAATAGTAATCTGTAGCATGACCATCCATCACAGACTAGCCTTCCCAGCATTCCAAGCGTGACACGCTGTGAATGCTGCTCACGAATTGGTGGAGCTGCCCTCCAGGAATGGCTACTACTACCATCAGGCTCCAGGAGTCTGGCTCATGCTTATGGTATGGGTGCCCCAGTGCCTCTCCCCAGTTTGCCTAGTACTCTCTCTCTGCACCACTTTCTTCCAGTGGTTCTTGTCGCAGTGCAATATCTGGGCACGCTGAATATGTCCTCTACCTAAAATTGAAAGGATATGGCTATTGTTTATGTGCTTCCATCAACTATCTGAAGAGTGTCCTGTGAGTATGTAAATCCTGTCAAAGCGTTTACATGCAATTAACGTAGGAACTGATATATATTACTTGTTTAAGTGGCTCTTGGTATACTGTGTCTTTTTATTTTTGTCTTACTGCAGGGCGCGCATACATGATTGGCTACACACAGAGAATAGGAACTAGTACCCTATTACGAACTCTGAGGACGAGGTCTCACTGTTATATTCAAGCAGCCTTTTCTTTTGTTATTTTATCCCATTCTCCCTTTCCAATGTGTGGCGTCTCTCCGAAAGCCGTATAGCATTTGCTCTTGGGAGATACCATAAGGGGGAATGGTTGGACAGGCTTAGCACATCGTCCCTGCTGGTCAAGTCTTCCAGGTTAGTGGTATTTCAATCTGACTCTGTGACACAGAGGCACCGGGGCCAAAAGTTGTCATAACTCCACTAAACACCTAATATTGCTATATTTTACTACTAAAAAGGCTGCAGTTACCATGCAGGCAACAGGGTCAAGATTTCAATGGTACAGCGGGCACAGTGGCACCAGGCCCAAAATTTGTCAGAATTCCTCTAAACATCTAATATTGCTCTATTTTACTACTATACAGGCAGTCACAATTACAGTTACCTTGCAGTTAAAATGGGCTTGATTTGAATGGTGCAGCAGGTGTAGTGGCATCAGGGCCAAACGTTGTCATAACTCCATTAAACACCAAATATTGCTATATTTTACTACTGAAAAGGCAGTCAAAAGTGCAGTTATCTAGCGGGCGCTAGGGTCACGATTTTAATAGTGCAGCAGGTGCAGTGGCACCAGGATCAAAAGCTCCAGGCACCCCACTAAACACCAATTAGTGCTATGTATTACAACTAAACAGGCAGTCACAATTGCAGTTATCTTTCAGGTACCAGGATCGTGATTTGAATGGTGCCGCAAGGGCAGTGGGACAGGGCCAAAAAGTTGTCAGAACTCCCCTAAACAGCTATTTCTACTATGTTTTACAACTAAACAGGCAGTTATAAGTGCAGTTATCTAGCAGGCAATATGGTCATGATGTGAATGGTACAGCAGGTGCAGTAGCACCAGGACCAAAGGCTCTAGGCACCCCACTAAACACCTAATATTGCTATACTTTACTACTAAATAGGCAGTCACAACTGCAGTTACCTTGCGGACAACAGGGTCCTGAATTGAATGGTGCATCAGGTGCAGTGGCACCGGACCCAAACGTTGTCAGAACTCCTGTAAACACCTAATACTTCTATATATAACTACTATACAGGCAGACACAATTGCAGTTATCTTGCAGTTAAACGGGGCGTGATTTGAATGGTGCAGCAGATACAGTGGCAACTGGGCCAAAATCTCGAGTGTCCCCACTAAACGCAGAATATTGTTAATTTTTACTGCTAAACAGGCAGTCACAAGTGCAGTTATCTAGCAGGCACTTGGGGCATGCTTTCAATAGAGCAGCGGGTGCAGTGGCACCAGGGCCAAAAGTTGTCAGAACTCCTCTAAACACCAAATATTTCTATATTTACCTACTAAATAGGCAGTCACAAGTGCATTTACCTTGCACATACTAGGATCATTTATTCAATGGTGCAGCAGGTGCAGTGACACTGGGGCCCAAAGCTCTGGGAACCATTCTAAACACCAAATATTGTAATATTTCACTACTAAACAGGCAGTCACAAGCGCAGTTACCTTACAGGCAATAGGGTGATGATTTGAATGGTGCAGCAGGTGCAGTAGCACCGGGCCAACAGTTGTCATAACTCCTTTAAACATCAAAAATTGCTATATTTTACTACTAAACAGGCAGTCACAAATGCAGTTGTGTTGCAGGCACAAGGGGCATGATTTGAATGGTGAAGCAGGTGCAGTGGCACTGGGCCCAAAGGTTGTCAGAACTCCTCTAAACACCTATTATTGCTATATTTTACTACTATACAGGCAGTCACAATAACAGTTACCTTGCAATTAAAAGGGGCTTGATTTAAATGGTGCAGCAGGCATAGTGAAACCGGGCCCAAAGCTCTGGGAACCATTCTAAACACAAAATATTGCAATATTTCACTATGAAGCAGGGTCATGCTGCTGCTTAAGTAGAAAATCTACTTGAGCAGCAGCAAAATCGAGCCATGCGCTCTGGTACACAGAATTGTGCTGTTTGTACTGATTTTTCAGCAGAGAACGAGCTCTCGGTGCTAAATCATATGAGTAGTGCAATGTGCTTATTTCCACCCGAATCTCACTGAGTTTTATTTTGTAACTTTGTGGAATTCTGAGTTAAACGCCGCAAGTTCGGCCCAGGAGACCCCCCTGGCTTCCATCTCGCACTAGTTTATCAGAGAGGCAGCTGGGTTGAAAACATTGATCCAAGAACAGTTGACCACATCAAAATCTGCAATATGGTTGTAGATATTTACCAATTTAAACCACCGTTCCATACTCCAAGGACTGGCCTGGCACCAGCTTTTATGTAGGCAATCATAACATCAGCGGCCATCATGGCCCCTTAAAAATCTAAACGTGACTGGTATATTTTAATATATAGCACTGAGAATTATTTGGTGCCCTAGTGGTTATTACAGTGATAGGGAACAGACCACAGCTGTAGGCCCCCCCCCCCCACCACGCTAGCAGTTGGTCTTGTGGACACCTGCAGTATTGTCCCCAGGCACTGGAATTGGGCACTCACCCTTTCAACTACTTTGTTGGTGTTTGCCAGGCTTTGGCAATTATTGGGAGGATTGTGGGCATTGCATTGAACTGGCGGGTTATGTAGCAGTTGTATTGGAACCTTGTAAAACAATTGCAACTTTAACATCAGCATAAATCTCATACTGGTGTTAGGCTAGTGAACGCACTAAACTGTATCAAGGAAAGTGATCTTTCTTGAGAACGCATTGTCTGAACTGTCTCTATTGCTGTAATTGGGAAACCATCCATAATCTGGTTCCATGTTTGTAAACTGCGCATTGGTTTTATTCTTGCAAAATCGGGACCTGATCAAGAACACTCCCATAGGCACAAATCTCAATGTTAAAATAAAAATTTGCACTTAGTGTGTTAGCACTATAAGAACGCTTGGGATCAAAGCTCTGAGAAAGAAGTTGCTGGAGAGTCTCATTTATATTTGCTGATTCTCATTTTATATATTCTATTTAGTTTATGTGTCTTCAAATACTTTTCTTTTTATAAAAGTAACGCACTCACTAATCATTCAGTGATTAAAGGGGGTGGCGAAACTTTGCGCTCTGAGAGGCATGCTTATGAGCCCCTTTGCATCGATCTTGCACCACGCAACAAGGTGCAAGAGTGACACAAATGTAAAATGTCTTGTGTAGACCTGCATAGTTTCATAAATCTCAAGTAATGCCACGCAGTGCAAATCACTGCTTTGCATTACTCTGCGCCAGGGAGTTATTTCCATAGGTGTTGCCTGGGTGTTCCCGCACAACATCCATGGATTTTGATGCATTCCCAGATTTACAAGAACAGGTAAACCTCAAAAGCGTCGAAAGGATACTGCTCCCCAGGAGAGGCGTAACAAGGAGAAATATCTCTCTTTATCCTTGTTTTTTCCTCATTCTATGTGTGGTGCACTATGCAGCACACATAGATAGAGGAAAATGCCTCTCAAGTTTGTTTTTGTGCAGGAAGGTGCCCCTTCCTGCACAAAAGCAATCCTGCCTACAAGAGAGGCACCCTTGCACCATGGTGCAACGGTGCCTGCAGTAGCACTAGGCTACCAAAATGGCACCAGCACAAGGGAAAAGGACAGGAATGCACCATACTGTATAAATACGGCACAAGGGAACTTGCTGCCTTGCCTAGCACCACAAAACTCATAAATATGCCCCTGAGTGTCTAAACTTCCATCGCGATCTATAATAAGCCTTGGGCTGTCCTCTGCTTTGTGACCATTGAGTCATGTGTTAAAGGGAAGTACCTGGTTATTTAAAGTGGGGGCCAATAAAACAGTGGCCGAGGAAACCTGTGGTAAATGGTGCAAACTCACAATCAGAGTCCGCTAATGGCTGACTTCAAGCCCTGGCCTGAGAAAAGTTCGAGTAATTCCCCAGAATACTACATGAAAATATGGTATTTTACAAAATGCTGGCTTTGGCATTTTGCACTGATGTTTGGCGTGAAATGTGTCCTCAGATAAATCTTTGCAGGAATGACGTGTTTCACAATAAAAAAAGCACAAAATTGCGTGTGACATGAAAAACAGCCTCTCATGTTCAGATCATTCCTATCATTCTGTGTTAGGATTGTTACTCACATAAAGTCTCAATTTCCCAATATGGAATACTTATTCTCAGGCATTTCGTGTAACAATTGGAAAATGAAATGCTGGAAACCCCATAATAATATGATGGCGTAAACTTGTGACCATCCAAATTAGGTCTCACAGAAAGGAGAGTTGGCGAAACAGTTATCTGGGTAAAATACCTCAGCCGGTATATTACCAGCAGTGGTGACCCCTCTGCTAGTTCTAAGGGCTGGGCCAAGTCTTGGAGGTGGGGCCATCGTGGGGGCAGTCATTAGAGGGAGTGGTGGGCACTGAAATCAATGCGTATGTCAGTTTGAGCGGCCATCTCAGGACATGTGCACTGAGCTGTCTCCAACCAAAGCTGGGTTGCTTGGTTCGGAGAAAGCAAGCACAGGCTCCCAATCTCTCTGGGAGCGCAATTTCAGGGCGCTCAGCCCAATCCTGATGCTGCTTTCAGTCATGAGGGCAGGATCAGGATTGGCCGCAGGGGAGTCGGAGAGCCTGTGCTGCAGCGAGGATTCGGAGCAAAAGAGTGGCAGCCCGGGCATCCGGTAAGCTCCTTTTTTCACTTTTTTCTGTTCCCCCCCCCATCCTGCCACTCCGGCCGCACACCAACGGCTACTGAGTATCAGTGTATTGTAACTATGATATTCTCTGACAGAAATATCATCCCCAGATATCAGCTACAAAACAATCACCTCTTTTGAGTTAATATTAGAAAGTCTTCACCCAAAAGACAACAATTTTTAAACTAATATTTACCACCCAATATTTCTGGCAGACAATATTTTTGCTACCAATATACTGACATAAAACCACCTCTGCCACATAAAAATCTTACTCGGGGCTATACAGGGATTCATTTGACTATATAAAGTTTCAGTCATGTACTTTATTCTTTTAACAGAGCCACTGAGGTCATTTAGAGGGTTTCTCATTGCACTGACGTTCGTTGGCATTTAATAAGACATTTCAAAAAAGCAAGATTGTACAAAATATTGATCTAAATGGACATTGCAAGGCATATTTATCAAGGTTTTAGGGCGATGCAAAACCTAACTGAGACTTATCAAGCCACGCAAGGCCACCTTGCGTGGCCATGAATGACTTGATAAATCTGGAGTAACACAAGGCAGCGCTAATCGCTACCTTGCATTACTCTGCCACAGGGAGGCGTTCCATAGTTGGAGCAAGGGTGTTCCCACGCATTCACCGAAGGAATTTTCCACAATCCCAGATTTACCATTAGTGGTAGACCTGGGAATGCACCGAAATGCTACACCTCCCCAAGGGAGGCATAACGAGGAGAAAGATCTTTATTTCTCAGTGTTTTTTCCACTATTTACATGCGTTGCATTCTGCTACACAAATAGAAAGAGTAAAATGCCTTTGAGGATTTTCCTAACAAAAACAATCCTGCCATCTAAGCAGGCACCCTTTCACCATGACGCAAGGGTGCCTGCATTGGCACTAGGCAGCCAAAAGTGCACCAGTGCTAGGAAAGGACAGGAACGCGCCGTATAAAGTTAAATAATGCGCATTCCTGTCCATTCCCTTTCATGCAGAGCAGCAAGGTGGCTTGCTGCATTGTGTTGTGTGAAATAATGACAAATATGCCGCTGCATTTCTATTCAATTGTACACTATATGTGTTTATGTCATCTATCTATGGTGAACTATACGCACACATAACATTAGCAATACAGTCAGCATCTGCAAATAAATGTATGTTACAGTGACACTGCCTACATTAAACATGTTTCACCTCTCCACCCAAAGTGCTAATCTACACCCCCTTAGCCTAATAAGTATGTATTTACCTGCAGAGAAAGGCAAGAAGGCTTCTCGCTTGATGAATTGGCCATCATCATCCAAGAAGTGTTCTGGATAAAACTGGTATGGTCTTGCCCAGAGGGACTCATCTTTCAGGACGGATGACAGGTTGAACATTAGTGTAGTGCCCTACAAGCAATAGCCAACATGTTAAACAGAGAATATGCTCAAGTTCTTAACTGTATGTTCATGGATACACATGATAACAGAGTGGACCACACAGAAAAGGATTGGTTTGCAGGCTGTGCAAAGCTCTTCTTACTCCAAAACTACATCCCTCTTTTCATGGATGATAACCCTAATTCATTCAGTGAACCAAAGCTGGTTGCTATCTGTCGTATTTACTCTGACATCCAATCCTGTGAACCATGCACTCAAGGGTAGATCTTCATCAATGCATAAGGTACAAAGTCTATCAAAATCACACAAACATAACAAGTTTAGTCTGATGTCTCAATATTTTCTCACCTTACCATTTTGACACTGGGATCACTACTACCTGTGGATTCAACAAAGGAATCCAAAAGTTTAGTTGTGCTGCCTCAGCTTGTATACTACTTGCCCATGTTTGCCCTTGAAAAAAATTAGACTGACCGAAAGTCTCAGTGAAACTTTATTGTCTACTTACTGGTCATTTACTGAGACTCACTCAGCCAGTGGTAGCCCCTAGGGTGGAGCAGATCACTCATACTGCCACTGTGGTGCTCTGCCATATCTTAGCTGTGGCACCTTTGCCTCCATGAGAAATGAGCACAAGAAGGTCTTGTGTGGTTGTCAGAATCAGGTAAGGGGTTGTTGATAAAAAGTTTCTTACTAGGGACTTTTTCAATCTGACACTTTATCCATTGATGACTGTTCACAGGGTTACTCGCTGAGCATGAACAAATAAGATGAATTACAAGTAACTCTGAGTTTGTCCCTCCAAGCAGTGATCATGGATAACTTCTGATTGTTTATCAGTTAAGAATGTGGATCAAAAGATGGATCGTCTTCCCGGTGGTCTTTAGAATGAATTACTACCTGATACCCTTGACAGAGTCTGGAAGGACCGGTGCTTTTCTGTCCTCTGTACAGTGCCATGTCCCTCTTCCTGGAGTTTTGTGTATCCACACATCCTGCAATGTTGGGGAACACTTCCTTGCAACATGAGGACATTTTGCCGCCAGTTTTCTGCCAAATAAAAGTTCAACAGGAAATTGTCTGCTGGTGATGTGAGACATGTCCTTACAATCCCTCAGATCTCGACATAATGTCTCTGAAATGGCGGCTCCTGAGACCTTCACACCAATTCGCTTCATGATGTCATTGGCTTGAGGCCACTGAGGAGTGATTTTATTGTAGTGAAATCCTAAATGTACAGTAAAGTATTTAAAATTGCTACTATTAAACAGAGTGCTGTTACATGTTTCAATGTGGGCGGTGTGCCGGAAGTGGAGAAAATGTGTTTCTGTGGTCAGAGTTAACAAAGTCAGCCAAGTTTTTTTGGAAAGACCAAGACTTCTGGGAAATTTGAAAGTTTGTGGCTTATAACCGCAAGGTGTTGGCTTGTGGCACTGAGTCCAAAGAAATCAACTGCAATTTCTTCCTATATTTCATATGGTTGCTCTGGTATTCTCAGTGGCTCTGAAGGAGTGTCTTTTCCTGGTCTCTGGCAGACATGAGCCATGTATCTTTGCAGCTCATAGCAGCGTTGCACACTACTGCACTTTCTCTCAGAGACTCTCCCTTCAGCCCCTGGCACTTTTAGAGCCTGATCTGGGCTCAAGTGAAGCACACTGGGTTAGAGGTGGAGTGTCATAGATTCAGTGCCTTGCTGAGTATCAAACATCTGGCTCATCCGCGGATTGGATACACAAACTGGATTGTGCCCACTCAGCACTTACCTTTGGACTTTTTGAACAAAGGTTTCTGGTCAAAGCCGAGATGAAGATTTCTACTTTCGGATGTAGCTGCTTTTATGGAAGGCAAAAATCTCCAGCGGGACAAGGCAATATGCTACAGTCAAAGACAGTTCCACGAAGCCAGACACCCCTTTGTCAAAAGACCGCTGATCAGTATGTGCTGCTGTGGAGAAGAACGTAGTGGAAGCAGCTGCAAAGTCAGGCCGACAGGCAATGGACCTTGGGCAGATAGACAAACAGGTTGGTCCCAGTCTCTTCCTGGTTCTCTGAGCAATTTTTAGCCAAAATGTTTCTTAAGTCCCAAGTTGTGGATTTTGGCTATCTGGGTACTTTTAGAACCCCAACCCAGAGTCCAGGATAGGTGGGACACCAGTGGGGAGTTAAAGACTCACTTAGGCTGTGTCCAGGTACGGGTTCAATGTGGTGGGAGCCAGTTATGTTTCTGTGGCTCTGAACAGGAAGCCGTACAAAAAGGGGTTGGTGATGGACGGAGCATGAGAATCAATCAAACACTCACACCCAGTCAACAGATCTGGGTTTAATCCATCACCGTTCTTTAGCCCACTCTGCCACCCCAGTTCAGACATGGCCATATGCAAATCAGTCTGACCCTGTGCCTCATGGGAACAGTCCAGCCCGAACTGCCAAGCCATGCCTTCCCTGGACCGGAAACAAGCTTCCTAGGATCGGTTTCTGGCATTTCAGCCGTCTTCAGCCAGGCTTGCTTGAATCCAGTGGCAAAGTGAACAAGGGACTCACGTCTGAGCATACCCTGCCAACTTTTGGCAAACAAAGCGGTACAAAAAGGGGTTGGTGATGGACGGAGCATGAGAATCAATCAAACACTCACACCCAGTCAACAGATCTGGGTTTAATCCATCACCGTTCTTTAGCCCACTCTGCCACCCCAGTTAAGACATGGCCATATGCAAATCAGTCTGACCCTGTGCCTCATGGGAACAGTCCAGCCCGAACTGCCAAGCCATGCCTTCCCTGGACCGGAAACAAGCTTCCTAGGATCGGTTTCTGGCATTTCAGCCGTCTTCAGCCAGGCTTGCTTGAATCCAGTGGCAAAGTGAACAAGGGACTCACGTCTGAGCATACCCTGCCAACTTATGGCAAACAAAGCGGTACAAAAAGGGGTTGGTGATGGACGGAGCATGAGAATCAATCAAACACTCACACCCAGTCAACAGATCTGGGTTTAATCCATCACCGTTCTTTAGCCCACTCTACCACCCCAGTTCAGACATGGCCATATGCAAATCAGTCTGACCCTGTGTCTCATGGGAACAGTCCAGCCCAAACTGCCAAGCCATGCCTTCCCTGGACCGGAAACAAGCTTCCTAGGACCGGTTTCTGGCATTTCAGCCGTCTTCAGCAAGGCTTGCTTGAATCCAGTGGCAAAGTGAGCAAGGGACTCACGTCTGAGCATACCCAGCCAACTTATGGCGAACAAAGCGTTGCTGGACTGTTGCCATGAGGCACAGGGTCAGACTGAATTGCATATGGCCATGTCTGAACTGGGGTGGCAGAGTGGGCTAAAGAACGGTGATGGATCAAACCCAGATCTGTTGACTGGGTGTGAGTGTTTGATTGGTTCTGATGCTCTGTCCATCACCACCCCCTTTTGTACCGCTTTGTTCGCCATAAGTTGGCAGGGTATGCTCAGACGTTGAGTCCCTTGCTCACTTTGCCACTGGATTCAAGCACGCCTGGCTGAAGACGGCTGAAATGCCAGAAACCGGTCCTAGGAAGCTTGTTTCCGGTTCAGGGAAGACATGGCTTGGCAGTTCGGGCTGGACTGTTCCCATGAGGCACAGGGTCAGACTGATTTGCATATGGCCATGTCTGAACTGGGGTGGCAGAGTGGGCTAAAGAACAGTGATGGATCAAACCCAGATCTGTTGACTTGGTGTGAGTGTTTGATTGGTTCTGATGCTCCGTCCATCACCACCTGCTTCTGAACAGGAAGCCAGCAAAGTAGCCCTTGGAGTTACTCTGGTAATCATGGGTGCAGGTGAAGAAGCAAGGCTCAAAAAGCAGACCTGGCCTCTAAAGGTTCAAGGCAGGCTCCAGGCAGCAAAGTAGTCTTGCAGAGTGCACATCAAGTCACAGCAGCAGGCAGTCTTCTGTGAGCCCATTCCACAGTTCCTGAAGTGAACTGAAAAGTGGGTCTGAGGGTCCTATTTTTATACCCAGTGTCTCTTTGAAGTTTGGAAGACATTTCTAGAGTCTTTGAGGTGACTGGTACTTACTGACTTCCCTGTTCTGGCTCCAAACTGGCTGCAGGAACAATACAGTGATGACAAGCCCTTTGTGTGAAAACAGACCACAGCCTGTTTAGTTGTAGGTGGATCCTGACAGAAGATGCTCCATTCAGGCAGGGCTAGCTTTAGGGCAGTGCGACTGGTGCGGCTGCACTGGGCGCCGACCTGTGGAGGGGGGAGCCGACCTCAAGAGGGGCGATATATTTAGCAATAACTTATAATTGGAGAGATGAGGGGCACTTTTGCCTGGTGGTAGTGAGAGAATCCAAGGAAGTGGTTATGGGTTGTGGGGGCGCCAAGAATGATTGTTGCACCGGGGCACCACCAGCGCTAAAGCCAACCCTGCATTCAGGCACACCTAATACCCAATTGTGTGACTGCATGGAAGGAATTCACATGGTCGAACTGCCAGTTACACCCAGTCATTTGACACAGGAGTGGCTGCAGGCCCCAGGCTGCTAAGGACAAGAAAATATCAAGTTTTTAAAAGTTGCATTTTCAAAATTGTAATTACAAAGCTGACTTTACTTTCAAAGAGGATTTTTCATTACAGTTTCATAGATACCAAACATGAGGTTACCTGGTCCCAATAAAAACATAGCACTTATTACATGTAATAAGCAACCAAATCATAGCTTATTGGACAGGTAAGCCTCACAGTAGTGAAAAACAAATATGGGACTTTTTAATTTCCAGGACATGTAAAAAGTAGAAGTGCATGTCCATACTTTTAATTCGATATATCCTGTCCTATGGGCTACCGAGGGCATACATTGGGGGTGACTTGCATCCATTAAAAGTAGAGTTTAAAGTTTGTCAAGGGAGTTATATTTCCAAGTTGAATTAACAATTCAAAACTTTCAGGCTGCAATCACAGGCTTGGGACATGTTTTAAGGTAATACCTAAGCAGGTGTCACAATAAGTGCTGCAGGCCCACTGGTAAAGTCTATTATCAAGCCATTGGTATATGGTATACCACTCTACAAGGTACTTATAGGTAAATGAAATATGCCAATCAGGTGAAAGTCAATCAAACCATGTTTAGGGGAGTGAGAACAAGTAATTTAGCACCGGTTAACAGTGGTAAAGTGCACAGAAACCTTAGGCAAATAAAAACGAATTTCAGCAACAGAAATGGAGGTATGTAGGCACAGATGGTGTGGAAAGCCACCCTGGGGCTCACAGGTCTATCAAACCCTCTCGGGGTGCCACAGTATTTTGTCTTGCAGCTGTTTGTAGAGTTACTGACTGATGGTGTGATTGTGAGTTTAAGGTTAGCCATAGTGATCAAAGCTCACTTGGTTATGTAATGTCATTTATATCTCACCTGTCATTTCAGTATCCATAATGATGACCCTATGATTCCCAATGGGTTTAGAAGCAAGAGGTACTATCCCACTGAGAATCACAAGATCTGCCAGAAAATGGAGATATTTTTTCTGCTGAGAGCAACAAATATCTTGGGTAAAATATATGGGGGGAATAAGGAATAACCAATCCGGACATGAATCACTACCTTCCCAGGAGTCATATTGAACAGTGTACTTAAGAATCTATGTACCCAAGCTTCCTTCCTGTTACCTAGTTAAAGGGAAGACTATCTTTCCCACTACTTGTGTAGGCTTGAAGACTGGATTTTATATTGCCATATAAGATGGATCTGGCGGCTAACCAGAATTCTATGTGAACTTGAATGTAACACCAAGGAGACATTCAATTTGAAGATCCCATTCAGAGATACATTTAATCCACTAAAACATTTCAAAGTGAAGAGCCATTTTTACATTATATTTAGTTTGTAGCCTCACATGTGTTCTTTGTCAATTATAGTTCTAAACTCACATTTAACACATGTAGATCTGGCAGGGGCCTGACTTCATGCCACAGCCAGCAAAGCAAGTAAGGAGGGCTTTAGCAAAGCACCAATAAAAGCTACAAAGGCCAAAGTGCTAAATAATTTGCCTTAATCAACATTGTTGCTGCAGTGCAGACTTCATTTTCTCTGAAAGTTGGTAACCTTTCTGGTCTTTGAGGTAAATGTCTGAGTTATTTATTGCACTTTTAGCTCCCAGGGAAACAGCAAAGGATCTTTTAAATGGATTCTTATACTTGACATTGTTTTGCTTTACAATAATGGCTGTGTGAAGTATTGCAAGTAGAATATTCCCTTTAAAAATAATTCATAACTATTTATTGACATTTAGATTTCAAAAGGAACCTATGGATTAATCTGAAATCTCCATAGTGCTTTTTTCACTATTTACAGGCCACTTGCAAGTTAGTAGTCCTGACTATAGGTTTTCTAATATTATTAGATTTTCATTTAGGTGTTAATGTTCTGTTGCCTGATATATAGTCTATGGAGAGAACAAGGAAAAATAAAAATAACTCCAACTCTAACACAATATCTAGAAAATGTAAATATTTCAACGAATTAGATTTTACTCTAATTTTAGTAGATATTAATCCTTTCTTTTCTGAGCAGTCGAAACAATTGGCACTTTTCAAACATTCTAAAACCTGTTGTTTATTCATTAGGCATCAATAACTAAAAAACATGTAAATAGTACTACTTCTTCTGTCAAGACAGTTAATGACCCTCGACCTCTAATTAAATGCACAACAGGTTATACCTTGGAAGTGTTAATTGAGGAAGAATTTAACAAGAATTCAGACAAAATAGGTGAAAAATAGTCCATTGTGGAGAAAAGGATGACAGAGATTGTTTATACTGTTTTTCAAATATTTGCACTATTATGGTCCTATTTGTTAATGTAACTAATTATTCATGTTTTACATAATATGGCTATGTATTCATTTTTTATTTTCACATTCAGATATGCTTTGTGTGTGGCAAGTTTCATGCTGTTAATTCTTCTTTAGTTATGTTATGTGGTCTCTTCCATGCAGTTGTTTCCCGTCTTTTTTTGTATGCTAGGTGTTCTTTATTAAGTGTCATTTACTTTGCTTAAACTTTTCTGCTTTTTTTAATGCCATTTTTCAACTGACTTTACATTGGTTTTCCTTTATTTAGATTGTAGCAAATGTAGAACTTTGAAGGCATTATTCAGTGTTTATTTCTCTGCGATGCCTTTAGTGACTTAAGGAACATATGAGAATGTTAAAGACCTTACTAATCCACTAAGAGACAAAAGGTGTTGTCTCATTTAGAAACACTGAAATCTCAAAAAAAAAATTAATCAGGAAACTCATATTACTGATGAGGAAGAAAAAAAGAAAGCACATGTGTATGGGCAATGCTTTAACTAGTGGTACCTCTTGGCAGAGGATATTGTCTCACTTAGTGAAACTTAAACCATTTAATACAGGAGACTCTTGATACTGATGAGGAAGCAAATACATTAAATGCATCTTGAGTGGGTAATATTTTCTGTTCCACTGTGTTAGGTAAAAAGAATGGTTTTATAATTCTAATTATGAACCTAAACTGATCCAGGTATTCACACACTAATGTGAAACAGATGGTAGATGGTATATCAATAGTTTTAATAATTCTAATGTTTTGTTTTGGAAAAACAACAATTATATTCTGACAACTTTTTTGAAGGATAATTTGGTATTGTGATATGATTTTCATTAGGCGGTAGGCCCCTTTCTCTGTAGGTGATCATTATGTAGATGCTTTCAATATAAAATGTAAAAACGTCTAACTAAATAATCGAGTGGAGAGACGTCTCTGATATGCGATTATTATGTAATCTAGCTAAAAATAAGTATATTTCACTCTCCTGTTCATGACACACAATCTAGCATTGTTTTAATGTTTTTTTGCTTAAAACTCAGAAATATTACTTTACATTCAGAAACTGGCTTTAAACTATTTGTTGCTCATGCTTTGATTTTGTTCTGATTTTGATATTCTGCCTACAGTAGATATCAATCAATGTAGATTTAACAGAGATTTATTAAATGGCTCCCCATTTCTGAAGGAATGCCCTGCTTTGTCAGTTAAATTTCTGAATTAAAGCAGTCTATCAGATATATTCATTCAAAATAATGAGATGTTTACAATGCCTCATCTCAATAGTTGTATTGAAGAAAAGAACATAACATTTACACCTTGAAATCACAAGACCCTCTCAATCATTTAAATAGAGCTACATTTGAATGTAATAAGTCAAAAACAGAATATGGGCCTGGGATTATAAATCAAATGAAAGCCACATTCCGAGGGGGGGGGGGGGGGTTAAAACTAGAATAGGGAAATTATTAGGAAATTATTTGAAAGTTAAAAAGAAATACCCTTAATCTCTTCTATAAATGGAGAGGACAGGGTAGCTAGAATTACCCTATCTGAAAATAGTGATTGTTTCCTTCAGTTTTATAAACATATATAACCTCAATAACCTAGAGTAGAAGATGACAAGTTTAACAATTAGTTCCCTTCAATTTCCATGGATCTTTCTCCTAGTGTAGTGAGGACTGCTATTTATAAACGTACATTGCTAAGTTAGCACAACCGCGTTAGATGTTAGAAAGCCATCTTGCCACTTTTGCTGCTTTTGCACACGACACTGCAGTTACATGTTATTATTTGAGAAATGCTTGCTCGCCTTTGCTTCACATGAGAACTGTCTGTTGTTCACATCCCTAACAGTGAGCTGCGACCTTGGTCTGAGCATTGTGTAAAGAAACAGTCTGGGTCGCTAGACAGTGCATGTTGTTGGGTTCAGGATGATCGGCCCACTATTTAGCCATAACACGCACGCAGCTGCAAATACCTGAAAGTCGAGTGCTTTTAATATTGCAGGCTGCATGCTTTATACACATTCGAAAGAAGAGCTTTCCCAGGAGCAGAGTCTACCTGATCCTGTGATGTGATTCCACTAAGCTGATCTTTACGGTATGGGGTTACCCAGTTAAGCCTAGAGTCCCTCTATTAGTCTAATAATAATAATATTAGTTTACTAGCAAAAGGAAGGTGGCTGTCATCCACTGTCATTTTATTATGATTTCTCCTTTCATTTTCTATGGTATTGTAACTATGCTGATGGTTTTGATTTTAATCATTTGTCTGCTTATCTTAGCCAAAGTACTGCATCTTAGGACACGAGGTTTATAAAATAAACTCTTTAAACTTTACTGTGTCTCTGTTTACTCTTGTTGTGGACTGATATGAGAATAATTACGAACAGGTATTTCTGATTCCCACCATTCCTGAGAATACACTAAGTCGCTTGTTCTGGGTTGTCTATACATTGGGACCGCCGAGATAAAACTCGGATAACGAATGGGAAACTGATGCTGGTCGGATAAGGGGTTCTGGGTTCTGAGGTGAGTTTTTGGTACACCACAATTCACTGAGGTCCTGGTTTCCTGTGCATAGTTCTGTGCATAAGCAGAATCCCTGCAACATGGCGCCCAAATAATAACATGTAACTGCAGTGTCGTTTGCAAAAGCAGTAAAAGTGGCAAGATGGCTTTCTAACATCTAACGCGGTTGTGCTAACTTAGCAATGTTCGTATATAAATAGCAGTCCTCACTACACTAGTATTGAATTGGGCACATATTTAAAAAATATCACTATTGATGGGGTGATTATTACTATGTCATTTTTAAACTGAATGAAAGACGTAGGACCTGATGGCTTCCTCACTGCATGTTATTCTTTCTCTAACTTTTTCAAATTATATGAGCTCAGCTTTTATTTCTCAAACAAAAGCTTGTGGTACCTTCAAAGGAATGATAATTGCCTTATCCCAAACAAGACAGGGATAACACCACTTTCAACAATTATAGACCTATATCACTTATGGTTACAGACTATAACGAATATGCTAAAATTCTAGCACCAAGACAAGAAAAAAGATTTTTTTTATTTAGCTGGGAAGCTGTCTACATTGTTCTCCTCTTAGGTGTAAAGGTTGGATACTTTGAAAATCTTGTTTCAACCAATTATTCTGTACCCAATTTCTAAATAAATGTGGGTCTGTTGAGCAAATGAAGCAATTGTTTTTCTCAAACTTTCAAAAGGAATTGCAACAAGTTAATCCTTTGCATTATTTGCTTTTATTACCAATCCATTAAATGTGCAAACACAAAATAATATATCGATCAAAAGGTTAAAGGAACAAGTATTCTGTAAGTCTAGGTACATATTTCCACTGAATAAAAGAGGGAAGACTGCAAAAGTACAGCTGTTTAAGGTGTTCTACAATGCCTATGAATTCAGATGACTGTATTGTACTGTAAATGCCGAATGCAGCACACATAGAATTAGCAAATCCTCATTATTTAATGATTGTTTATGTGCAGGAAGGAACACCTTCCTGCACAAAAACATTAATTAATGATGTTTTGCTCTTCCTATGTGTGCTGCAGAATGCAACACACATAGAAAAAGCAAAAATTAGGAAAAATACAGTATTTTTCCTCATTTTGCCATGCTAACACCTGCTCTTGCATGGGTTTAGTTTTTGGCCCTGCCTCAGATTTGCACATCCTTTTAATTCTGGGGCAGCGTCAAAAAGCGATGGGTGTTGTGGTGAAATGCCCACAGCACTACCCATGGCACGCACCTTTCACGCTAAATGATGCGTCTAAAGAGCGTATTTACAAGGTGGCGTTACGCCACAAAAAGTGTCTTAACGCCGCTTTGTAAATATGGAGAAGGGCATCACACCACCAGACCATCACTAAAAGCAATGTTCTGATGGCGCTATCCCCTTGTAAATATACCCCTTTGTTTTTCCACCAGGAGAGTAATTTATAATGCAGAGTCCTGTGCAGTTTTGAAATTGTAAGTCTATTTTTGTATTGGAAAAGGAGGTGTTATGAAATGAAGTATGTCCTCCCCAATTCGCCAGGTTCTGTCCAGTCTTATGACCTCATATCCAAGATGTGAAGGACAAAAATGTGCAGGTTGCACCTTCTTCCTTTGACTTTCGACTTATTATTCTGTATTATACCATAGTTTATATCCTCAAATTCACCCTTATGCTTAATTCTCCATTCCATTCAATTTCCCAGCTTTATTTCCGTCATTATAGACCATAAAAGCAAAAGATAAAATACATACATCACTGAATTTGGACAATAGAAACATCAATAAACATTACAAAATATAACCAAAAATACAAAGGAGTTCATCAAATTTCATACCAGTTTAAAAGATAATAACATTTAAAAAGAGGTTAAAACAATGATTTGATGAGTTAATAGTGTTAAAACAGTTGGAAATAGAAAAGGGGCATTTAACATGTGCGGGGGGAATTTAAAACTTGCGGCTCCTATGCCAGTTGAGGAAACGGGACACAGCAAAAACAATCGGAGGATGAGTGTCAGTTCTCAAGACTCTAAAGGCCTTCCGGTACTGCTTATACCCCAGGTTCCTGCATAGTGGTAAGAGCCAATGCCTCCTGGCTGCATTATAGCCAGGACAAAAGAAGAAAATGTGAGTGGCTGACTCTTCTTGGCTGTTACAAGCAGGACATACAATAGGAGAAGCTTTTGACCATTTGCTTGTAAATGCATGAACCGGCAGGCAACCCAACCTGAACTGAGTATAATGTTTTCTCACCATGAAAGGATGAACAACATCAAGGAAGGCCTCAAATAAATACTGGCCTTTAAAATTGAGGAAATCAGAAGTTAGACGGCCTGTAAGCTTTAACTAGTTCAAGCCGCGATATTGTCGGGGACACTTCCTCAGTGTGGGTCCATAGGTTTGACCGACCTAATCTGAAGCACAGGTCTTTTATGTGTAAACCAAGATAGTTTTCCAACCCATGGGAGTCCCAAAATTGCCTTGAGTTTAGACTGGTAGGCTGTTAATTCAGGGGTCGCCCATAGTCTATGCCAAAAGGTCAAAGGACGCAGTCCAATCTCCTCCTCTATGGGTCTTATCCCGAGGTCCATACGTAAGGGAATGAGAGGGGTGCTTGGCGGTAGACCCAAGAGCTGCCTCATAAACTTGTTCTCTGATTTAATCAGTCCACCTGCAGGAAGATAACACCAGAGTTCTGCCCCATATAGTACAGCACTCCTGATTTGGATTTTATAAATCTCGGTCAGCGGGCCCGGTTGTCTAAATGATGAGTTCCTGTATCATTTTTACTATTCCCCCCAGCCATCTGTGGTAGCCTTAAGCCTGCCTTTTCTTGCTTCGGGCCCCATCCAAATGTTTCTGTCAGCATAACACCCAGGTAGTCAAAGACAGCTACCCTCTCTAACTGGGTGCCATTTAGGGAGGGATTTGGGGCGAGATGTTTTGCTTGGGTTAAAAACCATGTACTTGGTTTTTGATGTGTTGATCTCCAACCCCCTGTCTTTGCAAAATAGAGAGAAGCTGTCAAGGATCCTTTGGATGCTCATGGGAGACTTGGTTAGTAACAAGGTGTCGTCCGCAAACATCATTGCTGGCACCTTGTCACGAGCCAGCTTTGGGGCATCAATATTGGCTACCTCATTTAATTGGTCCACCAAACCGTTAATAAAAAGACATAACAGTGTGGGGGCCAGAACACACCCCTGCCTTACACCTCTATTCACTGGGAAGCTTGGGGTTCATTTCCCGTATTTCCCATATCTCACCCAGGCAAAATTTCCATAGTGCAGGCGCTTGATCAAAGACGGCAAATAGGGCGGAATGCCCATTTGCTCTAGAACCACCCACAGTTTGTGCCAAATCAAAGGCTGATTTAAGGTCAATCAACGAAGATCAAATAGAGGCTCCCACCCTCTATTGTCACCATCTTCCAATATAATAATTGGAGCCTGAAGATTTGGTCAATAGTAGAAATGTTTTTACGGAAACCGGACTGGTATGCACTCAGAATCTCGTGCTCGTCCACCCAGGACTGAAGACACTCCAGGACAATCCTGGCAAACAGCTTCTGAGTTACGTCAATCAGGCTGATTGGCCTGTAATTAATGGGCAGGAGGGGTGAGCCCTTCTTGTATACTGGAAAAATGTCTGCCCCTAGCCAGGTGTCCGGGATTTTCATGCCGTTTAATATGGCGTTAAATATTACACATAGATAGGGTCCCCAGATGTTGGGTTCTTCCCGAAATAGATCCCCCAGGATCTTTTCTAGTCCGGGGGCCTTTCCAAAGGGAAGTTTCCCAATTGCACTCAGCACTTAGGTCAGAGTGAACCCTACATTATCTTCGAGGGGATTCCCTACAACAGTTGGCAAAGTTCCCTCAATGAGCTCTATGGTGTCCTGAGTTGAATACAGCGATTGGAAATGAAGTTTCCAAACGTCTGCAGCGATGTTCGGCTCAATAGGTGAGTTCTCTGGGGAACTAACTGTACGAACCAGGATCCAAAATGCCCTCATATCTCTGTTGGTGAGTGCCTGTTTGATAGCATCCCATCTTTCACACTCTCAGTTCTTTTTGGCTAGCTTTAAACTATCATTATATAGAGCCCTCCTTGTTTTTATCAGGGATCGGTCTATGGATTTTATAGCGTCAATGAGGGCACCCTTTGCCATTCGGCAAGAATTATTAAACCAAGTGGATTTAGGGCTCCTCTTGCCTATGGAGTGCATCAGGGGGTTGAAGATGTTGGTCAGGCTAGTGGTCAGATCCACATGAGTAGCCATGAGTTGAGCGATGGTATCAGGGGAATTGACAGTATGGCAGCCTTCTCCATTACCAATAAGGGTGAGACAATTAAGGAATAAAGGGCCGCAGCCTTGCCTGGTGACTGCTTCAGGGTTTCCCATATGATTCCCCTTCTGTTATTGACTAGTGTTAAGTTAGTGCCAGGGGAGGAGCTAGTGATTGAGGGACTGTGAAGATCTGGAAGCTTGAGGTCGAGTACCAAAGCAATATGATCACTGTCGTGCCTTGGCAAGACAGCGAAGTCGACTACCCAGTGCCATATGCTTGCTTCCACTGGAATATAGTCCAATAGGGATGATTGCCCCGGTCCATTAAAAGTAGGCTTCCCTGGTTGGTCTGACTTAGTACGACCATTGCATGCCCTCAGTGCATGAGTTAGTTTTACTGCACTGATCTGGAGTAACAAGGGAGTCCAAGCCTTTACCGGAGGAATTTGCGATTCAGGGATTAACCAAAGGGAATCCTCGACAGTGAGCGAAGAGTCAGTGGGAAGGGCTAGAGGCTCAAATTGACAATTAAAATCTCCTCCTATCACCATCCTAGTATTCGGGGGAATTAACTCAATAAATGTGGTAAGCAGGTCTATGGTCCGGTGCAAAGGTTACCGGGCGTGAATATATGTTAACAAGGGCAATTTTAATCCTAGCAGAGAAAGTAAGGAGGGTACACTGGATATCATCATATGAGGTGTTCAACTGTTCAACAGTACAGTCCAAATGTGTAGCAAACCACGTGCCTAAGCCTCCCGAAGGTCTGCCTCTACCCCCCCATAGTTGCTAGCACATTGAAAGTTGCAAAGCCCCTCATAACAGTGTCCTCTCTAGCCCAGGTCTCCTGGAACGTACACACATCATAATCTTGCACAAATTGTGTCCAGTCAGGATTTTGGAGTTTATTTTTAATATCAGCGATGTTCCATGTCAAGACTCTCAGTTTGAGGCCTAAGTTCGAGGTGGCATTAAGAACAGAGGGGTTAGGGGTTTGTGTAGTCTCTGGGTCGGTCCCGGGGTCTGGTGCTCCCACTTCCGCTAGGGAGCTATTCCAGGCCATGCTTGAAGTTATAAGTTCAGGGGTAAGAGAGCCTAGAGTGTTCAACACATCTAAGGTAGCACCATCGTAGCCTTGGGGTCCCTGATTAGATTCATGATGGGGCTCCCCTGGTGCATCTTCTGACACACCAGCAATACTTTGGTGCTGTATTCCAGTGATTTTCGATTTAAACTCTCTGTTGGCCTCCCCTAACCCCTGGCTAAGAGTAAAATCGGATGCTGTCATGAGTCAATCTACCTCTTCAAGGGCCCAAACCTATTTGCTACTGCAACATTATACTGTATTCTAGAGATTTGACCGAGTGTTGGAGGGGATTGAAACCAATGTGTTGGGACTCTAGTGCAAGGGGTCCAAGATGGTGGATAGTTACAGGAATGGAAAAAGTCCAGGGTGTGTGGTTGAATCCCTGTGAGTGGTGCATAAGAGCAGGAGAGTTGATCAGCCAAGTTTTGGACTGTCCGGGGATTACTAAAATGAATAACTATACAGTCTCCTTTGATTGATTTGGGGTTCTTACCAACCCAACCCACTCTTCAAACTAGTAGTATCTCACCTGCCCTGTCATAGGGAAACTTTCCATGCCTGGTGAGCCAAAAAAGGCACTTGTTCCTCAATTCCAACTGTGTTTCTCTCTGACCTGGTTTAAATTCAGGTACACCAGTTAAGACTATAACATAGGGGAGTGAGGCTGGGGGTAGATCTATTATTGGCGTGGCCGATAGGACTGGGTATGGGTTCTCATTCTCTGCTGGGTTAGGCGTTTCCCTGTCCATCATCTGGTCAGAATGGGCAGGTCAGCTTCTACGTGGGCCTTCATTGTTAGGAGCAGGATTGGAACTCACGTTCCCCGTGATGAGGCTCCTGGGGCCAGGAATATCCCTCCGAACTTGGGGCTAGTGGATGCCGGGTTCCTCACAAAGAGAGTGAGTGTTTCCCTCTTGTGCGGCGCTGCGAGCCCCTGTCTTAACAGCACTCATTAGAGCTGGATAAGATGGAGCACTGGAGGGGCCACATCTAACTAAAGGGGGTTGCCCTGCTCTATCCGTCTGTGAGCTACAGTCTTTCTTCTCCACTACAGCCGGTAAAATATTAACTAGAGGGTTGGCCTGTGTGCTCGGGGCAGGCACCTGGCCACTAACTCTATTCCCCAGGTGGAGCGCTAGTTCTTCCTTGACAATGGCTCTCATCTGTGCCTCTAGTTCCACTATCAAATTCCTCACCCATGAAGGGCAGTCAGGATCTTTATAAGAGTTGGAAGGTGGTTCTACCACTCCCCCCTGACTGACTGGTTCACCCTCACTTTGACTAATTTCTGGGCTAGTCCTATTCTTTAATCCTGTCCCATTACCCGTTTTACGCCTAACGGCTTGGGGTAAAGCAGTGGTCATTCTGCCTTTACAGGTTTTTGTTTTTATTGGAGAAGGTTGTAAGGGTGGTGGCAAAGTCTCACTTGGTCCGAAAAAGGATTCTAGTGGGCAAAAAATAGATCCGGGGCTAGATGGTTCGGAAATCGGTGGTTGAAGAAAGATATCTGGGGTTAGGGATAGCTGCCTCTGTAAGCTCGATTACAGTCGAGACTACCCCTATAACTCTCTGAAGCATCCTATCAATTGAAGCTTGGGGGAGTGGGGCTGGTATTAGCACCGGAGGATGTTTATTTAGGTACACAGCCACGCTTCCCCATGTCCAGAGCAAGAGGATAAAAAGAAAAAAAGAGAAAATAAACAGTAACAGATTATCCCAGAGGTAGGCCCAGGGAGATCAGGCAGCCCCAAGACGCACAATCATAAAACAGTACAAAAAGAAACTAAATAAATACAGTCCCATGAGTCAAGTTAACACATAACTGTCCAGCTGGATGTCAGAGTTAATCAAAAGCCACAAGTTGTTCCAGGTGTATCGCCAGTTTGTATTGACCCTGGTTCCACCAACTGCTCCCGGTAAAGTTAGATAGTGCCCTGAAGGTCCTGCCAGTTTTGTTGGCCTCGAATCTCAAACTCAAGTGGCGTGGACCTGCCCTGCCTCTTCCTGGCAGTGATGGGCAAGGACGAGCCCGTCCCACGCCGCGGGGGGAGAGTCAGCGCTTTATGCGCATGTTGACACCTCGCTACTCCCCCTCGTTATCGGGTGCACGTGGCGGCACTGTGCACCCTGGTCTTTGTGGGTGCGGTGATGGCTCCTGGGGCTAAGAGTGCAAGTAGGCATGTTAGCGCATTCTCTGGGACACCAGTCCCACCAGGGAGATGGAGAAATCCACAGTTTGTGCCCCCAAGCCGAGAAAACAGCGTTTCAGTTTTCACTTCCAGACTTCCACAATAATCACTTCCAGACCTTCGCAGAATATTAAGACATGAGGAGATGCCCAGGTATTTCTCTTGAGGGAAGGTGACAACTCTACCCAAGATTAAGGGCCCAAGCGTGACTCTAAAGAACCTTGGGCTGACTGAGCCGAGGTGTGCTTACTCACTCAGGGTAAAAAGTCAGGAATGAGTCACCCGAGAGTCAGAGCACATGTGTGTCCCTAGACAGCCCCACGTATAGTTACCACCCGCGCCCCACTCGGTTGCGAGTGAGCCTCTCCATTACCCCCGCAGGGTCCGAGCCCAGGAATGAGTGGGCTGAGTGTACTGTCCGGTGCTCGGCGCTCCTATTCCCCTTCAGAGCTGTACCTGTTCACGGTGGTCAGGCAGTGGGCCTCAGCTAGAGTATCCCGACTATTCCCAATCCTGTGGAATGTCCTTGAAGGCCCCGGGCCCCTGTTTCTTCCCGGCATACGGTTCTCTCTCCTCTGTCCCATCAGCCGCGGCCCCTGGGCTCCTCCGCCTGCAGTCGGGCCGGCACTCAGGTGATCTTCAGTATTTGCTTTGCAACCTTAATATCATTCTTTAAAAACCTGACTAAATCGAAAAAAACTATATTTGGAGCACAAAATGCATCCTCGTGTCTAAAGTGGATGTGAGGATGCATTTCACATTCAAATAGCATACCAAATCCCAATTTTGCATTTTACGTAATTGTGCATAGTTACATGTAACTTCACATAATTATGTTGAACTTTCTTAAACTACACAAAAGCAAATTACAGAAATTAAGTACACTCCTCTTGTTTGTTTTGTATGTGAATAAAAGGTATTTTATAGTATTCTCTAAAGTGATAATTAACTTTTTCATTGGTTGAACAGGCTATTCATTTTATTAATTAGTTAATTAATTTGTATATGCAAATGTGTTTTTAAAGTATGAAATGTAATAATTTTCATTATAATTTTTTGTACAATTCTTGCACTTTTTTTCTATATAATACATAATATTTTGAATATTTTTTGGCGAGATGTTGGGTTTGTAGAGGACTACCGAAGGAAGTATTTTGACTAAATATTTTTAATGTTATAAATTGATGAATTTATTTTTAATTAATTGATTTGTTAATTGGTTAATTAAATATTTAAAACAATACATGGAAAGATTTATGAGTATTTGATTGTTTTGTAAAACTGGTAAATATATTTTAAAATATCTGTGTTATTTGTAATTATATCTTGTTTGTGTTTAGGATGTTTCATAAATTATGATTTACTTTTACTTTTTTATTTTCTATAGATTGTTTCCTTTGTGGGTAAGTAGGGTGGAAGTGTTTAAACATAATTGTAATTCATTTTAAATTGTAGTTATAACTTGTTAGCTTTTGATTTTAAGTTGTACTTACATTGATATATATTTTGAACGACTTAATGTATTGTGTTGTATATGTTTTCAATGGGACTTTTTCATTTTACTACATATATTTCAAATATGTTTTTACTTTTATTCCATGTAACTCTTTTGTTATTTAGGTTTGGAAATAGTAAATGTGATTTTAGATCTTTAAACTTTTTCTATTGCTGGTCAGTATTGGAAATAGAAAGTTTTATCTTTCCAAAGTCCAATACTTCTCCTACTGTTGCTTAGCTTGGAGTGGTAATAGAAAATCTAGCACGTCAAAGTTCAACAACTTTGCTCTTTTTCGATTTGGAATAGTACTCTCCAAAATACAACACTTTCTCTACGGTTGCTTATTTTGAAGAGGTGTAAGTAAATCCGACCACTCTAAAGCACAATTTTGCCCCTACTATTGCTTGCGTTGGAGTGGGAATAATGCATCTGACCGATCCAAAGTTCAATATGTTCCCCAGTTACTTATGATGGAGTGGGGAATAGTAAATTTGACCCTACCAAAGTTCAGCATTTTCAATACGTTTGCTCAGGTTGAAATGGGGATAGAATGGAAATAGTAAATCTGAGCCTTATAAATTCCAACACTTTAACCAGCTATTGCTTATGATGAAGTGGGACTAATGATAGATAAATAAAGAACATAAGGATAGAATTAAGATAAAGATAGTAAAGGAATACAGAAATATAAATAAGATCCCATCAAAGTTCAACACTTTCTCTATTGTTGCTTAGGTTAGCACTTGAGGAGTAAATTTAATTTTTTCTGATTTCTAACTTTTTGATACCTTTTGCTTGCTTGGAACTATAATGGAATTTTTGATAATTGTGTAATTGTTCGAATTCTTTTTTTCTTTGTTCTCAACTTGTATGTATTTTTCCTATATTTGTAGAATTTCATTTATACAAGTAGTGATTATTTTTATGTGGATGTTTTAAATTTTGTTTGTCTTAGTATTTTTAGAAATATTTTTGTTATTTAGGGGCCGATTCCGATTCCAGTCGGAAGGGCTCCGAACGATGGTCGGAGCCCTTCCGACCAAAACGGAACGTGTCGGCCAGATTCCTTTCTGACCGAGCCATTCTGATGGGCTCGGTCGGAAAGGAATCCGACACGGATTTCCGGATTGGGGACGACAGGCTCGCAGAGCCCGTCCGCCGTCTGGATATCCCTCAGTACTCCCCCGGCTGCCTCTTTGCGACCGAGGTCGTAGGATGGCAGTTTTTCACTGCCTTTCCGTGCCGGTCTTTCCGGCACAAAAAAGCAGTCGGAAACTGTCTTTGGGGGCCCCAGTAGGGCCCCCATGGGTGCGAGGCTGCTGAATGGCGGCCTGTGGCACCTATGTGCACCTCTGTGGATCCCTGCACCCAGTGGCAGGCACCTTGGGGTGCTGGGCACAGGGTGCAGGGATGAACTGCACCCCTGCTTTTCACAATGCAAGCATCCATTCCGCTCGGAATGCATACTTGCATTGTGAAGTATACGAGTACGACCGAACCCTGTACGGTCGCATCGTACTTGCAGGGCCGTAACCGATGACAGCAGTTATGTTGGTTACGGCTCCTGACCGATGTCGGACGGACCTGAGTCCGTCCGACATCGGAATCGGCCCCTCTATGTTAAAAAAGCTATTCAATTTCATTTTTTGTTTATATTTGACAGGATCTTTAATGTTTTGTGTCTTATTTTTTTTAGAAATGTTACTTAAATAGGTTATATATTTAATTTATACAACATATTCATTACAATATACAATTTGTTTTTATAATGTGTGTTAACCCCTTCGCTGCTAGGCCTGTTCCCCCCTGTGCTAAGCCTTTTTTTGGCTATTTGGGGTAGTCCGCGCTTAGACCCCCGTAACTTTTTGACCACATAAGGTATCCAAGCCAAATGTGCGTCCTTTTCTTCCAACATCCTGGGGATTTTAAAGGTACCCAGGGTTTGTTGATTCCCCTGGAGGAGACCCAGAAATAAGCCAAAATATAGCTACATTTAGTTTTTGGGGGGAAAAATTGGAAAAAAGGGCTACAGATGAAAGCGTCTGTGTTTTCCCCTGCAAATGGTATCAACAGAGGGTTGTGGTGCTGAACTCACCATCTTCCCAGTGTTTAGGGACAAACAGACTTTTGTCATAAAACCAAGTTATTTATCTTTACATAGTTTTGGCATTTGTCTGGGACATAGCCTATTCTTGGTTTTTTGTGTGCTTTAAACCTCCTTTCAGTTAATGGTAAAAATAGGTATGAAAGCAATGATGGTTCCTAGAAAGTTATACATTTCTGAAAAGTAGATACAATTTTGAATTCAGAAAGCGGTGATTTTTGTAGATCCTTCAAGGTTTTCATATAGAAACTAACAGTTGAAAATAGAAACAAATGAAAATGAGTTTAAAAAACAGCCACTTGTGATATCATTTTCATCTGTAACTTCTAAAGTATGACAGATGTTTGAAAGCAATATACCATTACATCCACTGGGCCCTTCTGGTAGTGGGGATATATAGGACTTGTAGGTTCATCAAGAACCTGAGGAACCCAGAACGAATAACTGAGCAGCATCTTGCAATGGTTTTTTATTGTGTACCGGGTATATAGCAATTCATTTGGGAAAATATAAACAGGGAAAAATCGGTATGAAAGTCACCTATGTATTTCTGAAATGACAACAAAACATAGAGTTTAGAAACAGTAGCTATTTGCACATCTCCGAAATTGCGGGTACCAAAACCAGCATGGGAATTTTAAGTCATTTTTGTAAACAGAAGGGTTTTAAGTCTCCTCCGGAACAGTAATAACCTGACTTCCTTACGCATACCATCCGGTAATTTATTCCAGATCTGGGGGATGATGACTGAAAAAGCCTAGCCCCCTAGAGTCGTTCTATTAAAGCATGGGCAGGCTAACAGACAGGACTCTGATGACCGAAGAAAGCGTCCGGGCACATAGGGCCTCAGGCGCTCTTTGATGTATTTGGGTGCCTCTCCAAACTGAGACTTATGTGCAATGCACAACCCCTTTAAATGTAACCCTTTGCTTGATGGGAAGCCAATGTAACTGCTACAACAGAGGGGTGGCATGGGTTCTTCTTGGCAACTTATAAATCAACCTTGACGCATCATTCACCAGAAGTTTTTTGGGAAGCCCAGTGTAGACTGTGTTGCCATAATCTAAGCGTGACAAGATTAGTGCTGTCACGACCGTCTGCACGGTGGAAAAAGACAGCAAGGTCACCAGTTTCCGAAGTTACCGCATTAGGCCAATACAGCTCCCCACAACAGCAGATACCAGGCTATTTAGGGTTAATCCAGTGTCCAACTTTATACCCAGGCTCTTCACTGCTGGCAAAGGATTGGGGTGGTGCCCAGTTCTTGAAGCCAAAAAAGACTGGACCAGGGCGAGACCCCTGAAGTAAGAGCAAGTACTTCTGTTTTATCCGGATTTACCTTCAGTGAGTTGGAGGTCATCCAGTTCATAGCGAACCGGAGGATATTCTGGACGTTACACTGTGAGGCAGAAGAGTGGTCAAATCGCACAATTAACTGAGTATCGTCAGCGTAGTTAAACACCTGACAGTCTGTTTTGGCTAGTGCATCTATCAGAGGCTGAAGGTAAATATTAAAAAGTAGAGGGGACAGCGCGCAGCCCTGTGGGACCCCCCATTGTAGGATGCCCTGCCTAGATGTACAATCTCCCAATTGGACTCTTTGGGACCGATCCTCCAGAAAGGAGGTAATCCATTGGAGGACCATCCCAGTTACTGTCAGCCGCCGGACTCGGGCTAACAGCTGCATGTGGTTCACCGTGTCAAATGCGGCTGAGAGGTCCAATAGTATTAGAGCTGAGGGGTTCTTTTTGTCTGCTGCAAGCCGCAGGTCATCCAGCACTGAAAGCATCACCAACTCAGTGCTGTTGTGTGCCCTGAAACCGGCTTGCTGAGTGTGTAGCAGCTGAAATGAAATGAAAGAGACACTTGTATAGCGCATTGCTACCCGGGGGCCTCCCAGCGCTGTGCAAGACTAGTAACCAGTGGCAAAGAGACTTAGGGAAACAGTAGTGTTTTCAGTTGCAATCAGATGGCAGGGTGGCTAGATTCCTTTCAAAGATATAGTGGCAGTGCATCCCAGAGTTTGACTGCATTGTGAGAAAAGCGTCGGCCTCCGCTTCTGGCCCTCTATAGCCTTGGGACTTCAACCAAATGGAGTTCGTCCAAACCTGTTTCCTATTTGCTTTGTAAGGGAGGATCATGGTCGACATTATCGGTGGCCCGTTCCCCTGCAGGGACTTGTGGACAACACAGAGGGCCTTAAAGCTAATTCTTTCTTTCACTGGGAGCCAATGAAGGGAGTGAAGGGCAGGTTTAGCCGAGAGGTGATTGGACATTCCCGACAGTATTCTGGACACGCAGTTTTGAACCGTTTGCAGTTTCATGATTACTGCGATTGGGGCCACAAGTAAAGTGCATTTCCGTAGTCTGTCCTTGAAAGTATCAGTGATTGGACTAAAATGTTCTTGGCCTGGGGAGGAAGAAGAGGAAGCACTTTTTGAGCCATTCTGAGCAGGTCATAACAAGTGTCCACCGTCTTCCTTGCTTGCACTCTGAATGTCAGGTTCTGGTCTAACCAGATGCCCAGACTCTTTATCTCGGTCTTGGGGACGGGGACTGGGCCCATGCATGCTGGTCACATAGTGTAAAACTTGAAGGATTGCCCAGGATCATGATCTCAGTCTTTTCACCACTGAGCTTCAGGTGGGACGCCCCCATCCACTTAGAGACTTCCTCTAGGCATGCGCAAAGGGCATTGGGCAGCTGCTTTCCTTGGTTAAGCGCTATAACCAATTGGGTATCGTCGGCATTGGTCACCATATGGATTCAGAAAGGTGCCACCATAGCCGCCAATGGGGCCTTATACACATTAAAAAGAGTTGGGCTCAGCGACGATCCCTGGGGGACACCGCACAGCAAAGGCAAGGGTTTAGAAGTTATATCCCCCTCAAATATCTGGAAGAATCTTCCCTCCAGAAAAGAATGCAACCATTCAACGAAAGACGAGAGGACTCTGAGTACGTGTTGTTCAAGAACTTTAGCCAGGAAGGGGAGTCTGGAAATGGGTCTTACGTTTTTAAGGCTCTTGGTGTCCGCCCCTGCCTTTTTCAGCAACGGGATCACCAAGGCTTCCTTAAACCTCTGTGGAACCCTTCCTGTCGCCAAAGGCAAATTTAGTAGGGACAACACCTCAGCCTCAATCACTGGAATGATGGTTTTAAACAACGTCGGCGGGCAGGGGTTCTCAGGTGACCCTGATTTTACTTTAGCCATGAAGTGAACTAAATCATGTGGTTCGAGCAAAGGGAACATCGAGATAGTAGTACCCTGAAAGTCAGGCGGGTCCTCCACTGACAAGGAGCAGGGAGTAATACATGTGTTACCTATATCTGTAATAATGTCTTCAACCTTAGTTTTAAAAAAATCCTGCATCTTATCACAATCAGCCTGACTGGTGACTGTCCTTGGCTCTTTCAAACAACTCAGCTCCCTAAGTACATTAAAAGTCTCTTTCTGAGTGTCTGTTGCCTCGCTGATCCTAGCTTCATAGTATGACCCTAGCTCTGCCGGCACCTAGGAGAACCTGGCAAACTTATACATTTTTGAAAACTAGACACCCAAGGAAATCCAGGATGGGGTGACTAACCAGGTTCTGTTACCAAGAATCCCCTGCAAACTTTAAAATTTGTAAACAAAAACACATTGCCTCACATTTCTGTGGTGGAAAGTTCCAGAATCTGCATGCATCCACAAAATACCGCGCACCCCACATTCCCCAAAGTCTTAAGAGAAAAATGGTACCTCATTTGTGTGGGTGGGTCAAGTACCTGCAACAGGAAAGGGCCCAAAACGTATTAAGGAGACTTCAAAATTACCTATCACAAAAACAACCTGGTTTTGCAAGGGGGGTCCCATGAGTTTTTGACCCCAGGCTCGGCGGCCATCTTGAAAAACCTACCAAACCCACACATTTCTGAAAACTTGACACCAGGGGGAGTCCAGCGAGGTATGGATTGTGTGGACCCCCCAATACTTTCCTACCCAGAATTCCCTGCAAACCTCAAATTCAGCTGAAAGAAATCACATTTTTTCACATTTTTTTCAAAATACGTTGTTAGTGAATTCTGCATTGGACACCCACACAAGTGAGGTATCATTTTACTCGGGAGACTGAGGGGAACCCTGTGGGGTAGGACATTTGTGCCGTAACAGTGATTCCACACATAAATATGTGGAAAATATGGTTTTTTTCAACTAATTTTGAGGTTTGCAATGGATTCTGGGTAGGAAAACATTGGGGATCAACACAAGCCATACCTCGCTGGACTCCCCGAGGGTGTCTAGTTTTCAAAAATGTGTTGGCTTGGTAGTTTCCCAAGATGGCCGCCGAGCTCAGAGCCAAAAATCCAGGTGACTCCCTTGCAAAACCAGGTTGTTTTGTGATAGGTAATTTTGATGTGTCCTCAATACGTTTTGGGCCCTTGCCTGTCGCGGGTACTTGACCCACCCACGCAAGTGAGGTACCATTTTTATCAGGAGAGCTGGGGGAAGGCTGGGTGGTAGGAAATTTGTGGATCCACGCAGATACCAGAACTCTCCCACATCGAAATATGAGAAAAATTAGATTTTTTCTGCTACATTTGAGGTTTGCAGGGGATTCTGGGTAGCAAAACGTTAGGGGTTCCATGCAAGCCATACCTCGCTGGACTCCCCCGGGTGTCTAGTTTTCAGAAATGTGTGGGTTTGGTAGGTTTCCCAGGATGGCCGCAGAGCCCGGGGTCAAAAATCTAGGTGACCCCTCTTGCAAAACCAGGTTGTTTTGTGATAGGTAATACGTTTTGGGCCCATGCCTGTCGTGGGAACTTCACCCACCCGCACGAGTGTGGTACCATTTTTATTGGGTGACCTGGGGAATGTTAGGTCTTAGGAAATTTGTGGATCCAAGCAGATTCCAGAACTTTCCATCGCAGAAATGTGTGGAAAACGTGTTGTTTTTTTTTTTTTTTACAAAGTTTGAGGTTTGCAAGGGATTATGGGTAACAGAACATGGTGTATAATTTTCCCCCAGGTGTATAATTTTCAAAAATGTATATGTTTGCTAGGTTTCCCAAGGTGCCTGCAGAGCTAGGGTTCAAAATCTACAGCTAGGCACTTTGCAAGAAAAGGGTCAGTTTTCACTATAAAAATGTGGTGTGTCCACGTTGCGTTGTGGGCGGTTTCCTGTCGCGGGCACTAGGCCTACCCACACAAGTGTGGTACCATTTTTATTGGAAGACTTTGGGGAATGCGCGGTGGTTGTAATTTTGTGGATCCACGCAATCCATGATTGACATATCTGATTTACTCGTAAGTCCCTAGTAAAGTTCAATGTGTGTGCCCAGGGCCCATAAATCAAATGCTACTAGTGGGCCTACAGCACTGGTTGTGCCACCCACATGAGTAGCCCTATACACCTGCATTAGGCCTGCAATTGCAGTGAATTCAAATGCAGTTTTAAACTGTCATGTCGATCTGACAAGTGCACCCACTTGCCAGGCCCAAAGCTTCCCTTTTTCTGATTGTAAGGCATCCCTAAGGCAGGCCCAAGGTAGCTGCATGGACAGGGTGCAGTGTATGCAAAAGGTGGGACATGTACTGGTGTCTTTTACATGTTCTGATAGTGAAATACTGCTACTTTGGTTTTTCACTATGTCAAGGACTATCTCTCCCATAGGTTATCATTGGAGTAGCCTTGTAACATCTTACAAGCGTAACTTTCCATTGGGAAGAGATGGAGACTTGAGGTTTGTGTGTCAGGAACAACGTGCATGCCATTGCTGTTGTCAATCAGCAAAAGAAAAGAGTTCGAATGACAGTTAAGCCCTCCTGTTGCAGTGTCTGGATAAATGCTAAGTAGAGTTGAAACCCGTTCCAAGATGGCCGCTTGTTTCTTCAGACTTTCCCCTTTACTGATTGGCCTCTGGAGTCTCGTGTGAAACGAGACTACGTGGGTCAGCAAGGCGCGTTCCAATGCGCACTTCAATTTGAGTTCGTTTGAGGGAAGTAGTGTTTTCGCGCGCTCTCTGTGAGAAATATCCAGAGCGTGTTCAATTCCTTCACGCGCGTCTACCGACCGTAGTGAAGAGGTTCGTAGTAATTACAGGGTCAGAGTTTGACTTCCGAGTAACTAATAAGTATTTAGTTTAGCGAGTGGCAAGAACCTTTCTACTGAAGCACTATCGACGTCCTGGTGAGCAGCCAACAGTGGAAGACTTTCAGAAGGGATTTCGTCCTTCCTTCACAATTCAATCATTTGAGCTTGAGAGAACTCGAACTATCTGCATATGAAGACAAACAAGTAAGAGAGTTCAATTTAGACTTGGATTTGAACTGCAAACCTATTTGAAGATAAGTCCGTGACTACACCTTCTACCCTGTCCTTCCTTGCGTTTTACCTGTTCTCTCCTTCCTTGTTTTCCTATTCTTACCTTTTGCGCGTATTCCCCTCCCCCTTTGAAGTTGGATTCTCCTAAGAACTTCTGCACAAGAAAAGCAAGAAGTCATCAAGGACTTGGGTCAACTATCAGGAGTAACACTGTTCTCTCTCTCTCTCCTACAATCAGTTACCAAGTACAAAGCAGAAAGACTAACTACATGGTAAGGAGTGTGGAAGGAAAGGTAGTTTAGTAGAGATACAGAAGAACAGAATACATAATTAACCCAAGTCGTGTTTTCCTTGTGCTATAGGTTGAACATCATTCCACCTGTGGTTAGTCAACTGAATAGAAGAGAGGCCAATACTCCAGCGGACCTGGGTAGGGGAGGTATTTAGATGTATTGAGTAGAGACAGCCAGATAAGTAAAAGTAAGTAGACTGAAATGTTCTCTCCCTCTGTGCATTAGGAGACTCCTGAATAAGATCCATCCAGAATAGAAGAGGGAGTCCAGGAACGCACGAGTGTCTCTTCTTGTCCCATTCCCCTTTCCCCCTGTCCGGAGCCGCTGTTTCCTCACAGTGCGTTCCGGAAGGTGGGCATTGGGAGCTAGCAGCCTTCTGCCTCTGTGGAACATCTGGTGCAACTTCCCTGACAGATTGAAGTGCCCGTAAAATTTTCCACCTGGGCAGAATGGCTGAGGGTTTTAGTCTAAAAGCCTTAGGAGAAATGTTAGAGGGAATTCAGCGGGAATTAGGGGTTTTAAGTGAAGAAAATAAAAACCTAAGACAGGAATTGATAACCTCCCGCCAAGAAACAATGCAATTGTCTCAGAGAGTGAGTGAAATTTCCGCCGGAACACCTCCTGTCCCAACCTTTTCTGGTACTTCCCAGTCAGCTCAAGATCCACACACGGTAGCTCAAGTAATTCATTCAGTTTCCCCCTTAATACCTTTGGCCCCCCCTGAAAGATTTCATGGTGATCCCCAAAAGGCTCAACTCTTCCTTACCCAATGTTCCCTACATTTTATGTGTCGCTCCACTCTTTTCCCGGATGCCCAATCTCGAGTAGCCTTTATTTTGTCCTACTTGGGGGGAGATGCTGCAAATTGGGCTATGCCTTTAGTTTCTCGTGATGACCCATTCCTGTATGATTTTGAGCGTTTCAAAACAGAATTTCTAAGAATTTTTGATCGGCGCAAAATCTCTCAGGCAACCGATAATGAGCTGTTAGAATTGCGTCAAGGGAACAGGGATCTTCTTACTTACTTGACTCAGTTTAATAAATTATTGGTTGAAACCAACTGGCCTGAGGAGAAGAGATCAGCCCTATTCTATCGGGGGTTACGAGATGAAATAAAGGATACTCTGGCACAGATCCCTCATAGACCCACAGAATTCTCTGAACTGGTAGATCTCGTTCTGGAAATCGATTTCAGAAGTTCGGAAAGAAGAGGAGAAAGAAAGATCAAAGATTTTCGTTGGAACTTGCCTCGATTTGACCGAACGAAACCAGATTCGAGTAAGAGCTCAGGACTAGGAGCTGCAGATAGTGAACCCATGCAGATAGGCTCAGTTCGAGGGCCTCTAAGCAAGGAAGAAAAAGAACAAAGAAGACAAAAGAAATTGTGCATGTATTGTGGGGTTTCAGGCCATTTTGTGAAGGAGTGTCCGAAGAGACCGAAGACTGTGACTTCGGGAAACTCCCAAAACCATCTGTAGGCGGAGTCGCTCAGATGGCGAAAAAGGAAGATCAGGCTCCAGGAATGCATCATATAATGAATACTCTACAGACTCAGACACCACATTTAATTCTACAAATGACCTTGAAGTTTCGAGATCAAGAGATAGCTGGAGTGGCCATTATGATTGATTCAGGGGCAACCGGCAATTTTTGCGACATTAAATATGCAAAGAAAATGGGAATTCAGGCCTTGTGTAAGGAAAAGAAGGAGCCCGTGCGGGCTGTGGACGGGACTAATCTATCCTCAGGCCCAATCACACATCATACCGAATCAGTGGAACTGATCCAGGCCAATGGACACCAAGAGGTCATTCAATTTAATTTAATTGATGCCCCACAGTTTCAGATCATTTTGGGCCTCCCATGGCTTACCTTGCATAATCCCACGATAGATTGGGAAAATCGAACGGTTGACATGGATTCCGCCTTCTGTTCAGAACATTGCTTCGCTTCCCCGCTTAAGGTCCGGGAACCTACTATGGCCAACTTATTGTCGTTTAGTGGAGATTCCCTTGGGGTCATAGATACTTCAGAAGTTCCAACTGAATACCTCGAATTCCAAGAAGTTTTTAGTGAAAAAGAGGCGGAGAAACTTCCACCACATCGCTCTTATGATTGCACAATTGATTTAGAACCAGGAGCTGCATTGCCCTGCAGTCGAATTTATGCATTGACGGAAGCAGAGAATGGCTATCTCAAAGAATACCTCGATCGATATTTGGCCAACGGATTCATCAGACCATCACAATCACCGGTGTCTTCCCCACTCTTTTTCATTCCGAAGAAAGAAGGCTCCTTGAGAACGTGCATCGACTATCGAGCAATCAATCGGGTCACCGTCAAGAACCGCTACCCGTTGCCATTGATCTCCGTCCTTTTAGATCAGATCAAAGATGCTCAAATCTTCACCAAATTGGACCTTCGGGGGGCATATCACCTGATTCGTATGAAAGAAGGTCATGAATGGAAGACGGCCTTTAGGACCAAATATGGGCTCTTCGAATATCAGGTCATGCCCTTTGGGTTATGCAACGCCCCGGCAGCTTTTCAGCACTTCATCAACGATGTCATGGGAGATTTGGTGGATAAGATTGCAGTAATTTATCTCGATGATATCTTGATTTATTCCAAAGATCCAAAGGAACATCCAGGGCATGTTAAGGCAGTTTTAGAGAGACTTCGTAAGCACCAGCTCTACGTAAAACTAGAGAAGTGCGCCTTCAGTGTAAGGACGGTGGAGTTCTTGGGATTCGTTTTGTCACCAGGAGGAATCTTGATGGATGTGAAGAAGGTCCAAGTGGTAATCGAATGGCCATCCCCAAAAGAGGTAAAGGAGATTCAACGATTTCTAGGATTTGCAAACTTCTACCGCCGGTTCATCCAGGGATTTTCACAGAAAATTATTCCGATCACCAGGTTGCTCAAGAAGGGAGTGAAGTTCTCTTGGACAACAGAGGCAGAACAAGCTTTCGAATCTCTTAAGACCAGCTTTACTTCGGCACCCATCTTACTTCATGCAGATCCAGAGGAGCCCTTTTTTGTAGAAGCGGATGCTTCGGATCAAGCCCTTGGAGGAGTCCTGTCTCAGCGGCACAAATCAACGGGACAACTGCATCCTGTGGCGTATCACTCCCGGAAATTAAATCCAGCAGAGATCAACTACACCATTGCGGAAAAAGAGTTGTTGGCTGTGAAGGACGCGTTCACTGAATGGAGACATCATCTACTCGGAGCCCGACACACCATCACAGTATTCACGGACCACAAGAACCTTCAATTTCTTAAATCTGCTAAGACCTTAACACCACGTCAATTGCGATGGTCCCTTTATTTTGCAGATTTCGACTTTGTGATCACCTACCGCCCTGGAAGTAAGAACGGCAAGGCAGACGCATTATCCAGGATCCAGACAGAAAGTACAGAGCATTCGGTAACTCCACAACCCATCATCCCAGAATCTAAGATTGTGTGCACGCTTTCCTTTCCTGATTATCAAGAAGAGATTGGCAAACAAATGTCGGCGGCGGAAATGACTGAATGGGCAAGTCAAGAAGAAGGAAGAGTCATCAAGGATTCCTTGCCGTATCGACGTGGAGCTCTGTATTTACCTACCAAAGAGATTCAAGAAAAGGTTCTAAGAGACTGTCATGATCAACCTTTAGCTGGCCATAAAGGAACGTTGAAGACTATTGACCTAATCCAGCGTTATTTTTGGTGGCCAAACATGAAATCGCAAATTAAGGATTTTGTGGAGTCTTGTGGGCTCTGTGCCAGAGGAAAATCAAATAGGCAGGCCCCATCGGGGTTTTTGCAACCCTTACCCACAGCAAGACAACCTTGGCATACCGTCACATTAGATTTGATTGTAGACCTTCCACAGAGTAAGGGTTATGACACTGTATTGGTAGTGGTAGACACCTTCACGAAAATGAGCCACTTCATTCCTGTCAAAGGAGTTCCTTCAGCCCCTGAGTTGGCTAAGCTTTTCAGGGAAAATATTGTGAAGATTCATGGGGTCCCTAAGATTCTAATTTCGGACCGTGGCCCTCAATTTGTGTCCCACTTTTGGAAGGCTTTCATGAGAGGGTTGGGTGTAGAAGTCAGACATTCTACCAGCTACCACCCCGAGACAGATGGTCAAACCGAAAGGGTGAACCAAGAATTAGAACAGTACCTGCGTTTGTTCCTTTTGGATCGGGGTGGTGAATGGTCAGATTTACTGTGGATGGCAGAATTCGCACACAACAATGCGAAGAATGTTTCCACCGGTTATTCTCCATTCTTCTTAAACTCAGGGAGACACCCGAATCCCTTCTGTAATCAGGGAGATTTTGGGGTTCCTGCTGCTAGCAATCTGTTGGTTGAATTGGCCTCAGCTCGCAAGGCTGCGGAATCCAATTTAGTTAAGGCAAAGGAGAGTTACAAGAAACAAGCAGACCGACACAGGAGACAGGCCCCACAGTATCAGGTGGGAGATTCAGTTTGGTTATCCTCCCGACATTTGGGGTTAAAGGGAAATCGAAAATTTCAGCCACGGTTCGTAGGCCCTTTTCCTATAGAACAAGTTCTAGGTCCAGTGACTTGTAAACTCAAGCTACCCAAGCAGTTGAAGATTCACCCTGTTTTTCACGTATCTCTCTTAAAAAAGACAGCTCCTAATCTCAGATTAGACAGTCCTCCACCCCCTTTGAAGATTAAAGAACATTTTGAATATGAGGTCAAAGAGGTGTTAGATTCAAAGAGATTGAGAGGCAAGTTAGTCTATTTAATAGATTGGAAAGGTTATGGACCTGAAGATCGAACCTGGGAAGTAGCAGAGAATGTACATGCCCCAAGACTGATCAGACAATTTCATTTGCGACATCCATTGAAGCCAGGACCGATAAATCGGTCTTTGAGAGGGGGTACTGTCAGGAACAACGTGCATGCCATTGCTGTTGTCAATCAGCAAAAGAAAAGAGTTCGAATGACAGTTAAGCCCTCCTGTTGCAGTGTCTGGATAAATGCTAAGTAGAGTTGAAACCCGTTCCAAGATGGCCGCTTGTTTCTTCAGACTTTCCCCTTTACTGATTGGCCTCTGGAGTCTCGTGTGAAACGAGACTACGTGGGTCAGCAAGGCGCGTTCCAATGCGCACTTCAATTTGAGTTCGTTTGAGGGAAGTAGTGTTTTCGCGCGCTCTCTGTGAGAAATATCCAGAGCGTGTTCAATTCCTTCACGCGCGTCTACCGACCGTAGTGAAGAGGTTCGTAGTAATTACAGGGTCAGAGTTTGACTTCCGAGTAACTAATAAGTATTTAGTTTAGCGAGTGGCAAGAACCTTTCTACTGAAGCACTATCGACGTCCTGGTGAGCAGCCAACAGTGGAAGACTTTCAGAAGGGATTTCGTCCTTCCTTCACAATTCAATCATTTGAGCTTGAGAGAACTCGAACTATCTGCATATGAAGACAAACAAGTAAGAGAGTTCAATTTAGACTTGGATTTGAACTGCAAACCTATTTGAAGATAAGTCCGTGACTACACCTTCTACCCTGTCCTTCCTTGCGTTTTACCTGTTCTCTCCTTCCTTGTTTTCCTATTCTTACCTTTTGCGCGTATTCCCCTCCCCCTTTGAAGTTGGATTCTCCTAAGAACTTCTGCACAAGAAAAGCAAGAAGTCATCAAGGACTTGGGTCAACTATCAGGAGTAACACTGTTCTCTCTCTCTCTCCTACAATCAGTTACCAAGTACAAAGCAGAAAGACTAACTACATGGTAAGGAGTGTGGAAGGAAAGGTAGTTTAGTAGAGATACAGAAGAACAGAATACATAATTAACCCAAGTCGTGTTTTCCTTGTGCTATAGGTTGAACATCATTCCACCTGTGGTTAGTCAACTGAATAGAAGAGAGGCCAATACTCCAGCGGACCTGGGTAGGGGAGGTATTTAGATGTATTGAGTAGAGACAGCCAGATAAGTAAAAGTAAGTAGACTGAAATGTTCTCTCCCTCTGTGCATTAGGAGACTCCTGAATAAGATCCATCCAGAATAGAAGAGGGAGTCCAGGAACGCACGAGTGTCTCTTCTTGTCCCATTCCCCTTTCCCCCTGTCCGGAGCCGCTGTTTCCTCACAGTGCGTTCCGGAAGGTGGGCATTGGGAGCTAGCAGCCTTCTGCCTCTGTGGAACATCTGGTGCAACTTCCCTGACATTGTGTTCCCAGAACTCAGGATTTAAAACACATCTTTCGGTGAAGATGTTTTTTAAACTGTGTGTTAGAAAATAGCAGTTTCAGAAAGTGAGCATTTTCTTGCTTTACCATTCTGTGCCTCTGCCTGCCTGTGGAATCCACATCTGGTTTAGACTGACAGTTGGGCTGTTTGTGTATCCATTCTAGACAATCACACAAAAGGAGCTGAGGTGTGCCCTGCATATCCTGATTGGCAACCACCAGGCTGATGGGCCTTCCTGAGCAAGAGTGGTGAGAGGAGTTGTCACTGGCACTTGAATAGGGCTGTGTCTGTCCTCTAACAATGCTGTCTCCACCCCACTGTAGTGTGTCTGGAGCCAGGACAGGGTAAGGCAGGATCTGTGCACTACAAAGAACTATCCTTTGAAGTATTCCTACTTTAAAGGCCAAAAGAGGTATAAGTATTGCATCTCTGACCCCACATTTTTAGAACACTTCTGGAATAAGAGGATATTCTGCCAAGAAGAAGAGCTGGAGAAGCCTTATGAGGAGAACTGCCACTCTGCTTGTTGATGTGTTGTACTGGCCTACTGTTTGCTGCCTCTGTCTTGGAGAAGTACAAAGACTGGACTTTGCTTTGTATCCTGCTTATCAAGTTTCTCCAAGGGAATGTGTGTGCTTGCCTCCTGTTGGAAGTCTTAGGGCCATCAAAGACTTAACCTGCAGCTCCTGAACTCCTCTGCTGGGAGCTCTGACCTGCCACAAGGTGCCAATTCCAATTCTGGGACCTTGGAAGTGACTTTGCAGCAGAAAAAAGTGGAAACTACACACGGCGACCTGCTGCGCCTGTTTTTCCTGCCACAAGCTTGCAGTGTGGTAAAAAAAGCAAAGCATCACCGTGCTGTGGCCGAAGGATCGATGCAGTGCCTGTTCGCAGATGGGAGAATTGGCGCAGTGCCTGTTTCACCTCTGCTGCATCAACCCCAGAGCATCCGGATTTTCCACGCATTGCACCCTTGTGCCAAGTCAACATCGACGCTGGGCGTCAGCAAGGAACCAAGGCTGCGTGTCTGGAGAAACAACGCATCACCTACCCATGCAGTAAAAATATGACGCATCACCTCCCATCACAGTAAGAAATCGACGCATCACCTCCTCTCACAGTAAGGAACTGACGCATCACCTCCCCAGCATAACAGTAAGGAACCGGCGCATCAACTCCTCTGGATGCAAGGAACTGACGTATACCTTCCCTGCGAGTAAGGAAACAATGCATCACCTTGCTTTCCGGCACCTCACCTTTCCTGCATCTGTTTTTGTCTTTTATTTTGACGCATTCCAGGTACTTTATGCTAAAACTTATAATAACTGAACTGTGTTAAACTTTTTAAAAGTAATATCTTGATTTGTGTATGTTGGATTTTTGTTGTTTTGGTCGTTTGGTTTGGATAAAGATTGTTTATTTTTCTAAACTGGTGTGGTGTCCATTTGTAGGGTTGTCACTGTGCTACTGTGTGTTTATCTACAAATACTTTGCACATTTCATCTGGGATAAACCCGACTGCTCATGCCAAGCTACCAATGGGGTGAGCAGGGATTATTTTAGGGGTGGTAACTTCTTTACCCCCACCAGAAGGAAGGGTCCCTACTTGGACAGGGTGCAAGCCACTGCTAGCTATAAACCCCCAATTCTAACAGGCATTCAGAGATTTATTTGTGTATACAGCTAATGAGCAACAAAGACCATCAATGGCTAACCAGGTCTTTTGATTTACCATTAAAATGGATGTCTGTCCTTGAGGAAAACTGTCTGAAAAGAACTAGACTCTCATAAGAGGAGGTTGCTGTATTGAAAATATAACTAGAATTACCTTTGGTATAAAGTAGCCATTAACCTCTGCGTCTCTTGATGTCATGTGCGGTACAGAGAGGGGAAGAATATCACTATATCGCTGAATTTCATGGATGACAGCATTGGTATAAGGCATGTTGGCCCGGTCATCCATTGTAGGTTTCCTCTCTCTTCCGATCACCCGATCAATTTCATTCTGGACTCTTCCTAGACAGAGAGAGATGGTAAGTAAAATAGATGTCAACTTCAGTTGATATGCGTAAAATGTTGTAAGTGAACAAAGTGACTATAAACAGAGAATCGAATTTGAATACAAAATGTGAAATCTAATCAGTTGCGTCATTGGCCCCGGAATATTTTTGGTGGTAGCTATATTTTAAAGAAATTTTGCTTTAGATTATGCTTACTGGAGACTATAATTTTTCTTCCATGATCCTGACACAATATCAAAGTGTGGGTGCTTGAGCGTGAATTTAGAATTAATAAAAATGTGTGTTAAATTAACATGCATGTAATGTTAGTGTGCTGTGTTTCCATAATGAAGCATTTTAAAGTTGGCATGGCAAGGTGTCAGATTTATTTACAATGTCATACACTGCATATTTTAAACACACTTTATCTTTTCTCTGAGCACTGAGAGTAAAAAATTCCTTCAGTATTTAATAAATTATGTGTTTAAGTTACTATAAGTAGAGCCACAAAACTAATACTGGGTCTAAGCCTGATTGCAAATAAAATGTGGCTCTTAAATATTGCACTGTGCACCGCGTTCTTGATTTTGTTCATACAGTGTTTTATCTCTCTTCATTAAATAGTCAAAATGGGAAAACAGCATTCACAAACCATGCACTGCCATTACAACGAAAGTATTACAATGTATGCGTCTTTCCACGCATTCCTGTATCATGCATATCTATACAACGATATACCTTAGGGAAAGCGGCATTGTAATTTAAACTCCAACGCTTTCCCTACTGTTGCACAGAATGTAGTTGGAATAGTAAGTTATACCACTCCTAAATCCAGTGCTTCCCTAAGGCATGTCGCTGTAACGATAAGCATGGTAAAGGAAGGCGTGGTAAAGACGCAGATTTATCAAAGCTAACGGTTGTGACCTGCCACGACGGCTCGTGTTGGGAAATCTCGCCTAGAGGCATTCTAGCCCTACAAGAAGGTCTTTTTTTTTTTTTTAGCAAAAGCGACATAACCCACAAAATATACAAATGGTTCCAAGGAACAAGAAAATGTTTGTTGGAGGATCTCCCAATGAGCCCATGAATGTGTTTCCACAGGCACAGAGAAGTAGACTTATATGCGATGCACTTGGCATAGAGTAGTAGAAGGTGAAGCAGGCTCCAGCTGACTGCAAAAATGGATCCGCTTGAGGAATAGCAGCAAGGCCCAGCACCTGCACAGCCAACGTGCATTTCAAGTGAGTCTTTGAAATCTATGTGTGTCTCAGATCTAGAGCATGGCATTCTCCTTCTTCCTTCATCTCAAGGTTTTCCAAGCTCCAGCTGTGACTTGCAGAGATGGGAAAAATGACCAAGAGGTAGACCCCACAATTGCCAAGCTGTCTGGGGCATACCATGCTACTGCAGCAGAAAGCTTCAGTAGGCGCAGTGCCAGCTGCTGTCCATGCACAGTGCCATTTTGATCCACCTCGTCTTCAGTCTATAGTGTGTCCGTCCACCAAAAACACAGTGGGACAGGCACAAAAGAGCCTTCTGTGAAGTGGACTATGAGAGGTTAGCACCCAGTAGTCCTCAACAAGACATAATGGAATATTGCACCTCATTTGTGTCCCCTTCTGTAGTATGTGTGTCCTGCTCAAACCAAACTTAGCCAAAGAGCATATGTGAGGAAGAGGAGAACAGTGACAGCTTGCTCTGAACCGCTGCCTGTGTATTGACTGTTTTAGTACCTGTATGATATGGTGTTATTGTCAAGCCATCAACCTGAAGCCAATACTTCATGACAGTCTCCCAAGCAACATCAGTACTTGATTCTTAGCTGGCCCTGCTTCTGAGATAGAACAGAAAGCCAGGGATATTTTACTTCAAGGATCTGGACTGCTGCTTGTGGGACCATTTTTTTTAAGGCCCTGTTCTCACTAATAATTAGTGTAACTGGAATTAAGCAATTCTGGGACCGCAGCCTTTTAATGCATCATTGTGGATTTGCATCAATCTCAAATGGATCAAACGTTACTGAAAACATGTATTGCTGCACAGTGGAAGGCCTTACGCAAAGGTTGATTATCCATCATTAGTTGTTTATTCCTGTATTTGGGTGGTAAGCTAGTACTAGTGAAGTCAAACATTAGCTCAGATGTGTAAAAACCGACGAACTAATAAAGTAGTACTATCACAAAATGTGCCACATTATACTGCATAAGTATCCCTATTCTTGCTCCATAATTTAGGCAACCCTGCTTCATAATTTGGTCATGCCCTGTCGCATAATTCCAGTGACCCTGTTAATAAGTGCCATGCACCAGCAACCACAGAAAAATTACTGCCTATAACCCAATTTGCCAATACCACTTTGCAGGTTCGTATTTTTATTTAACCACTACTTGGATTTGATTTATAAAAAAAAAAAAAAAACACACGCCCCCTCTGCCCCAATACAATGCTAGATGCAATGCAATTGAAAGAAAATTCTGGACTGTCTGGAGGACACTGAGCCACTGCAAACCCATTTAAAAATAAAAAAAGTTCTCCTCTTCGTTGCATTTTTATAGTGCTTGCTACCACACCTTATGGGCAATAAGCGCTATATATAAATGAAATTGCACACAATACAATTTGTCATTTTCTGCATTGTTTTTTTATATAACAACCCTTCTAAGGGGAACTGATTCAGTCCAAGGTCAAAGAATATCTGCGAGGTACGTGAACTCGGGGGCCCTTATCCCATTCTGCACGGAGGTCCATTGTTTTTTGTTATGCCACTGCCTATAAATAGATGCCTTTTAATATTTCATAAATAAAATCGTTTTGCCATATTTTAACTAAGTAAGTAAACTATATATGAAATTAAATTAAATGATTGGGAAAATGAGGTAGATGCCCCTTGAATTTGACTGTTAGAAGCCTCATTTGGATACAGTTGAGGGGGAAAAAATTGAGAGGGTCAGATGGCCACAAGTCAATGCAGGTAGACTGTTGGTAAGTTGTGATATTAGCTTTTTGATCAATAATGTTATTTTGTAAGAGGAGATATAGAGCCCTGATGGGAGCTAAGATCATTTAGCCCTTTTGTTTCATGAATAACCAAAAGCAAATATGGCACTTACTTTGAATGTCTGGGTAGAGCATCATGTACAACAGCCCATGGCGTAGAGTTGTGGCAGTGGTCTCTGTGCCTGCTGAAAACATGTCACTCACAGTCATGAGGAGATTGAGCTCACTGAAAGTGCTTTGGGGGTCACCTTTGACCTGGAAGGACATTAATAAAGACAAAGTTCAATCAGAGTGTAGTGTTATTATAAGCAATGATTTGCCTTATATGATGGAGAGAATCCGTAACGTGCGACAGTAAAAGAAGTGCAAATCTTATCATTGCTGCGAAATGTGGCTACTGCTGATACTTATTGCACAACATAGTCCTGATGGAAAGCAAACAGAGCTGTCTGCCCTGCCCACTCCATAAAATTCACATATTAATAAGCAAGTCGAAAGACCTTGTTGGGTCAAGATCACTGGGTTTGTACCCCGGTAACCACACAATAAGCATAGACACTTTTACAGCCCTGCAGTTTGGTACAACCAGGTTGCTGCTGGGGTCTGGACTTAAGAAAACTGTGACACTCATGACATACTCAAAAGAATCTGTGCTGCAAAGTCAGTAGTCCTTAGTGAAAAAAGGATGGGGTATATATTCTTCTACAGATATTACACATCCTAACTTTAATTTACTACTTCATGTTGTTATATGGGATGTATCTTGGAAAGAGAAGGACCAGATTGCAGATTTCTCCTTCCATCCATGCCCTCTACTCTCTGGCTCACCTCTTAGGATCCAACGCTATCATAAGAGGGAGGGTGCTGCAAGCAGCCATCATTACACAAAGGGGAATATTTACAAAAAAATGTCAGAGGGGGTAATACGCAAAATTCGGTAACGCCATGCTCTGACATTTTTAAAATGAAGGGATGGGCAGCATTTACAAAAATATGGCGCACCCCGGTGCTTCCCCTAGCACTGGCACTTAAAAAGCTGCCTAGCGCCAGTGCAGGCGCTCTTGCACCATGTTGCAAGGGTGCCTGCGCTGCAGGGGGGATTGTTTATATGCAGGAAGGGACACCTTCCTGCACATAAACCATCAATAATGGTGATTTTCTCTTTCTATGTGTGCTGGAGAATGCAGCACATGCAAAGAGCAAAAACACGAAATTAATTATTTCTCCTCGTATCGCTATCCCAAGACCAGGTATTGCTGGCCTAACTTTTTTCCGCTGCCCCAGCCTTGTAAATCTGGGCCAGTGTCAAAAAGCAATGGGTTTTGCACCCACTACAACACCCACTGCCCACCCCTTTGCCGCAGCAGACTGCGGCGGAAAGGGGCATATTTACAAGGTGGCATTAGGCCACGTTGAGTGGCTTAGTGCCACCTTGTAAATATGTGAATTGGCACTACGCCACTGCAGCATCATAAAAAAATACGCGCCAGTGGCGAAAGGGCCTTGTAAATATGCCCCAAAGTATCTTATGAAAAAATGGTCTTTCCTGCAAAAAATGAGAGCATGCCTGACTGTATATGAGGGAGCCATTTCATTTGCCCATGCTGGCAAGATACTCTGTAGGGTCTCTAGATGCATAGTTAGATGGTGTATCGATTGCTTCTGTCATGGTCATATTTTCTGCTCCCTACGTAATCAAGTGCTCCGTTGACAGTACTGAACCATGGATGTGTCAAAGTGAGGGCCCCAAAGTAAATAATCAAAGGGGCCAATGAGCTGTAAATGAGAGGAAGAGCAAGCCTCTAATGATCAACCTCAAGGTACACCGTGTGCAACAGAAAGTGGGGGCTCATGTAAACATCTTGACTCTCTGGGTATACATGAGTGTAAAGTGAATGATTAAACTCAGGTCAGTCTGTATGCAGTGTCCAGATGCAGAGAAAAACTACCATCAAAGTTGCAATAAAGTATTACAGTCCAACAGAGAATTATTTGTTCACAACAGTTTTTATAACAACTCGCATATAGGTAGATTTATATTGCATAAAATGGTTTTGTCATAGGAAAATTCAATACATAACACACAGCATTACAGTATGAATATTGTATGGTAAGGATTAAATAAGCCAGTTTCCTCACTATAACAATGGTTGTCTCATGTGGGATCAGTGGTCTAAGGAGACCTGATAAAAACCCATTCAAGCTATTAAAATCAGGGCCCATGGCTAAGCATGCTCATCTATGCTTATGCAGTTGTAATGTTTGTAAACGCTAATGCACATGAACCCTGGAACGAGCCGAGAAGAACCTCAAACAGGAAAAGCACAGCACAATCTTGCATTTGCTAATGGCTATTTTTTTATTTTTACTCTAAAGGGTAAGGACAATGTTTACTCAAATAGAAGATTACAAAAACTTCCTGACAAAAGAAGACCGTTGGTCATCATTATTAGTTGCTTAAATGTGTGTGCAAAACTAGGTGTTCAAAACATGAGATTAAAAACAACACAACAGCTACAACAGTATTTCAAGTACCTCCAAAGCAATGAGACATTGTATTGGAGTTTATTCTCCCACACAAGTGTGCAGTGAAGACATGGCAACCTCATTGTGCCAACCGGCACACTGAGTATACAAAGCCATGATGGATAGAATGCTTGAATTAATCTAAGCTACTGGTAATTCCTAGGCGGCATCCCAATCCATCATTATTTTGGACAACTTGCCACTTCAGTTTGGACCCAGCAATATACAAATCAGTCTTGACCCTGCTCAATGGGAACAGTCTAGCCCGACAAGCCAGGTCCTCCCTGACCTGGAACACAAGCCTTACAGGACCAGTTTCGCCCTAGTTATGGGCTCATAAGGCAAGTACAGCTTGGTTCCAGTGACACAGTGTGCACAGGACCCATATCTGGGCATACCCGTTCCACTTAGGACGACACAATTAGTATACAAAACAGTGGTGGGTGGAATGCTTGAATTAACCTCGGCCACTGGTAGTCACTCGGATGGCATCCCAATTCATCGTTATTTTGCACACCACGCCATCTAAGTCACATGAGAAACAGGTCAAGACTGATTTACATATGGCTGGGTCCAAACAGAGGTGCCGTGGTGGGCAAAAGAAATGGCATGCTACCCTGAGCCATTGCTAGTGATTAGACTTATTATAAGCAGCCTCCCATCACCTTTTGTGTGTCTCATGTACCACCCTAAGTAGGATGGGAATGCCCAGACGAGGGTCCCATGCTCACTGTATAACTGGAACCAAGCTGTACCTGACTGACAAGCTCATAACTAGGGTGAACCCGGTCCTGGAATGCTTGTGTTTCGATGTAGGGAGGACCTGGCTTGGAAGGCCAGGCTGGACTGTTCCGATGAGTTACAGCGCCAAGACTGAGCTGCATATAGCTGGGTCCAAATGGAGATGGCATGATGAGAAAAAGAACAATGGTTTGGAGTGCCACCCTGAGCTATTGCACGAGGTTAGACTTATTGCAAACAGCATCCCATCACCTTTTTGTGTTTCATGTACTACCCTAAGTGGCATTGGTATACCCAGTTGTGGGTCCCATGCTCACTGTGTCACTGGAACCAAGCTGTACCCAACTGATGAGCTCATAACTAGGGTGAAACCCGTCCTGGGTTGCTTGTGTTCCTGTTCAGGGATTACTCAGATTGGGAGTTCAGGCTGGACTGATTCCATGCAGAACAGGGTCAAGACTGATTTGCATATGGCTGGGTCCAAACTGAAGTGGCATAGCGAGCAAAAGAACAATTGATTCGAGTGCTACACCAAGCTATTGACAGTGGTTAGATTTATTGCAAGCAGCCTCCCATCACCTTTTGAGTGAATTGTCCAAGAGCTTACCAGGTTCTGAGTGGGCTACAAGCATCCCTGGATACAGTGAACTCGCTAATTAAAGGTATGAGGACAGTCGCCACACCCATGACCAAAGGGAACAAAAGAAGAAATAGATACAATTATAATAGATTGTGCATAGGGGTGTGTGCTTGCCAGGCTGAATCACCAGTGTCTTAACATTCCTCATAATTACCACAATAAAAAAACCTGGTAGCATAACATAAAGGTGGGTCCATCCTCTAGAAAAAGCCAATTCATGTCTGGGTTCCTCCCTTACCTTCTCCATTTCCCCCAAAAAGGCATCAATAAAGTCCCTCTTCAAGTTTGGGTCCCAGCTCTCCTTATGCTCTGCGATGATGCCCCTCAAGAAGTCAAAGAGATTTTCCTGAGCTCTGAACAATTTCTGCCCCACTCCAGGGACATGGACCAAGACAGGGATCACGTTCGCCAACTGAAGGACACAATAAGAAGAGTGATTTTAAGATAGGACATCTTCAGTGGACAGTGTTATTATCGCTGCATTTTAATTACCAAGACTGAGGTTGTAATCAAAGGTTAGTCAGTGCCTCCTCTGGCGAGGAGAAATAAAAAAGAGGGAATTTCTCCATTTTGATGAACATTTCTGAAAGCAAAGAGAGGTTCTAATTATGAGACAATAAAAAGGTCATATAGCTTCCTGTACCTTTCTTTAGAATATCTTCTAGTTTGAATAGAATAAATGCTAGTCATGTTCTGATGAATGTGGAATTTGAGTCGCAGTCAGCAGCTTGTAGCTGTGACACGCTAGATGTACCTATTTTCTCTACCCATATCTGATGCAAAATAAATAGCAAGGTCAATTCTTAAAAACTACTGTGAAAATCTTAAACATTTGAGGATACTCTATCATCAGTCTCTAAAGATGAAAGCAAAATGTATCACCATCATTCAGGTAAGCCACTCTCAGCAAAATGATCCCTAGCTGTCTCTCAACACCAGGCAGGCTGGCTTAGGACAGTCATAAAGTAATTAAGTAGCAACATTTGGCTGATCAAAATCGCTGATGTAGTGAGGTTAGAAAGATGAAAGCTATGTAAATAAATTCCGAAAAAGAAAATGATTCTCACATGGCGAAGTGACCAGCATGTGAGTGACAGCCAAGAATTGCATGGAGGTGGCCAAAAGGATTTCTAAAGCATTGAAGTGGTCTACTGGTAGTGCCTAGCTGGTGCATTCACTATTGGAGGTTTGTTTACAAGAGAACTCAGGTTAAAATACTATGCAAAATCAACATAACAGAATAGGTAGATGGTGAATAAAGGCTGTGATAGTGAGACTACAATCATGTTCAATTTATTCATCAAATCCCTATACTAGATCCCTATGTCATCTTCTAGCACATAGGCTCTTTTGAAAATCCAGTTCTTCTCAGGTTTGATTTTGGAAAATGCCATGTGGCAGGACTTGTACTGTGCAAGCCTGATCCACATGAAGGACCTAGTATTTTTCCAAAGCCCCTTATCAAAGGAACACTGTAACCACAAAGTAAAGCCTGAATTAGTGTATTCTGTGAGGCAGAAACATGAATGGAATCATATACAACAAACTAATCAGATATTATCATAGGAAATTATCATTTATTTGTGTCTCCTCATGAGCTCTGATTACAAATACTATTGGAGCCCTGGCATGTTTAGATGTCAATATATTAATATCTGCCACTCACAGTGTGTTAAACGTGCATACATTAGGCATTTAAGTACAAATATTTTGAAATTATGTTATCAAAAATAATATTCTTGGGTGCTGCAAAGTTTAGAATTTTCTCAGAAAAGCTAACTATTTGTCAAGATGGCAGAAGACAAGAGGATAGCCCTGATAAAAATCACTTCGAGGAAGTCATACTCCATTTTCCAAAGGAGAGTATCCGAGGAGGAGTTTTAAAAGGGATAATAGTCTGACAACTACTAGATGATGCAATGACCTGTTAGTTCCCCTTGTTGATTGTCCAAAGGCAGAGTGAAGCCTTCTAGACGCCAACAGGCGGCACTTCACAGAACAGTACATTTGAAAGGTGTCACATGTCTGATTATGAGAGTCTCAGGGGAGGAAAAAAAACACAAATGGTAAAAAAATCTCATTACCAATCCTGTAGCTTTTGATAGGAGATGAAAAGAAATGTCTGAAGCAAGCAGCTAGGCACCAAATGTATCCTGACATCAGGGAGAAGAAAGAGGTGAAATCCAGAAGTAGAATCCAGAATATGATCCAAATATCTAGAAGCAAAACTCAGGGGGAAATTCAAATAAGAGGCAAAGAGCTACATGTAAAATCAGGAACCAAATTTATCTTCCGCTCTTGATTGCTTCCTTTATAAATACTTCAGAAGGAAACCAACATCACCAGAAAAGATTGTCCCACATTTTGGACTGGGAAACATGTGGTGCATGAGGAAAGTTTTTAGAGTGGATTATGTTACTAATGTCTCTGGGAGGCACTGCAAATGAACACAAATAGTCTAAGTTACTCTTAAAAGGCCACCCAACACCTTGAGGGTGACAGAATGAAAAATTGCCAAAAACCAAGACTACCACACTAAACCGACCTCGAAACTTAAGTAGAATACCAGTCTGAAACATAAACCACCTCTACGTACAACCAATTAACTGATCACTCGCCATCAGCATGTCACAATCTAATCATTTAAATATGAACCCAAGAAACTCCCTCCACCTAGTCTTCCCTTTATAAACAATAATCTCTAAAAATGCAAAAAAGACTAAAGGCTGCCATTCGCAAAGAATATGCAGACCTATTCAAGAGATTACAATTTGGAATCACCAAAAATGATCACCTCTTCATTGCCCATGACCTAGAGCCTTCATACCAGTTAGTGGATCCAAATTGTATTACTGCCAAACAGTAAATTTCAGCTGGGCAGAAAATTAACATAATAACCAAGCTCTTGTGTCATCGAAAACACAACGCAATAGCACTGTGCACCCTTTGATGTTACACACTACCTATCCCAATAGCATGAATCTTTGTACCACAAAATATTTGATAGACATAATCAGTACCTTATTCATGATATCCTCCTGCTACTACGATGCCCACTCAAACCTAAGCTGCTCTATAAAACCAATATTCAGTGGTGCTGAACGAAGCACTCCTTCAAAGCACATCATCATCAGAATGACAAAATTACAGAATATTCACCCAACCATAAGCTAGCATTATTTGAACTGAAACATCCTCAAGTACCCATGCCCAGCCTGAATTGGGTCCATAATTCTGACCTAATAATTAGTTGCAATTTGCTCTTTATAACCCATTTGCTTAGTGATCTGAGGTATAAAGCCTTCTCAAGCCTCACAGCATGTCCTAAACGAAACCAGCCAAAGACACACCAGTATGAGCCAGTGAGAAAACAGATGGCATTGGAGTTAAAGGCTGAATGTCCGGACACAGCCCCAAAAGCATTTAGGAGTAGTAAAGTTAGGACTTCTAACTTTACTAAAGTTAGGACTCCTAACTTTACTACTCCTAAATGCCTTTTGTGAATACCGAAAGTCGTAAAGTTAGGATTTTTCTCAGTTTCGGAGTAGTAAAGTTAAGAATCCTAACTTTACTACTCCAAAATGCGTTTTGTGAATACAGAAAGTCATAAAGTTAGGGCTTTATCTCAGATTACTTTTGTGAATCGGGCCCTATGTATTCATTTAAAGTAAAGCATTAATTTTTAAAGTGATGCATAAACCCATTTCCAAAGCTGATTCTCTGATAGAGGCTCAATTAAGGAGGCAAAAGTAGTGGTAAAGGGCACATCCTTTATTGAGGTCTTCTAATTAAAACAAACTGTACGGGTGGGTGATTGTCTAATTACAATTCTGGCTTTAGGTGGCACAGAAAGCTCCTTTAATAAACCAGCAATTAATTTAGGGATACCTTCACATGGAGACAGGAGACCTCGATGTTAAAAGAAGTTCTTCTTTGGGTATACCGAAAGTCGTAAAGTTGGGATTTTGTCTCAGATTACTTTTGTGACTCGGACCCTTATTTGTTTTTTTTTTTAAGGCTAACAACGTTTTTTTGATACATTGATTTAGAGTTTTGGGAGGGGTACTCCATCGCAAATGTGAGGAATACTCTGTCCTTCCTGTTACAAATGCATTAGAATAGAATAAACTGTAGTTAGGCAGACTGCTACAGAGCAGGGTTTATTTGTGATCAATTGACTGAGATTTATACATACTCCGTGAATGGTAATTGGTTCTATGTAAGGCTCACAGTTTTCCGTTTTTACAGATAAATACAGACAGAAAACCATATATTGTCCTGTGTGTATTTACTTTTAAATATGGATAAATACGTGCACTAGGTTTTCTTTTGGATGATTCTCACTACTTTCAATCATGAGTATTAGGTCACGAGCTGTGCAGGTGCACAGGTAGGGCAGTTAAAACAAATTAAACATATTTTTCAATGAAGATGAAATAACTGCTGAATGCAGCTGTTTAAGCTGTTTTACAATGCAAATGGTTTCAACTGACATTACTGAATTGTAAATTGCTAACATCCATTGGACATTCAAACAAGAGTAACATGTGTGGGTTAAATAAATGTGGAAATATAACAATTGCAGATTTATTTTTGACCCTAAGCACAAAATAAATATGGATAAATAGAGATAAAATGAGCAAACAAATAAATATGGATAAATACAGTCGCAAATGTTAAATAAAATGAATACCATAAAAGCGGGAGCCTTTGTTATCTGTCAAATTATGGACCAGTAAAAGATCTGCAACAAACAATATACACCCCCATTATGAGACAGGCAGAGTGGAATTACCTTATGGAATTCAGCTCCAACTGATATCAAGTGGGTTGGTTTTACTGCACCCGATGTTTCTGGGTGCGTGTATTGTACACTGTACAATTGCTTGAGGTTTTGGCTATAGCATAAGCTATGAAAGGTCACAGTGGAGAGTCGATTTTAAAAACACAAATGTGGAATCAAATTCAAATACATGAAAGAATTTAAACGTCACTGGAAAAATGTATGATTTCTTGTGATTTAATTTGCATCACAGATCGTTGAATAAATCAAAACAAAAGGACATGAGATAAATCAACAATGGTACACTTTGGTGCTCAGAGAAGAGGGAAGGGGTGAGTGCTCAAGGGAAGCTGGGTGATGGTGTAAAGGAACGGAAAGGTAATGTGGTTCATGTACATCCAAACATTAAAGAACCAATCCAGCCTTTTACTTGGCAAACACATGTACATCCAAACATTAAAGAACCAATCCTGCCTTTTAATGGACAAACCCCTGTGAACACAAACATAACATTGTAGGCACAGATAACCAAATCTCTGTCACCTTTCATGTATTTGAATTTGATTCCACATATGTGTTTTTAAAATCAACTCTCCACTGTCACCTGGTGACAGAGATTTGGTTACCTGTGCCAACAATGTGATGTTTGTGTTCACATGGGTTTGCCAAGTAAAAGGCTGGATTGGTTCTTTAATGTTTGGATGTACATGAACCACATTACCTTTCCGTTCCTTTACACCATCACGCAACTTCCCTTGAGCACTCACCCCTTCCCTCTTCTCTGAGCACCAAAGTGTACCATTGTTGATTTATCTCATGTCCTTTTGGTTTGATTTATTCAACGCTCTGTGATGCAAATTAAATCACAAGAAATCATCAATTTTTCCATTGACGTTTGAATTCTTTCATGTATTTGAATTTGATTCCACATATGTGTTTTTAAAATCAACTCTCCACTATGACCTTTCAAATTTGTACCATTGGTGACCCGGGTCCAGTGGTCCTACGGTTTACCGCATTTACAAAACTCTATAGCATAAGCTAAGCCACATTCCCTGTCCTTTCTGCTGGGGGTGTGCATACAATGCTCCCCTTCCAGAAAACACCTTCCCCTTTCCTCTTCTACTCCCCAGCCCCAACTCAACTCTTACCCCTCACCCCACCCACAGGCCTGCGCATATATTTACCACATGCACATATAGCAGTTGTCCTACATAAAATTTTCAAGGGACTTACATAGGGAGTACAGATAACTGGATATCTCATAATGGGAGAAATTCCATTTTTTAATATGGAAGTGTATGAATCTATAATGCTGTGTTTTTCAATTGATTGCATTTCAGGCACCCCTTTTGGCAGTCCTGAATACATTTAAAGTACAATTGTCCTTAAATAATCATGTCTGGCAAACAAAACAGCGCTGAATACTTAAAGAAAGATATAGCAATGAGACGGTAATATATTTGGATGGCCACTTTAAAGTGTCTGGGCCAATTTTTAAACTGTTTGCTTGACCTTTCCATACATTCATCATTGTATGAGGCTACAATCGATCCTTACTAATGTAAGCATTTCGTTTGTGAAATATCTCACAGGCGTTTCTTAAAATTTTCTTTAAAAGATAATTGATTTCAATAACAAAGCTTGTTCTCTGAGTAGCTACCACTCATTCCTAGCTTAGTTGTGAGGCACTGCTGAATTTATAGGAGTAAGATACACTTACAGAACATTATTTCTTAATCAGGAACTATGCTTTTTATTTATAACAGAAGATCTTTCTGAACATCTCCTGGAATTTCCCAAACTCTTTTATATTGAACTGTAAGGCAATGCCTCTTTTCGCATGATCACCCCCAAGGTTTTAGACTGATGCTGCTGGTTTTTTTAATCAAAGAGTGCACTGAGGCTTGCTAACTAGATTTTAGTGCCAGTGCTGTGACCCTTAAACACTATATGTGTGGCTCACCCACAGTTGGCATAAGTTAACTTACTTTTATATACCTAGTATATAGTACCAGGGGTACCCAGGGCCTGTAAGGTAAAGAACCCACTTGGACTGCAGCACTTATCAATCAATCAATCAGGGTTTTTTTAAGAGCACCACTCACCCGTGAGGGTCTCAAGGCGCTGGGGGGGTGGAACAACTCCGGCCAGTCGAAGAGCCCGGTCTTGAGGGTCTCCCTGAAGATGTGCAGGGTGGGGCCGCGTCTGATGTTAATCGGGAGCTCTTTCCAGGTCTTGGACTCCATGTAGGAGAAGGTTCTTCCACCCGTTCATGCTCTGTGGATGCGTGGGGATTTGGCAAGGGCAAGGTCTGCGGATTGGAGGTTCCTCTTGGGTAAGTGGAAGGACATTCTATTGTTGAGACACTTATTATGCCACCACAAGTGTGAAAAAGCAAAGCAGGACTTCAAGCCTGCCATTGCTGGGTGGCAGAGAAGTTTCCGAAATGCTAACTTGACTTAGATATTTTAGCTAATGACAATGTCCAGACCGTCCTTTTTAATATATTCAAGTCACACCTAAGGTAGACACATTAAGCCCTAAGGAGGGGTGATGCATATTAAAAAGTAGGACATGTGTTTTTATATGTCTTAACTGTAAAACCCCAAATTAATTTTTTTGCTGTAGAAAAGCTAGTAGCCCCAATGACGAGTATAGGGCTACATGCTGACAACTCAGCTGTGCTAACTTCTGAATGGGAATACGAAAATTGGTATTTCAATGTATCAAAAGAATCTTTATATTAAACACATTTTGATACCCAAGTCAAATTTATTGTAAAGGTAAATGGCAACTTTAGAAAGTTGTCACTCTGTTCCCCAGGTTTCCCAGTGACCGTTTATGGTTGATGGCCCGAGGCAGCCTGCTACCCCCATGGTGGGAGGTGTGAATGAGGAACACAAAGGGCCTGCCATTGGAAGAAGTGTTACCACTCACTGACAGGAAGCCCAAACTTGGTGTGAGCTCAAAAGACGAGCTTCATAGGGAGGCTGACTTTGAAGGGCAATGGTGGACACACGCAAGAGAAGCTGCTGTTTCGTTCTCGTAGACGGATTGGCATCTGGGATAAAGAGGCAGAAACAGTTACCAAACCGGTTTTCCTATGGGGATGTAATCCCCAGGTAACCACACCTCTAGTTTGGCCAGCAAGCTCCACAAATCAAGAGAGGGGGTTCTGCCATCCTGTGGGGGTACTGAACATTGCATTCTGGGATACCAAGACGCCACACTTTGCAGGAAGTTGTCATCAGGTGGAAGGGGACCCAGTAACCCATTAGCTAATAGTCACCGCCTCCCCCGAAGGCACGTTGTGGGCATAAAAGTGGCATCCAGACCTCAGATTGCATCTACATTGGACAGAGGAATGATAAAGCAATGCCCTGCTGTTCCCTTGATCCTGCAAAAAGAGGCTGCACCATTGACTGGACTGCAGCTGCTGACCCTTTGGCTAGCAAAGAGAGGCCTGTGCCTTTCGTGCCCTGCTAGAAGAAACGTCATCCCTCAGCCCCAGACAGAAGACCTGACTTCAAGAATCATTCGGCTGAAGTCATTTTACAGATACAGGGCAACAAAAGCTGGAAGAGCCCGCCTTGGCGAGTTGGTACCAACAATCGACTGACTGCCATGGACCACCAAAGAGCAGCCTGAGAGATGCAGTCTCGATGCTTAAACGTTGCACCAGATCCTGCAGGATCCAGAAGAGTGCATTTAGGTAATTCAGACACTAGCCTCAGTTAAAGGGAACCACTGGTTTTGCTGTAACCAGAGACCAGTAGACCAGTTTCAAATGTTTTTTAGCTGGACTTCAAGGGACATCGACCCCTGTGGCCAAAGTCACCCCATCATGTTCGCAGACTGGAGGGTGGCCCCAGGAGGACCCCCATCATGAGATCAGCCTCCACAGGATATTTCAACATCCTTTATCCTCAGCATCAGGGGCACTCAACTGATGTTGATAGCGGCTTGCACATAGAGCCTCGACCTAGCTTGGAGACTGCTTTGACTGCACGATAATGGCCCTGCCAAACCTCATTGACCCCTGTTACTTGCTCCCTGTCAGAGTTGGTCACCCAAAGAGGACTGAAATAACCGAACACAACTTTAAAAAAGTATTCAAAAGTTTTCCAAGCAATCGCAACAGCATTAGTTTCCAATGCTTGTTTGCAATTTGAATGAAAAACAGTGATTTATTATGTGCTTAGTAATTTATATCCCAGGAACCATTCAGTGGATTTGGTTCATTTTGGTGTCTCAGTCAGTCAGTCAGTCAGTCAAAATATCTTTATTCGGCTGACATTCAGCCGTAAAAGAGTGCATCATAAAAGAGGGGTCACCATTCTGAATCTCTGTGTGGATAGACAGTGGGTAATGATCACTAAAACAAACCTTAAGAATAGAAAAGGTCCCAGATTGAGGTTGAAAATAATCGAAGAGGGCAATAAAATCGATTAAAGTCCCTTGGCCTCTACCCATGAACGATACTAAGTCCATACCTTCTGGATGAATAAGATCAACTGTAAGAAAGAGAGAAAATTTCGAAAGCAATGAATTCAAAAATTTCCCACAGGGATTGTGATAGAAGTGACAACCACCGTCCCTGGCCCCATTTTGGTGTCTAATAATTTATAATAATACAGCTACTTTTATAAATCTGTGCCGTATTTTCTTTCTTTCCTATTTCTTTTTTATACTCCCAAAAGGGGGTCACTGTTCCAGAGGAAGAAAGGGGGAGGGGAAGAGGTTTAGGGTATAGAGAGGAGAGTCAGCTAGACTCTTACTTAATGACCTCACACATCCCAAGGGATGTCATGCTTAATCATAGGCTGGTTGCTCCTGGTCGGGCCGGCGCTGCAATGTCCTACGGGCCCCCCGGAGGGTCACTTTAGCAGAGATCTTTTACATTTCTCGCCATATGATGCGTGTGAGGCAGAGCTCATAAAGAAGTGAGTGAATCTAAAATTGCCTAGAGAAAATCGATGCTGTGTCAATTTAATAGGTGGATTCTTCTTCCAAAATTTAAAAAAAACAGTTGGTTGGTCCTACTAGAGGGTTATAATAACCCTTGGTAGTGAGATGTGGACATAGGTATTAATAGTTTTATATTTAATGGGTCAACATGTTTCGCGCCACTATCTGCCTCGGACAGGGATACTTGGTGCTTCTTCACGACCAGTAAAAAGAATAATATGTGATTGGAAGTGTGTAGTGGCCCTCCCTAAAGTGGGATGGTGCCACCTATTGTATCCTATCTTGAGTAATCCAACCTCATCTGCGTGAGGGAAATGCCTCCTGGGTCAAGGCAAACGGGTGCAGGAAAATCACAGAGGTTAGGCGGTCGAATCGTGTGAACACACCAACCCGTCCTTTTGTCTGCCAGACCGCTGGCCAGACGAGGAGCAACTGCCCTATGACGAAGTATGGCATCCCTTGGGAGGTGTGAGGGTATCAAGTAATAGTCTCTCTGACTCTCCTATCTATTCCCTAGACCTCCCCCTCCCCCTTACTTCTTCAGGAACAGTGACCCCCCCCTCCCTTTTAGGATTATACTTTGTATTGGAGCAAGGGCAATGGACCTTTTATCGCTCTCGGCCTCTCCCTCTCTTTTGTCAGAGTATTTCTTTTTTATTCAACTCTTTTGGTACTTCTAAATGCTTTGCACTCGTTCCTTTGACAAAGCCTGACTGCTCGAAGCCACAGCTATTCAGGTTTGACCTAAGGTTTTGCAAACGAGCCTGACGGGACACAAGACGGATTTGCAAGTTTATTACACAGTAATATCACACAAACAACTGGGGGAGGAGTTGGCCTAACAGCTAGGGCGGTCCACCTTGAATCTGGGTAACTGGGTTCGAGTCTCGGCAATGACGCTGAACATCCTGTGATTCTGGGCAAATCACACAATCTCCCCGTGCCTAACAACAACAAAAAAAATGAATGTGTCCTCATGTAATGCAACTAGTGCTATGTAAAGCGCTCTGATACCCGATTCGGGTCAAGTTCACGCTATATAAAACTCTGTAAAATAAAAATTAAAAAACCACACAATATAATAAACAATTTTCCTTACATGTACCAATATCCCCATTTTTAGAAATTAAACACAAGGGTAAATTAAAAACAAGTGGTTGCTTACTGCCTGTGACTCAAGTAGAAAAAAGCATCTAAGATTTGGGCAAGCAGCTTTTATATCCAAAATATCGACAGTAGGTCTCTGGTTCATCTAAAATTTCTCAATTTTCCGAATCTGAGAGATGCCCTTTCTTTTCAAAATGATTGGGAAAGGGCACACTACTGATATTAGTATATATACATTAATTAAAGGTCATGTTTTGCACTTTTTTTCCAAATACTTCTAGGGTCACAGATATAAGAGAAAGCAATGTCTAGAGGAAATTGAAAGATTATATGGATGCATTTCTCCAGGCAAAAAAATGCAGAAATTATTCATTCTTGTTTACTTCCAGCCACAATGTAAAAACCACAATGTTGTGTTTGATTTCTCCTGCATATTACCAGAGAGGAAACAGTCGTAATTCAAAATATTAACAAACATTCTTTTTAGAGGTGAAAGCCAGGTACAAGAATTTGCATTGTGAAAAATAGTTTAGAATTGAATGGCTTCCAGGGGGAATCTTCAGTTCAGGGAATGTATTAAAACATGTTTGGTCTGGATACTAATACTTGCATTTTAAGAGTGACCCAATAGAACATATAAAATTCAAGTTGGAGTTGTGGACATCCTGAGCCCTGGGGATTCTTGACTATTGCTAATTGCACATAATGAATACTATAACAACCGCTGAAGGAAGGAAATGTGTTTCTTTAATTTGCTTTGCCATTCTGTTAGTCTGCAGTTACATAAATAACACCCATAATCGTTCAATTTGTCAAGACCATTGTTACAGAATTCATAAAATAATACTAATTAAACCCAAAGTTACTTTACTGCTGAAGGATACGTAGTAATCTGTGCTGTGATAATAATCCTGACTTACCTGCAAAAGTACATCAGTGGCAGAGCCTACAATATCCTCAAATAGTTTCAGCACTTTCTGGAAATGTTTGTCATCATACTCAAAGCGATCCCCAAAAATGATGGAGCAGATCACATTGCTCACAGCATTGTTTATCACGAGATGTGGGTCAAATGGACGGCCTGCAAAGAGAAAGCACAGGAGAACCAACATCAAATGCAGTTATTGGCCTAAAGGTTTAAAAGAGCTTCTGCTAACCAAAGATCTGGCCAATCTTGTCTAAGCTCCATTTTTAAAGAGACATGAACCAGCAGCTCTGGGCTAGCTCGGAAGGGACATGTGCAGGAAGCCCTCAGCTTATAAACGAAGGACCATTTACAAACATCCCTGGCTTTACAAAGTATGGAACATGGATGGGCAGCCCAGTCGGCAGACCTGTGCGTGAATGAACAGAGTGAGTTTGACTTTAGACCTGCCAAGAACTTGAGAGAGCCTGAGAATTTAAAACTAGATACTAAAATGTAAAATATCCATTTAATAAATTGACCTTGCAGAATTGAAAGAGTCACTAGAGGTGTCAGAAGAAAGCCGCGTGAAAGGGCCTTTAGGGGATTTGCTTCTCACAATTCTTTTTAAACAAGACAAAATATTAGTGCATTTAAAAGTACACTGCCAAAATACATTGGTAAGCGTGAGAGAGCTCTAATTCAGGAGCAAAGTCTACCTTTTGCTACAGTACTTCTAATCGTACCCTTGTATCATTATTCCAATGTGCTCATGAATTACATTTATGTGACTATATGAAAAATATTAATCTTACAAAATGTATTTTAATAAAAATTACAAATATAAGGGGCTGTGTCCGGAACAATAATGGTCACAGATCTGGCTACTTCAGGTTTACCACACTCATACCGGATGGCTTGGTAAGATTTTGGTGCCTTTTCTTGGTAAAGGAATCAAACAAGGGTGGAACCGATAATGTAATGAGGACCAGTGGCTAAATTATAGAGGCAAGATATGGAGGCCAAATTTGAATCCTGAATTTCCCAGTCCATCAAATTGCGTGATCCTGGACAAAGTCACTTTGCTTCTTTACATCTCGTGTCCCTTATATTATTTTTTAAGAGATGGCTCAGTATGCAGAGTGTGTTGTACATGGACATCAGTAAAGCAGCCACACTTGCGATATATGCAAGATTGAGAGGAAAATGGCTTGCTGCCTGTTTTCACAATTAGATTCTAATTTGTTACTTAAAAGTTGCTCATCAAAGCAACCCAGGCCAGAGGAGGAGGCCAACAGAGGTGAGATAGAGAGAATCAGCAGTGACTGGGCTAGCCTCAAATTACTGGTTGCTCAGTTTCCAGAGTTGCACACTGCAGAGCAAATCATGCAAACAATTCAGTGCCATCACTAGTACCTTACAATTACCAAGTTCCTTTAACTGCTGTCATTACCACTTGACTGGAGAAGTGCATTAGTGGCCTGCTCTCCACTGCTGAGTTATTCATAAAGGCTCCTGCTAATGTGGGTCAAGGGAGTGGTGGCTTAGAGGCAGATGTAGAGTAGTGGGTGGCTTGACAAGCCACCAGGTCAGCGGCTGCTATGGCCTGTGCTCACATACTTCAGGATTACCATAGGCAGGCGGATATGTCTGTGCCTTCATAAAATCTGCATTTAAGCTTTGCTGAGGGGCACCATAACGGATTCCTTTGCACTTGTGCCTACTGTTGGGAACCAGTTGCTTGACTGTGCTAGTGGTCTTCCTTCCCAAATCATCTAGGATAGCAGTTGAGATGGAGGTTTGTTGATGAATTGATCTGACCTTCTAGACCAAATGGATTTGTTTTCCAGTGCGCACATTACTCCCTGTCCTGTTGGAAATAGGTTGTATTCTTCAGATTTAGGAGTGGGGGTGCCGACCACAATCCCACTCCTCACCCAGTATATCTGCATCTAAATCAAGAGAGCGTGAAGCAAATTAAGTATTTTGATGCAAGGGGTTATGTGAGCTCTCCATTGCTCTTCCTGCCACATCAATATTTAAGCACAGAGCAGGATGGTCTGCTACTAGAGGCACAGGCAAAGGATAAACCCATCAGAGTATGGGTCGCGTAATGCTCAAGTCTGGAATCGCGAAAAAATATTTCAAACTGTACCGCCATAATTTTAGATACAATAATCCCTGGTTGTTAATTCACCATAATCCAGAAGTTGAAGGGATGTCACTAGTCCTATGCCCCTTGCCCCATTATAATGGCATCCAAGGAAATGTACATGACCCTTTTCCCCAGTCTCTTTACAGGATGCATATTCCCATAATCCTTAAGCCTAATATTAGCATGGGAAGTGAAATCATTAAAGGAAAAATGACACATATTTGAACAATTATCAAAGGAAGACCAACATTTTTTAAAGCAAATAATAATTGTATTGTATTGTAATTGCATTTATATAGCGCTTACTACCCCTGACGAGGCTTCACAGCACTTTTTCAGCGAGTAGCATGCTACTTTGGGACCCAAAAGGATTAGTGTTGAATTAGTATAGTGAAATATGAAAGTAATTTGAGTGGTGGATAGGTTAGTCAGTTATTTGGATTCGGAAGGATAGAAGAAAAATGATTTGTATTTATATAGCGCTTGTTACCCTTAATAGAGTCTTGAAGCGCTTTTTTTTTTGGCGAATAGCACGCTACCCCGGAAACCCATAAAGGATTAGTGGTGAATTAGTATGGTGAAATATGAAAGTAATCTAAGTGGTGGATATTAGTCAGTTATTTGGAGTGAGAAGGATAGCAGAGGGATAGAAAGGAAGACAGGTTTGCATTAATATAGCTCCTGTTACCCCTGATGGGTGTTGAAGAGCTTTTCTGGTGAGTAGCACGCTACTCCGGAACCCATATAGCATTAGTGTTGAAAATTAGTATAGTGAAATATGAAGTCATTTGAGTGGTGGCTATGTTATTCAATTATTTGGATAGAGAAGGGTTGGTGGCGGGATAGCAGAGGGAAAGAGGTTTGTATTTATATAGCGCTTGCTATCCCTGATGGGGTTTTGAAGCATTTTTTTGTCGAGTAGCATGCTACTCTGGAACCCATAAGGATTAGTGTTGAATTAGTATAGTGAAATATGAAAGAATTTGAGTGGTGGATATGCTAGTCAGTTATTTGGATTGAGAAGGGTTGGGGAGGGGTAGAAAAGGGAAAAAGGTTTACAGTTATATAGCACTTGTAACCCTGATGGGGTGTTGAAGAACTTTATTGTTAAATGCACGCTACTCTGGAACCCATAAAGGATTAGTGGTGAATTAGTATAGTGGATTATGAAATTTGAGAAGTGAACATGTTAATCTGTTATTTTGAATGAAAAGGATAGTGGAGGGATAGAAGAGTGAAGAATTTATATATATTTTTTAGGAGGTCATAGCAGTAGGAGGAGGCCTGTGCAGTCAGACAAAGAAAAGTAGCGAGAATTATGCGACAAATTTTGCTAGGTTATAGGGAGTCTGAAAGAAAAGGCAGTAGGATGTCATTTTAGTAACACATACCAAAATGTAAATACATGAAAAACATTAACTGAACACATTCAGCAGTTGCAAAAGCATAAATGAAGCACTTTTTTATAATTCTGAAGTGTGATGGAAACAAAGGTTTTAATAGGATCAAAACAATTCAAGGCACATTACTAGGTGATCCACAAATAATAAAGATTCATGAAACCCGATTTTCACACATTATCATTTGTGTGCAAAATAGTTTTATTAGTACAACTATATGTCGTTGCAAATTTAGTGCCCATCTCAATGGAAAATGTGTTGTCTGTGATAGTGCGCTGCCACGCAATGCTTTAGTTACATTTAAAAAATCTCGCACCTCATATCCATAAAAGTTAGATGGGTCGGGCGTGGCTTGGCGTCCAACGGACATGGCGGTGCTTCCGTGAGGTCCCGGTCCAGCGAGGCGGGAACACGTTTCTACTCCTTCCAGCAAGTATTTTTCTGACTGAGACGCTCCATGAACTGAAGCCCACACGGATGGGAGGCATTTCGCTGTCTCCTGCAATGGTGTTCCACAGAATTTAAAGGTAAAGCAACCGTGTGAGTTCCATAGCAGCATCCCCCATTTTGTTATTCCGGACTTTGCCGCGAGTGACGGCTTTCTTTGAAAATTTCGGCGGAAATGACCTGAGCTTCATTTCAAGGTCCTCATTTAAAGCGTCCTTAACCCTGCCTTTACAAAAGCCTCCCATGTCATTGTGGCAGTACTGACATATTTCTCTGGTTATGCTCCTGTACTGAGAAATCGCCACCATTATGCGGATTACATGTCCTTTTATCGCGCTACAACCACAAAGCTCTAATTGAGGCGCAACTGTCTTTTGCTCTTTATACGTCCAATTGAGTGCCTTGGTCTCCCTCAAGTTGACTTTTATCGACATCGTCAGCGCATATGTGGGGTAGCGGTAGGACGTCCGCCATTTTGCTGTTCCTGTTTTCTCCTTCATCTTCATATGCAATGTTAACGCCTATTTGCCTGTATGAGAAGCTTACCTCTCCATGTATATTTATCCTCTATGCTTTAGCTTTATATAATTTCTCTACAGAGGCCCATGGCAGCGAAGTAACCCAGTTTCACTTTTCTTCCACACAGGGGCTGAGGTGATGTGGTTATAGTTGTCATTTTGTCCTCCTTTTCAAATCTTGTGTTGATAGCTTTTTTGCATTAACAAGAGGCGCACCTGTTTAATTACATAGCCCTGTGAGGTTCTGTGGAAATTATTTCTCTCAGTGAGACACCGCTTTGTTTTATGGATTTGCTCTGAACGTTCCACAGTGCTCTTTCAAGTAATTCAGCAGTTTATCCTTTGGTAGTGGTTCTTGGTATACATAGGCTTCTATCATTTTTAAGGCAGTATCCTGATATTCTGGGCACCTTTCCAACCGCATCTTTCGCCTTGCAGTCAACCTCATCATTTCGAAGTCTGTGTCTGCCTTCTGGACATTTGTTGTAATAATTTCATGGGAAGAACAAAAGGTACCCTTTCTGCTATTTCAAAGCCCAAACGTGTCTTCATCAAAACCTCTAAAGTCTTTTCGGAATTTTCTAAATTGGATAGTTTGGGACTCCTTCCAACAGACCAGCGTAACGCAGATATGGAGCCTACGCAATTGCCAGCAGGGAAAACAAATGTGAAACGCTTAAAAAAAGATCCCCCTCGCCACCCAAGCCTACTTCTCCAGTTTCGATGGAATTATTACTACAAGAAATAAGGGCCCTCAGACCGTCCGTGGAAGAAACAAACAACAATCTACAAACTTTGTCTGACAATTGGCTGCAACTTGACGCTAGGCTTACAACTGTGGAACAGAATGTCAATTCTTTTCAGGATACCACCAAGTGCGTTACCTCTTTACACTCTCAAGTTTCAACATTACAAAAACAGGTTGAAGACCTTGAAAACCGAAATAGGTGAAATAACATGCGCTTTTTAATTTGGCAGAAGGAGTTAAAGGTACAGAACCTATTGCTTTCTTTAGGTCCTTTCTTCCTAAGATCCTTCATCTGCCAGAGGACACTACATTGAACATACAACGTGCTTACAGGCTGGGTCGTCTTGCCACCAACTCTTTAACCCCACAGAGACCGAGAGGAGTGATTCTATATTTTTTGGAGTACACAGATTTGTTAAAAGTTCTGGCTGCTGCCAGGGCCCTTCAAAAAATGTCCTGGTCTGGTGCTACCTTATTTTTCACACAGGATTACTCTAAAGCTACTGCGTCAAGACGAAAAGCCTTCCTTGACATGAGACCAGCTCTTCGCTCTATGGGTGCCAGATATGGCCTATTTCATCCATGTATGTTTAAAGTTACTTATAACAACAAAACCACCACATACGATGCCAGTATGCCTGCAGAGCTTTATTATTGTACACAAGACAGTTCTTATGGATTCTTCAGGACAATCCTCCTCACACAGAACTTGATTTATATGAGTCTCTTATCTGAGTTGTCATTTACTCGTTGATTAAAGGATCTATGTCACTATCCGTTTGTATTAATTCTACTCTTAAATCTTGTTCTAGTTGTTGTTAATTAACGTTACAAGATTATATTTCTTCTGTGTTTACACTCAGTTTATACGTTAGTGAATATTTTATCATTTAATTTCTCTTTGCTTCCACAGTCTTGTTTCCGTTTTGGCGTGTCCCCTCCATGGTCCGGTCCACTCTTCACTGGATGTTTCGTCTGCTCCATGTGGCTCCACCTTCCCCCTTTTCTTATTCCCTCATTGTAGGTATGTCTTTTGTTTTGTTTATCGTTTTTTATTTTGTCTTACAATCTCCCTCCTTTTTCACTTTTGGTGTCTTCTACATTCTTATCCAGTCTCATTCTCTCTTCTACATGATGTTACTTACTATTCTAACACTCACTCTTTTCTGTTCCCTCTCTCTTCCTCATTTTACCTTCAATTTTGTTTTCTGTATTTTTGTTAATTCCATCTTATATTCACGGTTTACATCTTTTACATTTCACACTTCTCTCTTTTCTAAGTTTCTATCTTTATTTCAGTTCTTTCCTATTAGTATACATTGTTGCTATAACAAATTGGATTTATGCCTTAAAGTTTTGGATCATTCTGTTTTTGAGTTTCTATGTCATTGAAGCTCATTTCATAGAACGTTAGGGGTTTAAACTCTCCTATCAAAAGACAGAGAGTCCTCACTCATTTATCTAAATTAAATGCTGATTTGGTGTTTTTACAAGAAACTCATTTAACAGATACTGAATCATTAAAATTGAAAAGAGGATGGGTGGAGGATGTATTCTCATCTCCAGGAGAAACGTAATGGAGTAATGATACTTTGTCGTAAGTCACTTCCAATCTCACTAGTGTCGCAAGAGTCTCATGGTGATGGCAGATGGCTGAGTGTTAAATTACTGTTAAAAGGTTTTTCAGTTTCTCTGCTCAATGTTTATGCCCCCACATGTGGTGAACCCTCATTTTGGTCTACATTGGCCAAGCATATCACACACAGTATGGAAGATAATTTTGTATTAGCTGGCGACTGTAACCAAGTTTTCGACCCATTTGTTGACAGGAATTCTAGATGTCCCTTTCTTTCCAATAAACCGCATAAATCCTTTGTTCACTCTATTAGTCAACAGAAACTTCTAGATGCTTGGCACCTATGTAATCCAACCACCAGGGAATACTCCTTTTACTCCCCTACTCACCACACTCAATCTAGAATTGACTATATTTTTATCTCCCATAATATTTCACAAACGCTTACGTACGCAGAAATTGGCCCCATTTTACTCTCAGATCATGCTCCAGTTTTGATTGGCATTGATATTTTACCTAAATCCTCAATCCCTAAAAGAGGGCGTTTTAATAATGCTCTTCTTTTAAACCCAAAGTTTACTTCCTCTTTCACAAATTTTTTTAATGAATATTTTGAATTCAATCAAGTTGAACACATGCCGTTTTCAACCATATGGGATGCTTATAAAGCTTCGGCAAGCAATTTCATTATTGGTTTTGTTGCCAAGCAATGCAGAAATGCTTGTATGCACACTAAAAATCTTATTCAAGACTTTAAGAAGTTAGAACATTCTTATTATACTTCACACTCACAAGATTGCTTAACAGCTCTTATAAATGCTAAGTTGCAATTCAACAAAAAGTCTACTGACGACGCCTCACTATACCTATCAAAATCTAGTGCAAAGTTCTATGGCGGTAAAAATAAAGCGGGGAAAATATTGGCCAATTATTTAAAAATAAGACAGAACAAATTAAATATAGAATCGATACATGACACTAATTTAAATTTAAAATTTAAGGATGCTGAAATTCTAAGCCAATTCTCCTCCTTCTACAAATCTTTATATTCGTCCGAGACTCTACCCACAACCTCACCTCTCTTCCCTGGATTTATCTTCTTTGGAATCAGATATTACTCAACAAGAATTACTATCCACACTTCAACATCTCAAAAAAGACAAAGCACCGGGTCCAAATGGCTTTACTGTTGAATTTTATCTCCATTTTTCCAAGATCATTTTACCAAAATTGTACTCCTTAATGAATTTCTTTAGCTCTTTAAATAAATCCTCTGGATCCTTCTCAGAGTCACATATTTGTCTCATCCCCAAGGAAGGAAAAGACTCTAAATTCTGTAATAACTACAGGCCTATCTCCCTGGTTAACATTGATTACAAAATCTTTTCAAAAGCATTAGCCATTAGGCTGGATTCCTACCTACCAAATTTGCTGGGAAAGGAACAAACAAGGCTTTGTTAAGGGGCGTTTTATCACAGACAATACCCAACTTCTTTTTAACATTTTGTCCAAGTCATCTCGCCTAACACACTCCCTAGCAACAATTGCATTAGACGCGGAGAAAGCGTTTGACAGGGTTGAGTGGACATATCTGTTTTACACTCTTCAATGGTTTGGCTTTGGCCCTAAATTCATATCTTTGATGTCTCTTCTTTACTCTAACCCTCGTGCTGCGGTCTGTGCCAATCGTCTGGTTTCTTCATTTTTTGACTTAGGAAGAGGTGTTCGTCAAGGTTGCCCATTATCTCCCTTTTTATTTAACCTAGCTTTAGAACCTTTCCTCTCCACATTACGCCAGAACCCAAATATACATGGCTTCCAAATGACTAATTGCCATATTAAACTTTCAGCTTATGCTGACGATATCTTGCTTTTTATTTCCAATCCAAGTGAATCAATTCCTGCCTTTCTAGCTGAAGTCCAAGCATACTCCCTTCTTTCTGGAAATAAGCTAAATAATGACAAGTGCGAAATCTTGCCCTTAACCAAATATACTTTTAAATCGGATTTTTGTGCTTCGAATTTTACATGGAGCACTAATCATATTAAGTACCTAGGGCTATATATTACAGCTAACATTTCAGACATAGTAGAACTGCACATGAATAAATGTTTTCATAAGCTTTCAGGCTTGATCACCAGATGGCATCCCCTCTATTTATCCTGATGAGGGTGCTTAAATACCATTAAGATGATGCTGTCGCCCATAGTCTTATATACTATATCTAATATACCAGTTCCAATCCCTGTGAAGTCATTTAATAAGGTTAATTCACTCCTCTCTTCCTTTTTATGGAACCTGAAGAGGTTAACTCGTTCCAAGGCTGAAGGCGGAGTTAACTTTCCAGATGTTCGAGCGTATCAGAAAGCTTCCCTTCAACGTCAAGTATCTTATTGGTTACTTGAGCCCGCAGTTGACTGCCCTTTGTGGACCTCAATTGAACGTCTCTTTCTTTCTCCCTTTTCTTTTCAAGAGTACCTTTCCTTCTCACGCAAACCACAGATTCTCTCTACCCCCATAATTAAATTGACCTCCAAACTCCTCCAGCCACCATCTCCTCCTACACAACACACTATAGATTCCTTTCTCATTTCAACGATTTGGCATACAAAAGTTTGCTTATTCATGACAGACCTTTCTATTGGAAAACTTGGAGACAGAGAGGATTACTTTGGATCCACCAGTTATTCTCCCAAACAGTTTTTCTATTTTTTTCCTCACTTAGGGCCTCATGTAGGTAGCTAAATACCGGTCGGTAACGGCCGAAATTCGGTAAATATCCCGTTACCGACCGGTATTTAGTCAAGTGAGATGTAGGAGGCCAAAAACCATTTTCGGTAAATATGAATCGGTAAATACCGATTCATATTTACCGAATTCTAAAATACCGCTTCATATTTTCCAAATACATATTTTCCGATTTGGTAAATATGAAGTGGTAAATATGAAGTGGTAAAACGGGAAAAGATATGTAGGTAAATTCGGTAATTAAGAAATCCATGAAATTCGGTAATTAAGAGTCGGTAATTAACACAGATTGAAAGCAGGTGGTAAGAATCAACAGTGCATATAAGCAATCCCAAAATGCAACAGCGTGGACAACATGGCCGCTCTGTATGTCATTGCAAGGCGCCTACGTCTACAGGCAGCAGGACTGAGGATTTGGAGACGGGAGGAACGCATTTACAGACAGCGACTCACACTCTTTCAACTGACTGACGCTGAGATACATGAAAGGTACAGGCTACACCCCCAAACCATCATGGACCTGATAAGGGACCTGCACCCACTCCTGGACCAGCCAACAAGAAGGGCGCATGCCATACCACCACATGTGCTGGTTCTCTGCAGCCTACACCTACTCGCATCTGGCAGTTACCAGGGGGTTACAGCTGCGGTGGGCGGTGTATCCCAGAGTTGCCTGTCCCTTTTCTTCAGGAAGTTCCTGGATGCCATCATGCAGAGAATGCACACTACATCAGCTTCCCAAACACACAGGCTGAACTGCAGAAAACTAAAACTGACTTTTATCACATGGCACAGTTCCCCCATGTCATTGGCTGTATTGATGGCACACACATCCCAATCTGCCCACCAGCTGCCACTGAGCACATCTACAGGAACAGAAAGTCCACCCACTCCATCAATGTGCAGGTAATCTGCGATGCAGGGAACATCATCACTGATATTGTTGCGAAGTTCCCTGGGAGCACCCATGACTCCTACATCTTCCAGAACAGTGGGATCTACACACGACTGCTTGCGGGAGAATTTGGAGAAGGATACCTGCTAGGTAAGTAACAGTGACGCTCCATAGTACTCAGTGCAAATCATAGTGTATTGAGGCATGTGACTGATGTTTCCCTTTTACTCACCTAGGCGACAGTGCATATGCCGTGCGGTCATTCATCCTCACTCCCTACCTACACCCATCAACCCAGAGTGAGAGACGATATAATGTGGCACACAAATCTACACGCAATGTGGTGGAGCGCATGTTTGGACTATTGAAGAGCAGGTTCCGCTGCCTCCATAAAATCGGAGGTGCATGCCAGTACACACCCATCCTCTGCTGCAAGATAATTGCCACTTGTGCAATGCTGCACAACCTTGCCACGAAGAGAGGTACAGAGGTCGAAATGACATATATTGAGGACAATGATGATGAGTCTGCACAGCCAGAGGCCAACGCAGCAGGAGTGCCAACAGCAACAGATGGGAGAGTGAGACAGGCAGAGATCACATGCAACTATTTCTGAATGAGTAAGGGGACACAGCCAGTAGTCGGATGCCATAACGTAGTTTAATCAGGCAGCACTACGCCACGACACAAAGGGAAACCTATTCCATCAACATTAAGAAATAAACTTATGTCAGTTAAGGGTTACTTCACCCAATAGTGTCATTGTTTTTCCTGACGCATTAATGTTTGCACCCACGCGCACCAGTGCGGGATGGCATTGAGTGAGCGTCCTCACTGGCTGGGGTACCAGTGGCACCACCTTGCCGCCTGCTGCTCCGACGTGTGTCTGGGACAGGGGGGGTTATGCTGCTCCTGCTGGTCATGTCTTCTGTGTCACCAGCATCCAAAGCGCCAGTTGTTGCAGACTGGCTGGTGAGCAGCACTTCTAGTGCACTCGTGACCCTCACCATCCCCCTGGACACATCTGTGCTGCAGTGCGCAAGGCCCTCCTGCATCGCCACAGAGCGCCTGCAGAGCAGCGAAGTGGCAGTCGCCAGCCGGTTCACTGCCCTTGAGGTCAGATCCTTTCTCTGATGTCCCCTGAGCCGTGCTGCCCTGTCCTCATCATACTTTGAGCACAGCAGCATGATGGACTGGGACATGTCCCGCATGCCCGCTGCCATCTCAGCCATTCCCCCTGCCATGGCGCTGATGCCCTTGTCAATGTTTACAAAAGTCTCATTGAGGCCACGCATTTGTCGCTGTACGGACACCATTGCCCCTGCCTGGATGCGTTGGATTTTCACCATGGTGGCCTCAAGTCCTGAGGAGACTCCATGGCCCAGTCCTAGGGGAGGTGGACTCTGCGGCCGAGCCCTGCGGCGCCGTCTGCCACCTGTGTGTGCTCCCTCAGAGTCGGAAGGCACACTGGCATGGGTTACATCCTGGGGTACAGTGGACGTTTCCGCCCCCCTCGAGTCTTCAGACGATGAGTCTGTCACATCCAACCTGGCAGCAGGACGCCTCCTCAACCTGTGCAATGCAGGTGGTGAAGATGGTGGTGACACCTGCAGGAGTGGGGATGCTGGCTGGAGCGGCGATGCTGGCTGGGGTGGTGTGACTGCCTGTGGTGCCGTTCCCTGGGCAGTGCTGGTGGTGGCCTTCTCCGCGCTGTGTTTGTGGTGTGCCCTCTCTCCCTTGTCATGGGCAGTTCTGTGCACAGTAGTGCCTGTGGACAGAAAAGTGACATCAGCTAAGTGTACCTGAAGCATTGATTTGCTGACATGACAAAACATTTTCTAAACAGTATCTCAATGTCCTCTGCCTGCTTCTCGCTACTGTGTGTCACATGCCCTGTTATTCCGTGCTAATCGTATCATGTTTGGGCTTTCAGGGACTACATCTCCCATGATGCATTGCTAGCATGCACTAACACCTGTACTGGAGTGGGATTCTCATTGCACATTTGGGGAGTTGGGATAGGGGTAGGGGGGGGCACATTGCTGTGCAAGCGTCTTACCTTGTTTGGAGGTGCCTCTGCCGGAGCTGTCAGCGTCCCCAATCCCCACGATGCTTTCTGGCTCAATGGTTGTCTCCACTAGCTCCTCCAGTTCTGTCACGGCTGTTGCCCTGTTGCGTCCACCTCCTGTCTGGCTGGCCTCTTTTCTCAATTCTGCCACCTTCCTCTTCGTGATGATACGGATGTCGTACCACCGCTTCTTGAGGACATCGATGTCCCGGGGGGTCACTCCCATGGCATTCACCTGACTCAGACTGTTTGCCAAAAAGCTTCTGGTGCTGCTTCACGACCTCCTCCACCAGTACTTGCAGCTCCTTTTGGCTGAATTTCAGCTTTCGCTTCCTCTCCCCTCCTTCCCTCTCTGTGTCCTGGCTGGCCATTGTTGCAGTTTCCAGGGCTGAATCAGGCAGTTGCTCTGTTCCTCTCCTCAGCACTCCCAGCCTCTCCAGAGTCTGCTGATTGTGTGCACCTGCCTGGGTGTGGCCACTTCCTGGTTGGGTGGGGTTTAGGTAGCACAGGATTGGCTGATTCAAGTCATGTGTTTTTGAACTACCGATTCGGTATTTACCGATTCGGTAATTACCGATTCGGTAAATACCACTTCGGTATTTACCGATTCGGAAAATACCACTTCGGTATTTACCGATTCGGTAAATTCCGATTCATGTTTACCAAATATTACCGAATCGGTAATGTTTACCGATTGTTGACCTACATATAACTTACCGATTCTTAAAAACCGATTCGGTAAAATTCGGTATTTATGAATCGGTAAAAATTATTTACCTACATATGGCCCTTAGTCAATTGTATAACCTGCCTACCTCATTCATTACTAAATACAATCTCTTAAAGGAAGACGTGATGACTACTTATACCCAAGTATCTACCACACCTATTATCTCTGATAGCCCTCACTCCCTTTCACAATTGCACACACTGTTAAAAAGCACACCTAAAGCTTCCACTATATACAGTTTTCTACAAGATACTGCTACTATAAGGCAGAATTCTATAATAGAGGAGGCGTGGGAACATGATTTTCAGACCTCTTGGCCACTTCTTTTATGGAAGAACCTATGGATTAAATTACGTAAATCCTCTAGGGCAGCAAACACAACGCAAACATTGTTTTTTGTATACAACAGACTTTTATTATCACCGCACGCTCTAAGCAAACGTTCTTTAACTGTGTCAGACACTTGTTGGACTTGTTCATCTCTGAACGCTGATCTATTCCACATGTTATTCTCCTGTGTACCTGTATGTTTTTTCTGGAAACAAGTATGGTCTCAAATCAACTTAATTTTTGACACTAAGCTTCCCTTTTCCTCCGCCAGCATCTTCGCAGGAAGCCTCTCACCTGTTTGGGAAAACATGATGTTTAATGTTAAAATTATTGATTTGTTATTAGCTGTCGCCTTTCAACAAAGTACTATAAATTGGAAAGATGTTACAAACATTTCTTACAGAGCTTGGTGGTACACTGTTTGTCACAACCATAGGTTAGATACTCCTTTTGTTTACCCTATAACCTTGGCAACGAAACGTTTGGATTTATGGTCACCTGTTAAAATATTTCTTGATGCAAGTGCTAAAAGGTTTTCTCAGCCACAACCATCACAACAGGAAGTTTTTAAACCCCCTTGATTCCCTAATTGTTCCTATTTTCTTTTATAATTTATTTCTGTTATAATTTATTGATACTCAGATTTTACATGCACTATTTGTATCTTATTTATTGTCATTTACAAGTCCGATTCGTATATTCGCACCTATGCTTTTTCTGGATATTTCTGTATAAGGTTACTGCTGTGTATTCTTTATAGACACCTTTATATTTGCCAATAAACATTTCTTGAACTTAAAAAAGTTAGATGGGTTGTGAAAGTTTATCTTTCTAAAAATTGGGTTGTGACTCTAAGAAGCTTAGAAGCACTGCTTTCAAGTTTGCACATTGAGCCCGTGGAATCTATACTTTGCACCTCTTTTGACCCACTTTCTTATACTAACTTCAGTCCTATAGTCAAGGCCGGATTACATCCTAGTGCCTGCTTCTGATGGGAGAAGACTCATTTTCAACCCAAAAACCTTGCAAAAAGTGCACACAATAATAAATCAATTCTTCTCTTCACCAAGAGCGGTGAGCACTTTCCAAGAACATTGCAAGTTCCCCGAAGGCCTTGTCCCCTGAGCAAGGGTTAAGCACATTATTTAGCGAATAGAAGCCAGAAACATTCAATCTGTCTGCCATCAGTATCCAATCTTCGAGCGAAGAGCAGCAAAAGGCTGAAATCCATCCTAACACTGCAGCCGCACTCAAGGAGGGCTCCATGTTAATGTGATCGAGGACCTCTAGGCCCTCTGCCAAGGCCAGCCCAATGCTCAGTTTCTTCTCATTATTATCTCCGGCTTCCTGGGCATTTATAAGCAGTGATTAGACTATGCCGGAGCCCAACTACACTTTGAAAGCCATAACAAGGAAACATTCAAACAACTTGTAAAATGGAAACGTGATATAAAATATAAGAACGCCTCCTCAGGAAATGTGTTCATGTAGGACATAGGTACTCACAAACATTTGCCCAGGCGCCACAAAGTACAGTCTGTGGTGTGAGAAGTGAACCTGAAATATTGTTAAGCTTAAACTTGGCTTCTGCTGTTGAGTATCTGTGTGTAAACAGGAAGGAAGGAAGGAAGGAAGGAAGGAAGGAAGAAAGAAAGAAAGAAAGAAAGAAAGAATGAAAGAAAGAAAGAAAGAAAGAAAGAAAGAAAGAAAGAAAGAAAGAAAGAAAGAAAGAAAGAAAGAAAGAAAGAAAGAAAGAAAGAAAGAAAAGGGAGAAGCGTGCAACCAAGAAGGAAGTGAAAAATAGACAGAAATGAAGGAAGAAAGTGTAGGGTACCAAACTCAGCATAGAAAAAATATTGAAATAACGCCTGAAGACCAGGTGAAATTGACCTTGACTATAGTAGGCATAAAAAATAAAATAAAAGTAAGCCTGCAAAATACCTTGCAAAAGTTGGAAAAATTGCTAGAAGAAATTGTTCGTAGGGCCTAAATGTCTTTCAACGTTGTTTGTGGCTGACAATTTGAAAACATAGCCAGTGTTCAAACACATGTGTAGTTTGTTTTTGGATATCCAAAAAACACAAACAACATACGTTTCCCTGTTTGATTCTGAATGAAGAAACACAAAAAGTAACACAAATAAAAAAAGTACAAACGATAGAGCAATTAAAAGAGGATAGTTATTGAAAGAAAAAAACTACAGAGGGTTGTTGGGGTACGAGTAGGCAGATGGAAAGTAAGAAAAGCAAGCTAGATTTCCCCCTCCTCAGATGTTGCCTCCCTGTGTGCAGACGCTACCCAACCGCGATGCCCACCCGCTCTTCGCAGTGCAAGCGCGTCCAGTGTAAAGTTACTTTTGGTGAAAGTCAAGTCGGGGCATCACATACTGTATGCGCCGCAGAGAATGGGCTGCTGTCTGCCAGGGTCAAGGGTGAGGGCCGGGGAGGAATCGGGAACTCCAGCCCCGAGACAGCTGCCAAGGCGAGTTACACAGCACTGGAAATATCCCTTCACATCAGCAGCAGCCACGCCACGCCACGTGCTTTCCGAGTTTTATATCTTTACTTCATTTCTTAGGCCCAGACAAAAGGCATAGCCAGGGGCGAAAAGCAACCCACACGGTCCCTGGCAAGCCCGGGCAACGGCAATGTGCGGCACTGCCTCCCTTCCCCTGCACCCTGGCACTGCTGCCTGCGAGAGCCGGGCACGGGGGTAGGCCGGATGAACGGTCGGACCTCGGGTATCTGCCAGTCTGGTATACGGTGCCAGCCTCCTCTCTTATGGGAATGATATCCTCGGGAGGGCGACAAGTGAAGCAGAGTAAACACAACGTGACCCGGCTGCCGCGAGGGAGCCGGGTCACCAGAGTGCATATTTTCTACTGCAGAGTGAGGGGCAGATTTACAAGCCCCTTGCCCCACTTTTGCGTCATTTTTAACATGGGAAAAGTGACGCAAAAGTGGCGCAAGGGACTTTTAAATCTGCCCCTAAATATGCGCCCTGCTGCTGCGACGAAAGCAAACACAGAGCGCTTAGATTAAGATGATCTCATTATTCATGACTTCTGAAAAAAATAAAAATAAATAGGGTATTAAGCTACAGAAGGACGATTTCCTCAGGGTGAGTTTGTGTAACCGCACGCAGAAAAACACCACCCGTTAACCCTGAGAAACACTAGCCGTCCATATGTCACCAACACTCTGCATCTAAGAGACAACACTTCAGAAAGTTCACACAGGCTAAAGCAGTCACACAAGCTGTGCACACTTCCACCATTTTTACCAATCCATTCATGAAGTCTACCCAACCTTCCTATTTCCTTGGTTGGTGTCCCATTGAAGTCCCCTACAGGTCAAAGATCCCTGCCTGGCTTGTGGACATATGTGTTGTTTTTTTTACCAAGGATACGTCAGACTCAACAGAACCTAGAAAGACACATTTCCTGATGCAGCTTGTCCCAGAAGCAGTTGTCCTCAGCTGCCACAAGACACAGCTGCCACCAGACGCAGCACACTCTAAACACAGCTACCTTCCACATAGTGTTGTGTCTTGCTTGGTGGTGGTACTCTTTTAACAGTAGGATCACACATCCCATGAGCTTGTTCACACAGGAGGGCAGGACTGCGTCAGGGGTCAATAAACATCAACAGCTTCAGGGCCTGGGGCATCATCGTGCAAGGTATCATACAGTGATAGTCACCTGTTCAGACATCACACTCCAACAACACTGCACTGCAGCACCCAACCCTCTCCCCCTCTGCTGGCCACAATGTCATAACACACAATTACATCTGTACCTACCTACCTCCCGACTCGGCTACACCTAGACACAACCAACTCCAAAAACAACACATTCTAGACCTAGGCAGCTCAAGGCCCAGATGCACCCAGAGAAATCCAGATTAGAGGAACTACAACCCTGGTTAAATCCAAACCCTGGCAACTCTGACTAGAAGTAGATGACTTTGACACATACAACCCCAGAGTCAATTACCTCCACACCCAGCTATCTCCTAGCCTTTTCCTGTCTTACTCACTGTAGTAAAACCCGCCTGGTCTAGCCAGATAAAGCAAGACCCCCTTGACACAAGCTGCAGTTAAAGAGAACTCCCATACTTTCTGTGGGAAATGGTGCATTTAGATCATGCAATGCTAAGATCAAGCATTCATCTCTAGAGTAGGACCAAAACAACCTGCAATACAACACCCACCACAAGCCACCAAAAAGCGGATCACATCATCAATTAACGCTGTAAGGATGAATTTGCACTCCTTACTGAACATTCTCAGCAATTCTGAAGAGTCAAACAGAGAAGAAAGCTGGGCTCAGGTGACATTTACACACGTTATACACATTGCTATTTGTTTGTTTTGCCACCTGGAGCAACAGCACAATGTTTGCCCTTTTCCTTCCGTAGGGGTTTGAGTGTGGTGTTTTCCTAAGCTGAAAGGCTCACCTACCTCTTTGCTGAGTTTCCTGTGACTCTCTCGCATTGTCTCCATATGAAATGATTTCACTTAGATCAAGCAATGCTCAGATCAAGCATGTATCTCTAATGTAAGACCAAAACAACGTACACGAAAACACCACAACATGCCAACAAACTGAGGATCATATCCTCCTCTGCTCCAGTCTGTGTGAAATAAAGAAGCAGGGGAACAATCAAACAGGGTGCTGGAATTTACAGAGGCAGATACAGTGATGCTATCCTGAAATACATGGATAGGCCGTGTTTTAACAGTTAGAACATAAGCATTTTTGACAAGGCATCATTTAAGACCAAGCAGTCCATGTGTTGCCCTTATTACCCCTACAAAATATGAGAGTCCGACAATCACTGAGTGCCCAGTGTGCACCTGCAACAAGTCTATGGAACCTGAGTTTACTCAGGATTCTACAGCAGTCAGTGTCAGCTAATATGAATACACTTCAGTCAGTATAGTTTTCAGACGAGTTGTCCTGGAATTAAATGTCACTTGAGTGGATGTAGCTACTGCTGTAAGGATGATTTCCACTCCCAACTGAACATTCTCAGTAATTCTTAAGAGACGAATGAACAAAGGGGCCACACCCCCCCCCCCCTCGCAGGCCCCAGAGACGGGTGCGGGCCGGTATGGACCAGTTGGAGGCAGAGGCCCATCAGTGGCCGCGCATTTCGATTTTCACAGGTAAGTTTCCCGCCAATGGCAACGATTGGTTGCCTGGGAGGGGCAACGGGGGCTACCGAGGCAGCTCGCAGGGGCGACAGGACAGCTTAAAAGGCGGTAGATCTGCCAACTAGTCACGTTGCGGCCTGCCTGCCCCTGAGGATTGCCGGTACATGCTGCCCCTGGACTCCAGAGGATTCTTCTTTTAAAATATTATTTTGTATAATTTTGTATGGCACCAGTTAATTTTTTATGTCGTGTTTATGAGGTTTAATAAATACGGCCAGAGAATAGTTACATTCTCTAACGCAAGTATAGTGGTCTGTTGTGGTTTCATATGAAAAGTACAGCTGTGATTATGTTCTGGGGAGAGGAATCTCGATCTTCCTTCTTACAGCACACCGGTCTCATGACGGTCCCTCACCTATAGAGAAGAGGGCTGGGCGACATTTCACACACTTTGCACACATTACTAATTGTTTGTTTTGCCACCTGGTGCAACAGACCCATTTTTGCACTTTTCCTTCAGTAGGGAGCTGAGTATGATGTTTTCTTCAGCTTTAAAGCTCGCCTAGCTCTTTGCTGAGTTTCTGGAGACTCTCCAGCGTTGTCTCCATGGTTCCCTTCAGTTCCTCGACTGGCAGCGGTTGGGAAGACATACCTTTCAGGACTGGCTGAGATACTTTAGTTTGCAGCCCTATAGGAAGTTACCAACATGATGCTCTTGGGGTGCATCCTTAACATGCTAAGGACACAACAACTAAGGCTAGATACAACCATCATGTACCTGACACAAGCATACAATACCAAAAAGAGCCATATGTGTTCAGGTACACCATCACATAGCAAATAGACAGTTTCAGCCTCACACACAGCCTTCAATGCCCAGCCACAGTCTCAAATGTGCAGACACAAAAATCATATATAGACACGGCCATCATGTATGTACATGTACACACTCATTAGCTAAGTATAGCCGCATATTATCAACAAAGTTACTTGTAATAGAGTATTATGTCTATTGTAGTCCCTTTAAACCCAGGTACCTTTGCACATATACAGACTTATGCAAAGCATGTACAGGTTTATACAAAGCTAATGCAATTTATGCCCAGGGACTACCTCAAATGCCTAAGCACAGTCTTCTATTCATAGTGGAAGATCAGATACCTAGTTATAGCCTCGTTCACCCACGTTTTTCCTTCTGTTCCCAAGCAGTGCCTATGGGCCCTGAGCAGTCGGGCATGCCAGTACCTGAGGCAATGACAGGCAAAGGAGAGCTCAGTATAGCTCTGTCACCAGAATTTCTACCTTTCCCACTCTAACTCGGTACCAGTACTGAGACTGAGAGCCACTCCAGTGCATCCCATGGTGGAAGGTTAGCAGGTTCTGCAGGACCACTGCAGTACCAGGGAAAGAGGAACTCTCATTAATAGGGCTGTTCTTGCTTTGGTGCAGCATAAGTACAAAAGAAGAAGCTTAAACTGTTTAGGCCTTCCATCTTATCTGTCCTTCATGGTCTCCTAATGGTGGCAGAGTTAGGCTCATCTTTGCCTCACTTTTACTCCCTTTGCCACTGTGTGGTGAGGTGAGAGAGAGAGGGGAAATGTTTTCACTCTTGTCCTCACCCCACTTACTTTGGGGTAAATAGGATGAAGCTAAGGGGCTAGAAAAGAAGAAGAGTTGGGTTTTGTTTATCTCTTGTTCCCATAGCATCCTTATTTTAATGCTGATGGGCTGGGGGCAAGGAGGATGAAACAACAGAAAGTAAACACTGGTCTAGGAGAGACCTGTTTGGGTTCTTCCCTTCCACCGTCCTTGCTATCTGTAAATCCGAGGTCGCAAAGCCAGAGTTAAGAGTTGCATTCTCTGGTGACCTCCAATTGCATCCTTGCAACAATCTTCTAGCACAGGGAGACATGCTGCCAAGTGATTTGCTGGAGAGTGTGATGCTCTTCACTGGTAGAAACTTACCATCCTTGGACTTGAATACAGAGCAGAGAAATCCAGCCTCTTCCGTCACTCTCTCTGCCAGGGACTTCTTTCCCAGCCCAAAGTCTCTCAGAGTGGAGAGTGAAAACCTCCTAACATCCTTCCACGACTGACCATATCTTGCAAACACCACTCCTGTAGAATGAAAACAAAACAAAATACTCAGCATACGAGCAGTCATATGAAATAAAATATGATAATGAAATAAAAGAAAACATGCATGAGGAAAGTATGGAAACATAGATATGTAAATCTTATTTATTCCCTAAAATGCAAGTTAGAGTCATAATGGACAAAATGAGGCACTGACAAAGCAATTGCATGTAATTTTTGTCAACGGAGATAGGCAAAGATTTAAGTAGTATACTTACATTAAAAAAAGAAAACAAATGGAGCCTAACAAATTACTATTTTATAGGTGTGATTTCATTGTTAGATAAAGCACTGAATAAAGAGGATTATTCTGAAAATCCTAGGTACTGTTATCAATCCGCTTCCCCCAAAAACAGGATATGCATATTGAAATTCAGGAGTGATCACAATGGAACAAAATGTATTTCACCTACCTTTTCTGGCAACTAATAACCCTGAATCGTGGCTAGGAAGGACCCTTATGATTTTAGAACTTCTGGGCATATTTATTAAAGAGTAGCGTCGCCCTTGCACCATGCAACAGGGCAAACGAGCGACACAACTCTTACGTTTGATATACCAAGCCACGCAAGGCCACCTTGTTGGCCCGCACAGCTTGATAAATCTACAGAAACACAGCACATCGCAAATTGCTGTGCTACTCTGCCCCAGGGAGGCATTCTGCATCACTGCGTGTTTTTTTTATACTTATGCCCCTTTATTTTTTATTAAAGTTGCTTGCATTTGTAAACCTATACGAAACATTTCTTGTGGTGCTTTCTTTGTGCCAGTGGTTGCAGGTGTAGGACCCTGTACTAATTTTTGGGGACAACTTATTTAGAGGCTCTGGTGTTCAACAACCACAGCATTTGCCAGCCACACCGGACATGTGATAAATTGAAAATGTGAACCCTAAGGGTCCGACTATGATGCCGGACAGACCTGAGTCAGTCCAACATTGTTTGGGTACTGGGACCGACCGACCTCCTGTCGGCGGTCCCAACCTAGCAATTAGGATGCGACCGAACACTGTTCGGTTTGCACTCAGCAACACCCCCCCCCCCCAGCGCCTTGAAACCCTCCCAGGTATGTAGTGCGCTTTACAAACTATGTGATTGATTGATTGACTCCTATTCTTTACAATGGGAGCATGCATTGCAACCGGAATGCATGCTCTCAGTGTAAAGGGAAGAGATGCAGTTCATCCCTGCAGCCCATTGCAGGCACATTAAGGTGCCTGCCGCGGGCACGGGTGCAGGGATCCACCATCCGGAGGCCTTGCACCCATGGGAGGTCCTGCTGGGGACCCAAAGTCGACTTCCTACAGTCTTTCTGTGTCGGAAAGGCAGGCACAGGAAGGCTGTTGGAATCAGACATTGTAATCCCTCTGGCATAAAAAGCCACCCTTGGGATTACAGTAGGATTTCCGAATGGCAGACAGGTCCTCCGAGCCCGTCGGAAGCCATTCGGAAATCCGGTTTGCATTAATTTCTGATCAACTCCATCCAAATGGGCCAGTCGGAAATTAATCTGAAATGAATCTGAACAGGAGATCACAATGCTGTAGGAACAGCGTCGACCGAGGGTCAGCGCCATTTCCTATGGCATCGTAATCGGGCCCTAGGTTGTATTACCATCTAAAAAAACAAGCATTTGCAATGCAATAGGTCTCGCATTTGCCAAAGATAGAGCTATTGGCATTGTAAATAACAATGCCTTTTATTTATGTATTGGTTTTGAAAACAGATAAATAACGGGTATTGTCATTTACGATGCCAATAGCTTAAACTATCGCAAATGCAAGACCTATTGCATTACAAATGCTTGTCCTCACCTGAATACTGGTCATGAGTACTTTGCTGCTGGTTTCTGCCCATGCTGGAGTTTTCCACAAGTAATTGAGTAAAGGGAAAGTATTTCATTTCAAAAGATAATACTGGTGGTGCCAGGCTGTGTCAGAGCAGCCACCATGGTAACAAAAGCATGCCTGAATGGGTTTCTTTTATGCGCGGCTCCTTACTAGATGCTATGATTTCTGTTCCACAAAGGCAAGAGGCATTGATCTGAAGTGGTCACACTGTGTGCGACGGTAACATTCAGTTTATGTGGCGCTCTGCTGGCTCAGTCATCCTATCTCTCCCTACAGTTGGCGCTCTGTCGAGATTAGTGGTGGGACGCCCTGTTGCTGAGGCAGCCATGCCCTCTACAAATGTCATAACATAACATAACACTATCACCAAGGGGGGGGTATCCTAGCGATGAGCAGGTGTGAGTGTAGTCACACCAGGTGCCTAGTGGGACCACTCGACAGCCACTCATTCAGCTTCTTGTAGAATTCCAGGAGTGACGAGGAGGCTCTGATGTGCAGTGGCAGACGTCCCACACTTTATGAAGGATGTAGGAGAAGGAAGTCACCCTACAGCTGGAAATGGGCGGCATCGGGCGCACTTTTCTAGGGGTTGCCAGTGCTGGGTTGGGATCAGGGTATCATACCCTGACCATGACTGAGGAATTCCAACTAGTTCCTTGACAGGGCCCACCCAGCAATGTCACAAAGTAAAATATTCCCAGGTGTGACAAGAACCTGTAGGACATCTTTTATGTAACACGACATTCACCATGTTTCAATGTTTGCACTCGAGTAAGGGCCACATTTCGAGTGAGCTTCTAAACTCGGATCCCTCCTCCAACCTAGTTTTGCACAGGGAGTGCAGTTATGATGTGTGTGGTGGTGAACACTGCAGTCATTTCCATCTGGTGACTTTTGCCGGGAGAAACCTGTCAAATGTTTCAGGTCAAAAATTACAGTGAGTTCCAATGTGATGGAAGAAGTGACATTTATAGAGCGTGAAAATGCCCAAGAAAGGGTGTCCTGGGGCACACTGAATTCCACATGTAATTTTTCATTTTCACGAGAACAACTCAGAATTCTCCACACCTGATAAACGCTGAACCCCGAAGTGTCGTAATTTCCCAGGTGCAATAAATACCTCACCCCCACAGGTGACCCAGGCCTAAGAAGGGAGGTGCCTCGTCATTAGCGTCTGTGCAGATATCGAGTTAGAATGCTAGCCAATCCCACCTTTGCCTACCTTCCTTCCGAAATCAGTATATTGAGTGCCATTAATTTGGGTAATTATATCACTTTGAAACAGCGTCATAGTTTCATATAAAAAACAAGCATTTATTATTGCACTTATCTCATCAATATTAAATTCCAAAGAACACTGAGGGCGCTACTGCACACAATATTGTTTTATGCATTCCCAGCCCGCCCAACTAACTAATGGTGTGGTCCTCGACGCAAGCTTTTATGCTACTTACATCTGGGTCTCGTGATTTGGGCCTAGCCCAGTCCGGCCGAGAGGACACAGGGCCACACGTCTGAGAAGTTTTAAGGTATCTGGTTAAATTAAAGGACCCGTGACAACTTCACAGACAGGCCTTCACTTTGATCCAGGTACTGGCTTGATGGCAGCGTGTTCTGCGTTTTTTTTTTTTGCCTTCTCTGTAATCCTAAAACTTACATCCTGCACAACCTGTTTCTCGCTGGCTGACCCAGCCCTTTTAACCATAGATGCCAACATTTTAGATTCGAAAAGTGGGTGATTTTGACAAAAAATCGGGAGAATGGATTACCGAGGGACTTCTATTGAAGCAGAGGCAATTTCATTAGGGAGATGGGTATAATAAAGCTATGTTTGGCTTCAGGAATCGGGATTTTCTTACCGCAATCAGGTATTTTGGCATGTATGTGTATTACAAAGATATTTCGTGATTCAACGACAATGCTCTCATAGTGTGACATGGCCTCTGTTTTCACTGTGCTTTCCCATTGCTTATGCACACTGCTGCAGTTGTGTATTTTTTTCTAGCCACGTAAAGGTTATAATCAAAGTACATTTTAGCAACAGGTTTCCTAGCACACAGCCGAGCGTAACCAGATATTTTTCTTCCCAGTATGAGAGTTGTGTAAAAAATAAATAAATCACATTTGCGTGAACTATTCTAACTATATTAATGTGTATATAACACCCCAGCATTCTATGTCATCTGTCTCCATGAGGAAGCTTCCACTGTGAGAGCAGCAGGGGAGCCCTCCTTTTGCCTTATCTTTATTGAAGTGAAAGCCGGTTGTGTGCAGGAGCTGGAAACAATAGAGATAAGGGGTGAGTCTTTTCCTTCGCAGACAGCAGCGGGCCGTTTATTCGCCTGTAAAGATCGGGTTTCTAGATGCATGAATCGGAAGACGGGAGACTAGCCTTCAAATCGGTAGTCTTCCGCCTGAATCGGGAGGGTTGGCATGTCTGCTTTTAACTCCTGCGGTGACGACGCGGCTTGAATAATGTCTCACCTTAGAGAAACATTAACGGCAGGGACTCACCGCGAGCCCAGCTGGAGGGCGACCTCGGGATACTTGAGACCATGATAAGCTTACTGCAACGCGTGCTGGTGAGTGCTGCTTTACACTGGTGCTGGGTACCCAAGAGAACACTGTGCGCTCGGCGCTATGCCATGCTTACATTGCGATGGTGCTGGAATGGAATTTATAAAGTGTCCCTTCCTCTGTAAAGCACCCTTCCGCTAAAGTCTATTGCTGTACTTTCCTATAGGTGACGTAAAGAAGACGTAGCACCAGCAATCACCAAACTCGGATTTTTTTGTCAGAATGTTCTGACAAAAAAAGCCCAATTTGGTCAATATGGCGGAAAGTTAACAGGTAATGATTACCCGTGAACTTTCTGTCATATGTACTTGCCAAATGTTACTTTCCCACACTTCTCAAAAATGATCACACGCAGATCTCCACAGAAGGGGTTTCTCAAGAAAGGCGTGACTTAAGCGCCTTTTAGGTAGTTGTGAGAAATGAGGGGTTGCGAGATCCATCTGGGCTCAGGGAAACCTTGGAAAGTGAATTTTCCAGAAGGCGGGGTAGACTGTTTTCAGTGCGAGCTCGCACCCGCGAGGAAACATACTCTATTTGAGTGGGAAGTTCTGTCACTGGGTGCACGAGAAGAGGGAAACTCCACAAAATTAGCAAGGGGGGTGGGAAACGGCAGCTGCGAGAGAGCCTGGCACGGAGCGAGAAGTCACAAGTATCCTACCAGCATCGAAAGTGAAAGCGCGCGTGGCCGCCTAAGAGAATATAGTGCACACCGAAAAGCGGACGATAATTGCGCTTAGAGCGCGGACGAACACAGTAGTTAGGCGCTGCTGCTTCCTGTCTAAACCGAAGTAAGTATCGCATCAACCGCCAATTAAAAAACACCTAACAAGAGCAATGACTAAGTAAAACGAATGGGAAGCAGCAACAGAAAAGACAGCCAAGAGGTGGAGCGTCACCCCAACATACTGATTACTTAATGCCTCGTAGAGGCAGCATTCGCTGCCTATGCGAGACCTAATAAGCATTAACCTCTTCAGTCTTAAATTAAGGATAACTGTTTTAGTTGAACCTGAAAAACTGCGGTTTCACTCTGACACACCCCTAAAGGAATTACAAATATGTTAGGGATCTTCTTGACAGGTCGCTTGCGTTTTTTTTCCGTTAAATATTTATTTTTTATCATGTTAACTTCATTTTGCTCCAAAGGCAATATTTCAAGTGAAGGAGCCAGGAGTAAACCGCAAGCAATATATCATGCAATAAAATTCCGAAGTCCGTTTTGAAGAAAAATAAATACAACTAACTTCAGTATGTAGGAGCGCATTTTGAAGAGAATAAATCATGGCCAGCAGCAACCCTAGACGGTGTAAAAAGAAAAAGATGAAATTCCAGGAATTAAAATATTAACCCAAAAAACTATTGTAGCCAAAATCATATGTACCTTTGGGAAGTAGATAACCACACTGAGGCTGTTATTGTGAAAGGCAACATGGACTATGGCTCAGAGCAAAAATGATAAATTCCGCTGAATGCATCGTATAACCAGTGGTTACTTTAGAGCCTGTGGTTGCCGTGAGGGCACCAGCAGTTATTTTTGTGGTCTGGGAACTCATTTATCCTCATCAGATACTGACTGCAAACAAGAGAGGAAAAAACACACAAAGGGGAAAGGAAGACCATGAGAAAGACGGAAATACCAATAAAAAGGAGAATGCAGGAGCGAGAGAAAGGGTCTGGGAGTGTCTGATAGTGGATTAAAACGGCCTAAGGTGGATTCCACACTATGCAGCCGTGGTATTCGAAGCGATGACATGTAATTGCATCAGCCGCGGGCTTCTAAGCTGAAATGTGAGCACCAGCGCTCATTCTTTTACAAATTAAGCACTGGGGGGGCATGTTTATCAAATTGTCATGTAGCGCAGCTCAATGCAGCAAGCTACCGTGCTACACTGCGTTGTGTGAAAGGGAAAGGGCAGGAATGTCCCGTATTTAACATTATACGCTGCATACCTGTCCTTTCCTTGAGCTGGCACAGAACCTGCTGCAGAATGCAGCACACATAGAAAGAGAAATAAACAAGGAGAAATGAAGATATTTTTCCTCAATACCCCTCACCTGGGGAGTCGTAGCATTTTGACGCTTTCCCAGGTCTACCAGCAACGGTAAATCTAGGAATGTGCCAAAATCTATGGGTGAATGCCTCGGAACACCAATTCACCACCCATGGAAGGCCTCCCAGCAGCACAGTCACGCAAGGCAGTCAAGGTGGCCTAGCGTGGCTTGATAAATCTTATTTAGTAGTTGTGTTGCCCTTATGCCCTTCTGTGTGCCACAAGGGCAATGCAACCGCATGATAAATATGCCCCTGGGTATTCCTAAATGATCACCAAGTCAACAAGGAAGTTCAAAGCAGTTATTCCAGTAGAACAACTAACTAAAGGATACATATTTTTTTTATTCGGTGTGAAGACAACAAACAGGGTGAAAGCAGTGACGGCCCGTGTAGGGCGTTTTACCGGGGCGGTGACGTGGCGCAGAGGAGGGGAAGGGTGGGGGGTTGCAAAATGCGGCAAACGGTCGATTTCAGGTAAGTTACAAAAAAAATTAATAAAACGAATTTTGTGCTGCATCGCATTTGGCGATGCAGCGCGCGCAACGAAATTCGTTTTGTTAATTTGTTTCGTAACTTACCTGAACTCAGCCGTATGCCGTATGCCGCATTTTGCAACCCCCCACCCTGCCCCTCCTCTGCACCACATCACCGCCCCGGTAAAACGCCCTACACGGGCCGTTACTGGGTGAAAGAAAATCAATTTAAAATAATGGGCCAACCATTATGAACTCTTAGGAATGATAAATAATTTGACTATGTACCATTCAATGCAGAAAAATAAAACTTTGATCGCAAAGTTATAAACAGATAAAAGGTGATATGAATTAGTGAAATACATCAATATTTTGTTCATTTACTTTTGTTGTAGCTTGAAAAATGATACAAAAAAATCTAGAAAAGACAAAAAAAATAAGGAAGAGAACAAAAAGATTGCTATACTTTCACAAAAATAAAAAAATAAAATATTGCATGAGAAAATTAAAAGGTTCCTAACAACACATGTCATCTATTGCATCAACTATGTAGCCTAAGAGTAGAAAACAAGAAACAGCTGGTAAGTTCATAACCAGTCGTACCTATATGTAGTATCATAGGTCCAAAGTTCTCCAAAACCAGGTCTGAATTTCATTTACCTTCTTAATTTTCAGGAGCACTCCCAAAAGATTTCCACCAATGCCCACCAAAGGGAGGTGAATTACTTCCAATACTTAGAACCAGTGGGATGCCGTATGATAATAGCCATATACATCAAGTCATTAGTAGGGCCACTGGAATTAGGCCGTTCTGCTGCAGTGTTTCTTTTTGCATAAAACTATACATTTGGCATATTTGCCATATAATCCATTATATGCTGCATAATCTAAAAAATTTAGAAAAATAACATTTGTCTGTCAGAACCCCTTTCCGAGGGCAAGCAGGGGTTACTGGGCCCAGCTGTGGTGGTTGAGGCCTTTTACTCCTGATGTCCTGGGACCAAAACTATAATGGATTCTCAACTGGGCCAAGTACCCCTTCTGCTATTGACTCTCAGGGATAACTGTGGTCGAGCAGTCAAGACTCCCTTCAGGGAATGTAGATAGAGGTCAGTGAACATGAATTATAACCCAAAGTGCAAAAAGCAAGAACAATAACTCAATGTTCAGTCAAATACTTTCTTTTTTAAGAAAAAGTAGTATTTTATTTCTAACTTTACACATTCAAAGAAATGCAACATTCAAATGCAATAACACAATACCCCTTGAAGTTGGGGCTCTAGTAGTTGTCAGGCAAATCCCTATCCTACCCTCCCTCGTGTAGCATGTTTGAGGTTATTCCCTATTTATTGGTGGCTGCATCCAGGGATTGCACACTGTTAGGCCATACACAAAAGTTCCCCTTGACTCTTCAGGGTTTTAGTCAAAAGTGTCTTTGGTGCTGCAGCACCTTTAGAAGCGAATCTCCAGGGGCCCCAAGGCCCTAGTTTAAGTCTTAGCCGCTCCTAGAGCACGGAAGCTGTGAGGATTTGGGTTTATTTTATGGTATAGCTGTGTGGCCTTACTGTGTAATACACTTGCATAAACTGTCTTGGGTCCAGTCAGGCTTATTTGCCCAACCCTAAGCTCAACCATGGTGGCTCACCTGCCATGGAAAGTTTGGCGGGGATTGACTTTGGGGGCCGTAGTGGCCCCCCTTGCACCCGGGCTCATTTTGGGGTTGGGGGCACCTATGGTGCCCCCTACATTAACCTGCACATTGTGGCAGGCATGGTGCCTGCCACGTATTGCAGGGATATGTAAAAAGTGCATTTATAACATTGCGGCGTATGCTGCAGCCAGCAGCACCCACAGCAATATTAAGTATGGCACTTGCAGCGACACCTGTGGGACCGCTGCCTTGTAGGCGGGTGGTCCAACTCCCCAAGACGATGGCGGACGGACTTCGTACTCAGCCCTTAAATATAATTAGGGCTCCCACATTTATGGTATTTATTTTTGGAACATTTCCATCTGTATTTATCCATATTTTTTTTTTAGCCATCTTATTGGTATTTATCCATATTTATTTTGTGTATTGAGGATAAATGGAGCCGTAAAATGGCATATGTCCACAGTTATTTAACTCTTGAATGTGCACTCATACATGGATGCCTATCACGATTTTGCAAATTAAGCAGCCACGTGTAACAAAGCACTGAACTCACAGGTACATATTAGTGTTATACTACAAACATATGTTAACATATACCTATATTTAAGGAAATCGGCATCGCATCATGTTTTTTACCTCTTCATGCTGTCTATCTTCTCAGCTGTTGCCTGGAAATCATTAAAGACAGCATGAGAGTCTCTCACAATAAGCACCATTTTAATTTTTTTTCCGCTTTTTTAAAATAAATACAGAGATGAACCACATTGTTTTCTGTCTGTATTTATCTGTAAAAATCAGTAAAAATGGAAAACCGGAAGCCTCAATTATAATTAGTTAATACTTTAATTTTCATTAATATTTTGCAGTTAATTATTAGTTATGTTAATTGTATAATAATGCTTTTATTTAAGTTCTAGGTGTGGGTTGTGTGTTTTGTAGGGGTATAGGGCGGAAAGTTAATTATAATTAATCATTATTTTGAATTAGTATTAATTATTTAATAGGTGATTATTATAATTGCGTTACTATTTTTTTCTAATTAGGTTTCAGGTGCGGGTAATGTATTTTGTAGGGGTATCGGGTAGGAGGTAAATTAATTATAAATGATCATTAATTACAATTTAATATAATTTAATTATTTAAATGATAATTAAATATGTTAATATTAATTATGTGTTAGGTGTGGGTTGTGTGTTTTGTAGAGGTATAAGGTGGGAAGTAAATTAATTCTAATTAATTATCAATGAATAATTATAATTTTCTTGATAATTAATTATGCTAATTGTACAATTATGTTTTAAACAAAAATTGTTTTAGGTGTGGGTTGTGTGTTTTGTAGGGGTATAGAGTGGGAAGTAAATTAGTTTTTGTTAATTAATCATAATTAATAGATGATTAATTAGGGTACTTGTATAAATAATGTTTTTTAAATTAAGTTTTAGGTGTGAGTAGAGTGTTTTGTAGAGATATTGGGTGGGAAGTAACTAAATTAGATCTATTTAATAATTGTATTTTTGTTAATACATAGGGAGCATCCTTCGCGCTCCCCACTAAAACCGCTTCTAAATTATTCATATAGAGAGCGAAAAGAAAAGGGGCAAGGATGCAACCTTGTCTTCCACCCTTTTCGATATTTTGGACACTCCCCTTGTTTCCCATACCGCACACTGGTTGTGGCTCCCCCACATAGCTGTCTAAGAAAAATGATGATCGAGGCTTCAACACCCATGCTCTCCATAATGTCAATGCGTGGTCCATAACAGCTTGCTATGGACCACGCAGTCAAAAGCAGCTGAGAGGTCCATAAAGGCCATACAAAGTTGCCGTTGCTTTGCAAAAGTATATTTATCAGCCACCAGCATTAGATTCAGGCATTGGCCTACAGTGCCTTTACCTTTTCTGAAGCCATATTGAGCCTAAGAGAGAATATTATTTTCTCCTACCCATTCTTCTGGCCTATTGGGTAGGAGATGTCCCATAATTTTAAAGAAGTAGGCCTATAATTTTTAGGGTTAGAGGTATCTCCCTTCTTACAAATTGGTGTAATTATTGAGTGCTACCAGAAAATTGGTGGCCCTACTTTAGATATTGAATTGAAAACATTTGTTAATAACAGGCCCCATAGTAAGATCTTAGTTAAAAAAATATTGACGGGAACCTAGTCTGGAACCAGGACCTTCAAGGCACTTGACTTGTAGGGCTTAATCTACTTCTGCTACTTCGAAATACATGGAAGGGGTATGAGCCATTGCATAAGAATCTACTTGAATGCTTGGCCCTTTGTTACAATGGAAAATCCTTTGAAAGTGGTTAATTCACCCCTCTTCCTCAACATGTACATCTAGAGATGGGTCCCCTGAATCTTCTAAAAAGGGGCATTTACTGTCTTCCAAAACCCAATATTATAATTTCGCTCAGAGATTTGAAATAAGTTTTCCCACGCTTCCTCTCTCATATTTTTCAATCTTTCTTATGTTATTTCTTTATACCTTACCCGTAAGGACCGTACTAGCTGAGTGTTTTCAGGGACCGCTTTTAGAGCTGTGCCCAGGTGGGAGAGTGCTTTGGAACAGTTTTATCAACCCACCGCAACAATGGGCGCTTTTCTTTATGGTGACCGATGGGTTAATTGCTGATTAATGACACTCAGAATATCTTGGAATACACCTGTCACTTGACTTGGGGTTACCTGGTCATCCAGACAGATCATCACCTCATGTATATTAGATGTCAGGACTGAGTTGACTAGTTTCTGCACATGTACTCTATCCCACTTTATAGTGTAGCCATTTTTCCTGGTAAGGGCCGCTTTGGGGACTTTCCTAGTCGTACTGGAAATATCACCCCTCCAACCAAATTCACAAGTTAAGGGGCATGATCGCTCAAGTCAATGGATAGGACCTTGACAGCCTTTATACTAGTTCTCAGATTATCTGAGAAAATGAAATAATCTATTGTTGATGCTTTAATGAGGAGCATATTTAGGACATTCCCATAAAGAGTGTGAATAAAATGAATTATTGGGTCCCTCTCTGGATTTCTAACCCCACAGATAGATTTGTCAACTATTGGGCAACTCTTTATATTAACCTCTTCAGTGCCCATGACGAGATAGTCTCGTCATGGAGCACGGTTGCGCTGTGCCCATGACGAGACTATCTCGTCATGAACCCCGCCCGCTAATGTAACGCCCGGCACAGGGTGGGGAAAGGGCGTGGCACTGAAGGGGTTAAAGTCTCCCATCCATAGTATTTTCAGGGGTTTGCAGTGGAGGATATATCTCATTAATTTCCTTTTCAGCTTCTTCCGTAACATGATCTAAGTTTCCAAAGTAGTTATTATAATAATGTGTAATAACCTGGTCCCAATCCCCCTGTCCCTCGCAAATCACAATGAAAAAATACTGACTTATTAAAATGTATTGTAATTTTCACCCTAACAGTAGTAGATAATAATATTAGCGAGCCTCCTTTTGCTCTGCCCATTCTGGATGTTAAGGCGGGGGTTTGGAATGAGCGATAACCATCCAGGGAGATAGTCCCCTCCTCCCATATTTCCTGGAAGAAATAGGATATCAAATTTGCTAATCTTACTTATCCATTCCATGTTGTTTTTCATACCATTGTAACCTGCAATATTCCATGATTTCAACTTCAACTCAGTGAACCACTCTAGAGTTTTACTCTCTTCCCTGGTGGATGGCTGGGAACCTGCTCTCCTTCTGTGAATCGGATCTCTTAATGTGCAGAGTCAATCACAGTCCTCTAGAATATCTAATGATGCAAATTGATTTGAGATGGGAATCCCTCTTAGGTCGTAGGGGTCACTGGGCGATAGTGATTTAGTGCAGAAATTGCTAAGGTGGGGGCCCATGAAAAGTTCTCTATCATACTGGTACTTTACAATACCTTGTGGCTTATAGAAAAACCCCAAAGGTAAGGCAACGATTTTAGTCCTCACTGTTGACACTGTAGGCAATTGACTTAATTGCTTCCCAACTAATACAATGCTATCCATGTTGACTACAATGCATTGCCCCTTGATAATTTTTGGATGTGGCATTGGCCACATGGTTCTCCTAGCCATAAGGAGGTGTCTCTGAATTTGCAGCCCCACTCTCGAGTGCTTAATCAACAAATGGCGCACTTTGGACATTAGTTCTTCTTTTATCGTGGGTAGGGATGGACTTAGTTCCTGAACATTGACCAGTACTAACGTATCAGCATGATGCCGGGGGGAGGCAAAAAAATTGTGGTTTGTTTCCTCTGTTTGATAGGTGGGCATTTCCCATGTCCCTCCTCACTCTTGTCGATGGCCTAATCGCTTCTTAACCTGAGCAAACTTGCTTTAAAAATGAGATCGCCACTCGATGATATGTAGGTGGGTGTCTAGGGCCCCACTCATTGGGCGCCCTATCCGGCTCACTCATAACCATGGCTGGCACTGGAGTAATTAGGAAAGGACCTGTCCTCCTCTCCCATGCCCCGGCCTAATCCTTCTCCTCCTGGGGGGGGTTTACACAAATCGGAAAACTAGGGGTTAACATGGGAGGGCCCTCTATTTTTAAGTACCCACCCCTTTATGTCAATTGGATTATCCTTTGTTCAATATTTTCCAGGCTTGTTGAAAGAGGCTGTACTATAGTTATAGGGATCATCCAATTTAGGAGGGGATGAGTCCTGCAACTGGGATTTAGAATCCATCAAAGTTTTTGTTATGGGACCTTTTTAGATCTTTTAGCTTGACTAGATGATAGGTCTCTCAACACAGCTTTTTTTTTTCTTACCTATTGATTCCTTAGGAGGTGGTGCCAAATAGTCACTTGGAAGCAGGTGTATATTAAGTCTGTCTGGCAAGGAATCATCTGGTAAAGTAATGGCATCAATTCTTTGGGGGATGGAACCAACTGGGTCTCCCTCAACAACCTCTCCCAGTGAGAGTCTCCATTCCGTTATATCTATTTCCTTTGTTATTGCGTTTGTTGCTTTTACAAGATTCTGGCAGCTTTTCCTTTTTTTTGCCCATGGTAGAACTCCGACGTCGTCGGTGGAATCAGTGATGTTAGGGGGGCCTAGCCCAGTCTCCTCCGAGCTCCGACGGGTGCGGACAGGCCCACCCTTGGCCCGAGCGCACCCATGCATGTGTTCCGTGCTGCGGTCCATGTCACGTTTAAGAGCGCGTAAAGCTGTCCTGGGAGGTTCAATGGGAATTGAAGTTTTTTCCTAGCTGTGCAGGCGGTGTACAGTGGCGTGGATTTCTCCCCCTGGCAAAGAGCATTTGCTGGTGGCCACCATGCTCCGGGTCCGAGTTGCGCTTATGAGTGCATGAAGCTGCCCTGGGGGTTGACGGGAATTGAAGATTTTCCCCAGCGGTGCAGGCGGTGTACTGCAGCATGACTTTCTCCCCCTGGGAAAGAGCAATTGCTGGATCCTACATGTATGTTTATTAAATGCAAAATATTATAGTTTAATTTATATTGTTACAATTTATATTGTTGTGCTTTTTTAAATTATAATATTTTTAATTAATAATGTTTCTGATGCGTAAATTAATTTTAGTAAATTTTTATTTTTTATGTTTTTATGCTTTTCTATTTGTGATTAAAATGGCTTGTTTTTAAAAAAAATTATGTTATTGAGTATTTGTGTGCTTGTATTTTTATATTTTACATTTTTAAATAATTTTAAAAGTTATAAAATTATAATAGGAAGTACAATTATTAATTTTAATAATAGTTTTTTAATTAGATATATGTAAATATATTCCACAACCACGATCACTGATTCTCCCGCCTCTTATGGAGCGAGCCCGCAGCGGGGAAGTGAACCCCTTCAAATCACCAAAAATCCCCTCTTCCTATACATAGATAGCATGCAGTTCAATTCCTTTTGAGTGTTTATTTTCCAAGCAGCTTACAGCTCCTTGCTCAAAGTTCAGTTGCGTTTGCTTTGTCATTACGTATATACTTGTGATTCTACCACCACAAAAGAAGGACTACATGGCTCACATTTTTAGAAATACCTGTAGCGACCATCTTATGACATTAGACCTCATGTTACAAACGGTGTGAAGTTATTCCATATATCTGTTTAAAGTTTATTTTACCATGAATTTTCCGAATCCAAAAAGCTCATTAGTTACAAGAAGGTATTGCTCAATGAATAAGAAAGACAACATAAAGAGTTCAGTATTGCATAATCACAAGGGACAACTCATAGAGAAGTGGCAGGGTTCTCCCACGGTTGTGGTACAGTCAGGTATAAGTAAGGAAGAAAGGCAGCAAGAGTTTTGGAAATATTTTTGGCATTTTGATACAATTAAGGTGTCCTGGAGTTGGGGAAACATTATTTTACGTATCCAGGGAGTCAAAATAGTGAGTGAAACTGATATTTTACAATGGCAGGTAACAGATGAGATTGAATTAAAATGTATATTTTTATGGGCTCATGAAGAACCCCTGTGTCCATGTAATACCCCTAGAATTCAAATATTAACAGTCACCCACCATCTTAGAGGCCCTTCTTGATGCATTCCTCACAGATGCTTACGATTCAGGAATTGAAACATAAATGGGACACCACACACTCGAGGACTGCATAAGATCAATATGTGTTAACCAGTACTATAGGTTAGTAATATTCATAGTACATAAATATATTAGTGAAGGAGGCAGGTCTAAAGACAGTGGGCAAATGAACAAGGGTTTAAAACTGACACTTCTAGTACACACAGGAAACCACACACCCTTAGGGGACCATGGAGACCCCTCTGGAGCACATGATAAAAACTTTCCCTGCAGACAAGATGAAGATAAAAAAATATAGTAAACATTGGTACAAATGTGTGCTATAGAAGTCTCCCCCAGGACATTTTGTGAATCCCCGAGTATCTTTAACAGGATAGTAAAAAAGAATTTAGCAAACGTAAATTATAAAAGCACCCTTTTACAGTATGTGGATGACATTTTGGTGTGTAGCCCCACTGAATACCTTTGCAGGGAGGATACTATTTGTCTCCTTTGCACACTTGCAGAAGAAGGATACAAAGTAGACAAAGACAAATTACAATATGTGCAGACAGAAGTTCATTATTTGGGACAGAAAATATCCAAAGATGGAGGGAGGGTGACACCTAACAGAGAAGAACATCCCAAAAATGCCCAAGCCCACCACCATAAAACAAATGCAGCAGTTCTTAGGACTCTGCAATTATGTGAGACAGTGGGTATTTGGTTATGTCACCTTGACTGAATCAATTTTGACCGCTTTAAAAGAGTCCCATACCAATGGAAACAAAATAAACTGAACTGATGAAAGAGAGACAGGATTTTGGGAGCTGAAGAATGCAATCACTGCGGATCTTCGCAACCAAGGGTCCGGCCGTGCTCAGGGCACAGTCAATTGACACTAGCAATTCGTTGTCCCATTACCTAACCATCAGATGCTTCGCCTTATGCCTCATCCTCGGTCACTCTGCCTTAAAGACACCTTCCAGATATTTTAAATCTGGGAATTTGGGAGCCGGGTGTCTGAACTTTTTCAGAGCAAGCCCCACTGGCACGGATCAACAACTGTCTCTTTACCACGTCAGACTTTATCATTGTTACCCAGTCCTGTCTCAGTATTTCTACACTGGTCCTCCTTGTACGTTTCTGTTGTCACTGACATTTTCACCTAACTATAATGTTATTTTATTCTTTGTTGTTTTCAGTGAATTTATAGTTTTTTTTAAACATAATGTAAAACTTTTTTACCAAGCGTAAAACCAACCTCCAGCCGCACATGACCTAGGGACGTACATGGCGTGGTTTGGCCTCAGTGCCTAGCCTGTGGTAAGGGTCTACATTTAACCCCCATATTCAGGCAACCCAATGCCATGTGCAGTCTTTGGCTGTGTGCAGTGCGGGATTGTAATCAGGGCCTGTGCCAACCCATTGACTTAGCCTCCTCCCCCTAGTCCCTTTGGGTCCTTAGGACCCCAATCCTATTGCTTTTTCTGTTTTAAAGGGGATGGTGGCATACGGCTCACCTCCCTAAGCCAATAGTGATCCTGGTGACCCCATCCGCCAGGGCCAAAGGATATTTGTAAATGGGAGGTGGGGTTTCATGCCCCCCACCCTGAGCCACAAGGGGGCCCAGTAACCCCATCCCTTGGGTCCAAAACATGTATGTTAGAGGGAGGGGGGCATGTGTTGCCCCCCTGAGCCTTTATAGGCCCCAGGGACTCCATACCCGGGGCTGCACTTAACTTTAAGGGGAGGGGGGCACCTCAGCTACCTCTTGGACCCCATCCCGGGTCCTGTATTCTTTGTGGGTGGGTGCATCAGTGTCCACCCGGGACATCGAACAAGCAGTACTTGGGGGCCATGGTGGGAGCACCAGCTTGAACAGCTGTTTTTGTTTGTTCCCACCGGGTTTGAGCAATATGTGTTTCCTTGCCTGCAAGAACACGAGCAGAGGAACAAAAGCCTACTTCTACACTGCAGGAACATTTTTAAAGCTCCCACCAAGTAGGAGCAGACATGCTTTCCCTTTCCGCATTCCTCCACTTTTTATTTTTTTTATGTTGCTGCTGATTAACGGTTCTTCCACAAATTTGTGGCAAGATCTTTTTTCAAAAGACTTTTTGCCCTAGGCTAGGTCCATCAGGCTAAGGGGACAGGGGTTCCTAAGAAGGCTGCTGCCACATCCTTGTTGATGTGGCGGCAGTCAATCACATCTCGGCATGAGATTTTTTCTAGCCTTAATTCCTCAAAAAACATTTAACAGATTTACACCAAATCACAAGCAAAGTACTCTTTCTGGACAAAGATCTATCTTTCTGCCAAATGTGGTCAAATCAATTCAGACATTTGGGCTGTGGCTGTGTCTAAAATTATTTTGGAAAAACAAATGGGGAAAACACCTTTTAACGCCCCCCTTTTTGCAGCTCCGCTTGATGGATCACCCCTAAACATTCTGCGAATGAAGTAGCCAAAAATAGAGCACTGTTTGGGAAGTTTTGTGCAGATTTGTCAAATGGCACAAATACTATTAGCAGCACAAAAAAAGGCATTTCCTACGGAAGCACCGTCCTAACTATAAGTACCCAGTTGCCCAGTGACGAGCGCCACCGGATATATATGAAGATATAGATATAAATATCTATTGGATTCATCATGCAGAAAGTAACATAACTATAGCTAAAACTGTAAAGGAAAACAATGCTTGTGCTTAGGGTTCAAATCTATTATGAAGAAGATATTGAGGGGCATGTGCATTACTGCCATTGACAACCATTTGTCATCTAAATCTTTTCTTATTGACTTGGCATGTTGTGCCTAGAAATTTTTTTTTCATTGTTCTCCAAAAGGAAAAATATTTTTTTCAGGTTTCCCGCTTTTCACCCTAGGCCCAAGCACAGTTACAGCCTTTTTAGGTTTTGTTTGCACAGCTCTTGGGCTGTGCTTGTGAAATCTATTGTATTTAATCTAAATCTTAAAAGGGGTCTTTTTGCTTTTCTTGCTTTTCATTGGTTCCTGTGCTTGCCACTTACTTTTCCTCCATTTCTATTTGCTGTGACATACTGTTTCCTGCACTTACCAATGCTTATTCCTGTGCTTCTCTTATCAGTTTCCTGGAGAGCAAGTACTCTTTCCTTCCACTTTTGTGGAACTATTTTTGTAAGGATTTCCTTCTACAGTGTTTGTGCTGTGCTTCTTTTTATTTTTAAAGTGCTAGCATTTCTTTTCAAACGTTTTTGCCATCCGTTCTGCTGTCTTTAATTGGTTTAAGTGATTTCTGTTTAACTCGATGTACATGTTATTCTCTACACGTGACTTGGAACGCATCAGCTTCCAAGCCTTGTTTTTAGCCCTCTGGTATTTCAATCCTAGAAACACAGACTACCCGAAGATTACCGAAATGGTGTATGCCATCTTTCAGATCTACTGCCCCCGGGGCAGAAACAGGCATGCACTTTAGTACTTGTATTGCTGTAAGGATTCACGCGGGGAACAGTTGAGGACTAACCTTGTGGCTGACAAATCTGGTCAGTATCTGACTTGTTCTTTCAAACCCCCGTCAACTCGAGTGTGCCGGTTTGTACTTCTTCTACAACAACTGCAGTAGAGGAGCTAAGCAGTCCCTGTAATATTAAGATTGCCTAATACAATTAAATGAGTATTGAATATTGATCAGACAATGTATGTGCCTCCTCTGTGCTCCCCCTAAAGGCTTCCTACCATCCCCAAATGCCAAAGTTCAATTCACACCCTTAAGCAGACAGGATTTACTATATCAAACCTTCAGAATATAATGTACTCGTGTTCATTACTCCACCCCTGCATGCCGTGTCTAAAATGCAGCACAATCTACGCTTGGGTCTCAGGTGATACCGCTACCACAGCACCCCGCCCTCAACAAAATCCCGATCCCTGCCTTCCAGTAATAAATACATGTGCTAAGAGAGAAGATTTATTTTATCTTGTTGGCGCTATAAAGGTGCATAACATCAGTTTCTAAATTTAAAAAGGCCTCCTAATTCAATTCTGCATAGGCACTGAGCTTTGGGGGGGAAGGGGGGCATGACCCAGCACCTTCTAGCTGGTTACATCATCCAGTCCCGGATCACCTGCTCATAGTAATATAGGGGAGGGGGATTGCAGGCGCGCTGTACAAGACCCATGATATAAAACCATAGAGACAGCCGTCACCTCAAGTTCTGTAGCGCTCCAAGCTTGAGCCCTCATGATACTCGGTACTACCATAACCCCACCCCTTCAGTCCCCATTCACACCCTGCAGTCATTTTCCTTCCACTGAATTTGTCACTCTTGCTTTGCGCTATCTCCTCTTCCTTTCCTAGCGTCCTGCACTCCCCTTCAACTCTTTTCCACACCTCTTACCACGCTGAGATCCTGCAGACACACAAATACATATCCTTAATTCGATCCTGGGCAACGTGCACTGCCCGATTATGTGGTCAGTTTTGGTCATACCTCTTAGTACGCAAATTTTGCGAAGGCGCCTTGCTTTATAATATAAATATGGGCTAATATATTTTCATAAATGTTCACCCGTGGACCTCCTACGCTCGCACTTCCTATAATCATATCCTTGCAGTATCTTTATTAGGTTTTCACCTACACAGTGCTTGCGCTGTGCTTGTTTAGGTTTTGCCTGCTCTCTCCTTTGCCGTTATTAATGCCTTCAATGATGCCTTACGCATCTTTAGTTAATGCATAGGGTTGTGGCAGTGTATGCGGTCCTGTTCAGTTGGCGCCACAGTCGTCATTGACAAATACATTACACGTGCATGATGAGACAGCTGGTCCTTGCAGAGCCTGAGGTGGGTTGTCCTCTCTTGGAGAAGCAGATTCATGACCTAGGGCCTCATTACAATGTCAGCCGGAAGGCGTCCGACCGCCAGTCGGATTTTCCTAGACCACGTCGGAGTTGCATTCCGACCGACCGATTATGATGTCCGTGCAACCCATGCAGTCTTTCCAAATCGGTTCCAACAGGCTCTTGAAAAACTCCTGTTGGTCAGAACCGTATAGTACACCTCTACGGGCAACGTTTCCGACCGAGGGATTACAATGTTATTTTCCGACAGCCTTTCCGAGTCAGCCTGTCAGTAAGTGACTTTGGGGGTCCATGGCACGGCCCACTTGGTGAACGGCCTCCAGTTGGAGGCCGAATGGGTACCCAAGGGACCCCCCTGTAAAAACATGCACTGTGTGGTAGGCACTGTGGGGTGCCTGTGACACGGAGCAGGGTTTTCACCAAACGGACTCTACTACAGGAGGTCCACATCCAGCACGCAGAATTATTAGAAACCCTTAGATTAATCGACTATAGGGCCTTCACTCAGTTAAAGCACTTAGATGCGGACAAATCCGGGACTCTATTGACTAAACGTCTGAGAGACGACCCCCGCTATCATTATTAGCCAAATTAACACACTACAGGGCAACATGATATGTACACAATTCGAAATTAACTAAGCATTTAGCTCATACTACGAGGCACTCCATAGTAAACAGCCGCAATCAGACACTGCACTTATTGACACATTCCTTGTAGACTTACACTACCCACAGGCCCCACCAAGTATGAAGGACGCTCTGGAGGCCCCCATTACTAGGGCTTAAATTAAGGTAGCTATTAACGGACTCCCACGTAATAAGGTGCCAGGCCTTGATGGCCTACCGGTGGAATTCTTCAAAGCTTATTTGGAGATTCTCCTGCCTCATTTAGAGGAGCTATATAATAAGCCGCTTGAAACGTGTCACCTCCCATGCACCACAATGCAAGCATTAGTGGTGTCCCTGCCAAAACCAGGAAGAGATCATCTGATCGATATTTCGAGCTATCTCCCATTATAACGGTTATCGACTGAACACAAAATATTAAGTAAAATCCTGACCAACAGACTCCAACCCTATTTGAATGGGTGCATACATATCGATCAATGTGGCTTTATACCGTCTCGTTGCACCTCACTAAACATACGGAGACTGCATCATGTTATGGCATCTGACATAGACCACTACCAACACGCCGGTTGCATAGCGCTAGACATGAGACAGGCGTTTGATACGCTGTCTTGGATTATATGTTCATGGCCATCAAAAGGTTTGGACTGCCCACCGCCTGCCTAAGGTGGGTAAGTCTCCTGTACAGCACCCCAATGGCCAGGGCTAGAACTGGGAAGCACATTTCGAGAGAATATCATGTGCACAGAGGCACAAGGCAGGGCTGCCCCCTGTCCCCATTACTATTCGTGCTGGCGCTGGAACCGTTGGCACTCCAACTGTGACAAATATCTGCTCAATACGGAATACCGATTGGCACATCCATGCACCTGGTCTCTGCATATGCAGACAATATAATCCTATACGCTAGGGACCTACTGAATGGGTTGGAGCCGATACCGGAGATTTTTGTCAAATTTGAAAGAATCTCTGGCTTGGCCATTAATAAAGCAAAATCAAGCACCTTCTTCTTCCGCGATCAACCAGGCCCTGATGGAGTCGGGTTCGGGGCACTGTCCCTGCCGGTGGCACACCACAAGTTTAAATACCTGGGTATTAACATTTATCGCACACACATAGACATGATGGAGGGAAACCTCAATAATGCTATAAGGGGAATACGTGCACAAGTGGCTTTCTGGACCACGCTGCCTCTCTCAGTGATGGGGCGAGTGGCGGTGTCAAAGATGGTGGCGCTCACGAGGCTTCTTTACAACTTTGCTAACTTACCGATTATAGTACCCCAGCCCATTTTAAGTTTTTTTTTTACATTTTAAAAGAAAAAAAAAAGGTTGGCATGTAGACAGTAAGGTCATAGCATTTCACATATAATCAATGACACAGATTGCAATAAAACATCAAGACCCCTTTACCGCAGTACAATAAGTTGGTCCTCGGGAGTACCAGATTATCCAATGTTATCAACAATATCATCTCGACTCCCCGGTGGCACACATATCTCCCCCCGGAAGGTGTTCCATGGCCCCCATATTTGCGACCATTTCTTCTGGCAACCCCTGGTAACATAAATAGGTATCTCTGTCACCATACACCAATCCATATCCCTGGCCCATTCAGCTATGCCCGGTGGATTCGGAGCCCTCCACAATCGTGCGATATTCCGCTTGGCCACCATGAACCCAAAGTGACCCATATCCTCTCTTTGGCCGTGAGGTCAGTGGGGTCCCATATGTTCAACAAGATTAATTTGATGTTGCACTGTATCGGCTGCCCCAATACTTCCTCCATCATGAGTACTACCCCATCCCAGAATTTCTGAATTGTTGCACATTCCCAGAGTGTATGGATGAAGATGCCCTCTTGCCCGCAATGTCGAGCACATTGCGGGCATAGCCCATATGGACCAGTGAGGGTCTGGACAAATATGTCCTGTGGAGGATCTTTAGCTGGACCAATCGGAGTCTAGAGGAGATGGTAACCTCACGTGGAGAAGCCACTGCGGCCTGCCACTCCTCGTCCTCCAGGCCTGCGACATCATGGTCCCATTTACCTCTTAAGCGAATTAGGGGATCGGTCATGTTGTTGATAAACTTCTTGTATATGAGAGATATGGCTTTTTCTGGCAGATCACCATCCAAGATCCTGTCCTCCAGAGGGGAGGATTCAGGGAGGACCGTACCTTTAGGGAGAACTGCAAGCAATGTGTGCCTAATATGGATGTATCGGAACTACACAGAGTCGGCCATTTCAATTTCTAGACTTAATTGAGAGAAGGGTATGACGCTGCCTGATTTCCAAAGGTCTCCAATTCTGGAAATACCAATGATATCCCATTTGTCGAAGCCCGAGGAGCGCGACAGCCGACCCAGCCGGTCACAATGCCAACGTGGCGTAGCTTAAGTAAGCCTACCCTCCCAACCCAGGCTTTTGGTAGCGTCCTTCCATACTTGCACAGCATGTTTGGTCGGGCCGGTCAAGGAGATTTTTTGAGATTTCGTACACAGTGCACCCTCAAACCCACCCCCGTGGAGGAGCCAACGATCGATCCGAAATGCTGGGTCATCATGTTGTCGATTAGTGCACTGATTAATATCAGCAAGCTGCGAGGCCCAGTAGTATCTCTTCATGTCTGGGAGCCCAATACCCCCATCAAACCACCCCAATGTGAGTTTGTGCATGGCAATGCGGGGGGTTTACCCTCCCATAGCAGATCCCGCACTGTGCCCTCCAGTTCCTTGAAAAATGGTTCAGCGATCGGAAGGGGCGTATTTTGTAGCATGTACAAGAGACGGGCAGGGACATCATCTTGAATAGTGCCGCTTGTCCTGGGAGGGTCAAGGGGAGTGATTTCCAGTGCTGGATGTCAGATTTAAGACGTGTGAGTGGCGGCCAGAGATTAGCATCATAAGATTGCGACAGGTCTTTAGATACCCCGATTCCCAGATACTTAAAGCCGTCTTCAGCTTCCGTCAGTTGACAACCCCTGGGAAGATGAGGTCACCGCCCACTAAGAACGTAGAACAACGATTTGGACCAATTGATCACGTAGCCTGCGAACCCGCCAAAAGTTTTGAAAATATCCATCACCACATTGAGAGATGCCGCTGGGGAGGCAAGATAAAACAGGATGTCGTCAGCATACAATGATATGCGGTCCTCCAGTCTAATATGCCTATTTAAGGCCCCTAATGGCTAGGTCCTGACGGATCCATGCTGCCAGAGGTTCCAAGGCTAAGGCAAAGAGGAGCGGCGACAGGGGTCAACCTTGCCTGGTGCCCCTACCAAGAGAAAAGTCAAGGGATTTCCGATTATTAACAACCACTTGCACCAACGGTTGACAATATAGGAGATGCACCCATATAATAAATTCCGGCCCAGTCCTAGCTTGCAAAGCACCGCAAACATGTATGGCCATTCAACAGTGTCGAAGGCTGAAGCGGCGTCCAATGATACCACCCCAGCATCCTCTCTGATCGTGTCCGCCTGCAGAGTACTGCGTGTAGTCGGGGGAGGTTAAGAGATGTGTTTCTCGCTGGCATGAACCCAGACTGATCCAGGTGTATCAGATTAGGAAGAACTTGTAACAGACGAGTGGCAAGGACTTTTGCAAGGATCTTGACCTCGCAGTTAAGTAACGAGATGGGCCTGTATGAGGAACACAGCTCAGCGGGCTAACCCGCTTTGTGGATGACAATGATGATGGCTAATCTGTGATCCTCAGGAAGGATTCCCAACTCCCTACTTTACCGAAATATGTCTGTGATAAAAGGGACGGTCATGCCCGCTGTAAGCTTAAATAATTCTATGGGGATCCTGTTAGGGCCCGACGCTTTCGCCCCGCGCAAATCATGGATGGCCTTCTCCACTTCGGTTACTGTAATATCTCGGTCCAAGTCGGAACTCTCCTCCTGGGTAAGAACTGGCATCTGGATATCACGAAGGAGAGAAGAAGCCTCCTCTTCTGAATAGATCCTGCAGGAGGTATACAGGGAGTGGTAATAACTGCCAAATGCGTCCGCAATGTCTTGCGGAGCGGTTAGGCGGGGGGGTGTATCGTGGCAATTTCGGCCACAACGCGCCATGCCCAATCTCTGTGATCTAGCCAGGCCAGCAATTTGCCTGCTTTGTCACCCACATCATAGATCTGCTAAGGGTAGCCCGATATTGTGCCTTAGCTGAGTCTGTGGCTAAGTCCAAAAGCTCCTTGGTCTTAATTCTGAGCTGTTGGCGCAGCTCCTCCGAGTCCAACGAGTCAGCCGCGCGCTCCAGTTCTAGGATCTCCTCCTCTAAACGTGTGATATCAGCTGCCCTCTCTTTGCGGTGCCCTGCAATCTGTCCCAGAACTACCCCCCAGGCGACAGTCTTATAGGCTTCCCAGAGTGAAACAGATGAGCTGACCGATCCCAGGTTTTCTTGGAAATACAGGTCAGATTCAGTCAGAACCTTTTCCTTGATTGAGGGGGTCGTGAGATACCACAAGTTAAGCGGCGCCACATGGCCGATCGTGGGCTTTCCTACTTCCAGCCTACACAGAACGGGCGAATAATCAGAGATCCCCCTGACCAAATGTCGTATGTCTTTGACAGTGTGGAGGTGGTGTGTGAGTGTAAGCACATAACACCCCAGCCCATTTGTAATACCCTAGACCTACTACTGTCTGACCTGATTTAGGGCTCGGGCCAACGCAGAATTAGCCTCAAGAAACTACAAATTGGCACAAGAGAGGGCGGTCTGGTTGCACCGGATTTCCGGGCTTACTATTATGCGAGCCAACTACAGTGGCTGTCCTACTGGACTGCGGGGTGTGACCTCCAAGAGATTGGCTACAACACGAAACAAATAGCCTAGGGCTCAATGCACACCCTGCTGCCACCTCACAGCAGATCCCTTTCGACATTGCTGCCTTTACTACAAACTGCAATGAAATGCTGGAAGAAAGTTCTAAAATATACCTCTAGCTGCAGCCCCTATGCAGATAATATTCCATTATTGGGAATCTCTCTGCTGAGCGGCAGGCTAACGACACGCAAACTTGGGCCCTGGCTGGAAGCGGGAGTGGAAACAGTGGGGGCACTTTTCAATTGGGAAGTCCTGATGGATCATGAAAACTTCATGCGAGAAACAGGAGCACCAAATACGCTCTATATGGTGCATGCTGCGCTTCTCCAGTATGTCAAAAAGCACTGGTCCCCGACCCGAGAAGAACCCAAAACACACAAATGAGTTAAAACTTTATACTACATGGGGCGGGGCAGTCACCTAGTCAAATGGTTATAGCCAAGGATACGGACTCATGCCCGGCTGCCCCTTGACACCCTGCGTGCTCAGTGGGCAAATAATGTGGGCAGAGAACTCACTGACAGGGAAAGGAAGGACAGCCTAGAACACCCACTACAGACATCCCGTAATGCAAAATTTAAGTTTATCCAATATATGGTACTGCACAGAGCATATCTCACACCTTACCGATTACAGAGAATGTACCCAGAAACGGCACATTATGGCCCTAGATGCAAATTGGCAGAGGCGGACTTAATACACATGCTGTGGAAGTGCCCGAGCCTCCGAATTTTCTGGGGTGGGGTAGAGCGACTAACAGAGGACACTACACATCTCCCTATGGGCGACTCGATACTAGAATGTTTACTAGGAATACGAAAACGTAAGAAATCATTGAAGGTAAAACACCGCTTCATAGATTTAGTGCTTATATTGGCCACGAGGTCCATCACCATGTGCTGGAAATCAGCCCAACCCCCTGCACTACATGCCTGGCGCAGCGAACTGGAGAGATGGGGTAGTGCAGAGAGTGCCTCATTGCGTAGGGAAGAGGCCCGCGGTCTGCGGAAAAACCCGATTGCATTGGAATGGGACACGATACTGGAAGCCCTTAAAGCCACTGACCCTGATACTATACCAGGAACATCACACTCACAATAGATGAAAGTGCAAGTCCGGCGCAAGTACTAAATTTACATTGGATTGAGAAAAGTATGGTGTGCATACACAAGTAAAGGACAAACAACTTCACACAGCTTCATGAAAGGAATGAGCTGTCATGCGGAAACTGTCAGGGGTGGGATGGGAGGGGGGAGTTCTGGGTTTTAAATTAATGTATTTCAATTACAAGTTTAAGCCAGGTTGCCCATTGGTGTGCTGCAGGGCGTGCCAAAATGTAGCAGGAAGATAATTCAAGCAAGAGAGTCAGATTCTGCTATGAATTATGTTAATTGTAAACTGAAGCACTGTAATAGCCAGGTCATGCTCGCAAAGTATTCATTTCTGTGTGTAAATCAATAAAATATGTTTTTTTTTTAAATGGCTTTTCTTTAAGGATATCTTGTAGGATGAGGGTGGCTCAGCAAATGTGTCCTTCTTGGTTATCACTTTTTTGCATTGCCACTTGCCACTGTTTAAATGTTACTGGACAGCATGTAAAAAAACATTGACCAACCCAATAATAATAATACCAACATTTGTAAAGCGCACAGCTACCTCGAAGAGGTGTCCCAGCGCTAAGGGCCGTCAGGAAGATTAAGCAAGCAATTGCCCAGAGTCACAGGGTGCTGGGCTCACCTGCCATCGGCACCGGTGATTCAACCATGAACCCAGTGGTCTGGAGTCAGGAACCCTAGTCACTTGACCACACCTCTTCCACAGGTCGCATAGGCGAAAACTATTGGCTTTGCCAATGCTTCTTTAGTTTAAGAATGGATGAGAAAAGACCTTGTGATTATTTATAGATGCGAACATTTTTTAGATTGCAAAAACACCCAGCTCAATCCATCTCTGGAATGCCCACTCCATGCCGACGGTTATAGATATGTATCTTTACTTACATGCAAACCTACGCATGAGTGGTTTCTTTAACCCCTTGAGTGCCCTGCCCTTTCCACGCCCTGTGCCGGGCGTTTCATTAGCGGGCGGGGCTCATGACGAGATAGTCTCGTCATGGGCACAGCGCAACCGCGGCCCATGACGAGACCATCTCGTCATGGGCACTCAAGGGGTTAAGAGTGTAAAACCACCGTCTTTGAATTCCAAAACTGATATTACACTGGCAAAAAAAAAAATAGCCTTGTGAATCCAGACCCAGACAACTTAGAGAAGTGACATTGACAGCAACATTTTTGTTGACCGATTCCAAAATTCTATGCTATGGATTGTGGGCACATACCTGAGCTATTCTCCTTAAAGCCATGCTTTGTTAACGATAGGAAATGCGGGCGGTCGGAAGTGTCGTCGGATTTGGTAATGAGTCCCTCCTTCACTGACTTCAGCCCGTTGAAGATCACCACGTTTGTCCAGCAGAACTGTAAGCTGAAGACATCTCCATAGTTTTTCCTGAGCTGCAATAAAGAGAGCGAGGAAAATGAGGAAAGGACATTAGGGTCAGAACACAAAAAATATTGGATGGTTCTATGGCATGCAGTGGCGGTCCGTCCATTAGGGGCGTTGCCCCCACGCCCGCGCCTCCGCGCCTCGCGCCCGCAGCTTCCTCGGTGAGGGAGAACTGTCAGTCAGTATGACGTTGGACCGCCCACCCCCTTCAGAGTCTGAAGGGGGTGGGCGGTCTGGCGTCATGTTGACTGACAGGCAGCCAGCAGCACAGAAGTGCGCATGAGTGGGGATGGAGGGCGATTTTTGCACCGTGCCCAGTCATGCGCACTAGTGTTTCCCGAATCTGGCGCATGCCCATTAGGAGAGCGAGGTTGAGCCAAGGCTCAAACCTCGGTCTCGTAATGGGTAGGCGGGCGGAGCGTAAGCCTGCTCTAAGCCAATCCTGGTGCTGTTCCAGCACCAGGATTGGCTGAGAGGGGTCAGATGGGCTGCGCCTGTTCCAGTGAGTGAGTGTGTAGGCGGCGGCGCCAGAAGTAACGGACCTGAGGCGAGGCAGCGCGGACCAGGACCTGCTCAGGACAGGTAGGATTTTTTTTTTTTTAAAACACTCCCGCGCGACCCCCCCTTCCCCCAACCCCCCACACGACATGAGCTGCGACTGTTCATGTTCAAGCCTGATATGCTTGGGTGTTGAGGTTGTTTCAGATGCAGGACTCATCCCCTGAAAAACCTGTTTTTTTAGTGTTTGCTTTATTGCTTTTCTCGATTTTGCATCTGCTGGTTCTGATTCTGGCTTCGTCATGACTCTTTGTACTACGCTGGTCGTCTGAAGTGGCTAATGTTTGCACCAGATGGGGTGGTGTTCTGAGCCATATTTTAGGCAAGGTGTACTGCTCCTGATCGCGCCACGGCCAACAGCTTGCTGTTGGTGGTGAATCTAAGCAAGAAAGCATCTGTGGAGAGTGGAGGTTTGACCTGTAAATTTGTTGAGACATTCCTAGAATCGACCTTTTCTGATGCCTTGGCAATAAAAATACTGCTCCAGATACCTACCCTTTCTACAGAGCTATTGTATAGCACAAGCGCAGTTTCGCCAGTTGTATGTGGCTAGCTGCAGTGAGATCATATCCCCTGCGAGCCAGACATCTTTAGGAAACCTCCAGGCCGGAGCAGGTTCATGACCTCTCCTTGCTAGCTGGCAGACATATCCAGCCACTACAACGGAGGCAAACTTTATCAAGACCAGCAGCTACACAGGTTAAACCACTGAGGTAGAAAGAGGTTTAGGGAGGCAGCTGCAACAGTGGTCAGTTTCTGCTGCAAGTGACCTACTAGTGCTGCCCAGTCCGAAGGAACCTTTCACTGATGGCTGAGACGCCTTGTTAATGTTTGGGTTTTATGACATTAGGAGGGGGGCTGGTCTGGGGGAGGGGGCTGAGACGATTTTACCACAGGCTGGCTCGCAGGGCCACTACTTTCCTAGTTATCCAACAATACACTACCGAGACTAGTAACGAAAACAAAAAATGAGAAAAGCAAAATTAATAAGGACCCAACGTTTTCCTTTTTACAAATAAATACAAAGAGAAAACAACAGGTTTCCCTGTCTGTACTTATTTTTTTTTTTAGAAAATGCCAGATGTAGAAATTAGATGTGCATTTGAGTGTTTGTCCAGGCCGTCAATCAAGACAGCCTGGACAACAGCTGAGGACAAGACTTTGCAATGAAACTTAAAAAGCTTCAGAGATGCACGCGCTAGTACTACAAGACTATGATGTATTCTTACATGTGTACAGTACTATTGTATATGGCTACGTGGTACACAAAAAACCTACACACATTAAAGAGTGAGTGTACATGAATCACTTCAATAAATGTAGGAATGTCCTGTTGCAGCTTAATTTTTTTTTATCAATCGTAAAACAAACATTAGCAAATACCAGTAAAATGAGAAAATAAAGTTCAACTGGATAAGTGAAAACGAAATGGGAGTGCTCAAAATATAATGCCGGAACCTCTCAATTATCAAGCAACAGCGATGAATGCTTGTTCTCTTGAGACGTCCAGTACCTTCAACCATATGTCATCCTAGCACGTATGCTAAGATTAGCACCAGATCCAGAGAGGCAGAACACAAGCTCATTGGACTTCAGATGTACCTAAGGTCTTGCACATGCAGGATCCCGATCTGTAGCTGCTCTTGAGGGTTGCATTTACCATCTGAATCCAAGTGCAACCCTTCTGTTGCAGCAAAGTCCAAGGGCGTGATGCAGTACTGCATTCAGAACATCCGTACAAGTAGTTATTGGATACCAGTGGCGCTATTGCCTGAGTGCCCAGAGGCAGAACAAGGGCCGTATTATAAAAAGAGCCCCTGAGGAGCAATGGGTATGTGCACTCACTTTTTAATGCCCTCTGGGCCACTATGGTTTTACAGAAGGGGCCACAGACGCTGGCATCGTGCCTTCTGTAGACAGGTACCGTTTTAGGGTTAGACCGAGGGTTTCATTGATGTGGGAAGGTGGGTGGGGAGGAGGCAACCATAGATGCAGAGTAAGATTGAAAACAACAAATGTATGCTTTCTTCTGAAATCTACTAAAAGCATACAATTCTGTATATTTGGTATTTCCTCCCTTTGTGTGTTTTACAAAACTGAGAAAATAAGTTGAGAAAAGTCCACCTAGAAATGCAATCCTGAATTAAGCAAATGATTAACATTTTTAACACACTAATATGCTACAGTGCCTTAGATATGTGTTAATTGCCTCTTCCGTAGGTTTCTGCAGTGGCCCTTACGTGTATTGAATTGAATCTTTACAGGTCGATAACAGAACAGGGAAGCACTCGGACATGAGAGTGGCTGCTCTGATGGAATCATGATTCAGATTTAGGGACACAGACGCTCGTTGATCAAGAGCAAGTTAGCAGTCACGCCAGCGATTTTGCTTTCAATATTCACATGAGGCAAGGTTGGATAATAATAAATAAGATTATAATTTAACGAAATATCATATAATAATAAATATGTGGTGGCTTGGCGGTCAGGGTTCACCCCTTGCCCTATAACCCGGGCACAAGTTGCGGATTGGTTTGGGAATCTTTTACAGAGCCAGGTTACTCCAGTATTAAGTTGTACTTTGTGCTGTTTGTAGGTGAGTCCTTTTGGAGAGTGGCTGCTCAGGCTGCATGGAGGAGACCAGTGTAGTGTTTAGGGGTGGATTATAATTAGGGCTCCCGGTTGTATGCTATTGATTTATGTTTTCGTCTGTATTTATCCGTATTCAATGTTTGCCATCTTATCTGTATTTATTCATATTTATTTTGTGTTTGGAAAACACACGAAGTCATAAAATTGTGTTTTTAACATTTATTTAACATGCATTCATACTTTGATGCCTGTCTTGTTTGAGCAAAGAATGGGTGTGTTACTTGGAGGATTAGTGCTTGGGTGTGTGCTTGGGACATTAGTGCACAGGTGTGTTCCAAGAGCATTAATGCATAGGGTGTGGCTGGACCATTAGTGCACAGGTGTATGCCTGGAGCGCTAGTGCACAGGTGTGTGCGTGGAGCATTATTGCACAGGTGTGTTCTAGGAGCATTGGTGCATGGGTGCATTAGTGCATGGGTGTGTGCCTAGGGCATTAGTACACTCCGAAGGGTATGAATGTTCCTAATTTTGTCTGAAAATGTAATGAAGAAACAGGATGGGGAACTCATTTTCTTGGGATGACTCTCTTTGTTAAGTGGGGAAACTGAGATTATAATGTTAATGCATTTTAGTTTCAGCAGGACTTCACCTAAGAACATACCCTCTGCAGTGGGCTCTATGTGTGTTTGCAGCTCTAGTCACTGTGCTTCTCAAATTTGCTTGAAAATGCACCCTTTACCCACTTTTTTTTCAAAATTTTCTCGGGGGGAAAAACCCCCCCGAACCCCCTCTAAGGTGGTTGAGCACGCTCGCTGCGCTCGCTCGCCACGGTGCACTCCGACAGAAAAGTTTACACCCCACCACTTTCAAATGTCACCATCCGCCACTGATGGCATGTCCTTAGTTTTTATTAACGTCCCAGAAATGGTAATGTGTGTCACGAATACCTGTACATATCTTTTGTGTTGCATTTTGCTGTGGCAGTGATGTGTGGTGTTTTTGTTGTGCTATAATAGGGTTGTATTTGTCTTTTGTTGTGCTGTGCAATTATGATTCTGTTGTGTTGTTCTTTCGGTTTGAGTTATGCTGTTGAGGGGCATATTAACAAGGGCTTTATCTCCGCTTCTTTGGCTTTAAAAGCCAAAGAAGCGGAGATAAAAATATCGCCCTATCAACAACAGGGTGCTAACATGCAAAATCGCCTGTTAGCACCCTTTTTCACTACGCTTCCCTTTGCATCTCTAATGAGATGCAAAGTGAGCGTTCCAGAGCAAAATAATAAGAGAAATGTCGCTAAGCGACATTTCTCCTTTTATCAAGCTTCACGCTAACCCTGTTAGAGACAAAAAAAGCACAGCTAACCACGGTTAACGCTACTTTTTTACGTCTGCTAATTTTCTGATTTAGCCATGTAATCCAATGGGAGGTGGATTACATGGCTAAATCCCCCATGGGCTATCAACAAGGATATCCCTATCCTTGTAGTTTTATCGCTGCATTACCAGCGATAACCTCCCAAAATGCCGCTATCACTGGATTTCTTATCGCCTAGGCGGTTAGCGTTGTTAATAACGCGATAACCAGGCGATATTATCCAGCGATAGCAGGCGTTAACAAAATTAACGCTAAGTGCCCTTAGCATTAATTTTCCCTGTTCCTTGTTAAAAGGCCCCGGAGTTTTTTTCTTTTAACTTTGTAATTAGAGTTAGATGCAAATGCTGCTACTATCCAGCCAAAAGCATCACATAACTTTAAAGTTCCAGCGACGAACAACTATTTCCAACTGTCAAGAGTGGCAGAATACCACTGTTCCAGTTCTTCGACTATTTAAGACACCAGTCTGCTCAAACCAGTGGCAGAGTCTTGTTTTAAATTTGCACTTCCAGTGCTTACTTGTGTGATACGTCCAGGGTTTCAAGTCAGGCTACACGCAGGTACAGGGAGTTCACCCACTAATTTCACAGGGTGGACGCCGTACCCTCTGCCAAGAAGTTGGGCCCCACTGAAATATGTTGAACTTGCACCGGTGTAATTTTCAGATACGGGACCGGGACACTTTCAGCAGAGCCTGCACGTAGTCTGGTTTCTAGTCCCAGCAGCAAGGTGCAGACAGGGAGGGAACTTTTTTCACCTCCACCTGGTCTGAAGTTAAGGGGCCATCAGACCTCCTTTTGTCTGAATAGCCTGACTGGAGGCGGTCTGGAAAATTCACACTTAAATGTAAATGCCATGGAGGGGAAACGAAGGCCCACAGCTTATCTCTTCACAGGTACTTAAGACAGGCAGCTTTTGCCTGTGTTCAGTCTCTGTATATAAGAGATGCAAGCACTGTAAGAATCTCATATGTGTTGGTCTCTCCCAGTATATACACAAATAACAATTTCAATAGCACTGTTTTATTTCTTTCATAGCCCAACGCAGGGTGTCAGAGCTCTTTATGTAACATACACATTATACATTGACAATAAATCATGTACATGTGTAAATCAATGCACAAGATGAGTTACATGAGACAGTGAGGGTTACAAGGTGTAAGAGTCACATGTCCTTCATACCGCACTGTGATCTTATAGAAGGGTTACAATTTATCAACTGCAGGTAACAAAAGGATCTCTGTGTTAAAAGCAGCAGCCCACTTTACCATCTACATAAAATAAAAATCTGTTATCTGCATGTTACATGATGTGCTTTGCAGGAAACACATTTACCTTCTCTACTACTTTGATTAAAATCTGGGACTTTACAAAACACAGATCTCTCCAGCAAGTACATTAACCACCAGAGTTTTCTCACCATTATTACTATTCCCTGAGATTTACTGGGCACCTTCACAGCAGATGCTTTAACCCAATCAAATATTTTAAAATGTAGACTTTGCAACCAATTAAGCATAACAGATCCCGCATCAGGCCTGGAGCAAGGCCCGTCCTAGCAGCGCCACCCCCCTAAGAACGGACTTCTGGCCCTGCAAGGTACTGTGTGTCTGTGAGCCTTCACAGTGAACTCCGGCCATTGCACTCAAATACTTTGCGTGCCCAGGATTTCCTTGTCCTTGTGCTAAGTTGGGGAATGGGGAAAAGGAAAGCTGCTGATGGTGGTTTCAGGGGAGGCACCTACAAAATCTAAAAAGGCTAAAAAGTCCATGAAGCCTGCTGGGGGAACTGTGTACTTGACCGAATAGATAATTTATTGGTGGAATATGAGGAACCTTTAGTCCCACGAGAGTGCTCCCCGAGCCGCAACCCTAAGGTCCCCACAACTCAGGCAAGATTAAGAACACAAAAACACATTCCCCACATATTTTGGAAGCACACTACGCAAAGTCATAGGTCTGACATACCCAAGCCATCTGTCATTGAAACATCTCATTCAGCCATCTTGCTGACCGAAGGTACACTCGCACTAGATCTAACCTGTAGTAACAGATTTACACCACTTTTAAATCTGGTAGATGACTCACTAGCAATGGGTGAACTGGAGGGCAGGGGGTGGAGGATGACCACTTACCATCCATTGGGAGCAGAAATCAAAGCTCTCAACTTCACAGCAAGCGCTAATGCCCAAGGGAAGGAATTGTCCCCACGGACTAATAACCCACCCGATAATGATACATGTTCGGTTCCCGCAGGGCCTTATTACTCACCTCCAAGAGTTGCCCTCGTAGGTCCCAAGCGGAACTTTGCTGAGTTAGCAACATCTAGTACATTTCTGGCAAAGCAAGTGGAGGTGTTGCAAATAGCAAAGGGCCTTCTTGAACATACTGCACATCAGGCTCAACCTCACAATAGAGAAACTATGTGCAGGAGCACTCAAATTCAGCATCCACTGATTAGGGAGTGCATAGCCCGCCCCCCATCTTAAAACAAGATTTGTATGATTAATGTTCCTAAAAATGCCATGTACCAAATGTAGGAAAGTAGGATCTGCTTATTATGGTTACCCCCACTTTTTGCTGGATGTAATACTGTTTTCGACTAGTCTGACTGTGATCCTGCTAATCAGGACCCCAGTCTATCTGCTTTCTCCCTAAGTTGTTATGCTATGTACTTAGGTACACCCTAGATTGGAAACTGGGGTACCCTTGTCAGTCCCTAGTATATGATACTGATGTAACCAGGGCATAGGACCCCAGAGGTCTCCCATGGGCTGTAACATGTATTATGCCACCCATGAGAGAACATTCAAAATGGACCTACAGGTCTGCCATTGCAGCCTGTGTAAGTCGGAGCATGCACCCCTTGCTTAAGAGATAGGTTTACTATATCTAAGGGTCACTGCACTTAAAACCTATACGTCACCCCTATAGCAGGTATTTACAATCCTGAGGGCAGGGTGCTTGGTTCTAAGTGAGAGGGTGCCCCACCATGAGCAGGACACCCCTGCAGCCTACGGAGTCCATTCTCCTGGGTTGTCAGTAAAGCAGCCATGTACTATATATAGAGGGGCATTATGCGACTGCATGATGACCATCTTGAAAACAGCTGCAACCAACCCTATCGTGTTTGGTGTAAAAAATGTTAGAATCATACCCCCACACCGGTAACCAGTGTGGGAGGTATGATTCCACCCACCAAGTAGGCCCTTCGTGGGGCCCTTGGTAATTCTGGTACCAGCCTTCTTGACACGGACAGCACAAAATGATTGCTGCCGACCACAGACACATTTCTTCCCTCCAGCTGCTGAGCCTAGCTCGAGCAGTGGAAGGCAGAACAATAGGCATCCTGTCACAGGGAAGTGTGACCACCTCCCAGACAGGATTTAGTGTATTAGGGCTGGGTGGGGGCGCTTGCAAAGCACCTGAAAGTCTGCATGAGAGGCACATTTTGTGTCCCTGTTCATAGTCCAGTTCAAACCAGTCCTGGGAGCCGTTGGCTCCTGCTCTGGCACGAAACAGGACAAAGGACATGGGAGTAACCTCTCCCCTGTCCAGACCCTCCCCTGGGAGGGTCCCCTGAATCTTGCCAACCCTCTCCCATGGGTACTTAAGGGCTTACCTGGCTGTAGGACCGTAGATTAGTCGTGGACAAGATTCAGAACTGAAACCACTGCACTTCGACTGTCTGGGCACTCTGATCTTCATTTCGGCCTGACTTCGTTTCCCTCTCAGTCTGCTGCATTGTCTGTGCCTGTGCACCATACAGGATCAGGACCTGTGGAGCATCAAAGACACCTGAAGATAATCTCTCTTGGTGTGAAGGAGTCACTCCCCAGCATTCGCAGGCACTGCAACACTGCTGACTGGTCTGCTAATCCCAAGCTCCTACGGACTCTGAAGGGTCCAGCAACACAGGAGGTGGGTTTCTACATCCCTCGAGGCCTGAGCTGCCTTCTCACCAAGTTTGAGGTCAGTATCCCTGTGGGGGCTGCAATACACGAACCCCTGTGCACCGAGTAGATGTGTAAGTGCATGTGCTTGTTGAAAATTCCTTGACAAGTGCATTGTGCTCCGAGTAGCCCCACCTGTGGCTACTTATCCTACAAAGATCTTCAGTCACCTCGCACCGAGTGCTCTGTGGCCTGTTGTTTTGTGAAGCTGCTTGAGGTTCTCTCCGAACTCCTGTGCCTCGGGCCTGTGGGTCCAATTGAGGGTCAACTTTGCTTTTGTTTAGCTCCTCTGGTTACTCCAGGCTTGCCCGACTCCCCTGGCTGTGGTGCATCTCCTGGACATTGCTGGTCCGAACCATACACTTCCTTGACCTTCTGCGTGGGTATCATTTGCCAAGGCTTGTTGGTGTTCCAACCAGACACCGACCCCTCATCACACGTCATCCTTTGTGTGACAACTCGCATCCAGCTCCTGGTTGTCCTCAACCTCGCCTGGTCCCCGCAGCGGCAGAGTCAAGTTCACCGTCAACTATCCTGAAGCACCAGACAATGGTGGGCATTCGTCTACCGAGCCTCTGGTCACTCTCAAGTGACCCAGACTCTGTCTCCTCTGCTCTCAGGTACTTCTCAACAAGAATCCATTGTTGGATTCCAACGGACACTCTTCTCCCTTCCTGCAGCGGCACTTTCTTGAACTCCTCTATTAAGTTCAACGGTGATTTCTGAGGCCACTTCACACCTACGCACCCGGCTCCCCTGGGTTAGGTAACTTGGGTACTTTGGTATCCACGGGTGGGGTGGCTCTCCAACCTTCTGTCTTCTACGGGGTTTCTTCGAAGTCCGCTGGGAAGGGTCCCTAATCTTTAAAACTCCAACCGCGACTTGCACATAGACTTGTACGAAGCACGCAGTGGTGTAATCACACTGCACACGCACTCAGTGGGCTCCTTTTCTATTCACCATGGGTGGTTCCTTGGGGTCCCAGCAATTCTATGTCTTCTTGACATCATCCTGGCTCGAGTTGTGGTTCTTATACCCCTTTCATTGTATATGATTTAGTCCTCCCCTGGGGCCCACTGTGTATTGGTGCTATTTACTGTGATTGCTTTGCTATAGTATTGTGTGCTTTGTGTATATCTCAGTGTAGGAGATACTGGAACGTACTGGAGAGTATTATATAATAAGTACATATTTTTATAAATACCTTGTGTGGTTCTCTTTCATTTAATCTATACTATAAGATTGCAATCTGGTAAAACAAGATGCTTTACACTCCTTCAACACTAAGCCTGAAGGCTTCCATGCTAGCCACAACTGATTGACTCCTGTGTCAAAAGACTCACCCAGCCCGAGAGATCCAGCAAGCCCCCTTTAAAGCAACTGAGGTTAGTTGTGAAGTTACATCTGGTCTAGGAAATGTGGCCACCATGGTGCTATCCACAACTAGGGGTGAACCTCTCTTCGGAGCAACATCATCTAATCCTTGCCACCCCCATGCTCGCAATGGTGCCTCACTGACAGGACATGTCCCTGCTCTGGTTCCTTTGTCCGTAGATCCATGTAAGCTCCAGATGGTGTCATGGAATGTGGCTGGGGTGAGGCCAAAGATTTACCTTCCACCTTGGGTCAATGTTATAGAAACCTTTGACATCTGCATACTCCAGGAAACCTAGAGCACAACCCCATTATATATTCTGGGTTACATAACTTATTATTGCCCTGCCATTCACAATAAACCAGGGCACCCTTCAGGGGTAAATAAAAGGGAGGGAAATACGGACTGTTTTTTATCCAGGTCCAGCATACACATCCGTTAGTTAGACTCTACAAAAGTGGAATGCAGTTCCTCATATAAAAGCAGGCGTTGGTGTGTTTTTATAATGGGCTCCACATGAAGGTGTGAAGTCGCAGAAGTTTGGGAGAAGAGACTTCTCCTCTTGGAAAAAGACCCTCACACACCCAGCCAGCTAGGTGTCTTGTTTCATCATCGGGTCTGCTCCTTATCGGGGCAGCGCTGCAATCCCCGATCGGCACCCGAGATGGGGCCTTCCTGGCGGAGATCTTTATTCCATATGCCGGTGGGTGAAGTGCGTGTGAGGGCCCTAAATCAGTATAGGTGATGGTGATGTGTAGGGAAAAGGAGTAAAATAGGGGAGAAGGTCCACTCAAGAAAATTTTTAATGAACGTGGCCCCTACCCCAGTTAAAAATTAATAAGACAAAGCGCGTATCTCCACACAAAGGATGTGAAGTCTATGCATTTATCAGGAGGTCAACATGTTTCTTGCCCATAAATCTATTAGGTGGCAATTTGTCAGGACCAAAGGGATCTACCTACACTTTAATGGTGGTGGTCAATAATTAAATGAAGTAGACAAGTGACCACCCTTACAGCACCCAAAAAAAGTGTGGTACCTGTATATCTAAAAACACAACCCCATTAGGGTCAAGGATGCATGGCATCAGTACCGGCTGGTGTAGACACTCAAGTGTAGTGTCGGTTCCTATGGAAGAAGGGTGGCGGCAGTCCTCACCCTGCAGGGGGCCTGCTAATATGGGTTAGTGTTAGACCTGGCACCATTGGCGTGAGTCTCCCTTCCATTTTTTCGCTGTGTCTCCTCTGTGTTTGCTGGTGATAGATGCTCTGGGCGCTGTGCCACTGCCATTCAGTGCCACAGCGCGAATGCTCCCTTTGTAAAGATGACATATGAATTGGTACATCCATGATTGGCTTATTTGGTTTACCCGTTATTCCCTAGTAGCGTGGCCTGTGTGTGCCCAGGGCTGGTAAACCGAATGCTGCTGGTGGGCCTGCAGCACTGGTTTGTGCCACCCACAGAAGCAGCTTGAAAAGTGTGTCTCAGACCTGCCACTGCAGTGTCTGCGTGCAGTCCAGAACTGCCATCTTGGCTGTGAAGTGCACCCACTTCCCAGCCCCTAAACCTTCCCTTGGCATCTTGTAAGCCCCCCTTATAATAGGGCGCATTGTATGTGTAAGGTAGGGCATGCCCTGATGTATGTAGCATGTCCTAGTAGTGAATTACACCCCATTTCGTTTTTCACTACTGTAAGGCTACCTGTTATCCATAGGCCAGAATGGGAGGTCTGGGCTATTACATTCTATAGTCCTAACTGACCCACAGAACATGGTAAAAAAACGAATCTAGTATGCCTGAGCTCAGAATATTAAAATACATCTTTTAGTGAAGGTTATTTTTATATTCTGTGTTTGAAACTACCACTTTTAGAGTATAGGTACTTTCTTGCCTAAGCCTTCCAGTTTGCTCTGCTATGATGTGTATTGGCTGTCTGGTTTTGGAGGGACAGGGCAGGCTGAGTCAGACCTGGGTTGAATAGAGTGACCTGCCTTGGTGTGAGGGGAGGGGTAGCTCCTGCACTTGAATAGGACTGTGCCTGGCAAGGTGAACGCTGGCTCCACCTCCCACTGTGCGTCTGAGGCAGACCCCCTCTTTCTGAAAGGAAGGATGCAGCCTGATCAACAAAGTGCTCCAGCGCTGGGCAGAACTGGTTCTGGCTGGGTTCAGAGACTTGGGACCCCTAAGAACAAAGACTTTGGGGGTATAAATATTTGTGCACAAACCCCTACAATTCGTATTGCTCCTGGATAACAAGAAGAACCTCTGTCCGTGTGGCTACAGGAATCTGCAAGAGAAGGACTGTCCTTGTGCCTTGTGTGCTGTTTCTGGGACTGGCCTGCAGCTGTTACTACTGGACTTCAAGGAGAGGAAAGGAAATGTGATTGGACTTTTATTTCTTTTGCTACAGCAACTACCCAAGGGCTAGGAGAGAGCTAGCCTCCTGCTGGAGTCTCAGGCACATCAGACTCCACCATCAGCCTCCTGTTTCCTCCCAGCGAGGATTACTATCTGCAGGTGAGGCTCCTGTGTGTTCCAGGACCTCTATTTCTACGGCTGAGAAGAGAGCGCTGAAAATCGTCGCTAACCTCTGTTAGCGAGCCGCTGCAGCTGGCGAGCGTGAGAACAATCGCCGCTCCGCTGTCGCCGAGTGCTCGCTAACCCCGAAGATCGTCGCAGCACCTGTCTGCGGGCCTGAAAACGCCCGCTATCTGGAAATCATCGCAACAGGATCATCGCAGCGCGGACGCTGAGCGTTCGCCATTTTTCCCCGCATCGAATCCGGATCGTCGCTCCCTCGCGGAGCGCCATCTTTTGTCAACGCAGCAAGATCGCACACGCAACAGGCTCGGTGCATCATCCTCCCTTCGCGGCAAGGATTTCATCGCATCACCGGCTTAGCATGAGGAAGTTTGTAGCTTTGTCCTGCCCGCAACCCAGCGCATCATCCTCCCTTGCGGTAAGGATTCAACGCATCGCTGGTTAGCGTGAGGAAATTTATCGCTACAACGCCTTAGCGACATTTTTGTTGCTTTGCTCCAGGAACCAGATACTTTGTGAGTAAAAGGGTCGCAGAGACCCCTGCCTTGAACTAGACATCATTTTGTGCATCCTGAACTATTTTTCCTTGCAGCATTTCCAAAGTAATTATATTTTTATAGTATTGTGGATTTTTACCGTTATTGGTCTTGTGATTAAGTCTACATAAAAATACCTATTTTTCATAACTACTTGAGTGGTGTCCATTTGTAGTGTTCCTCATTATATTACTGTGTATGGTCATAAATGCTTCACACACTGCCTCTGAGATAAGCCTAGCTGCTCGTGCTACGTTACCACAGGGTTGAGCCGGGGTTGTCAAAGGGTGTAGGCTGCTTACTCTGACTTAGGAAGAAGGGTCCCTACTTGGACAGTGGCCAGCCATTGCCAACTAGAGACCCCCATTTCTAACATTGGTGGTCAGCGGTGAGGATCTGGACTTGCATTTATGATTGCATACAGTAATTATAGTGTACACTACTAGTGAGTGCAGACCATAACATAACCACGTACGTTGTTGAGATTTTTTTGATTCTATTTTTGATCGTTATTGCCAGTTATTGCCACAATGGGCAAGCCCAGATCCAATGCCTCTGAGGATCTCTCCTGGGAAGAAGAGAAATTAGACACCTACAATGCCAAGCAGCTCAAATATTTTTGCAAACGCTTCACAGTCCCTATCACAGGTCTCACTAGAAGGGAAGAGTATTACAAGGCGCTGAAGGCCTGGTTAGAAGCCAGGGATGCCCCTAGGAATGTGGATGAGCCTGTGGAGGGGGGAGAGAATGCAGGAGAGCAGCAGGACGAAATTGTAGATTTGGTAGTGGATAAAGCAGTTTCCAGCCCGGGCACTAGTGTGTCCTCAAGGGGCCTGACTCCAGAAGAGATGGAGGACAGGGAGAGAGATAGGCGGCATAATATGGAGATGGCCAAGCTTAAATTGGATGGTCAGAAGGACCTAGAGAATAAGAAGTTTGAAGTTGAGATAATGAAGATGAAATTTGAACATGAGAGAATTTTGAGGGAATTTGGGATTAAGGCCAAGAGTATTGAGATCTCCCCCTCTGGTGGCAGCATACCAGTAGTGCATACTGAGAGTAGAGTATATATCCCTAAAGATGTTATTAAGGATTTTCATAAAAGTGAGGATATTGGGCAATGGTTTGCCGCTTATGAATTAGCTATGGTGTCCCACCGGGTCCCGGAGAAGGATTGGGGAGCGGGGCTGTGGGGACGCTTTGTGAGTGAGGGGAGGGATACCTTGTTGGACCAGAAAGTAGGATGATTTATGCCCACATAAAGGAAGCTTTGATTACTCGCTATGGTTTGACCCCTGAAATGTACAGGCAGAGATTTAGAACCTGCAAGAAGATAGAGGGTACCACGTGGGTAGAATATGTGTCTTTTTTTGGCAGAGCAATGGAGCGCTGGGTAAAAGGCAGCAAAGTAGAAACTTTTGAGCAACTGTATGACTTGATTGCATGGGAGCATTTTTCTAGTAACTGTTTTCCTGAGCTACGCCAGCATCTGATAGATTGCAAGCTGACTAACCCTAGGAAGCTTGCTGAGGAGGCGGACCGCTGGGTGAGCACCCGGGTTCGCAAGGGTCCAGTGGGAGACTTCGCCAAAGGTGAGAAGGGTCCCCAGCAGAGAGGTGGGGGGGACAGGGGTAAACCAAGGGAGTTCCACCGAGGGCCCCAAGATAATTCCCAAGGGAACCAAGCAGTGGTATCCCAGCCTCCCCCAGATAAGAAGCCAGTGCCTCCAACAGGTAATCCTGTTCCAAGGAGGCCCCCTACTTGTTTTAAGTGTGGCCAGGTGGGCCACAGATACTTTGACCCCCAGTGTCCCCAAAAGGATACTCCTGCACCACCCCGTGCACCGCCCCGCCAGCTTGCTAGTGTAGCCCTGGGGGAGGAGGAGATGGGTGCCCCCGGTGGGTGGGACCCCGTAGAGTTGACCCTTGTCTCACTAGGAGACTTTGAAATGGTTCCTAAGCCTGCACTGCCTGATAACACTAAAAAATACAGGCAGTGGGTAACCATCAATGGCCATAGAGTGGAGGCTCTGAGGGACACAGGAGCCAGTGTAACTGCTGTCAGCTCCCGGTTGGTGTCCAAAGAGCAGGTTGTGCCCCACGCATTCTACCCAGTAGTGTCTGCAGACAACACAGAGAGCCAATGTGAGAGGGCTCAGGTTCCCTTTGAGTGGGGGGGGGTCTCAGGAACTCTTCAGGTGGCTGTGAGGCCCGCCATGCCTGTGGACTGTCTGTTGGGCAATGATTTAGAGAACTCACCGTGGGCTACAGTGGAGAGGAGAGCTCACTTGCAAATGTTGGGACTGCCTGAGTGGGCATGCGCTACCACTCGGTCCATGGCAGCCAAAGGGAGTGTTGAGAAAGACCTGGAGCCTGAGAATATGGCCCAGGTCCCTGCCTTAGAGGGAGAGGGCAGGGGGCACGGGAAACCGGCCCCCTTGGTTCCCACGGTCCAGGAGGGAGCAGACCCTGAGGGGGATGCCCTGGAGCCTACCGGGGAGCAGAGTACCGACCTGGGGGACCTGCCTGAGCTGACCCAGTGGCAGCAGGAAGGGGGGCCTACCAGGGAGGAGTTTTGTGAACAGCAAAGAACTTGCCCCTCTCTTGAGGATATGCGGCAACAGGCTGCCGCCCAGGCAGCAGGTGATATGTCCGGTTCACATCTGATTTATTGGGAGAACAGTCTCCTGTATAGCGAGCCTAAGGTTGCTGAGCCGGGGTCAGCCCGTGTGCTGGTGGTACCCGAGTGCTTCAGAACCTTCCTACTGGGGTTGGCTCATGACATTCCATTGGCAGGACATCTGGGGCAGACCAAGACCTTTGAAAGGCTGGTCACCCACTTTTATTGGCCCCAGATGCGCAAGAGTTCAGATACGTATTGTAGGACCTGTGAGACTTGCCAGGCAAGTGGGAAGAGTGGGGGGAAGATCAAAGCCCCACTCCAACCCTTCCCAGTTGTTAGCACCCCATTCGAGCGAGTGGGCATTGACATTGTGGGGCCTCTGGACCCCAAGACAGCCATGGGCAACAGGTACATCCTGGTCTTGGTGGACCATGCCACCCGGTACCCTGAAGCCATCCCGCTCAGAACAGTGACGGCCCCCGTGGTGGGACGTGCACTGATGGGGATCTTCTCCCGTGTGGGGTTCCCCAGAGAGGTGGTGAGCGACAGGGGGACCAACTTCATCTCCCAGTATATGAAGTCTCTGTGGAAGGAGTGTGGGGTGACTTACAAGTTCACCACTCCTTACCACCCCCAGGGTAACGGTCTGGTTGAGAGATTCAACCGGACCTTGAAGGGCATGATCATGGGCCTAGAGGAGCCCCTGAGGCGTAAGTGGGACATCCTCTTGCCATGCCTGTTGTTTGCATACCGTGAAGTGCCACAGAAGTCCTTAGGGTTCAGCCCCTTTGAACTGCTCTATGGCCATCCGGTAAGAGGGCCTCTGAGTTTGGTCAAGGAAGGCTGGGAGCAATCTCCCAGGAAACCTCCCCAGGATGTGTTTAGCTACATCCTGGCCTTCAGGAACCAAACTTGGCGTTTCAGAAACATTGCTGAGGCAAATCTGGAAGCCAGCCAGGAGGAGATGAAACGTTGGCACGACCAGAATGCCACTCTGGTCGAGTTTCAACCTGGTCAAAAGGTTTGGGTACTGGCCCCAATGGAGCCCTGTGCGCTCCAAGATAAGTGGACCGGTCCATTCGAGGTGGTGGAGCGAAAAAGTCAAGTTACCTATTTGGTGGACTTTAAATCTCCCAGGAACCCCCTGCGGGTCCTGCATGTGAATCGCCTAAAGCCCCACTTTGCGAGGTCTGAAGTGGGCATGCTTCTTGCCACAGATGCAGGGATGGAGGAGGAGAGTGAGCCTCTTCCTGACCTTCTGTGTGCGGGAGAGAAGGATGGGTCAGTGGAGGGTGTGGTCCTCTCCACCACACTGACCCCAGAACAGCAGAGAGATTGCCACCAGCTGTTGGGGCAATTCCCAGATTTATTTTCCCTGGTACCTGGTGTCACTGACTGGTGCGTCCATGAGGTAGACACCGGGGACAGTCCTCCTGTCAAGCACAAGGCTTACAGGGTGACCGACAGGGTAAGGGCCTGCATTAAGGAGGAGGTCTCCAAAATGTTTGCCCTGGGGGTGATTGAGTCCTCTAGCAGCCCTTGGACCAGCCCCGTGGTCTTGGTGCCAAAGGCTGCAGCGCCTGGTGACACGCCAGAACTTAGGTTCTGTGTGGACTACCGAGGTCTCAATTCGGTCACGAGGACCGACGCACACCCCGTCCCCAGAGCTGATGAGCTCATAGATCGGTTGGGGGCTACCCGGTACCTCAGCACGTTTGATCTAACGTCTGGGTACTGGCAGATCGCCTTAACTGATGGGGCAAAGGAGAGGTCCGCATTCTCCACCCCAGATGGGCACTACCAGTTCCGTGTGATGCCCTTTGGGATGAAGAATGCCCCTGCCACCTTTCAGAGGTTGGTCAACCAGGTGATGGCTGGGCTGGAGGATTTCAGTGCCGCCTACCTGGACGACATTGCCGTATTTAGTTCCTCATGGGAGGACCACTTACGCCACCTCTGGGAAGTGTTGATGGCGCTGCGCAGAGCAGGCCTCACAATCAAGGCCAGTAAGTGCCAGATTGGGCAGGGTTCGGTGGTGTACTTAGGACACCAGGTAGGGAGTCGCCAGGTGGCCCCTCTACAGCCCAAGATTGAGACCATCCTGGCTTGGGAGCCCCCCAGGACCCAGACCCAGGTGAGGGCCTTCTTAGGACTCACGGGTTATTACAGGAGGTTTGTCAAGGGGTATGGCAGCATTGTTGCCCCCTTGACTGAGCTGACTTCCAAGAAGCAGCCCAAGATTGTGAACTGGACTGACACCTGTCAGAAAGCTTTTGATGCTCTCAAGACTGCCATGTGTACAGCACCCGTACTCCAGGCGCCCAACTTTGCTAAGGAATTTATTGTCCAGACAGACGCTTCAGAGCATGGGGTGGGGGCTGTTCTGTCACAGATGAATGAGGAGGGACTAGACCAACCTGTAGCCTTCATCAGTAGGAGGTTACTTCCACGGGAACAGAGGTGGAGTGCGATCGAGTGAGAGGCATTTGCTGTGGTCTGGGCGCTGAAGAAGCTGAGACCATACCTGTTTGGGACTCACTTCCGCGTTCAGACCGACCACAGGCCCCTCAGGTGGTTAATGCAGATGAGGGGTGAGAATCCCAAGTTGTTAAGGTGGTCCATTTCCCTACAGGGTATGGACTTTACGGTGGAACATCGCCCTGGTAGAGAACACGCCAATGCTGATGGTCTGTCCAGATTTTTCCGCCTTAGTGATGAGAACCTCTCAGGGGATGGGTAGTTCTCCCCACATTTCAGCTGGAGGGGACGTGTGTTAGACCTGGCACCATTGGCGTGAGTCTCCCTTCCATTTTTTCGCTGTGTCTCCTCTGTGTTTGCTGGTTATAGATGCTCTGGGCGCTGTGCCACTGCCATTCAGTGCCACAGCGCGAATGCTCCCTTTGTAAAGATGACATATGAATTGGTACATCCATGATTGGCTTATTTGGTTTACCCGTTAGTCCCTAGTAGCGTGGCCTGTGTGTGCCCAGGGCTGGTAAACCGAATGCTCTGGTGGGCCTGCAGCACTGGTTTGTGCCACCCACAGAAGCTGCTTGAAAAGTGTGTCTCAGACCTGCCACTGCAGTGTCTGCGTGCAGTCCAGAACTGCCATCTTGGCTGTGAAGTGCACCCACTTCCCAGCCCCTAAACCTTCCCTTGGCATCTTGTAAGCCCCCCTTATAATAGGGCGCATTGTATGTGTAAGGTAGGGCATGCCCTGATGTATGTAGCATGTCCTAGTAGTGAATTACACCCCATTTCGTTTTTCACTACTGTAAGGCTACCTGTTCTCCATAGGCCAGAATGGGAGGTCTGGGCTATTACATTCTATAGTCCTAACTGACCCACAGAACATGGTAGAAAAACGAATCTAGTATGCCTGAGCTCAGAATATTAAAATACATCTTTTAGTGAAGGTTATTTTTATATTCTGTGTTTGAAACTACCACTTTTAGAGTATAGGTACTTTCTTGCCTAAGCCTTCCAGTTTGCTCTGCTATGATGTGTATTGGCTGTCTGGTTTTGGAGGGACAGGGCAGGCTGAGTCAGACCTGGGTTGAATAGAGCGACCTGCCTTGGTGTGAGGGGAGGGGTAGCTCCTGCACTTGAATAGGACTGTGCCTGGCAAGGTGAACGCTGGCTCCACCTCCCACTGTACGTCTGAGGCAGACCCCCTCTTTCTGAAAGGAAGGATACAGCCTGATTAACAAAGTGCTCCAGGGCTGGGCAGAACTGGTTCTGGCTGGGTTCAGAGATATGGGACCCCTAAGAACAAAGACTTTGGGGGTATAAATATTTGTGCACAAACCCCTACAATTCGTATTGCTCCTGGATAACAAGAAGAACCTCTGTCCGTGTGGCTACAGGAATCTGCAAGAGAAGGACTGTCCTTGTGCCTTGTGTGCTGTTTCTGGGACTGGCCTGCAGCTGTTACTACTGGACTTCAAGGAGAGGAAAGGAACTGTGATTGGACTTTTATTTCTTTTGCTACAGCAACTACCCAAGGGCTAGGAGAGAGCTAGCCTCCTGCTGGAGTCTCAGGCACATCAGACTCCACCATCAGCCTCCTGTTTCCTCCCAGCGAGGATTACTATCTGCAGGTGAGGCTCCTGTGTGTTCCAGGACCTCTATTTCTGCGGCTGAGAAGAGAGCGCTGAAAATCATCGCTAACCTCCGTTAGCGAGCCGCTGCAGCTGGCGAGCGTGAGAACAATCGCCGCTCCGCTGTCGCCGAGTGCTCGCTAACCCCGAAGATCGTCGCAGCACCTGTCTGCGGGCCTGAAAACGCCCGCTATCTGGAAATCATCGCAACAGGATCATCGCAGCGCGGACGCCGAGCGTTCGCCATTTTTCCCCGCATCGAATCCGGATCGTCGCTCCCTCGCGGAGCGCCATCTTTTGTCAACGCAGCAAGATCGCACACGCAACAGGCTCGGTGCATCATCCTCCCTTCGCGGCAAGGATTTCATCGCATCACCGGCGTAGCGTGAGGAAGTTTGTAGCTTTGTCCTGCCCGCAACCCAGCGCATCATCCTCCCTTGCGGTAAGGATTCAACGCATCGCTGGTTAGCGTGAGGAAATTTATCGCTACAACGCCTTAGCGACATTTTTGTTGCTTTGCTCCAGGAACCAGATACTTTGTGAGTAAAAGGGTCGCAGAGACCCCTGCCTTGAACTAGACATCATTTTGTGCATCCTGAACTATTTTTCCTTGCAGCATTTCCAAAGTAATTATATTTTTATAGTATTGTGGATTTTTACTGTTATTGGTCTTGTGATTAAGTCTACATAAAAATACCTATTTTTCATAACTACTTGAGTGGTGTCCATTTGTAGTGTTCCTCATTATATTACTGTGTATGGTCATAAATGCTTCACACACTGCCTCTGAGATAAGCCTAGCTGCTCGTGCTACGTTACCACAGGGTTGAGCAGGGGTTGTCAAAGGGTGTAGGCTGCTTACTCTGACTTAGGAAGAAGGGTCCCTACTTGGACAGTGGCCAGCCATTGCCAACTAGAGACCCCCATTTCTAACAGTTAGGATATACCTCCAATGTCATATCTGCAAGCTTCCTACTACTAGCCCCGAGATCTTAGGAGTCCGACTCAAAGGTAAGACAGGCTCAACCCTTGACATCTATAAAGTCTACGCTAGGGGAACCGGGGGCGGGAAATGCCCTACCCTACAGGAACTTGAAGGGCTCTTGAAGGGAACGGTCTCCCCGCACCTCTTGATCCTATCAGGTGACTTCAATGTGACGTTTGAACCCTTGGTGAGGGAGGACGTCTGTGAGGCAAGAGAGGAAGACGAACTGTGTCTCGTCCCCCAACTTGACCTACTCCCTATCAAAAAATGGTCACAAGTGGCACTCCAATTAAACGATTTAGCTCTGGGGTATGGGCTGAGGGCCACAAATGGGTGTACCAAATCAGATAAACTAGGAGCAAATGCCTACAATAGAACCAACTGCACAAGCTATATTGGTTTCTTTCTGGTAAGGCCCCTGCTAATAGACATGAATGTGGGCACGACTGTTGACAGCGACCACAATCCGCTAAGCCTGAGTTTGGTGTCTCCTTAGGGCAAGCACCCTCAGAGATCTAGAGAACATTTAATTACAAGAGAGCTACACCCAGCTAACAATAGCCGCCAACTCAAGTGGCGAAAGGTTATCCAGGACGAGGGAAAGCTCCACTTGATCAAACAAGAACTGTTAGGGTGCACAACAGCGATGACAGCCCTGCTCGAGCAACCGGGAGGTCAAGATGCAATATCGTATGGACACTCCCGTTTCTTCAAACAGTTGGCTGCGCATTTTGTTGAGCCCTTGTCTTTTGAAGAATCCAGACCTAGCGCAAGATCGCAGCATGCATGGTTCAACCGTGAGTGCAGACAGCTAAAACGTCAACTGTTGATTGCACTTAGATCTAAGAACACTGGCCTAATGAGAGACTTGAGAAGGTCTTATAAAAAGCCCAAGAAAGAGCAAAAAGGGAGTGGGATGAGAAAAGGTAGGGGCTCATCAGGGAGGCATGTGTCAGTAAAGATTCGAAAAAATTTTGGCATGTAGTTACAAGGGGGACTCTTTTTGATGATCAATCCCCACAATCATATAGAGGAAGACCAACTCTGGGGGGCCTCCCTCTTGAGAGAGTAAATACCTTTGACTATTTGGGCATAACTCTATCGGAAGATATGACCTGGAAGCCCATGTGGCTAAGTTGACTCTGAGGCACATGCAAATATCTTTTAGCCTTGAATAAAGAACACAGCACTTCCTTTAGTAAACCAGTGGCAGCAGCACTGCAGATCTATGAGTTTATAGCAGTAAGTTCAGCCGTATATGGGGCAAAATTGTGGGGCTTTGATAAGATATACGACCTCTCTAGATCTGAGAGTAAGTTCCAGAGGAGCATAGTACTGTTACCCCAGAGTACACTCCTTCTCCCCCTAAGGGTAGATGTGGGCAGGAAATCCATTGCAGAAAAGGCTAAACTACGACCGTTGCTGTTTTGGTGGAGAATAAGGGCCACTCCCGAACTGTGCTCTTATGCTTCTGCTCTTGAGGAAGTCAGCTCTTTAGATAAGTTTCATAAAATAATCTCGCTAAGAAATGTGAAACGTTTATTGGCAGGCATAGGGCTAGAGGGCTATTGGGAAACCAACAATTCGACTTTGCTTCCTACCAAAGATCTGATCAAAGTGCAATATTGGGATTGGGTAGCCAAGTCGGAAATTACCAATCCATCATGGGGTCGGCTAACCCTGGAGTTTATGGCATCCAAGTCAGTCAGCTCTTTGGAAAGCTACCTAGATATCATCTAGGTTCCCACCAACAGGAAACTATATATGCACTTCAGGATTTGACATGCTCCCCCTGAACTCACTCATAAGCGCTTGGTACAGCACACCGGTGTTACCGCAGTTTTGCTCTATTTGTCCTACTGGAATTGAATCACCTGCCCATGTATTATTTGTTTGCCCAGCTTCCACACACCCAAGAGCTAAGTGGCTTACACCAGTATGCAAGGTGCTAGGGACACGTAACTATGGTGAAGCTCTCTGAAACCTTACATCTGACCCAAGTCCCTTGTTTGCTTGTTCTGTTGTCAAGTTTTTGGGTCACATGTGGAGTATCAGAAGGAAGCTGATGAAGCTGTGATAATGATGAACGTAACTGTTTTTATTTGTTTAACTTATATGATTCTAAGATTTTAATTGTGGATAAATCCAACTTCCTGCAGCAACTGTACAATAGGAGAACATTGCAGACCCTGTTAGTATTTATAGCTTTCTGAGGTTTTTTTGCCACTGTCCTATTTGACCATCAGCGAGGTCTGTTCACTGCGTAAATTGTAAACTTGTCGCACTTCATCCTGGATTAGTTTTACCATGTATTTTATCTTTTATTACATTTGATGTGTCTATATTTGAGCTGTACCACACTCTGGACGTTTATGGTCGTACGACCGAAATAAAGTTTTCTGATAGAAGCCCGCTGCTTCTCAGCCTGTTGTGGTATGGGGCCCCAGTGCCCCATATGGCTGATCTAGCAATGCCCAAGGCTTGTGGATAATCTACAGGCATGCATCCCTTTAATGATCCAGCTAAATGGCTTATTTTGTAATTAAAGAAAGCAATGTTTTAAATCATGTCCAAAATATGAGGATGTGCTTCTTGAAACCAAGGTTAATTCAAGTTAAACAACTCAGCGTGCAGACACAGTACAGTCAAAGAGCCCTGTGGTGAGAAGTCTAGCTGTGGACATCGCCACAAGAAAGGAAGTGGGCGGATTTTCTGCAGGGATCATTTTCGGCCTGTAAAGCAAAGGTAACCGAGTATGTCTATCCTGCACAAGCAGTGCTGAAAATCCATGGCTTGCGACGGGAAGTGAACCCTGGAGGGCAGTGCTAGTATTGATACTGTCAGTGCAGGTGGTCTGCCCTACCTGAGACATGCAGCTATTCATAGCCCGGCGCCACTTGTCATACCTTGCTGATTAATTAAGACAATTTCAATCAATCACTCACACCCTTATGAGTTTTATCAGCATACATAATTTACCACGCCGTACTACCCATTTTCCACCTCAACTCCTTGGGTGCTGGTGGCTAGAGGTCGACTGAAGCAGAGGAAGGCATGGTTCCTTGTGCACCTGGCAGGGGCTGCTGGCAGCGAGGCAGGATGGGCCCAAGGCGGTGTATACTTTAAGTACTTTTGTTGCAAATGTGCCAGATTCCGAGGCGAAGTAAAATGATCATTCTGTAAGCAAGAGCAGCTCTTGTAAAATGCATTAATGACTTAGGCCTCAGAGCTTATATTCGCTGATCTGTTATGACAAAAACATCAGCTTGGGTCAACAAACCCAGCCTATGGTACGAAAACAAGTGCAGCCAGGGTGAACCAGCATAGCAGAAAGCTTGCAGCGAGGGGAATCCAGCCCACTCTGACACGCATCACGTCTGATGAACAATGAAGTAAAGTTGCATTTATGTAATTGCTTGTACTTAACAGGGTCGCTGCAAGCTTCAAAATGATATCATATAAAAAAATATGCCTGGAGCCGAGAGAAGACATGGGAAGAGCCGTCTGAGGGAAAACTGCATTAAAAACAGAGGGCCTGAACAAACAGGAAGTGCTGTGCAGCCAAGGTGCACATTGGAGAGCAATAACACTAGAACACCGATGTTTGTTGGCAGCAAGAGAGCAGCCTCACAAAGAAGTATGGCGGATGAAAAGGAGTACTTGGGCCTTGGGACACTGATAAGAGCAAAGACACATTGAACAACTGGAAACAGAGTGAGACAGCTAATAGAAACGGAGGAAAGCACACAAACCAATAAAAAGGAAGGGCGGGTGTCATGGGGCAGGGTTGTCAGGTGAGTGTAGAAGGCACTCGAAGCAGCGGTACGATGCCCCAACAACAGAGAAGCTTCTTGTTTTCCAGCAGCAGAAGGACTGGATGTATCACTCTTCCCCATAATCTGGAAGTCCAGCAGAAAAAGGGTTTTGCTCCTTTAACTCGAACGCTGAACCTGATGACTCCGCCCCCAATGCTGACGCGGCATGGAGCAGACCAACAAGAGTGGACGAGACCCAGAAGGAGGTGTGTTGCAACACCGGAGGACGTGAGGCGAAGGAGAAGCGAGGAGAGCGTGGAGGATTGGAGAACGCGGAACGAGTAGACGACTGGAGAGTAGCAGGAGTAACATCGGGCGACGGAGGGATCGTGAGAAGTGTGGAGACGCCAGGAGAGCCAGGAGGCCACCGGGACCACGTTACACCCAGCCACGCTCCAGGAGGAGCGTGGCTTTCACAGGTACGAGGGCGGTTTGTGGGCTGGGTAGGGAGGTGGGAGAAATCCGACGGCTAAGGGTACCAGCCCCTACCAGTCCTCTCCGAAGGTGTGTTCCCCTCCCTGCACTGTCACTCCTCTTCTTAGAAGTGCGGCACTCGTTTGGCGTGTATTCCTTCACTCCCCCTTCCCTCAAACGCACATAAACACACTAAACACACGCACTGTCACCATTTCCTTTATTCCCTCGAGCGCATCCCCCAAGACGTGGAGAAGCCGGAATCCCTAAAGACCTGGTTGAGGATCTGAGCAGAACTGGCAGGCCGGGGCTCTCTTCTGAAGTATGTTTGATGGAGCTCATCCAGCAGAGTCTCCAGCACGTCATGCGTTTACTCTGATGCTAAGAGATAGGACACCAGCACCTCAAGCTGTCCGACATGACACCACACCAGATGCCTGACATTAAAATGGCCCCCACAGCCTGATCCACACCACAGGCCAGAAGAGTCTTCAACATGTCAGCCAAATGTAACATCAAGGTCAGAACCCCTGACTTGCCTGACTTTAAGATGGCAGTCAAGCTCCATAGCCTATCCTACCATCCTTGTCATATCCATTGTCCCGTTTCCAGACAAGAGACCTTTGGACACTTCATGATCCTCATTTTATCACAGCGGAGCCCGACCAACATGGCCGATTCACGGTGGAGCTGCATCGACAGCTATAGGGGAGATTGGCTCTGGCTCACCGCTGAGCCGTCACCTACCCAGCCAGACTTCGGACATAGGTCTCATCATTTTCTCCGCTGCTGTCTCCTCCCTATGCACTTCCAGCTCTCTCCGACACTACTGTCAATGGAACTATGATGTTGCCGGATAGGCTGAATCTTCAGTTGTTTGGACTTACCACGGAGCCTGTATAACCTTTGGCTGATACCTGGTGGAGCCATCATACGTAGCTACAGAGGAGTTGGGCCCTGGGATTCACCCCCTTGGCCGGCACCTACCTAGCCGGACATCTGACATTGTTTTTCCTCGTCTCCCCATTATGTTCCTTTCCCTCCCCTGCATCAAGGGGCATGATCACCATGAGGGTCCTTTTTCCCCCCTCTGCCTCTACTGTACCCTACTGTTCTTCACCCCACGCCCTTTCTTCTGTCTCCTGATATTCTCCCAATCCCCTCTATTATTCCCCCTGTTTTCCTCCTTTCTCCATCAGTTTTAATTTTTCTATGTCATGAATGTACTAGCAACAAATTGAACTGTAACTGATTTAATGCTGTAACATTGTTTAATCCTCATGTAAAGTGCTCTGATGGCGGGGGCGTGGCTAGCTGCCTAAGATGGGGGACGTGTCCTGGTAGAGCTCCGTACCCTCGGGGGGATTCGATTCTCCTTCACTGCCATTCATGACTTGGGACCAGCTGAGGGTACAGATATATTTTAGTTGGAGTCTCCTGAGCAGTCAGCAGTCTTACCTGGCCTCCGGGGACGTGGTCTCATGAAGTGCGGAGGACGGGCCTGGTCATTGCTGTGACCGGGCGGGGACCGGGAGCTCCGGTGCGGCGTCGGGGGCCCAGCTTGCTACGGGGCTACTTCCACTGCGTGCTCTGGGGCCCTGGAGTGGAGTGGTGCTGAGCCTGACCCCTGTGCAGTCCTGGGGTACGTGACACGGATCTGCCCACCGAGGTGAGCGGCATAGTCTCGGGGACTCCGGCGCAGCACAAGCGGCCCGGTGCGCTATGGGACGGTGCCCGCAAGGTGCCCGGAAGCTGTCACGCGGTGCTGGATGGACGCCGCCCTGGGGGGTGTGATACCGGCGGAGGCTGCTTGCGGAGTGCCGGAAGGATCCTGACGAGGAGAGAGAGGGTGCGTACTGCGGATGTGCAGTGAATTGGTGAGCCCGCACGTTGACTCTGAACCTTGCCCTCCCCCTGACTTCAGGTCCCCGGGAGTGATTTGAACCCCCTCTGCCCTGGGATTTTGTGCTGCTCGTACGCTGTGATCATAGCGCCACCGGCGAGGAGGCGAGGCTGGGACTTTCTGTCACCATCGTCCACCTGCTGCTGAGGGCCTCCCCCCACCCTCCGGGGCTCCACTGTGGTGCCAGACCTCAACCGGGCACTACTGCCACCAGACTGGATCGCATTGGCCTACATACGTGCACCACAGCAGCCCAAGCTCCATAATAGCGGTGCTGCGCCTCAGCGCCAGCTGGAGCAGCCCGGGTGGACTACAACACACTTTAGGCATCGTTATTTGTTCTATGAAGTTGTTGGGCCCAGCGTAGTTCAGGCGCTGAGCCATGTTTTGTTAGAGTTAGAGGGAAAGGGAACTCCTGGTCGATGTCAGGTTATTGGCTCTATCAAAAGTGGAGCGCTGTACAGTTTAATACCTCATGCCTAGAAATGTTGCCACATAAGGGTCCTACAACCTACTCACATGGAATGTCCAGGGTATGGGGGCGATACAGAAGAGACATCGTATCCACGCCTATCTCCTTAGGCGCAAATCCCATATTGTTTTCCTGCAAGAGTCCCACTTAACTGAGTCGGAGGCGCAAAAAACACACAAGAAGTGGCAGGGACAGATCTATTCTACTAACTACTCCACTTTTGCTAGAGGGGCAACCATATGGTTACGCCACGGGGTTCCATTTATTGAACTGGAGCGCCCCGTAGATGATCAAGGGAGGTACATCCTATTGAAGGGCATGTTAGATGGCTCACTGGTGATCCTGGGCAGTATTTACACCCCTAACTTTGATCAGGGTCAATTCCTTCATCGATTGGGTACAGTGCTAGCTGAGGGGGATGGTATCCCCTGGGTATTGGGCGGTGATTGGAATGCAGTCTTGGACACTGACATGGATAGGTCCCATCTCCCACTGCATGGTACAAATGCCCGTAAGCTGGCCGAAATGTTTAATCACAGGTCAACAGGATGGGCGCTTTCAGATGCGTGGAGATGTCTGCATCCTACTCATAAGGAATATTCAGTCTACTCCCCCGTACATGGCCTCCATACCAAGATTGATAGATTCCTTTGCTCCAACTCTATGGTCACTCAGGTTTGCCATTCCACATATCTGGCAAAAACCCTCTCCGACCACAACCCCCTTTGAGCTCACACTCACCTGGGGTAATGTGCCGACCCCAGTACCCACCGGGAAATTACACCTACAATTACTAGAGGATGCTCCGTTCTGAGTAGGACTCTCTACCACTATTACTAATTATTTAGCTGAAAACTGGGACATAGCCTCATCTAACCTCATAGAGTGGGACGCGCTGAAGGTAGTGTTGAGGGGGGCGTCAATAGGACAAATAGTGGGTGCCCGACAGGAGACACATCAAAGCTTACTCAGATTTGAACAGCAAATGACAACACTAGAACAGGAGGCAGTGACAGACCCAGATCAAAGGGAGGCACTGCAAAATGCCCGTATTAGCCATGCTGAAACACTCGAAATGCTACAGACGATAGATCATAGGGCGCACATGCAGCGAAAACACTCGGAGGCTGATAGAACTAGGACACTACTAGTCCGCCTAGTGCGAGACCGGCCAGATCCACCGATCATAACCCAAATCCGCACACCGGATGGGAGTATGACACATACCCAACGAGAGATAAATGAAGCCTTTTACACATATCTTAGTACTCTCTATGCTGCACCCACACTAAATATGAGGACTTCTTATAGGATCTTACAATTCCTGTGCTCTCCGACGCTGCACAAAAAGAAATAGATGGCCCCATTACCCAACAGGAAATTTGAGCCGCAATTAAAGGTCTGAATCATAATAAAGCGCCTGGACTCGACGGGCTGCCTATCGAATTCTACCATACTTATTCGGAGGCTTTGGTCCCTACTCTGGAGGCGGTTTATAGGGTTGCCTTGGAAGTCGGCAGTCTACCACAATCCACCATGCAAGCGTTGGTCACATTACTGCCTAAACCAGGACGAGATAGCCTTGACCTGTCCAATTATAGGCCCCTCATACTGTTGGCGACAGAATATAAAATTCTGAGCAAGGCCCTGGCAAACCGCATACAACCCTACCTTACTACTCTTATACATGGCGACCAACGCGGGTTCCTGCCAAATCATGGTACGTCCCTTAACACGAGATGACTACATTATGTTATGAGGGCCGCCCCATGCGCTTTCCGGACCGCGGGTTGCTTGGCATTAGACCCCCGCAGGCCTTTGACTCCCTATCCTGGGATTACATGTTTGCGGTACTCCAACGATTCGGGCTCCCGGACACATACCTTAAATGCGTACGCCTACTGTATACTTCCCCCACTGCCCGAGCCCGTAAGGGACGATATATTTCAAGCCAGTATACTGTTCATAGAGGTACACGGCAGAGATGTCCGCTATCTCCCCTATTGTTCATTCTCGCGCTAGAGCCTCTGGTGGTGGCACTCAGGCGATCGGTGGACCGCCTGGGAATACCCATAGATGGCACGACCCACCTTATTTCAATTTATGCGGATGACATCCTATTGTATCTACGGGACCTAACTGCCGACATTGCGCCCTTCCCCGCTATTTTTGCCACGTTTGAGCAGATCTCTGGCCTTGCTATAAATCCGAGGAAATCGTTGGCCTATTTTTTCCAGGACATACCGTACCTGGATGACCTACGATTTGGCACGTACACGTTGCCAGTGGCCCCCACCACCTTCAAATACTTAGGCATCCAGGTATACAGGACACAGACAGACCAACTTGACGGCAACCTAGTGAAGGCCATAACGGCCCTCAGGGCTAGTGTGGCTTTCTGGATTTCACTGCCCCTGTCGGTGATGGGGCGTATTGCCATCTCGAAGATGGTGATGCTCCCTCGTTTGTTGTATTATTTTGTGATCGTACCTCTCGTAGTCCCACAGTCTATTTTTAACACTCTGAATACTATATTAGTGAAACTCATTTGGGGGACAGGCCGTAGAAGAGTAAGCTTATAGAAACTCCAATTAGCGCCCCGTAGCAGAGGCCTGGGAGTACCTGACTTCAGAGCTTATTACTACGCCAGTCAGCTCCAATGGCTGTCTTATTGGACGGCAGGGAAAACTCTGCAAGAGATCGGATACACACCTAGAGACCTTGACCGGGGCACACTACACTCCCTGCTTCTGCCTAACGCCAAAATCCCTGTAGGAGGCCCTCCCCTACTACGCACTGCACTACAGTGCTGGAAGAAGGCATTATTATATACTTCTCCAGTGACCCCATATTCGACGAACATCCCATTATTGGGTATCCCCACACCACAGGGAAGGCTTACAAGGGCCAGGACCCGCGCATGGGCAGAAACGGGAGTAGAAGATGTCGGGGCTTTCTTTGGAGGTGGCAATCTCCTTGATCATGAATGTTTTCTACAGGCTACAGGTGCACCAATGCATCTATATTTATTGCACGCTGCAGTTTCTCATTACATTAAGAACACGTGGGCCCCGCAGCGTAGAGCACCACCACAGCATGACTTGGTCCATCTCTTATATTATATGGGGAATGGGGGACATTGGTATACGGGCACACGCCACAGTCACACTTATATCCCTTAGGACAAAATGGTCAGAAGATATTGATACAGAAATCACGGACAAAGCCTGAAAGTGCATGCTTGAACATCCCAAAAGAGTATCCCGTAATGCCAAACTAAAATTCATACAGACAATGGTCCTTCACAGGTCATATCTCACCCCGCAGAGAATTCACCGTATGTTCCCTGAGGCACACCATTGCTGTTCCCGTTGTAAAGGGGACTATGCAGATTTCCTTCATATGCTATGGTCCTGCCCTTGCCTCCAGGACTACTGGAGGGGCGTTAGTCAGTCCCTAGGCGAGGTTACACGCATTTCTGTTTCAGAGGGCGCTGGATTGCCTCATGGGCCTACGTAGACATACGAGTGCACAGAAAGTGCAACTGAGATTCTTAGATCTGGCCCTCATACTAGCAATAAGAGCCCTTACCATGAGATGGAAATCCCCTAGGTGTCCGACGTTATATAGCTGGCAGGACAACATGGTCCAGTGGGGTAAGGCCGAGAGCGTGGCACTTCGCAGGCAGGAAGAGAAAGGATTACAAAAATGACCCATCTCTATGGACTGGGATATTATGGTACATGATTTTGAACAGCTTGATTTCATACCCCCACAATGTACCCCACCACTGTGAATATCAGTACGGCTTTGGGATCAAATGACTCGAACCTCCCGAAACCTGGGCCATTTCCTTTAATCTATGGGTAATGTAGGTCCCTCAGACGTACTTTCTTAATCCCCCTTATGCCACTATTGGAATTAGCATGGACAGACCAGGAGTACAGGGTGGGTGGGATGGGGAGGGATGGGACATATTTAGGTTTGTTTTTAGGTCCTTGAAAATATATATATGACTTATGTTATTGACATTTATGTGACACTATTTCACGATTAGCAGTACCCACAGCTATTATTCGGACATACATGTGGTCATTTCTATTGTGATATTCGTTCACTATATAGTGGATCCGTGCAATATTTCTGTAGAAACTGTATTAAGAACAAAAGACCTTCTGTGTTACGCTTTGTATTGGATGTGATATCAAGGTCCTCAATAAAGTCTGTTAGGAAAAAAATGTAAAGCGCTCTGATACCTCTGGGTCTAGCCAGCGCTATATAAAACTCAATAGATAGCAAAATAAAATAAGGATCCCTCGAAGACGTCTGCGACAAAAGGGACAGACGAGGAGGAGAGAGACCCCGTATAACATCCTGACTGTAATGCATAACTCTGGCTTCAAAGAGGAGAAGCTTTCTTCACACAATAAAACCTTGTCTACATCCTCTTGTTGTCCTGCCCCTTCATTCGAACCCGCTACAGCGGGATGTAAGCCCCTTTTAAGATTTATATTAAACACAATAGATTTCACGCTGTGCAGGTGAAACCTATAAATGAATGCGATCAAAGGGAGTAAGATGTTTCATTGTGACAGGCAACTTGACCCGAAGGGCCACTGATTTCCATGAAGAACTAATGTCCCATAATAGCTCTGATGTTGATGACACTTTCTCTTTGGTAACCTATAAAAGTATTTGTAAGGCATGGACACCTCTAGGATGCGCGTGCACGTGCGCGTGCACCATGCAAAGTGAATATGCCAGGACAGTTAAAGCAGCAAGTTGTAACATACCATACTGTGAAAGCAGTTATGATGTCAACTCCTTAAAGAAATGAATAGTTGTGGTGGGAGAACAAAGAAAGGACTCGAGGTCCAGCTAGGAGTGAACTATATCATGTCAAGTGGAGTGTGGTACTACAGTGGGGATTGTATTTCCCTGTCAAGTCAACCGAAACGTTCTTTGCAGAAAATAGACAGGGTCACCAGAAACCTAACCTAAGAATTCCTGAAAGAAAACAACTTGAATGCCTGCAATATCATTAAAGGAAAACATTGTGCATCAAGGTAACTAACTTCAACCCAACCTTTTCAGATTCTGAGTAGCCTTGTGTTGAGGTTCCTTAGTAAAACGTCTTAGTCCATTCCTGTTTCTTAATGGCCCTTTTTTGGAATTACTATAATTGTTACTTAATTTAAACATCCGTTCTCTTCACCTTTTATGCTATAGGTTAAGGAGCTCTTACCAGAAGGCTGTTTGAGGCTACTGACGGTTTTTGTTTGCATTTGACCCAATTGAAGGCAGGTGGATTACGGGTGGCTACTTCCCTATGGAACTATGGTCCTGATGAACAAAACCGTTTTACAGTCACAAATGCTGGATTGTGATAATCATAGGGTTTTTGACTAGTAAATGGTATTTGGTTAAGTATTAAACCCCTTTCGTGAAAAGCCTTTGCAATTTGAAAAAGAGGTTTTACAAATTATTCCAGTTAGTAAATAGGAAAGTGAGTCAAAGGTGCGTTCTCTCCTCATTGTTTTTCTTTTAATGGGCTGCATCAGTGCTTTGCAAATGCATTTGTCGTTCCTAACCATTAAAAAGTTACTGACACCCTAAGGGGTGTTGGAACACTTTCACAAAGGGGAAGCTGTCCTTGTTATGCTAGGTGTAGTTGATAGTGGTTGCTCCACTGTGAGTTTTTTGTCAAGTTGGTGTAATTGGTAAGATGAGTTCTCCAAGAGACGGACTGTGCTCTGTACACTGAGGTAACTGAGATCAAACTCTTTGAGGTCAATATTGTATCAAAGGGATGGCCAGTATAATGTGCTTACCCTGTGAAGAGGTGGTGGTGGTAGAAGCTCAGAGGTATGGTCGAGTTCAGATTTGCCAAACCAGGTGATGAGCAGTGGCAGTTGGCTAACTGAGGAGCTTTTACACACAAGCAGAGACTCACACATATGCATACTCACACACACACTCACACTCACCCCACAAGCCCACAAACACACACACACACTCATTTAAACCCATTAACATGCACATACATGGACACACATCCACCCGCCCACCCATTCACAAGCACATGCAAACATCTACAGTCACCTATTCTTAAGCACATGTGTGCCCATACACTCACATGAATTTGTATATTTGCACATGCACTAAATATTCAATTACCTACTTACTAGGTGGAGAACAGTTATGATGAGTCTCCACAGAGCAGGCAGTGGGTGGCAGCAAGTTGGAAGCAGGATGGCCTGGGAGAGAGCTGGCAGCTTCAGGTACTCCTATCAGAAACCCGAAAATCCTGTTACCTCGCCTCATTGGCTGATCTTGTCATGAATCAGCTATTGAAAAGGGAAACCTTTCCTAGCTGATCATAGAGTGGGTGCGTCAGTAAGACTTGCTGATCCCACCCAATTCTGTGACAAGTGGGAAGGGCTGGTGTGAGACTCCACTGATTGGCCGTCAGCCATGGGCTCATCAGGGTTTAAACATTAAGCACCCAGGGCTGAATTTACCACTGCCCCTCTTCATCAGGGGGCAGATCCTTCTAGGTCTTTGCCCTGCTGATTATGTCTCTGCCCTCAGGGCTGTAAGAACTTTAGTCCCACAAACCTTGACTAGATGGCGCCTGTGCATCAGTGCATGAAAAGCACCTAGCTGCCTCACCTTCACATGATTAACTGTCAGGCTAACCTTTGCTTAGTCTTACAGACACTCATCATGCACTGGAAAAATGGGGGAGCAGAGCCCAATGCTTACACTAATGAACCACAATTGGATACATAGATTAGGGTTGTGTATTATGATATATGTCCTGAAAGGCCTCAGTGAATGTTGCCTTGTGTTGCAGTGGTCAGTAGATTAGAAGGAAAATGGTAGTTTGATTTGTGATTGCTGAACAGCAAATCAGTAATTATTTGTACTCTGGTGTTAAATAACCTTTCATCACAGTAAGCACTAGATTGACTTTCATCCTACAGCTAATCCTCCACCGGGCTTCTTCTTTGGTCAGTTTCATGTGGAATGGCTACAGCATTAACTCCCATTCAAGTTTCTGTGCAAAAATTGGGTTTCAGCTTGGACTCAGTAATTTATTTTTCTGCTTTATTCTTCTTTAAGGAATAACCAATAATGAAGATGCATTACAAATAATTGCTGGGGCAACCAGAAAGTCATTTGGTGTCCCCATTTTTCATCGTGCTGATACTTGCTGTTGATGTAAGTACTTCAAGAGTTGGGAACATGGAGCTTTGATCCAATGCTTTGGGTTGTTGCATTTCTAGGGGTCAGTTGATCACTCTGGTGAATGGTCTGTCCACATTGGGTGTGTCATGAGTGGCGATACGTTGCCATATGACTGTACAATTGGTTGTTTTTTGCTATAGATCTAAGGATACCTCTGATTTTTGCTGTCAGAGATATTGAGTCTGATATGTTTTGGAAACTGATCTGACTTTGGTGCTGATGCCTCACCAGGGTCCTCTGTCATTGTCTGATCATCTTCTATGAGAGGTTCTTGAGGGATAGAATTCTGTAGACTCTGTCAGGTGAGATGTTATATGCTTTGTGGTACATAAGTTGTTCCGGTAAGTGTTTTGGAAATATTGGAAACAAGGTCTTTAAGTATGGTGTTGACATTAGTATGACAAGACCATCCAAAAGGCCAAGAAGAGATTTATTGGGAGTAGGGGAGGTGAATGGCGAAAAATAAGGTTGTTGGGGTACTGGTGGTAGAGTAGTAATTGCTAAAGCTTGCCATTTACACAAATCTGAAATAGTGCCTAGTTTCTTGGTTGTAAAATATAGAGCAATTTATTTACCTGCCTTCATGTTTCTTTTAAGACTTGCTGTATCTTTCAAAAGGAAATATGAGTAGCTTTACTACCCTTTTTTATGCTCCACAATGCTAAATTGCATACTCACAGAAACAAGCATTGGTGTGCATTAGGAAAACACATAGACAAAGTTTACAATGCTCATTTCCTGAGATTGATAATGAGATGCAGATTCGCAAGCAAAAAATATATCCTGTATCTGAGACTGCCTCCTTTCCACTTAACTTTGTGAAAGAGTGCATATACTCGCTTAGAGTGGAGCAACTGCAGAACTGTGCAGTCACAAACCTCAACAGAGCCGTAAAATGCACAGGATTCCTTCAAATTTAACAAATGTCTCCTCCTCATTTGCACCATACACTCTTGATGCCAAATAACATGTCAAGGCTTTTGAGCATGGGGGAGCGTCAATAGAGTGTGTCAGGAGGGAATTGGGTAAATAATATTTTCCCTCTTAGCGTTGACAACACCCGACAGTGGTATCTGTATCCCCATTCTTTCACAGGCAGGACAGTAGACATGTGTCCAAAATTGACTTAGTGTCCGCCTAGTGTATCATTTTGAACTTAGGACTGGTTGAATTCCTGCCTTGTACATAGGAGTTATTGATGTTTGTTTGTCATCATTTATGTGTTGTATTTTTCTCACAAAAATGTTTTTTGTCACATGTATTTATGATGGAGTATGTTTTCAAATCATGTTTTCAAATATGATACTGTGTGATTTACTAATGTGTCACTCCTTTTAAAAGACATGTTTAATTGACCTTTGAATGTCTTTTTGAAAAAATTAAATTAAGGTGAATAAAGCTTATAAACTTTAGAATTAAGAGTCTAAGGTTTATCACGATTCAATATGAATAACTTCCCTGGACACCTTACTTGTTGTTTCAATATATGGTTGGTCCAGTCCGGGGAATTACGGACCCAAGCCTTGCTTGATCATACAAATAACAGGTCATGGCACGCACATATGCATTTTACACGTTGTTGTCTGCAAATCAATAACATTTTGATTTGTTTGTGCCTGGTGATTGACCACAAACACCCCTTATTCCTGCTTGCATAAAATACACAGGCAGTTGCAACCTAGAATCTTTAGGGCAGTATGAGAGATTTGTGATTCACAACTCAGCCACTATCAGGAATTGTACGATCAATATCACTGATTATTTGAAGATAAATCTGTTTTAATACGCCAGGCAGCAGAGTAGCCATCATTCTCAAGGATGCAACCAACTACACCACCTTGACCGACATAACCCCCAACAACATGGAACACCTGTCTTTCATACTCCACATTACAGCCAAATTCACTCTGAGTGGAACCCTCATCTACAGACCATTAGAACTATGTACCAAATTGGCCTACACCATTGCAGACTTCGGAGCCACTCTCGTCCTCAACTCCAGCACCTTCATTCTCCTCGGAGATCTAAAATTCCACATATAAAAACATGCTGACCGGAACATAGCTGTTCTACTCTTTGACCTAGGCAACCTCAGTCTCACACAACATGTGACAGGACCCACACACTCCACTGGTCACCTACTGGAGCCTATTTTTACCACAGTCAAAGACATCTTGATAGAAAAGATCATGCCAATCTCCTGGACCAACAAAGCCCTCATGTTTAAGTTCATCATTGTCATCCCACAACAACACAGAACAACCACAGCCAGACCAGCTTGCCAAAACTGGAACAATATCATAGAGGAAGACTACACAGCCATACTCACAGAACATCAGCCAGAGCCCAGCAATAGCCTGCCCATTACCATCGCAAACTTTAACAATTGGATCACAGCCTGCATCGATACCCTGGTTTGCCTCAAGCCCAATATAGTCGCAAGTCTCAGACCCTAAGCAGCTGACACGCGGAGGAACTCAGGATGACAAAATGCCACTGCATGCAACTAGAAAGCAGATGGAGAATGAACCAAAACAACGCAGACAGACACACCTGCAAATCTGCCCCTAGACACTATCACAAGCAGTTAAGGACCACCAAACCCTCTGCACTCGAAAGCCGCATTGACACCAGCAGCAAAGAGATCTTTGCCATTGTGAAATATTTCACTGCCCCAGTAGCCACCTACAACAACATCACCCCTTCACAGGCTCTCCTAGTATTACTGCAACAATATAACTACCATCTATGACAATTTTGCCCCCAGCCTAACTCAAAAAAGCCTAGCAACATGACTGCCCATCTTGGCCAAGGAAACAAGTCTGTTCACCACAACAAAAGAAATACAAACCATCATCGCAGCACTCATCTCCATCCTGAAACACCTCCATCGCATCTGATGCCTTTCTAGACATTTGGAAACACAGCACCGTACTCCTTCTGCTCAAGAATCCTTTTGTGAACCCAACAGCGCTCTCTGCTGCAGACCTATCTCCCTTCTACCATACCCGGCAAAAATCCTGGAAAAACTTAACACATGCCTCACCAACCATCTCAAAGACCACCAACACCTTGACTGCAATCATTTTGGATTTAGATCCAGCCACAGCAAGACGACAGCTCGTATCACCGCTACAGATGACGTCTGGATAACACTGAACACAGGAGACATAGTGGCATTCATCCTCTTGGACCTCTAAAACATGGACACAAATGCATTATATTGGCCTTTGTAAGAGAACGAACAGTATCCCACCCAAAACGCATCCAGCACTTGCATTATGTTGGAATCTTGGAAGAGAAGGGTGGTCACGGGAGCTCCCGTCATGCTCCGTGACTGAGGTGGGCATGGCCGATCGCTGGCAGGCTTGCTCGACTGCGGGAAGGAGATGGTAGTGGTGGCAGTCCCTCTTTGCGAGGCTATACAATCCTTTTCCAGGCTTTCTGATCAGCCTGGAATGGCCTAGATGTGCCGAGAGCGCATTTTCGATTCTTTTACTGCTGCTTCTGTTCTTCGGTTTGGACAGATTTTTTCCGTTTACATGCTGGCAGGAAACGCCAGTTTCCCCGAGAGACTGAGGAGGAGGAGGCGCTAGGAGGCGATAGGTTGGGAAGCCCGGAGTGATCTCTGCTAGCAGCACTGCGGACATTTCTCACCTGAAAGGTTTAAAAAAGAGGAACATACAAGGCAGAAGATGTCAGATGCTGCTCTTGGGCTCTTAGAGGTTTGATGTTGCAGCCCTCTCGGTCTTCAGTATCTCAGGTGAGGTCAGGATCAGCTCGTCGAGAAGCTGCTTGTTACATTCTCAGTTTGGATACTTTGTTGCAGATAATCATGTGATTTATGGGACATTACAACGGGAGTGCGCCTGCTCCTTCTGTCTTTTTCTAACTATGGCTTTGATATTTTACCTGGCATAAAGATTTTTTAGACTTTCAAGGCTTTTTTCACAGGGGGCTGAGGCACGGAAGTGGCTCGGTTGTGCTTGTCTGGGCTGGGTGGGGCTTGTGTCTCCCTCATAAATATTTGTATATCTCCTGCATAAGGAGCAGCATCAAGCCTGAAAGGCTATTTAATATGAAAAGAATCTCCCGGGATACTACGGTAAAACCTCGCTTGATGGCAAACTCCGCAAGGGGGACGAGCACATACCACAACAGCAAGAGCCCATCCCTCAAGGAAGTCGAGCCGGGCCTGTTCAGTGGAACTGGTGGCCTGCGCAAAAATCAATCTAAGAAGTCTGTAGGCTTGTTTGGTTTTGGAGGTGCAGGACTTCAAAAAAATCTTGAGAACCAGCAAGTTATGAATCCCCCTCAGGGCAGCGCAGGCCCTTAAATAACAATGCCCAATTTAACTTCTTTGGGTGATACGAGCCTCAGCGATGATCCTTCCCTCAGCTCAGTCAATCAAGCTTCTCCAAAATCCAATATAATGATAAGTCTTTATCTATATTACAAACAACAACAACAACAGAGAATCTCCCGGTGGTTAGACAATACATCTCTAGCCAGTCTACTACAGGACATAATGCAAAGGCTCAGGCTCAGTCCAATCTAAATATCTTTGTTATTCCTAAACCTAAATCTAGATTTATTCCCGAGCAACAGGAGGTGGGGAGCTCCCAGCTCTGGGATTCATCACTTTTTACGATGACAATGGAAACTGCAACGGCAACACCAGATAAGATCTCGCTTCAAAGTTCAATTAGTCAAAGGCTGGATTCAACATCACTTGATTCAGGGAGTGTGGCTGTTCCGGAGGATTCTACTCATATCCTTCTTATTCAGATTTTAACTGAACTTAAAAATATGAAACCTTCTCAAGATGAAGCTCAGAAAAGGACGGAGTCACAATTAAACTCAATCCAGTCTCATGTTCAACAGCTTAGATCTTGAGTTACAGAAGCGGACCAGCGCATATCCGATCTCGAAGACTCGGCTCCTTTGCAAACAGATCAGATAATTAAACTGCAATCTGAGTTATCAAATCTCCAGTCAAAGGTAGACGATGCGGAAAACCGCACACGAAGATGTGATTTACGCATTTCTGGAGTTAAGGAAGGATTTGAAAAAGGGCAACCAATGGATAAAGTCATCACGGATTTGATCACCAAATATGTATGCCCAGACCTTACTACCCAGAAGACGGACCTTATGATCTTGCGTGCACATCGAGTTCCGGCAGTTCAATATCCAAATGCTAAATATCCTAGAACAATTATTGTGGATTTTGGCGATTTCAGAATAAAGGAGAAAATTCTAACCTGTGCGATCCATAATAAAGGGTATCAGACAAGTGACAATTTTTTGTTCAAAATCTTTTCAGACGTGTCTGCTCATACGGCTAGGCAGAGAAAAGAATTTAAACGCATGATAAATGGTTTTCAACAAGCTGGGGCCACTGCAGGACTAGTTCAATAGTCAAAGCTGAAAGTATTTTACAACGGGAAAGTCTATATATTTCAGCTCAAGAGGCACAGGAGCTCCTCTACTCTCTGCAACATCCAGGGAAGGTGGCCTCAAAATGACTTTTTTAGTGAAATGTAGCTAATCTAAGTGATTTTTTTGGGTGTTTTTGCTTCTTCCTTTTTGTGCTTTTAGATCGCCAACGATTGGCTTACCACCTGGGTGCCATGTCACAGCACCCCAATGTTGGGAGGTGGGAGGGTCACATGGGGGAGACGGGAGGGGTCTAGGTGCACTGGGGGGAGGGTCGCCTCAGCGAACCCCATGCGGGGGAGGCTCCACAATGGAGGGGACCCATGGGAGCGGAGAGGAGGGGTTCACGAAGGGTAGGGGGCGGGAAGGGTGTGAGGGTCACGGAGGGCAGGGGGTGAAAGCTTAAAATGTAGCGAATTTCTGATGGAAATGCAGAGGATCAAGAAACTATATTTTTCTCTCTTATTCTTAAATGACTTTTAGACCATTAAAGAATATTTCCTGTAATGTGAATGGGTTTAATAAAAGATTGAAGCGCTTCTCTATGCTGGCCTCATTTAAAACCTTCCAATCTGATATAATTTTTTTACAGGAGACTCATTACAAGGAGGGTGCGCCTAGGGATAAACCCCTGCCTTTGTTCAATATGAATTCTTTGCCTCTGCAAATGCGGCTATTAGAGGGGTTGCTATTTTAGTCAGCAAAAAGATACAGGGGGATATTATAATGGTTCAGAAGGACAGTAACGCAAGATGGCTTTGGCTGCAAATGAATATCTACAACCAAATATTTAATTTTGTTCGTTTTTATGGTCCAATAGAAGACTCAACAGAGTCGCTCCAGTCATTATACGACTTTGCCACTGCTCAAATAGGATATCTGGTCAAGGGAGGAGACTTCAATTTGTTAATTAATTCAGCTATTGACTCGTCATGACCCCAGAAATCTCAGTCAAACCTAAATCTATCAGGCTATGTAGAGATCTACAATGTGATTTGAGGTTGGTTGACTGCTGGCGTGAAGAATTCCCCAATGAGAGGAAGTATTCTTGCCACTCAAAGAGATATCATTCGTCCTCATGAATCAATTTCTTTCTTGTCTCACATGCTCTCTTAAGTACCAAATCAGAGATCATTGAAAATCCTTTTTCTGACCATGCATTAATTTTGGTTCCATTTTTAATTCAAACTCAAGCCCAAACCGAGTTTAGATGGTCATTAGACAAGTCGCTTCTAGTCAACGAGAATTGGGTGGCAAATATGCGTTCGCTTTAAGAGGATTTCTGGAAACGCAATATAAACTCGGCTTCAATTTTTGCAGTTTGGGGGGCTTTGAAGGCTTTTTTTTCGAAGGGAAGCAATTAGTTATACTGCATACAAGAGAAGCAAAGAGAAGGAAGAACAGTTGCAGCTCGAGAATGAGTTTTCTAGATTGACGGCCCAAAATTTAGCAGCACCCTCCAGGGAAAATAAAATAAAGCTGCTTCAGTCTAAGTATAATCTACAAGACATTTTCATCTCCAAAGAAATCCTAGCACATGACGCAGTTTTACAGAAAAGATATGAGGAGAATGAGCACACAGGCAAATATTTAGCCTGGTCAGCAAAATGCAAGGTTAATCGGAATACTATTAAATTGATAAAGGACACAGTTACGGGTAGATCTACTTCCCATCCTAAGATAATTTCGGCTATTTTTTTTAGATCACTATAAGAAGCTCTACTCTGATCCTTACAATAGCCCAGTAGAGGCAGCTGATGCCTGGCTTAATGGTATTAATTGCCCTTCATTGTCGCAGACAACTAAAGATAACTTAATCGCATTACAGAAGAAGAAATAAAAAACTCTGTGATGTCTTTCCCTCTGGGAAAGCATGCAGATGCGATGGGATCCCTATAGAGTTTTATGAGCTTTTTTTTACCTCAGCTCAGCCCTGTTTTGGAGCTTTTATTTAATGGAATTTTGGAAGGCGAAATTATCCCAGCTTCATTTACGCAAGCTGTGGTAGTTAGCTTTGTTAAAAAAGGGAAAGCAGAGGAGGAGGTTAATTCTTATCATCCCATAAGCCTGCTAGACTATATGACTTTTTCAATGATTCTGACGAATCGTTTATCTCTAGTCTCTACCTTTCTTGTACATCGTGACCGGAATGGGTTTATCCCAGGTAGACTTTTAGCTACTAACTCTCATTATTTGTGCCAAGTGATTGATTATTTTAATACCAATAAGACGAAGGCAGTCAATATGATGTTGGATGCAGAGAAAGCGTTTGACAGAGTTCATTGGAACGTTCTCTTTGCAATCTTAAATAAACTGGCGCTTCCATCTGAGCTCTGTTGAGTGATAAATAAACTATACCTAGGTGCTCAAGCGTCTATAGTGATAAATGGCAAAAAAGCGGGCATGATTTCCATCATTGGGGGGACGCGGCAAGGCTGCCCCTTTATCCAATACTGTTTTCCTTGTTTTTGGAGCCGCTAGCTTGTGCAAAAAGACAAGATCATTCTATTCTACCCCCTATTCCAGGTGCTGCCAAGTTGAAGCTGTTCGCCGATGATATGGCTTTGTACTTGGCAGCCGAGGAAGATAATATCAGACTTGCCTTGGCTAAAATAAGTGAATTTACAGTTATCGGGGGTTATAAAACCAATCAAGCAAAATCAGAGGCACTTCTTTTCAACTGCTCACCAGCTGTCTTACCCCCTTCGATGTAGGGACAATATTTCAGGTCCCACTCTATAAGGTATCTGGGATATATTTGTTTCATCACTCTTGGAAGATCAGTTTTCGCTTAATTATATTCATACATTTATGAAAATGCGAAACCAGCTTTCTCAATGGAAGGATCTCCCTCTGACTATTATGGGCAGAGTAGCTCTTATTAAAATGAATATACTCCCCCTGTTCTTATTTTTATTTTCTAATTTGATGGTTAGAGTACTTCAGTCTTTTTTTGAACAAATTAATTCAGAATTGAGATCGTTTACTTGGCAGGGTAAAAAACCCAGAATAAAGTTAGAAACTTTGCAATTAGAAGTCATAGATGGGGTCTTGGGTTTCCCAACATACATTTATACTACCAAGCTTCATTGATCAACTGGCCTAATTATAACAACTTGCTAGAAATGTCTTCCGCAAAAAAATATCTTGAGTTAATGTTAGGGAAAATGGAGATTGCTTTAGCACTGTTTCTACAAATTCCGAAGCTTCCGAAGAGATCGCAATATAAATTTCTTAAATTAGTAACTTTTCAATTCCAGAGGATCTGGGAGACATTTAATATCCCTTGGTACATCCACAGTTGCGATTAATCGAATGCCTCCCTTTCGGTCTACACGTGTCCACTTGGACTTGTGATCTCTGGGCTAAATTTGGTTTCTCCAAGCTTCAGGATTTTTTTTTTAAATGATAGATTAAGAACTTGGCAGGAAATTAGATCGCCTAACAACAACATCAAGATGTCTCTTTTTTTTTAGTCACTTTCAGATAAATAAGTTTTGTGTGGGTTTGAGGAATTTGGTTTATTTGAAAGGGTTACTATTAAGTAAAGCTCATTTTATACTGAAAATTCAGGGAATTGGGAATTGGTACAAACTGCTCAAATCTACGCAGAACAATCAGATAGTTCTAACCCATTTGGAAAAAATTTCTCAATCAATTGATTATCGTCTCAATCTTCAGCAGCGGCATTTTTTTAATAAAATGAGCTGTAAGGCAGTGAGAGCAGCTAACTTAAGGAGGATGGCCTTTTTCAGTAAATGGCAGATCTATTTTACTCCGACCAAACTTAATAAAACCTACCCTGAAGTTAATCCTTGTTGCTTTAAAGGCTGCCAGGTTCTAGGAGATTGGCTACATGTGGGATTTACTTGTACTAAAATTGCAAGCTTCTGGGAAAATGTTTTTGCCCTTTAAGGTTTCCACAGCTCTCTTAGGCTTGGCTGAAGCTCAGAGCCTCTCAACATTATCTCAACGTCAATTTATTTTAATCGCTGCTTTGGTAGCAAGATCATTAATTTTGGCAAATTGGAAATCAGCAATAATCCCAACTCTCTTCCAATGGATACAAAATATGAATAAAATGTTTAAACGGGAAACCATGTATGCAGGGAGAGTCAGTTCTATGGTAAAAGTAAATAGAATATGGAGAAAATAAAGATAGATTGAAATCTCAAGGACCTGCTCTCAACTGGATATACTCTTCACTGACTGGAAGGACACAGTGAGTCAGCTTGGCCCCTACTACCCAAATGCATACAATCTCATCTGTTGAGTACCACAAAGACACTCACTAGGCCTGACTCACTTCAGCGCGCGCATGATTCCACTCCGTCCTACGCCGAGAACACTCAGCTTATACTCTTCTTCTCAGACAAGACTCCCAAACACTAGCACCAAGTTTGCCACCTGTTTGTCGCCAACTGGATGAAGACCAACTGTCTCAAATTTACCACCGACGAGACAGAAGTTGTGATCTTCGAGAAGAAATCATGACCATGGTACTCAACATGATGGTGACTGAACTTGGACCCCCATTATACCCAGATCACGAACCTCTTAATCATCATGTCCTCCCAAATCAACGCAGTTTCTGCTTCATGCTTCCACACTTTAAAGATGCAAAGAAAAATCGTCAAATTTCTCCCTACCAAAACGCACAAACAGTTACACCGGAAACAACAAACAACTTACCAGACGACTTCAAAACATTCAGAATGCAGCAGCAAGGATCACACTCAACCTCCCATGCAACACGAATATCACACCACAACTCAAAGAGCTTTACTGGCTTCCAATACACAAGCCAGCCCAGTTCAAACTCCTCACACATAATTTCAAAGCTCCCACAACATGGGCGCTGGCGACCTCAATAGACAAATATCATTTCACAAACCTACCAGACACCTCCGCTCTGCCAGACTCCTCCTTGCATGCATCCCAATTAAACACAGAATCAGAATTGGTGGCCAAACCTTTTCGTACATCGCAACAAAAACCTGGAACAACTTACACATTTATTTTATTTATAACATTTATTAAGCGCTACTGTTACCCATGGGTGTCCTGGCGCTGTGTCAGATCTACCCAAGGCTCAAAGCCGAAGTGAAAATTATTCTGTAAACAGCCAGGTTTTTAAAGCTTTGCGAAAAGCCAACAGGCTGGTCAACCCTCTGAGATGTAATGGAAGATTATTCCAGGCTTTGGCTGCATTCACTACAAAGCTTCTTCCACCCCAGGAGGCCTTTTTTACCAAAGGCACATAGACCTGCTTAGCTGCAGATGAGCGCAGTGATCTAGTAGGAGTATACCAAAATAGCCGCTCTTTTAAATAAGCTGACCCTTTTTCATGAATCGCCTTGTGAACCAAATTCAAAGCTTTAAACTGGGTACGCTTCCTAACTGGCAGCCAATTAAGCCTCCGTATCTCCTTAGAGATTGATGCATATTTAGGGATAACTGACACCAACCTAGCGGCAGCATTCTGCAAGAGTTGCAACCTATTTATTATTCCTTCCTGGATATTGAGATACAGGCTATTACAATAATCCAGCCTAGACATAGTAAGTGCTGTGACGACTGTTTGGTGACACTCTACAGGTAAGAGCGGCAGAATTTTCTTACAGGACCTAAGAGCAAAGGACGTAGCGGAAGACACTGAATTCACTTGGTCTCTAAAACTGAGCTTATGGTCCACCCACACTCCTAAGTTTTTTACCTTCTTCTTGGGTGCGGGGAGAGGACCCAAGGTGTCTGGCCACTATTCAGGGGTCCAAAAATGTGGATCGTTGCCAAAGCATACTACCTCCGCCTTACTGGAGTTCAATTTAAGGCAGTTTTGGGCCATCCAAATCCCTATGGCATTCATACAGTCCTTAAATCGATTTGCCGTGCTCCGCCACTCCTCTGTTTGTAATGAGACCACGATTTGTGTGTCGTCCATGTAGGAGGTCAAACTAAACACGAATGACTGAATAAGGGGCGCTAAAGAGGACACATATACATTAAATAGTGTCAGGCTTAGAGAGGACCCTTGCGGGACCCCACAAGGTAATGAAAAGGACTCGGATGAAAATTCCCCCAAAGACACTGACTGACTCCGATTTGTGGAAAGGATTTCAGAAGTCTCCTTGCGGAGCCCTGAACTCCGATCTCCCGCAGCCGGTCCATCAACAAATCGTGATGGACCGTATCAAATGCTGCCGAGAGATCTAGCATGATCAGAGCAGCCTTGCCCCCTTTATCCAAAATGGTTCGGATCTCTTGAGTAGATTTTTTTTTTATTCTAATGGGAAGTATCCTTCTGAAGACATAATATTAAAAATGGGGGTCAAAACACAGGAGATCAGTTCTGCCGCTAACTTTATTATAGGTGTCGGACAAGGGTCAGAAGGAGAGCCAGATTTAACCCGCATAAGAAGATTAAAAGTGTCAGTAACTGTGAGCTGGGCGAATTTATCCAGATGAGCTTTCTTTTCTGAAATTAGATCATCCGTATTGCCCAGCGTCCTCTTAGATTTAGCATTAGGGAAAGTGGAAAAGATGACATTCACTTTCTCATAGAAGAAATTAGCCAATTTGTCACAAAGTTCCTGACTCGGTATGGTAGTAATAGCCACAAGGTTAGCCAGACTGGTGACTGTGTTAAATAATTCCCTTGCTGAGTTTTTTACGTTATTGATCTTAATGGAGAAGAATATTGCCTTTGCATTATGAATCAACTGTTTATACTTAGCAAGTCCACATTTATATTCCTCCTTATCACAATCCATATATTTATTTCTCCATTTTCTCTCCAAATGGTTACAAGTCAATTTTTTGATCCCATCAATTCTTGAATTCCACAAGAAGCTTAAGACCTGGCTCTTTAGATAATCGTAGAACCGCACAAGCAGCACCAGGAAACCCTTCAGGGTGCACTTTACAAATACAAATACACATAACATAACATTAGCAATAAAGATTGTGTAAATCCAATAGGCCCTACTTTGACTTGGAGTCATTCTAAAAGTACATTTGGCAAAAAATAGGTATGAATGATGTTTATGGCCTAAACTTCTGATACTATGCTAAGTAGCACAGGTCTGGGCTGAATTAAATTTGTACATGGTATTGGAGAAAGTCACAGAAACTCATATCACAGTATAGCAGCTGATTGTGATGTGCTGAATATCATTAGACGTTCCCCATTTGGCCTTAGTGGCAGTTATGTCATTTTGTGGGTTTGTCCTAATATGTGGAATGGAAGAATTAAATTACATGGGTGCCACATAATGGGCGTGATAGGTATCCTAGAAGCATTGGTCTGCCTCACAACACCATTTATAAAGTCTACACAATTACGCTTGGCTAGACACAACATTTTTGTGTTCCCACGGTACACTAAACCAGTTCGGTTATCTTGTCTGGGTCCCTACAGTACATTCAAATACCTCTTTATCCTGGGACTAGCTCCATACTGCTCTGGGTAAGCACGGTTAGTGCATGTTATAATACATTTCAATCCAAACTCTGAAGGCCTGATTCACAAACTGCATTTTATAGTGGATTTTGTAGCTCTACAAATCTGCAACAAAGTGCAATTCACAAAGTATGTGCTTATTTTATGCCTCTGCAGTTGCCTATACTTATGTGTGCGGAATTCTCCTCACACGTAAGCATACGTATTAGTAATTAATGTGGGTGGGTCAGGAGGGAGTGGGTGAGGGAAGGGGTAGATTTACTCGAAAAAGGGATTGGATTAGGGGGAGTAAGTGGGGTTTTAGGAGGGGCAGGGAGGAGTCTAAAGAGTGATTTACCCACCCATACTAGAGTAAGCCAATTTCTATACTCCAGGGATAGAGATGTGGAACTTACACTTTTGTAGTAAAATTTTAACTCTGAGTTTGTGACTACCAAAAAGTAGAAAACGTAAGTCCAAATAGTACATTACTCAGAGGAGTAAGTTAGCTTTGGGAATCAGGCCATAGATTTCTTTAAAATTAATGTCATCATTATTTACACAAAGAAGATGTGTTGCAAATGGGTTCAGCCCATTTAGTACACCCAGATTGTTGTGCTTTTTGATCATCCGGTTTTGAAACTTTATTGTTGGCTAGTCTCCATACCGGAGTCTCACTCCCACTAATTTCATGATAAATTGGACTGCACTTGTTTCCCACCAGTGTCTGCGTTTTAAGATACGACCACTGTGACACAGCTAGTGTAAGGGGCACAGGGCTGGTTGCACATGAACCCGTGTGTAAGAGGGTACAGGCTGGACGTAAGAGACAACCACTGTGCGCAGCTTGGTATGTCCTTACAGTGGAATATCCCCCAAAATAATCTTCACAGTATCAAGGCTGGCTACTGCCATTCATTGGGCTACTTACTTACATTTATTAAATGTTGGATTTGGATTGATTGCAGCTAGAAAAATACTTCTTCTACTCTTTTAAATTGCAATATAAAGTCCACTGCAATTGATTTTGAGAAATGACACATTTAGAATGTTGCATTTTTCTGCCTAAGTTTCTATGAGTTCAATTTAAGGCAGTTTTGGGCCATCCAAATCCCTACGGCATTCATACAGTCCTTAAATCGATTCGCCGTGCTCCGCCACTCCTCTGTTAGTAATGAGACCATGATTTGTTTGTCGTCCATGTAGGGGGTCAAACTAAACCCACTTCAATTGATTTTGAGAAATGACACATTTAGAATGTTGCATTTTTCTGCCTAAGTTTCTAGGAGTTTCCTGCTGCTTGTTCTGGTGATGGCTCTCTCACTGGGAAATGCAGTTTGGAGACTGACTGTGCACAAAGGGGCCTAGGTGTAGAGGCAGTGGGTCTTCCTGACCGGATTGCTGGGGAGGAATTGGTCCCTATGATGATTACACTTCCCCATCACACACAAAGAGACTTGACACCAGATTTTGTGTCACTAGCCGGACAGGAGCAAAACCCAGGAAAGGGGGAATATTAGACAAAGGGGGAATCACCCACATACAAGTTGGACTGAGCATAAAAGTGGCTCCCCAGAACAGAAGGAGAGCAAGACTTTGGACCTGGACTGGTACAGAGGCACCAATATTGACAGCTGGAAGGACAAGCCCCCTAATGCCCTAATGGACTGAGGACTCTGCCGTCAGATGACCCCAGGACTAGTTGGTCTCTCCAGGGCCAATTATCCTGGCCCCCTTGAGGACTAGTTGGGGGAAGACCTGAACTTCTGTCAACCCGCAAGAGGAACGGGGGAGCATCAGCGGCAAGGCACAGGAGAAAGCTGATGCAAGAAGCCAGTAAAATCAGCTACCTGTAAATTGCAGCCGTCTGAGGCCAGGAGGCCTGTTGAAAATGCTCCTGGTGGCTAGAGCTCGCAACCAGGAGTAAAGAGTAAAAAAGCACAGGATCTTCAAAATTGGTCCAATGGGGTGAGAGTTACCAGCCTGCAAAGTTGCCCATTTTTACTACCGAAATTGAGAGATGGAGAGCATGGGACTCTTCTGCATATTCTTTGATTTTCCCTGTGCAGGGTGAAACCCTCGGGATGATGCAACCTGCGGGGTGATCATCAGCCCCCATTCATGTGACTGGGGGGCAGGCACACCCTGCTATCCATATCTCCTGCCAAATTCTCCATTTAGCTGGAGGAATGCCACCGCTGCTCCCGCCTACTTGAAACCCTCACCTGATGCTGACTCCTGCAGAATGCAGGGAGCCAGTG